>NC_080747.1:46995000-47620000 GCF_020826845.1 Diceros bicornis minor
TCGTATTGTGACATTGTCAGCCCAGTCTTGAAAATTGTTCAAATAGACATTAAGCCAGAGCAGAGATTTGAAAGGTGGGTAGGTGGACAGGCACAAAGTCATTGCAAATTGAACATTCCTATCATGTTACTGTGATATTTAGCTAATAAGAAAGTTCAGTGAAACTAAGAAATAGAATATCAGACACATATTTATATAGAGAGATAGATTTTTTTAAATCTAAATATTCACTAATTCCTTTTTTTTTTTTTTTTTTTGCTGAGGAAGATTGGCCCCAGGCTAACAACTTTGCCTATCTTCCTCTACTTTATATGGGACGTGGCCACAGCTTGGCTTGATAAGAAGTGCGTAGGTCTGTGCTGGGATCCGAACCTGCAAACCCTGGGCCGCCGAAGCGGAGGGTGCAAACTTAACCACGACACCACTGGGCTGGCCCCTACTAATTCCTTCTTTTGAAGGCATATTTTTATTAAAAAACACTTTATTTCAGAAATCAAACTTTAATCATTCTTATAAAAAGCAAAGTAGGTGTGGGAGAAAGAATATTCATACCAAAATGGGAGAAAATAATAATTCAGCCAAAAAACTAGGAACTTTTACTGAAAAAACAGTGAAAATAAATATTCATTTCTGAATGTTGGGTCATTACTTGAGGTTTATCCGTAATCTTCCCTTATCCTTTTAATATCTGCCTTCTGGCATCCATTGTTGCTGATGATAAGTCAGCCATTGATGTTATTGAGGTGTGCTTGTATGTGATGAGTCATGAATGACTGATTCTTAACTTTCTTTTTAGTGACATTCTCTTTTTGATCATGCATTCCTTTAAACATGGTTTAACTCTTTAAACATGGTTTCCTTTGTTTCTTCGAACATATTTGTAATAGCTGTTTTCAAGGTGTTGTTTATCAAGTCTAATAACTGTGCCCTCTCAGACATTCTTTTGATTCACTGTTTTTGGTTTTGATTTTCCTGTGTATGGCCACACTTTCTTGTTTCTTTGCATGTTGTTATTTTGTCGCTGCTGCTGTTGTTGTTGCTGTTCATAACTAGGCATTTTAGACAATATATTGTAGTAACGCTGGATGCTGATTTCCCTTTCCAAAAATTGTTCATTATTATTCGTTTATATTTTTGTTTAGTGATTTTCCTGAACCAATTCTACAGAAACTGTCGCCTTTACAGCGCACAGTCATTGATGTCTTTGCTCATTTTTGTTTAATGGTTTTTTTTTGTATAGACCAGCTTTCTTGGCTGGTCAGTAGATCAGCATAGCATATCAGCTACCCAGATAGTTGGTCAGAGGTTGGACCTAAACACCTTAAGCCAATAAGCCTTGGGATCGGAGCATGCATTTATAGTTCAGGCAGTTTACAAGTCTGACCAAACTTTCACTTTCTGCTTCTGCAGGATTTTACATTCAGCTAGGGACGAGTATATAACTGGGACACTTTCCAGTCTCTCCTGAATGCATACATGAAGTCTTCCAGATCTCAAGTAATAGGTGAAAGCTTATCAAAGCTCCACATGACCATCTTGCTCCCCAGATCTTCCTGTTAGATTTTTGGTGGTCTGTTGTTTGCCCAAACCTGTACTGAACACTCAGGCAGCTGTGATGTTGGCCTTCCCCAATTGCCACTGAGATTGCTATTGTTTTGATAATGACTCTGGGCATGGGACATTTCCTTGGAGCTCCATATCGGAGAAGTCAGCCCTCTCTGGTGGCACAGGCTGCGAGTCCCTTTGGCTACTGCTAGAGAGCTGGTTGGGGGTGGGGGTGGGAAACGGCAGGAGCCCCACATAAAAATGCCACAGACACTCACTGCTCTGATCAAGGTTTTCTTGAATAAACGCTTTTCAATTTGTTATATACCTCTGATTCATTTCCAGAATTCTGAAATGGTGGTTTTTGATAATTTTGTCCAGTTTTTATTATTGCTTTTTGGTGAGAGGATTTGCTGCCTCCTCATTCCACCATTCAAGCACTCCCTAGCACATTTTTACTTTTAAGTACTAGAAACTTGATTACGTATTATATCTTTATTCCTTCTTTGAGTCTCTTTTAAAAAGTTGTGTTATATTAGCATATTTGTCCATTTGAAATTGAATTGTGTGAAATTGACTCGTTGAGACACGTTATGATTAGCATCGCAAGCACATTTTCTTATTTTGTTGTTTGTTATAGCTCATATATATTTTTTTGATACATGTTGTTTTTTCTCTTTAGGTAGTCAAATAGGTAGTGACTTTTTAATGGATATTTGATTTTGTGAGAGTCTTCCCTACATTGATACCAGCAACATGTCTAACTCATATTTTCCTATGTTTTTACTGAAACTTAAAAAAAATTTAATCCATAATTTTGCTGTACTATCTTTTTGATGTATGAAGTGCAGTAGGAATCTATTTTATTGTTAAATGCTCAGTCAACTATGGTATCACCATAATTTATTGATAATTTTCACTTACTCTAACAATATGAAGTGACTTTTTTTGTGTATAACAAATACATTTAGAAACTGAGTCCCTTTTCCTTTTACATTTTACATTTTTAATTCTCAATCCATCTAATCTTAGAGCATTTTAAGACACACTATCACTTTTTACTACTTATTAAAAAATATTTCTCATTTTAAAGAACTTAGAAACATATACAAAATATAAATAAATTGATTTCCATCATGATTCATCAGTCTCTTACATATATCGCAATTTTCTCTCTTCAATGAATATCTTTTCACATCTATTAATATATGATGATATAATTTTAGTAACTGTATAGTATTACATTGAATGAGTTGTAAAATTTATTCAACTATTACCTTCTGTTGAAAATTTAGTGTATTTTCCAAAATTGCATTCATGCAAAGAGCACTACAATCAATATTTTTTTATTAAAAAATTTTTTTGGACACATCCAATTATTTCCTGGTCCATTTAACTTAATTGTCCTTTTAGTCCTAAAATATTGGACATGATTTTTGGGAAATTTATTTATAGGCAATGGTATCTATAAACAACACCAATGCCAGTCTATCCTCCGTTCTAATAGTTCTATCTCACTTCCTATTACAGTGCTATCAATGTGACTAAAATGTCCAAACAACATAGAGGGATAATTGGTATAACAGTCATACCTGTTTGGCTTTTGAATTTAATGGAAATGATTAAATGTTGCTTGGTTAATTACAGATTGATTACCCCTGTGATTAGTTTTCCTTATAATATTGAGAAAATATACTTCTATTCCTAAGTCAAGAGCATTTTTATCAAGAATCTCATGCTTTTTGAAGATTATTATCTACAGGGATAGTAATTTTCCTTTCTCTTCCTTTCTCTCTCTCCTCTTTACCACTCTTAATGTGTTAAAATTGAAATAATAGAATTACTAATATTCAAACATTTAGGTCACTTTGTATGTATCTTTCAATTTATGAGTAAGTTTTGCTTGTGAGTATTCACGTGTGTGCATATTTGTGGACATTCACTTACCATTTTTTTTAAATATCTAACATATTTTTAATGAATATTTCTATTCATCTTATTTATGCTGTGTTTTTGCATTTACTTTGATCTTTCCAAACGGTTGGTTATATATTTTACTGGTGTTTTCAAAAATAAGCTCATAATTTATTTTGTGACACTATTCATTTTATGTATCTGAAACTATTATTTTTTCACATTCTAAGATACTTCTTTTTTCATTCATCAGTTGTATTCTTGCTGATTATGAGAATTGCGATGATGATGTTTTACACACTAAAATTAGTCCTTTCATGCTCACACTTAATTTCCCACTGACTAGTTAGCACTTACGTAGCACACAGCAATACCTTAATACATATTTTAATTACTTATATAATTAATCATTGAAAAATAGGTGAGAAGAGACCTGGAAGGTTATACACTGAAATGGATATTGGAGACTGATCTGGAAGTGCGGAGGAAGAGGTCTGGGAAAGGCATTTAAATGCTGAAATGTTTATTCTTGTTGAATATCATATTGTATTTTGAATGTTTCTGGTGAAAAAGTATTAGTATTTTACTACAGAAAACCTGTTTTGAAAAGCAAAGGTAAATAATCAATATTTTTAAACTTTGAAATTTGAAAGAATTACCCCACTTATTCCTTAATCTGTTTCTGCTGATCCCTACTGCAGGTTTTAATTGACATAATTGGATTTTAGGCACAGAAAACTAATTTTACATGCTGTATATTCTTGCTCAATATTCTTTTTAGTTTGCATTTGATTGTAAACCATAGTAACTAACCATAGTAAACACTTTTATTTTATTGATCTTGTTTATTATCCTACTTCTTTCCTACTATTTAGTTATTGATTTTAATTATCCCTTGTTTACCAAAATTGCTTCTTAAATTCCTTTTGGTTTTTCAAAGATTGTTATTCTATCTGAATCATTTCATGCTTGAGAATATTTTCTCTTGTTTTCACCAAAAGACACCAATTCTATAGCCAGGTATAAAATTTCAAGGACACAATTTTCGCCATTAAAATTGTGTACATATTTCAGCAATGACTTTCAGAGATACGTGGTACAGAGAAATTTGTTGTTGGTGTGATATTTTCTTATAGTTCCATTTATCATGTGTATGTGTGGGTAGGGAAGATTATATTATATAGGTGTGTGCTTACATGACAGGTGTTCGGGGGGGATTATTGTGTGGAAAGCAGAAATTGTGTGCTGTATCCCAGTTTTACTAAAGCTCACTATAGGGTAAATCAGAAACCAGTCCAGCTAATACAAAAATGATACCAAGTTTCCTTAGTTTGTGTGGTAGACAGACTTTTAAGATGGCTACCATAATTTCCAATGCCTGGTCTTCACACTTCTGTTTAATCCTAGCTCTCAGCCTTGTTTCCTGCTTTTTGTTTTTAGAATTCATCTGTTATAGCTCAGCTTTCCAGAAATGGGATTCCCTTCTGTCTCTATTGCTTATCTCTCCGGCAATCTAAACATATGCACATCATGCAAGTTACTAGCTCTATGCCAGCCCCAAGAGTTTCTCAACATTCCCTCAATCCTACCCATTGTGTATTTTGTCATTCCGTGATTCCTGGGATTAAATACATAAATGCTATCCATATTCTTCTTGTGACACTGCCATTTTATGGGAGTTGATATCCTTGAATGAATAAATAGGAAGTAACAAATGCAGTCTGGCAGGTCATAAATTCAGCAATAATTAATAGGGCAAACCTTGCTTAATTTTCTAGATGGTGTACTACATGCATTTCTGAAACATGAGCATCTATTTGGAATAAATCAAAGTCATTTCATTGGCTTTTAGATAGGAATGTTGATTTGCTTTATATTTATGGGTTCTCTATTAATTATACCTTTTATCCCATTTTTTAAATCTAGTGTCTATTTGAAAAATTTCCAGATACTGACAGTATATATTATGCAATTTATTTTTATAATTCATTCAAAAAAATTATAGTGTCCCTACTATGTGCAAAGAATTTGATATTTTGGATAAGATTAATACACTCATTAAAGCCTTTCTGGTCTAGCTTATTTGCAAAGGCCCTGGCCAACATCGACATCTGGAACCTCATCTGCAATGTAGGGACTGGTAGACCTGCCCAGGGCCTGGCTCTGCACGAGCAGGAGGTCCTGCCCCTCCACCACTTCGGCCCGGGCTGAGGAGAACGTGGAAGCGAAAAAAGAAGAATCTGAGGAGTCCCGTGGTAACACTGGCTTTGGTCTTTTCGTAATATGTTCAATCAAAAGCTGAACTCTAAAAGAAATAAGAATGAGGTTTGGAGAAGTGGAGACTGAGTGATCATATCTAGTTAGAGGGAATACTTTATACAAAAGCTTAGTGATGTGAGAAAACCTGATATAATGATGTTACTACAATTAAAGGGCACGTGAAGTGAAGATTGCAAAGACAGGGACCAGGTTATAAAAAGCAAATAGATTTACATGTGCGCAGTGTATATTGTAAATATATTACATATGTGTAAAAATAAGATTTTAGTGTCTATAAAGATGTCGTACATACAAGTAAATACATTAAAATAAAGCTCATCTCCTTTTTATGTAAGATATATTTCTAATAATATCTTGAAAGATAGTGCATACAATTTTGCTCTAGCAATTAAATTTATTTAATAATTCAGTATTGCATGAAATAAACAATGGAATATGCAAGAGAAAACTACACATTTGGGAGAAAACTTTAACAAATCCAGATTTGCGAGAATTTCAAGACAAAGATTAGGATTCCTGCCTGCCAAGAACATACCATTAGCATAGTCTCAAAATACAACCAGGAGATAAATACAGATATAAAATCTTATTATTTTATTAAATTAGTTTATAGAATGAGACTATATGCTGTGTGTAGTACAGGACAACAGTATAAATCTCTTCAGATTGCTTGAGTTTATGTTTTATATTCATGCAAGTAAATAAAATGGAGATATTACATTATAAAAGAAGTGAGACATACAGAAGAGAAGAAATATTCTACTGTTTAGATCAGATTTTAACAAGCTATGAGACACATTGTTTAAAATACAATCTGTCTGGGGCCAGCCCCATGGCTTAGTGGTTAAGTGCACACGCTCCCCTACTGGCGGCCAGGGTTTGGATCCGGGCCCACACCAACGCACCACTTCTCCAGCCATGTTGAGGCCGCATCCCACTTACAGCAGCTAGAAGGATGTGCAACTATGACATACAACTATCTACTGGGGCTTTGGGGAGAAAAAAGGAGGAGGATTGGCAATAGATGTTAGCTCAGAGCCAGTCTTCCTCAGCAAAAAGAGGAGGATTAGCACGGATGGTAGCTCAGGGCTGATCTTCCTCACCAAAAAAAAAAAAAAAAAAATCTATCTGAAGTGATGGTGCTCATTCAAGAGCAGGAAAAAAGAACAAAAAGTGAGTGATATACAATTAATCTACTACAAAAGAGACAAGAATATACAATGGGGAAAAGACAGTCTCTTCAATAAAAGCTTTTGGGAAAGCTGGAGAGTCACATGCAAAAGAATGAAGCTGGACCACTTTCTTACATCATATAAAAAAATAAACTCTAAATGGATTAAAGGCTTAAATGTAAGATTTGAAACCATAAAACCCCTAGAAGAAAACATAGGCAGTAGGCTCTTTGATATTGGTCTTAGCAATATTTTTCTGGATATGTTTCCTCAGGAAAAGGCAACAAAAACAAAAATAAATAAGTAGGACTACATCAAACTAAAGAGTTTTTGCACAGAGAAGGAAACCATCAACAAAATGCAAAGGCAACCTACTGAATGGGAGAAGATATGTGCAAATGATGTATCTGACAATGGGTTAATATCCAAAATATATAAAGAACTTATACAACTCAATATCAAAAAAGCAAACAATCCAATTAAAAAATGGTCAGAAGACCTGAGTGGATATTTTTCCAAAGAAGACACACAGATGGCCAACAGCTTCATGAAAAGATGCTCAACATCACAAATCATCAGAGAAATGCAAATCAAAACTACAATGAGATATCACCTCACACCTGTTAGAATGGATATTAATTAAAAAATAACAAATAACTGGTGTTGGCAAGGATGTAGTGAAAAGGGAACTCTAGTACATTGTTGATGGGAACGTAAATTGGTGCAGCCACTATGGAAAATAGTATGGAGTTTCCTCAAAACATTAAAAATAGTACTACCATGTGATCTAGCAATTCCACTTCTGGATGTTTACCTGAAGGAAATGAAAATACTAATTCAAAAAGATATATGCACCTTCACATTCATTGTAGCGTTATATACAATAGCCAAGATATGGAAGCAGTCTAAGTGTCCATAGATTGATGAATAGATAAAGAAGATGTGGTATATTAGCCATAAAAAAAAATGAAATCTTGCCATTTGTGACAATATGAATGGACCTAGAGGGTATTATGCTAAGTGAAAGAAATCAGACAAAGACAGATACCATATGATTTTACTTATACGTGGAATCTGAAACACAAAACAAACAAAACAAAACAGAAACAAACTCATAGATACAGAGAACAAACTGGTGATTGCCAGAGGGGAGAGGGGTGGAGGAATGGGTGAAATAAGTGAAGGAGATTAAGAGGTACAAACTTCCAGTTATAAAATAAATAAGTCATGGGATGTCATGTACAGCATAGGGAATGCAGCCAATAATATTGTACTAAGTTTGTATGGTGGCTGATGGCTACTAGACTTGGCATGGTGATCATTTTGTAATGTGTATATATACATATATGTTGAATCACTGTGTTGTTCACTTGAAAAGAATGTAATATTGTATATCTACTATGCTTCAGTAAAAAAAATGTGAGTGATATAAAAGCTGTGGCCAAAATATGGTTAAGCAATTAGTACACGTTTCAAATACTAGTCATGGTTTTTGAGAAGATTGCTAGCATATTCCAAAAGAACATTTAATAATCCAATAGAATTTGACAATCTTTCAGACATCATCTTTAATTTGTAAATTTTCAGTTTTATTTATTATTATATGGGCAATGAGTGGCAGAATTTACTATCTCACATTTAAAATTGCTGGTTCTCTTAAAATTAGAGATGAATATAATGCTTGAAATAAAATAAAATAGAACTTTTAATTGATAATGTAAATTCCCTAAGGATTTCCCAAATATAATAACATTATATCTTACATATCTTATTGTTATTTTTGATACATCAAACAAGTTTTAGCAATAATAAATACCATGTTTACAACTAAAGGTACAGTTTCATAGATTGATTTTAAAATTTATGTTGAACTAAATAATTAATGAAAAAGAAATGTTTTTAAAACTCTGAAATGCTAGAAATGAATAATAAATATTTTAAGACAAACTGTTTTTACAAAGAAATTTTCAATTGACTGAAGATACTGTTTACTTGTTCCAAATTAAACACTCAACAAATAAAAAATGTGAGCAGTTTTATACATTGCTATAATTCATCTGAAGAGATATTTGCACCCTCATGTTCATTACAGCATTATTCACAATAGCCGAGATGCAGAAGCAGCCTAGGTGTCTATCAATGGATAAAAGGATGAAGAAGATGTGAGATATACACACACAGGAATATAAGCCACAAAGAAAGAGGGAAATCCTGCGTTTTGTAACAATTTGAATGAAACTGAGGGCATTATGCTAAGTGAAATAAGTCAGACAGAGAAAGACAACTACTGCATGATCGCTTATATGTGGACTCTAAAAAAGCCAAACTCGGAGAAAGAAAGAGTCAAGTGGTGGTTACCAGGGGTTGGGAGTGGGGGAAATGGAGGGATATTGATGAAAGGATACAAATTTACAATTTAATATTAACAAATTCTGGGGATCTAATGTACAGTATGATGATTATAGTTAATAATACTGTGTTATATACTTGAAAGTTCCTAAGAGAATAGATCTTAAATGTTCTCACAAAAAAAGAAATGGTAATTATGTGACAGGATGGAAGTATTAGCTAATGCTATGGTGGTAATCATTTTGCAATACTATATAAATGTATCAAGTCAACATGTTGCATACCACAATTTATACAATGTCACATGTCAATTATATCTCAATAAAGTTGGAAAAAAAAAACTTTACACACTCTTTCAAGTTTTTTGGATTAAACCTTTAAAGGAGTTTATCCCTGTTACTTTGGCTGAGTTACAAAGTGTCCTATAACTAAGCCGTGTAAAATGATCATTTATCTTGCTCAGAAATTCTGTGTGTATGAATTTAGACATGGAACAGCAAGGTTGCTTGTCCTTCATCCATGATGTCTGGAGCTTCAGTTAGGTGATGTGAAAGTTCAGGATTGAAATTATATGATTTCTTGTTTCCTCATGGGTCTGATGGTTGATAATGGCTATGAGCTGAGAGTCTTAGTTACTCTGCACATGGACTTTGCCACATGGTGTCTCCACATTGGCTAGTTTGGATTTCTTCAGAGCCTGATAACTAGGTTCCAAAGGCAGATGTCACAAGAGAGAAATGGATGGCCAAGTGGAAAATTGTACTGCCTATGTTAGACTAGCTTGCAGTAACACAGTTTCACCATATTATATTCACTGAACAGTTACAAAGATCTTCTCAGGTCAAGGAGAGGGGGAATAGATCACATTTATTAATGGGGAGGATCAATTTTCTGCCAGAGATTCCAGAAGTATTGCTGTGACCATTTTCAGAAAATATAATCTTCCATATCCCACCATCTGGCCACAACAATGAACTCTTTCCTATATGCACAGTATAGTCTCCTCTTCCCGGAGAGCTCCCAAAGTCTCAGCACATTAGGATATTTCAGGCATAGACTGGAGATCAAGAATCTCATCATCTAGATCAGGACAAGGCAAGGATAAGGCTCATTAAACACAGTTTCTCCCTATATGAAGACCTGTGAACTGAAGGACAAGTTATCTAACCTTCCACGTCCAATATTTAATGGTGGCTCAGATATAGGATATCCACTATAGTCCTTCTATAAAGAAAAAAAAAATTGTGAAGCACATAGGAGTCACTAGTGCATAGCAATTCTGGAATACAGCTAGACATGTGTTGGCAGTTCTTGACTAAAGATCAGTCCTACTGCCTGTAAATGATTCATGGTAGCTCTTGGCTCCATCCTCTGGGCTCTTGGTCTGTCATCTGAATTGCCCCTCCTTTTCCATAAAAAGAGTAGGTCATTTTTGCAACTAATTTGTTTTCTGAATTTTTTTCTTGCCCTTTGAAGTCTGGGGGCTCAAATAACTGTTTCCATTGTACTCTCTCTGATACAATTATTTTAAAAAATATTTTGGATTTCTTATTAATTTAAACATTAGACAAAATCCTGACACTCACAAGTCTCATCAAGATAAGTCTTTCATTATTTTGGCCTCCTCTATGGGTGCTCTGGGATTTCAAACTTAAATTCATAGACAGGCTTTTATTTAACTGAGAGTCATGCCTTTAAGATCCTTAGAGAGAAGTCAAGATGGTGGCATAGGCAGACTCTGAACTCACCTCCTCCCGTGGACACAGCCAATTTACAACTACTCGTGGAAAAATTACCCCTGAGACAGAACTGAAAACTGGATAAGGGAACTCTTGCAACAAAGGACAATCCTAATTGAGGTGGAAGAGGCAGAAATTCCCTTCTGGAGAGAAAAAATGCCGCCTTTACAAGCCCCCAGCTTCACGGCCACCCGGGAGCAACCCACGGGACCGCAGCCTCCCTGGAGGAGCGGGGTCGTGAGCCAGGAGCACCCCCACGGTGGGCATTCTGTGGACCCAGCGCAATCGAGACGAGTGGCATAATATCGGACTTTGCCTGCTGCTAAAACATTGGGGAGTACCCCCAGAAAAGCCTGTTCACAAATAAATTAAAACTGGCTCTTAGAGGACCCATGCGCAAACTCACCTGTTTCAGAAAGCAACCTAAAGTCACCAGAAAGAAAGGTGCACAGTGCTTTGGTGAAAAGAGACTCACCTGATAGGCCCTGAGTGCATCTCAGTGAGAGGTGAGACCTCTCCTAGGACTGGGACATTGGCGGCAGCCATTGTGGTGGCCTGGTGTGGGCGTGCTGACACAGACGCCATTGGAGTTCTCCCTGGGGCCTGCTAGCCCAGGGTCTGCCCCACCCACTAGAGCACCAATTTAATCCAGCTCAGCCAGGGCAGGCAGTCCACCGTAGATAATGGGCCACCCAAGAACAAGCCCTCAGGCAACTTGTGGGCCTGCATAGATTGGTGACTGGATTCTCTGCAGCCTGGCAACTGAGCCCAATTCAGTGGGGCAGGGCATGCACAAGGAGCAGGTGGAGAGTGCGGGGCGGTGGTGGAGTGTGTGGGGCTCCTGCCGTGGAGAGACTAAGTCCACTTCAGGAGGTCGGGGCGCGCACACAGGGCAGGACTGTGTTGACTGTGTGTGTGGACCTGTGGGTGGCAGGGCTTGTCGGCTGCAAAGACTTGTGCTTCTCAAAGACCCACATAGGGGGTTTGCCCCACCTTCCAAAGCCTGAAAAGATTGGGTGCTCCTGTGCCTGAGGCCAGCCCCACCCAGCTGCAATCCTCAGAGAGCTGACAAGAGACATAAAGGCTGGAGGCTTAGAGCGATTGTAAGCCCCTGAGCCTAACAACCTGCCACGCTGGGGGCCTACTCACTTAAAAGGAATACTGCAACATAAATGTGGTATTAGAACTTGCAGCCAACTGTGCTGGGGCTCCCCACACCTGATAAAGAGACTGAAGGGCCCACAACAACTACAAGCAGCTGAGCATTACAACAGCGTGTGAGGAGCATAACTCGGCCTCCCTGGGTGTCTACAGGGAGACCAAACAGGCCACAACAAAAGGACACACATAGCCCATATAGGGGTCACCCCTGGAACATTGAGAACTGAGGGAAGCACACTGCAGGCCTCCTAAGGCATAACGTATGTAAGGTCACCTATCCAAGAGCAGGAGACGTAGCTAACCTATCTAATATGTAGACACAAGCACAAGGAAAGAGGCAAAATGAGGAGGTAAAGGAATACATTCCAAGTAAGGAACAGGACAAAACCCCAGAAAAGGAACTAAGTGAAACAGAAATGAGCAACCTACCTGACAGAGAGTTCAAACAAAGAGTGTTAAGGATGCTCACTGATCTGGGGAGAAGAATAGATGAACTCAGTGAGAATGTCAACAAAGAAATGGAAGATATAAAAAAGAACCAATCAGAAATGAAGAATACAATACTGGAAATGAAAAATTCACTAGAGCGACTCAAAAGCAGAGTAGAGGATACAGAAGAACAGATCTGCGAGCTGGATAAAAGACTAGAAGAAATTACCCAAGCTGAACAGGTAAAAGAGAAAAGAATTAAAAAGAGTGAAGACAGTCTAAGGGACCTCTGGGACAGCATCAAGCACACTAACATCGAAGTTATAGGTGTCCCAGAAGGAGAAGAGCGAGACAAAGGGGAAGAGAATCTATTTCAAGAAATAATAGATGAAAACTTCCCTAACCTAAGCAAGGAAACAGATATCCACGTACAGGAGGCACAGAGAGCCCCAAACAAGATAAAACCAAAGAGGCCCACACCAAGACACATCATAATCAAAATGTCCAGAATTAAAGATAAAGAGAGAATCCTAAAAGCCGCAAGAGAAAGACAAGTTACATACAAAGGAAACCCCAAACCCCATAAGGCTATCAGTTGACTTCTCAGCAGAAACCTTACAGGCTAGAAGAGAGTGGCATGATATATTTAAAGTGCTAGAAGGAAAAAATTTACAGCCAAGAATACTCTACCCAGCAAGGTTATCATTCAAAATGGAAGGAGAGATCGAAAATTTCCCAGACAAGCAAAAATTAAAGGAGTTTGTCACCAAGAAACCAGTGCTACAAGCAATGTTAAAGGGATTGATTTAAGGGGAAAAGAGAAGACCACAAACAGGAAATATTATCTATTTCCATGATAAGAGGTTAATGGATACTAATGCACAAAAAAGAGGTTAGATATGATATAAAAACATAAAATGAGGGAGGAGGGGAGTTAAAGAGTAGAGCTTTCAGAAAGAGGACAAACTAAAGAGACCATCAATTCTGTATAGAAGGAGAAAGGAACAGAGAAGGACTACTAAAACACTGAGAAAAAAAAAGTTAAAAAATGGCAGTATGTACATACTTATCGATAGCTACTTTAAGTGTCAGTGGACTAAATGCTCCAATTAAAAGGCATAGGGTGGCTGATTGGATAAAACAACAAGACCCATATATATGCTGCATACAAGAGACACACTTCAGACCTAAAGACACTCACAAACTGAAAGTGAAGGGATGGAAAAAGATACCCTACCCAAATGGCAATGTAAAGAAAGCTGCGGTAGCAGAACTCATATCAAACAAAATAGACTTTAAAATAAAAACTGTAAAAAGAGACAAGGAAGGGCATTACATAATGATAAAGGGAACAATCCAACAAGAGGATAAAACACTTGTAAATATCTATGCACCCAATGTAGGTGCACCTAAATATATAAAGCAATTATTAACAGACATAAAAACAGAAATAGACAGTAACACAATAATAGTAGGGGACTTTAACACTCCACTTACACCAACGGATAGATCATTCAAACAGAAGGTCAATAAGGAAACATTGGCCTTAAATGGCACACTAGAACAGATGGACCTAGTAGATATACACAGGGCATTCCACCAAAAAACCAAAGAATACACGTTCTTTTCAAATGCACATAGAACATTCTTCAAGATTGATCACGTATTAGGCCACAAAACAAGTCTCCATAATTTTAAGAAGATTGAAATAATACCAAGCATCTTTTCTGACCACAATGGTATGAAACTAGAAATCAACTATAGGAAGAAAATCAGAAAAGCCACTAATGCGTGGAGATTAAACAAAATGCTACTGAACAGTGATTGGGTCAATGAAGAAATCAAAGAAGAAACCAAAAAATACCTGGAGACAAATGAAAATGAAAATACCACATGCCAGAATTTATGGGATACAGCAAAAGCAGTTCTAAGAGGGAAGTTTATAGCGATATAGGCCTATCTCAACAAACAAGAAAAATCTCAAATAAACAATCTAACATTGCACCTCAAGGAACTGGATAAAGAAGAACAAACAAAGCCCAAAATCAGTAGAAGAAGGGAAATAATAAAAATCAGAGCAGAAATAAATGAAATAGAGACTAAAAAAAAATAGAAAAAATTAATAAAACCAAGAGGTGTTTCTTTGAAAAGATAAACAAACTTGACAAACATTTAGCTAGACTCACCAAGAAAGAAAGAGAGAAGGCACAAATAAGTAAAATCAGAAATGAAAGAGGAGAAATTACAACAGACACCTCAGAAATACAAAAGATTATAAGAGAATACTATGAAAAGCTATATGCCAACAAATTCGACAACCTGGAAGAAATGGATAAATTCTTAGAATCATACAACCTTCCAAAACTGGATCAAGAAGAAGTAGAGAATTTGAATAGACCAATCACCAGTAAGGAGATTGAAACAGTAATGAAAAACCTCCCCAAAAATAAAAGTCCAGAACCAGACAGCTTCCCTGGTGAATTCTACCAAACATTCAAAGCAGACTTAATACCTATCCTTCTCAAACTCTTCCAAAAAATTGAGGAGGGGGGGAAGCTCCCTAACTCATTCTACGAAGCCAACATTACCCTGATACCAAAACCAGACAAGGACAACACAAAAAAAAGAAAATTACAGGCCAATATCTCTGATGACCATCAATGCAAAAATCCTCAACAAAATACTAATAAATCACATACAACAATACGTTAAAAAGATTATACACCATGATCAAGTGGGATTTACTCCAGGTATGCAGGGATAGTTCAACATTCACAAATCAATCAACGTAATACACCACATTAATAAAACAAAGAATAAGAATCACATGATCATCTCAATAGATGCAGAGAGAGCATTTGACAAGATACAGCATCCATTTATGATAAAAACTATGAGTAAAATGGGTATAGAAGGAAAGTACCTCAACATAATAAAGGCCATATATGACAAACCCACAGCTAATATCATCCTCAATGGTGAAAAACCGAAACCTATCCCTCTAAGAACAGGAACCAGACAAGGATGCCCACTCTCACCACTCCTATTTCACATGGTACTGGAAGTCCTAGCCAGAGCAATCAGGCAAGAAAAAGAAATAAAAGGGATCCAAATTGGAAAGGAAGAAGTGAAACTGTCACTATTTGCAGATGACATGATTTTATATATAGAAAACCCTAAAGAATCCACCAGAAAACTTTTAGAAGTAATAAACGAACATGGTAAAGTCACAGGATACAAAATCAACATACAAAAATCGGTTGCATTTCTATACACTAACAACGAAGTTGCAGAAAGAGAAATTAAGAATACCATCCCATTTACAATTGCAACAAAAAGAATAAAATACCTAGGAATAAACTTAACCAAAGAGGTGAAAGATCTATACACCAAAAACTATAAAACATTTCTGAAAGAAATTGAAGAAGAGACAAAGAAATGGAAAGATATTCCGTGCACTTGGATAGGAAGAATTAACATACTTAAGATGTCCATACATCCTAAAGCCATCTATAGATTCAACACAATCCCTATCAAAGTTCCAACAACATTTTTCACAGAAATAGAACAAAGAATCCTAAAATTTATATGGAACAACAGAAGACCCCGAATAGCTAAAGGAATCCTGAGAAAAAAGAACAAAGCTGGATGTATCACACTCCCTGACTTCAAAATATACTACAAAGCTATAGTAACCAAAACAGCATGGTACTGGCATAAAAACAGACACACAGACCAATGGAATAGAATTGAAAGCCCAGAAATAAACCCACACATCTATGGACAGCTAATCTTTGACAAAGGAGCCAAGAACATACAATGGAAAAAAGAAAGTCTCTTCAACAAATGGTGTTGGGAAAACTGGACAGCCACGTGCAAAAAAATGAAAGTAGACCCTTACCTTACACCATACACAAAAATTAACTGCAAATGGATTAAAGATTTGAATGTAAGACCTGAAACTATGAAATTTCTAGAAGAAAACATAGGCAGTACGCTCTTCGACATCGGTCTTAGCAACATCTTTTCAAGCACCATGTCTGACTGGGCAAGAGAAACAACAGAAAAAATAAACAAATCGGACTACATCAAACTAAAAATCTTCTGCACAGCAAAGGAAACCGTCAACAAAACGAAAAGACAACCTAACAATTGGGTGAAGATATTTACAAACCATACATCTGATAAGGGCTGAATCTCCAAAATATATAAAGAACACATGCATCTCAACAACAAAAAACCTAACAACCCAATTAAAAAATGGGCAAAAGTCCTGAACAGACATTTCTCCAAAGAAGATATACAGATGGCCAACAGACACATGAAAAGATGTTCAAAATCATTAACTATCAGGGAAATGCAAATCAAAACTACAATGAGATATCACCTCATGCCGGTCAGAATGGCTATAAATAACAAGACAGGAAACAACATGTGTTGGAGAGGATGTGGAGAGAAGGGAACTCTCATACACTGCTCGTGGGAGTGCAAACTGGTGCAGCCACTATGGAAAACAGTATGGAGATTCCTCAAAAATTCAAGGATAGAACTACCATATGATCCAGCTATTCCACTGCTGGGTATTTATCCAAAGAACTTGAAAATACCAATGCGTAAAGATACGCGCACCCCTGTGTTCAATGCAGCCTTATTCACAATAGCCAAGACTTGGAAGCAACCTAAGTGCCCATCAAGGGACGAATGGATAAAGAAGCTGTGGTATATCAAGGGACGAATGGATAAAGAAGCTGTGGTATATATACACAATGGAATTCTACTCAGCCATAAGAAACGATGAAATCCAGCCATTTGTGACAACTTAGATGGACATTGAGGGTATTATGCAAAGTGAAATAAGTCAGAGGGAGAAGGTCAAGTACCATATGATTTCCCTCGTTAAGTAGTAGATAATAACAACAATAAACAAACACATAGAGACAGAGATTGGATTGGTGGTTACCAGAGGGGAAAGTGGGATGGAGGAAGGCGAAAGGGATAATTCGGCACATGTGTGTGGTGATGGATTGTAATTAGTATTTGGGTGGTGAACACGATGTAATCTATGCAGAAATAGAAGTATAATGTTGTACACCTGAAATTTATACAATGTTATAAACCAATGTTACTGCAATAAACAAAAAATTAAAAAAAAATCCTTAGAGGACCTTTTGTCTAAGAGAATGATACTCTAAAGTACAACCTCACCATTGTTTTTCGGGATCCTAACAAAGAATCTGATAGTCTTATCTTGGATTAGATGTTATCTAGATGTTTGCACTGAAGTCTTTTCTTAATTTGGAAATACTGAAAGCACTAGGAAGGAGAAACAGTTTTGTTTTCAAACCTATCATTTCTTGGTTCCTTTGTCTTTAATGGATCTTTCTTTCATTAATCTTATCCCTCTCATACTATTCAATAAGTAGGAAGAAGAAGTCAGACAGCACTTCCAACTTTCTCTTTTATTACTCTGGTTGTTGGATCATTTTCTACTTTCTGTATTACCATAGTCAACAGCATTGTTAAACTTTGAGCCACCACATACGAGGGACACTTTAATTTCCAATAATATTTTCTTCACTTTCATTTAAGTCCTCACTGACAATCTCCTCAAGGGTTATCATGCTTCACTTAATGATCTTTTCAGGACCATGGTATGATCTCAAATCCCCCGGTTTGTTTCTGGGTTTTTGTTGTGGCACAGCCCATTCTGAGAACCAAAATCTATTTCAGTTTCTCTGGCTGGATAACACATTACTATGTCACCCCAAACTTAGTAGTATTAAACAATTTTTTTTTTTTGGCTTCCATAATTCTGTGGATCAGCAATTAAGACAAGGAATAGCAGGAATGGCTTTCTGGTTCATGATATATGCTGCTCATAAAAAAGAATTGAAAGTTGGGAGCTAAATTCAACTAAAGTCTTGTTCACTCATACGTGGTGACAAATGCTGGGTGTAAACTGGTTGTCTCAGTTCCTCTCCTGTGGGACTCTGTACCCACTAGTTTGGGCTTCCTTACAGCACGGTGATTGGGTTCCAAGAGCAAGATTCCAGAAATAGAGTGCATACCAGTTGGAAGCCATACCATTTTTTCTGATCTAGCTTCAGAAGCCACAGTGTATGTCCACTGCATTCTATTCATGGGAGTCACAAAGTCTTGTTCATTTTTAAGGGAAAGGGAAATGAATTCCACTACTTGTTGGGCAGTGGAGATGTTTGGGACTAGAACTATTTCTGTGGCTGTTTGTTGGAAATGACAGTCTGCCACAGGATGAGATAGCATAGTAAAATATTTAAAAACAATCTGTTATCATTTACAAAGTTTACTATTTTATTGGTATATTGCAATAATTTGGATAAAAATAGAGATATAACTGGAATTTTTATCTAAATCCATGATATCAGTTTCACATATGCCAAAACAGCCTTATTATTCTCAGCAGATGATGTTAAATAATGATTGTATTATTTTTTTAACTCACATCAGCATAGAATACAATGGTGACTTTTTATATATGTGTAATATGTGTATATATATATATACACATATTACATATGTGTATATGTGTAGATAATAAGATATTTCAAATAAAAAGGATTCTTCTCCTAAAATATTTGACACCTACTGTTATATTAGAGAAAAAGGGCTTCAAATAATTGTATATAGAAATTTAAACTTACAGTTCAAGTCTTAATATATTTTATCTTAACCATTGTCAAGAAAATGACTTAGCAGCAATGTTAAAGGGCCAGGAAGTTTAACATTCTAAGCATATGTCAAAATAGACAAGGCGGGGCTGGCTCCATGATGTAGCGGTTAAGTACGGGTGCTCTGCCTTGGTGCCCCAGGTTTCCAGATTCACGGCTTTGGATCCTGGGTACTGACCCACACCACTCACTCCTGAGTCATGCAGAAGTGGAAACCCACATACAATATAGAGGAAGATTGGCACAGATATTAGCTCAGGGCGAATCTTCCTCATCAAAAAAAAAAAAAAAAAAAAAGCAAGGGGATATGTTACTATGCTCAGAAGGTATATTTTGAATTAACACTTTGTCACCATTACTTAAAATCCATAAATTACTATGGTTTTAGGGATAACTGAAGGGATTAATATACTAAGAAAGATCTCTGGATATTATCTTATGAATCTAATGGTTTATTCTGAAGACAAATGGAATGGGTGATAAAGAGTCATATCATTAGTGACAGGAGACTTTCTAGAATCATGGCTTCAGGAGTCCCCAATATTATATTATCACATAAAACAGTAGAAAAATAATGCCACCAGTGTAGGAGTATTGTTTTCAGGGAGTACAACAGCTAAATCCTGTATTCTTTGCCTCCCAACATGCAGGAAAACAGTGAAAAGTTCATTGGTCATTAGAGTAACAGTAATTTTCCTTGATAGCTGATAATTATTGAAAGAACTATGCATAAAAGAAAAAATCTGAATAAATCAGACCTTAAAAATTCAGAATTTGTACTAACTCCATCTTGTTAATTTGGCCTTTGTATTTAAACATTTGTAAAAAATATTTTATTGAGCAAAGAAGTATAAATATGATTATTAAAATTATACTTTATTAACTATTTCTTATCTACATGAAACAAAAATTTCTTATTCTCTCTTCTAGGCACTCAGTTGTTATTTGGGACACAGTGAATAAGACAGCAATGATCTCTGCCTTGGAATGAATGGAATGGAGTGGACACAATGAAACATGGAAATTTCAAAGTATTTTAACAGTCATTATCTGCACATAAGTAGTCACTGTATCAGTTATAACAAACTGTTATTCATGCTTACTATTGTGTATTTCAAAACACTTGACAAGTTTCCTCTTAAATAACATCTATTCTTACATGTGTTGAACTCCCACAACAACTATATGTAATAGTCTTCCCATTGTTATGTGACCTAAATTTATGTTTCCTTACATCTTCTCAGGAAATTATTTTCATATCCTACAGAATAACAAAGTAGAAAGACATTTTTCTATAGTAGCGTTTATCAGCCTTAGCTTTATTGACATTTTGGACTGGATAATTCTTGGTTTGGGTAGCTGTCCTGTGATATCGTAGGACATCTAGCAGCATCTTTAGCCTCTACTCACCAATAACATCACCTTCAAGTGTGACGACCAAAAATATTTCCAGACGTTACCAAATTTCCCTGGTGGTAAAATCAATCCCAGTTGAGAGCTACTGTCTATAAGAAATCAAGGTACTTTAAAGAAAACTATGTTTATTTCTGTGTTTACTAAAGTCATACATAAATGCAAGGAGAAATATATTCTTCCATCAAATGGCCCATTTATTAAAGCTGACAATGGCAGTTGTAATATGAATCTATAATTAACTAAGCTCATATTGAATTAAATAGTATAAGACAGAGCATAATATGAAGAATAATAATCAAATCTAGCTCTATTGGGGTAATTTTTGTATTTATAAGATTGATTAACATAGAATTAAAACAAATATTTTATAGATAACTAGTATTATAATCAAAATCTTACAGATAACAGGTAAATAGAGGATAAGATTGGCTGGCTCAAACTTTATATCTCAGATTGAAAATTCCATAGTGCTTAGGTAACAGAAGAAGGAAAATGAAAGAGGAATGTCTTGAGTGCCTAGTGTAAGTCCAGTCTTATAATTCTGGTGCATTTTATCCTCAGAAAAACCTTTCAGTTTGATTCTTATATATCCATTATAGAAATAAGGAAAATGAGGGTTATGGATTTCCACTAACTTTTTCATAAGCACATATATGGAAATGCCAATTTAGTATTTAAATCCAAATCCCTCTTACCCTTCCACTGCACTATAGTGCTTCCTTTCTTTCTACATAAAGAAGTGGGACAATAACCAAATGCACCCATTCTGGGACCCTAGAGCATCAGCTATATAAATTTGCAAATATAGGAGATGTAGTGGAGTCTACTGTTTGTCCCCATTATTCATGTTCCTCTTCTTTATTATTAGAATCCTTTGACTTTTAGCCAGGCACATGGTTTCCCCGTAAAATACTATATTTCTCATCCTTTATTGTAGCTAGGTATTATCATGTAGCATAACTGAGTTCAGAGCCAAAGATGTTTATGAAAGTGATATACGCAAATTCAAAGTCCACATCTGAAAGACAAAGTTGTTTACTCTATTTTATTGTTCATTTATTGGCTTGCAATGACTGGAAGAATCTTGGAAGCCATGACTTAAGGTCAGTAGTATTTTCCATTAGCCCTGGGCTGCTTATGCTTGGGCTGCTAATGTGAGCATGAAATATTTAATTTACTGTACACTGAGTTTTTTTGTTACAACAACTTAGTACTCCAATGGATAGAGGGTCATTTATAAAGGAGAAGTGTGATACTGAGGTTTTATATGCAAATGTTAAATACAAAGTTTAATTCACTAATCCTAATATCAGAAAATCTGCATATTATATCTATTTTTCTGATGGCATACCCTTTTTATTATTCTGAATTTGGTTCCTCTTTCAAAAATAAATAACAATACCCTACTTTTTATGGTTCAAAAATAGTATGAAAGACTTCCACTATTATTTATGATGGAGTGCTTGGTACCAGATTTCTCTTTTCTCCAAAAACATCTAAAAACTTGGAAAAATATATGAGAATAATTTTCAAGAACTGAACAACATAATGCAGGACTCTGATAATTGCATTAAGCCACCAAATCATCCCACAATTGTCCTCGTCTTTCTTCTTGGGACTCACCTTGCCATGAAGTAGGGAGGTAGAACCTAAGCAAAGAGTGGGTCTTACTGAGTTGAGAAGAGAGATCAGAGTGCAAGCCACATAAAAGTCTAGTACATGAGGACCACAGTACCCAAGAAGTGAGACCTGTGCAGAGGGCTTCTTCAAAAGTTTGTCTGGATGTCCATTACGTGTCTTGGCCCATGTAGAGGCCAAGATGTCAGTGAGGCCTTAGGAGAACTTATGAGGCTAAGAGATGAACAGTGACAAAGTCTTGCAGCAATAGGATATGTTATATTCAATCCCAGCTCAAGTTGGGAGCCTCATTAAGTGCCTTAGGCATTCAACTGAAACCACAGATAGACAATGCATTAGAGGTAAGAATCATGCCCTAGAATAAAGTGTATTTCCTAGATCTAAGTTCAAAACTGAAATAGACCTGTCAACAAAGAATAAAAACAAGACTAAAAGGCCAAAGATACCTAATTTAAATGCTGTCAGAAAAAATAATCAACACTGTTTAAAAGGAAAAGATAGGGCCAGCCCTGTGGCTTAGCGGTTAAGTGCGTGCGCTCCGCTGCTGGCGGCTGGGTTCGGATCCCACGCGCACCGACGCACTGCTTCTCCGGCCATGCTGAGTCTGTGTCCCACGTACAGCAATTAGAAGGATGTGCATCTATGACATACCACTATCTACTGGGGCTTTGGGGGAAAAAATAAATAAATAAAATTAAAAAAATAAATAAATAAAAGGAAAAGATAATCCACACTTCCTGTGCTTATTCCTAGCGTATAATCAATACTTATGAGACACGCAAAGAAAAAAAAAAGGAAAGTAGAAAAAAATAAATCATAGTCAAAAAAAAAAAAAGAAAAGGGAGGCAATAGAAACTGGTTCAAAGGTAAACCAGATGTTCTAATTAGCAAACAAGGATTTTACAGTCACCATTGTAAATATTTTCAAGGACAATATGATCATCATGAATGAACAGTTAAAGAATATCCACAAAGAAAGGACCAAGTGGAACTTTCAAATAAGAATTCACATATCAGAAATGAAAAATTTACTGGGTGGGCTTAATATGCATTTGTAGATAGTAGAAGGAGTGTCCATTTATTGAAGATATAAACAAAATTATTCAACCAAAACAAAAAAGAAATGTTTTTCTTTCTTGTTCGTATTTTAAAAGAAGTGAAAGAATGTTAATGTTGTGTGGGACAATTTAATGTCATCTAACATGCATACAATTGGAGTTTAAGACTGAGAAGAGAGAGAAGGAGCAGAAAAAAATATTTGAAAACACAGTGACTAGAACGTTTCCAAGTTTGAAGAAAAAGCATAAACTTACAGAAATGAGAAGATCAGAGGGGCCGGCTGCGTGGCTTAGAGGTTAAGTGGGTGCGCTCCGCTACTGGCAGCCCGGTTCTCATCCCGGGGGCACACCAACGCACTGCTTGTGCAGCCATGCTGAGGCGGTGTCCCACATACAGCAACTAGAAGGATGTGCAACTATGACATACAGCTATCTACTGGGGCTTTGAGGAGAAAAAGGGGAAAAAAAAAAAAGGAGGAGGATTGGCAATAGATGTTAGCTCAGGGCCAGTCTTCCTCAGCAAAAAGAGGAGTAGTGGCATGGATGTTAGCTCAGGGCTGATCTTTCTCACAAAAAAAAAAAGATCAGAGAACCATAAGCAAAATAAATACAAGAAAACCACATTCATGTGTCCCATAGTCAAATTGCTGAATACCAAAGATAAAGAGCACCATGAAAACTTACAAACAAGAGAAAAATAGGTATGATCTTTGATTCCTCATCAGAAACAATGGAGGATAGATACGATAGAACATCACTAAAGTGCTAAAATATAAAATAGTAATTAATAATGATAATACTATCCTATGATAATTAAGAATCTAAAAATAATTAATAAATGAAAGTAAAATAAAAAATTTTCAAATAAAACAATTTGAAGTCAGTAGACTTGCAATTCAAGAATTGCTTAAGGAAACTATTTAAGCCGAAGGACAGTCATGTCACATACATATTAGATCTACAGGCTCGAAAGGAGACCACCAGATATGTAAATATACGGGTAAATATAAAATCCAATGCATTTTTTATTTTTATCTCTTAATGCCTTAAAAAATATATGATAGGTAAAGAAAAAAATTTAACCATATACTGTGGGTTTTTAATCTAGGTAGATTCAATATGTACATAATAACAACAGTGCAAAGATCAGAGAGATGAAATTATACTGCTGTAAGATTCTTACATTCTGAGTGAAGTAATAAAACATTGACTGAAAGTAGAATATGGGGGGCTGGCCCAGTGGTGCAGCGGTTAAGTGCATGTGCTCTGCTTCAGCGGCCCGGGGTTAGCACATTCAGATCCTGGGCATGTACCAACACACCGCTTTTCAAGCCATGCTGTGGTGGCATCCCATATAAAGTGGAGGAAGATGGGCATGATATTAGCCCAGAGCCAGTCTTCCTCAGCAAAAAAGAGGAGGATTAGCATCAGATGTTAGCTCAGGGCTGTTCTTCCTACAGAAAAAAAAAGAAAGTTGAATATGATAGTTAAGAATGTGAAGTGTAATTCCTAAAGCAACTGAAAAAAGTAATACAAAGAGGTATAGCAAAAAAACCAATATAAGAATATAAATGGAAGTAGGAACAAAAATTAACCCCCCAAAATGCTGGAAACAAGGAACAGAGAACAAAAGAAAGAAAACACTTAGGAAAATGACTGATATACTCAAACAACGTCAATAATTACACTAAATATAAATGGAATAAATCGATTAAAATGCAGCAATTCTTCGAAAGGATAAAATACAAAACCAAACCCTACTGACTGCCTCCTAGTAGCATATTTTAAATATAAAAACATAAATAGGTATAAAGTAAGACAACGGAAATAGAATTACCATGTGAACATTAAGAACAAGAGCACTGGAATGGCTATATTAAGAGCAGACAAAAATCCCTTTGAAGACAAGGAGTATCACCAGAGCTAAAGACTAGTATTTCATAATGATAGAAGGGTAATTCATCAGAGAGACATGTCACAAATGGACAGAAATAAAAGGTGAAGTAGACCATTCAAAAATTTTATTTGGAAACTTTTAACACTATTCTCTCACCAAATGGTAGACAAACCAGGAAATAATCTGTAAGGATGTGGAAAATCTGAAGAACACTATCAAACATCATGATTAAATTTGCATAGAACACTATAATCTCTCAAGAAGATTCATCAAGTTAGTCCATTTGCTTGTCCACACAATAAGTCTCAACAAAAGTCAAATAATTGAAATCATATGGAAAATGCACTCTAAAGTGTGACAAATTTGGCTCCCAAATAAATAATGATGGTAATAGATAATAGCCCATAGAATAAAATAAGGATCCATAAATTCCATACTGAATATATGATGATGTAAGAAAAGCTTCTTCTTACAGTAGAATTGCAATTTATATTATATTGAAGATATCAATGGATGCTAAAACTGGTGTAAGGAACAGGATATTGACACTATTGGATCTCAAACCATATCCCAACATATTACCTATTAATTATAAAAAGGAAAATAATAAGTTCACAGTAGACAGTCCTAGCATATACTACTTTATACAAATGATCATAATACCATTGGTACTGAGATAATGTCACCAACATGTGTATATTGATATGATGCACTGAGAAACACAGAACATCACTTCTGTAGTATTCCTGCCAAAATCGCAAAGCTGAAATCTAACCATGGAGAAACATCAGACAAACCCAAATTGAGGTACATTCTACAAAATAACTGGTGTGTAGTCTTTGTAAGACTACTGGAACATAGCCTGTAAAGTCCATGAAAGACAAATATTCCACATTAAAGGAGAATAAAGACAAATAATCACTAAATGCAATATGTCAGCCTAGATTAGGCTTGGGACAAGGGTAAAAAAAACATGTAGGGTCAGCCTCAGTGGCCTAGTGGTTAAGTTTGGCGCCCTCCACTTTGGCGGTCTGGATTCAGTTCCCGGGAGTGGGCCTACACCACTCATCTGTTAGTGGCCCTGCTGTGGCAGTGGCTCACATACAAAAAAAGGAAGATTGGCAGCAGATGTTAGCTCAGGGCAAATCTTCCTCAGCAAAAACAAAAACAAAAAAAATTTTTTAAAAATATAAAAGATATTATTGGAATAATTGATAGTTCATTTGAGTAAGAATTACTGATTAGATAATAGTATTCCATAAATGTTAAATTTTTAATTTTAATATGTTAGTATGGTTATGTAAGAAAATGTGTTCTTAGGAAATACACACTGAGGTTTTTAGTGGTAAAGGAAAATAATATCTCAAAGTTACTTTCAAGTAGTTCATAAATGGTTTCTGTATGTTAAAATTATAACAAAATTAAAGGTTACAAAATAGTATGAGGATTATGAAATATGTTATTGAACTATTTTCAGTTCTTAAGTTAAAGATTTATATTTATATATCCAGAATATACTTGATCTTAGCAAAGTCTATAAGCACAATAAAAATGGATTAGTAGTTCCTACTGACTTAAAATGGTAACTATTCATAAACTATTTTGGTATTCTTGAATCAGGTCAAGTATATGCATCAACATTTCTCTTATTTGAATCTTTATGTTAACAATAAAGAAACAGCTATGTTTTTAAAATAGGAAAAATGTAATCTATTACTTCTAGTGTTCTTCATTTAACTAAGTGGTATAGGTCTTCTACTTTTAGATTTTACTGTATTCCTCCACTACATTGTACTAGCTATCTGGCTTTGAATTGCTTGTCATCCTCTCACTGTGTCAGTTTCACCGATACAGTAACATTTCCTGTATCCTATGGGTAATGTGATTAACCAGAAACATAACCTAGCACATAATAAGTTATTACCAATTGTTATTAAATAAAGGCAGTATATGTGGTTTTCCAGAGATTAGAGCTAGATTGCCTGAGTTCAAGTCAAGTTTTGCCACTTCTTCGTGAGTGACTTGACCTCTCTTTGCATCAGTTTCCCCATCTGTAAAATGCAAATAGTAATAATAACTACCTCATCGAGTTATTATGTGAATAAAATCAATTAAGGTTTATGAACTACTTACAGCATTATGTGGAAAATAGCATGCAGTTCTCACATTAAATAATAATAATAATACTTCATCAATCATAGGCAATATACATTACTTTTGTATTATTTTCCTTTGGCCAGCTCAAAGGTATTATTAACAGTACCTCAGCAGAACCCACATTACTTGAGAGTAAGTAATCTATTGTAGTGTAGTCTTTTTAAATTCACGTAAAGCACAAGTATAGTCCCTTGGGGCTATTACACATCTGTATTGCCATAGTTTTCACAACCTGGAAAAAGGAGAACTACTTCATTTTATTCCCTTTACTAGAGACGGTTTCTTACTTTAAATAGCTCTTTACAACTACTAATACATTATTTTGCTGAAAAACTCCAGTACTGAATTTATATTGGGTACAAATTTCACCCAATACATTTACTTTCATTTCAATAACTGTTTTAATAACTATTTCAATAATGAAGTAGGATTATTTTAACATCTATAAAGGATACACAAACAATCAAAGTGTGAAAGAAAATCAACCAAACTTAGTAGGTGTTATGGTAGGCAGCTAAGATGATACCCTCAGGGATGCCCACCTCTTGACATTCACCCACTTGTGTAACCCCTCTTCGTGAGTGTAGACCAGACATAGTTACTTCTAATCAATAGACTACTACTGTGGTGATAAGACACAACTTCGATGATTAGGTTAGGACAGATTGTGCCTTTTATCTCTTTCTAGAACACTTGCTCTATTGCTTTCTTGGCTTCCGTGCTTTAATGAATAAGCTGCCATATTGGAGAGGTTCACTTGGCAAGGAACTCAGGGCAGAATCCGTCCAGCAACCACTAGGAACTGATTTCTGCTAACATCCTGTCCAGTTAAGATGACTTTGGCCCAGCCATCACATTAATTGCTGTCTGTGAGAGACCTTGAAGTAGAGAATCTAGTTAAAGCGTGCACAGGTATTTGACCCCAGAAACTGTGATATAATACATGCGTGTTTTTTAAGCCATTAATTAAGTTTTGGGGTAATTTGTTATGCAGAATTAGAAAATGAATACAGTGTTTTAACCATCAAGTGACTAAGAATGCATTTGACTATTTTAGGGTAAGATATATTCAACAGATTAATTAATATGTATACTGTTGGTGTTTTGCTAGGAGAAATTTCTCAAAAAGTATATTTCTCAAAAAATGTACTCTTAGTAGAGCACAAGAACCCCAAGGTCATTTCAGTCTGGCTCTCATTTCATTTGATAATCCCCTCTCACATAGCCTGAAGTCAAAGAACAAAAATTTGGTTTTAAACCATCATTTTTATACTCATACAAACAAAACTTATGTGAGCTAAATTAGCTATTAACTGGAATCTGTATTTTTCAAGACTATAAATAGACTTCTGCAAACGTATAAGCTAACACCTAAAATAAGTAACTTGGCCTTTCTAAAGATTTAAGAGTCCTTTGGGGTTGGATCAGTCCTGAACTTGAAGCTGCCTTTGGATGCTGTTAGACCACTGAATATTACCAGATTTGTACCTTTCGGGCAATCCAAAGTTACAGTGTATTATTAGATGGATCCTAGTTATAGAAAGGGCCACCTTGCTGGTAACTTCACTTCACAATGATCAGATATATACTGAGTGTCATCAAAATTATTCCAAGGAGGGAAATTTGAATATATGAAATCCACAATGGGTATATCTAATTTCTAATTTCCTAAATTGTTCTTATACTTTTTTCACTCTAATTTCCCCTATATTGCTGCCATTGAGGAGGGCAATTCATCTTGTAAAGTTTTTTTAGTTTACCTCTTAATGAGTTGATTTCATACCTACCATATTTCCTGCAACATACCCTAAATAAGCAAACCACACAACAAAATATGCTTAACTCATGTATTATTTTAGAAAAACATTTCTTCTCTGATATTGAAATAGTTATTTTAATATAAAAATAAATTTCCCTTAATCATTTCTACACAGGAATTTAAATTATATTTATAGGGTCAATTAAATGGCATTGCATCATTGATGCCATATTTCAATGTGAGTTTCAGAGAGATTCTACATTTTGAATTTCTTCTTTAAAGATAGTAATACAGAGAGAATCTGTTATAAGCACATAAAAACTTGATAAAGAAATAAATAAATTCAGAATATTATTTTATATTTTAATATACATTCTGATATTTTATCCTAAGCTCAATACTTGCTAGGCAGTAACATAAAATTATTGTGTGCAAGTACATGTGTGTATGTGTATGAGTGTGTGTGTGTTTAATGTGATCTGAATTAGTTCTTTTATTAGTTCTCTGGTGTAAATAAATACTCAATAAACAGTTGGAGTAGCCATTATTCTTATGTGAGATAGCAAGCAAGTTCCTAATCGAATAGATGACTGTCTTAATTATTATTCCATATAACCTTTATCTTAGCTGGCTCAGGCTGCCATGACAAAAAGCCATAGACTGAGTGGCTTCAACAACAGAAATTTATTCTCTCACAGTTCTGAAGTCTGGAAGTCTGAGATCAGGTGCTAGCACAGTGCACTTTTAACCCCGAAATCTCATGTATTAAAAAATGTGACTTGGGAAACACATAAAATGGTTATTTATTCTTGACCTTGATTTAGGTAGGTAGCATAAAACTCATAATAGTTCTCTGACCTCTTCAGTATAATTCAACATAATTCATCTTGATGACCTCTTCAAATATATTCTAAGAAGAGAAAGTTGCTACTTACATTTTTCTAGATAAATGAAGTAAATGAGATATAACAAAGACTGTTCTGCCCTAACTCAAGTTGGCTTCTCCACAAGAATATCAGAGGAATTAATTACAGTGTGTAAGGATAATAATACATTTCTCAACAGCAGAAAAGAGCTACCCTGCTCTTCATTCCAGGAAAACAGTATTTGAAGCTACTACCTTTAAGTAATGCAATATTTAGAACCATTAATGTTGACTTTTTAAATGACACAAACTTTTACCTGTAAATAAGAGAATTACCATTTCAGAATCTAAAAATGTTCATCTAATTTCAGAGTACTTTATTCAAGTGTAAATAATTATTGCTTAGATTTCAATTCTTTACAAGATTTCAAAGATTAAGCAAGACCACAAAAGAGAAAAGATAGGTTAGTGGAGTTATGAAAAATCTAGGCTCAAGTAATAAAAAAATCCCTGGGAATATAGGACCACATTTTATATGAAACCAGTCATATTTAAGTCCTGTGGTTAGGAGGACAAAGGGGGGAAAAGATGTCTTCTATGCTTAATATGCAAGAATCACGTTGCTAATGTATACTAGACATAAAGGGAAGAAGCAACTCAATTGTATTCTACAAGTTAGGAATTCTCTAAATATTTTCTCATATACTTTAGATTTGTAATATTCTATGTAAATGTATCTTATCTAATCCCAAGTAATAATCCCTATATTTATAAGCTCTGAAAGTCTATTTAAAAATTGTTTGCTGAATATGTATGTGTATACATATTTATTCTCTCTAAATTATTTATTAATGCCTTTCCTTGTTTCTGCCTTCTTACTTATGTACATGTATATAAATATGCATGTAGATACTTACATTATTGATTTAATAGCAGTAAATTTAATGGTAATAAATATAAAGATGTAAAATTACTTTCATTTCCCACGTTTTTTATAAAAAAATTATTTTTATAATTAAATTTTCAACTACTATTATAGTACAAAAATATATTACTAACTCTGTTACTCACAGTCATTTATCATCATATGTCTAAGAATTTCTAAGATTAAGAAATAGAAGAATATTTATCTCTTTCACTGTATGTGTATATGCATGTCCATGTTTATTTACTTTTACTATAATAAAAAAATTCAAAATGGAACTATCATATCATTCAGCAATCCCACTCTGAATATATATCTGAGTGAAATGAAATCACTATCTCAAAAAGATATTTGCACTCCCATGTTTATTGCAGCATTTTTCACAAGAGCCAAGAAATGGAAACAACCTAAGAGTACATAGAGAGATGAGTGCATAAAGGAAGTGTGGTATATATATACACAATGGAATATTATTCTACCATGAGAAACAAGGAAATCCTGTCATTTGCAATACCACGAATTGACCTTGAGGACATTATGCTAAGTGAGATAAGTCAGACAGAAAAATACAAATACCGTATGATATCATTTGTATGTGAAATCTAAAAAAGCCTAATTCAGGGGACAGCTCGGTGGTGTAGTGGTTAAGTGCATGTGCTCCGCTTTGGCGGCCCAGGGTTCGCGAGTTTGGGTCCCTGAGGTGGACCTATGCACTGCTCATCCAGCCATGCTGTGTAGGTATCTCATATACAAAAAACAGGGGAAGATTGGCACAGGTGTTAGCTCAGGGCCAATATTCCTCGCCAAAAAAAAAAGAAAAAGCCAAACTCATGAAAACAGAGAGTAAAACCCCAGGGGCTGGGGCTGGGGGAAATAGGAGAGACGTTTTTTAAGAGTACAAACTTTCAACTTAGTAGCTAAATAAGTCCTGACGATCTAATGTACAGTATAGAGAATATAGACAACAATATTGTATTATGATCATCAAACTTGCTAAGAGACTAGATCTTAATTATTCCCACCAAAAATAAGAAATGATAATTATATGACAAATTAGAGGTGCTAACATTACAATGGTAATAATATTACAATATATTGTAATGTATTGTATTGTAAATGTATCAAATCTAATGTTGTATACCTTAAACTTACATAATGTTATATGTCAAATATATTTCAATAAAAAAATTTGCTTTCCTTCTATAATATGAAGATAATAGGAAAATTAATTAGATAATTTTCAATTTAAAAAATCTCCAGATAGCATATATAGTTTTGAATTATTTATATATGTTTATAAATATATATGTGTATGTATATTACATGATACTGTTGGACATAGATCAAACATTACATTCAAAAAATTAACACTTTATTTCTGATTTTCATGAAAAATGCTGAATCATGTGAATCAAACAATCTTTACGGAAACTTTCATTACTCTGGCTGTCACTAGTCTAGTTTTTAACACATAATCAACGTTGCAGTTTTTTTCCTGTTTTTTGTTTGCTTAGTGTTAAGGAAAAGCTGTTAAGTAGAATATGCTTTTTTATACATGAAAGGTAGATGTTGAGTAATGTCAGCAAATACCTACAAAATTAGTTACAAAATGCAAATTGCAGACAGAAGGAAAAGAAAGGAACTAATTGTGTGTAGAATGATATGTACCAATAAAAAATAAAAATCCAGTACAATTGTTTTTTGTTAGAGTTCAATATGTATTGGTTATTGTTTTACAAGGCAATCTCACCACTAAAATAAAGCAATATTTATTAAAAAATAAGTAGCCTGGATATTGAGGCAGTGTAGCTAATACTTTAGAGAGAGTATCACTATCTATTCTGTCTGTAATGACTTTTGCCTTCAAGGTTGCAAAGAATTAATACCATCCTTAAATACAAGAAAAGTCAGAGTTTCAGCATCATCAACTTTGTCAAAGTATAGTCAGACATTAAATGATTTTTCTTGTTCTTTTGTTGTTATTTATTTTGTTATTGAGCTGCAGGGTCAACGTATTTTTCTTCTGAATTATCAAAATAGAGTGTAGCTCCATTTATAGAGAATAAGCAATCGATAACTGGTACAATACTCAAATATTTTCACATCTTATCATCTTTTTCTGAATGTATACACTTTTTTGAATCTTTATTGAAATTAGATGAAATTACTATTAAGAAAAGAGAAAAATTTATTAGAGCCATTCTCACTTCATTTCCAAATTCCAATAAAGAGTTCCACCTTTATAGGATAGCACGCAGTCTCATACTCCACGCACCTATACTTTATGGAAGGAGTTTGCAAACTGTGTCCTGGTTGTTCCAAAGAGGTGGCTCTCTCAGTGTTCCTCCTGACCAAATAATTTGTGACATGTCAGTGGGAGTTCTAGAGCTTAATCAAATCACTTCACCTGAGTGACCTTTGTGAAATATTTGCCTTTCCCGATTATTCTAGGATCCCCTATACCTTAATATGAGGTTTTCTTTGTCTGTGTTTCCTCCTCCCTTACCCAGTCTAAACGTGTTGGTCTGAGTCTCCCTACTGACTCTGCATGAACATGCTCCTTTCAGCTCCCAGGTTTCCAAATCCCATTCTTCAGATAGAGTGTGGTACTCTTTCACCTCTGCTTCTAGAGCACACTGTGCATACAACCATTGATGCATTTAATTCTTGATATTCCTCAAAGTCTCTGAACTTCTTTAAAGCAGAAATGATATCTTACTCCTCATGCATAAACAGGGAGCCTAACACCCATGAGCCTGGCACACATGAAGCATTTAGTAAATGAATATTAGATAGAAGAAGTAATAACTGAACGAATGGACACTAATTTACTCACTTATATAATGAGGCACTTAGTCCAGTTGAATGCTAAGACTCTTCCTAACTCTGAAAACCAGTCGCTTCTGCCTCTATTGATATATAAGAGCACTTAGTAAACACTCATGGTTGATCTTTTCCACCTCAATCTCCATTACACATTTTTTGTTGGTTTCTTAGTTGCCAAAACTGAAGCAGCTATGGTATAGGCTATTGTTGCACTGAAGTGTGTGCTCTTTTCCATTTGTCAGCCTCCTTGCAAATAATTAGGCCCTTTGTCTGACATCTTGCTGAGAGGATGTTGGGGAAAGCAATATATTACTTCCAGGCCTGGCCCCTAAAATATACAGAAGAGTCTAATGGATCTCTTTGGCTCCTCAGTAACCCTGATGATGGAGGAATTCTCAAGAGTAAGCCATGGAGGCCCTGGGAGACAATGGAACAACAAAATGAAAGACTTCTAGTTTTCTAAGTCATTGTTTACATGAGAGTGATGCAGGAAAGGCACATGACGTGTGTCAGGCTAGGTAATCAAGAAATAAATCTTTTTTGTGCAAGCCACCGAGATTTTTCTTTTCTTTTTTTTTGTGGGGATGATTGGCCCTGGGCTAACATCTATGGCCAATCTTCCTCTTTTTGCTGAGGAAGATTAGCCCTGAGCTAACATCTGTGCCCATCTTCCTCCATTTTGTATATGAGACTTGGCCACAGCATGGCTTGATGAGTGGTGCGGTGTGTAGGTCTGCACCTGGTATCCGAACCCGTGAATCACAGGCTGCCAAAGCGAAGCACATGAACTCAACAACTACATCACCAGCCCCGCCCCTGAGATTTTTTTTTTTTAATGGAAACTAACATTAATTACTGTATTTCAAAAGCAAAAAAGTCTTCAAATCTTAGAAGACTAATTTCATTTCTTTATTTATTCTTTTTCTTTTTTTTGTTTTAGGCTGAAAAGAAGAAAGTATCTTGAATATATTCTTAGTATCTTCATATGAGTTTTCCTGTCAGACTTTCTAATTCTGAGTCTTAATCATAAATCTGTATAGTCTTGGACACAGTGGAACCATTATTAATGGGAGCAACAGTCAATAAAGTTTCAAACTGACAGCAGATCTGTTACCAGACACATACCCAAGTTCTTTACACAAGAGGGGCCAAATAAAAACTGGAATGCCAGGATGTGGCAAGGAAAGAGTTTTTATTTCGGGTGATGTCAGAGGGGAGATGAGAGTGAGCCCTCAAATTCGTCTTGTCTACACAAAAGATGAGATGCAAGGCATTTTAGAGGTTACAAGGAAGGAAGCTGCTTGCAGTTAGGGGGAGCCTGTGGCCTTGCTGGTCGGTGCTTTCCCACCAGCCTGCCTTTGGCCTTGTGAGGCTGCTTGCAGGGAGGGGGAGGGCGAGATAACGGAATCCGCAGGTGGGTGTCCTTGGTTGTCTGCCTCTATGGTGGAGGGTGGATTCTGGCACCAGGAAGCCAAGGAGTTGGGGTCTGGGAGCTTCAGCTTCCTGATATTCTCTGGATATCAGTTTCCCTGTAACAAACCTCAAAAACTGGTAATTAGCCAAAACTTCAGTGTGAGCCCAGCATGAGGCCACCTGGGCTTTTAACAATTTGCAACTTCTATCTGCCTTGTGAAGTTCAGGGATACAAAGGTTTAAAAAATCAATATTTACATATGAATGTAACTTAGAGAAGCAGGGAAACAGGATGAGTGCTTTTGGTTTTAACCCCATATATGCTGGGTTTAAGGTAAGGGAACTGATATCAGGGCCGGCATCAGATCCTTTAATAATCAATTAATGCCCAAATAAATGGTAGGCATTTTGTAGACATACCAAATAAATAAGCAAAAAATTAAGCATTTAGGATGTTTATTTCTTGGTGAGTGGTATATAAATGTATATCCAAATGCATTTCTTCTCTCCCTGGTGTTTCAGATTTGCTTTGCTGTGAATAGATGATCTAACACTAAGAATATGGAATACGTGTAAAGCAGACTACACTATAAGGACATCATTTATGATTAATTTATTATCTTCAAGATCAAATATTCTACAGAGCTTGACATATTTTATGATCTTGCAGCTTAAGGTTTAACTTCTTGACCTGTAATAAGAGATATCTTATAGAGAGATCAGAAAATATATGGTTCATTATTATAATTCCTTGAAAGATTCTTTAAAACCAGGGTTTCTTTAGGCCAATTATATTTTATTTTATTTATTTATTTATTTATTTTTTGTGAGGGAGATCAGCATTGAGATAACATCTGATGCCAATCCTCCTCTTTTTGCTTAGGAAGATTGGCCCTGAGCTAACGTCCATACCCATCTTCCTCTACTTTTCATGGGATACCGCCACAGCATGGCTCTACAAGCAGTATGTTGGTGTACGCCTGGGATCCAAACAGGTGAACCCTGGGCCGCTGCAGCGGAGTGTGTGCACTTAACCACTTGCACCACCAGGCCGGCCCCTGGCCAATTATATTTTAAATCATTTGCTACAGTACTTAATGTTGACTCCCAAGTATCTAAAATATTACACTGAATTGACTTTACAGGAATGTTCCTTTCAAATGTTACTTTCAGATGGGACTTATGACAAAGAAAGAAGAAAGTTATCCCATGTTTATTTAATTCTTTAGCAATCTGAGTAAATAATCTCAATAAGTAATGATATTAACGTCTAACTTCTGGTCTTAAATTTCTCTGTTCCCTTCTCTGCCTCCCAACATTTCATAGGCCTCTTGTTCTGTCTACAAGAATGCATAGAGATGGACAGAAGAAGGAAAGAAGGAAGGAGAGGAGGGAGGGAGGAAAGAAGGGAGGGAGGTAAGAGAGAGAGAAAGAAAGAAAAAAAGGAAGGAAGGAAGAGAAGGAAAGAAAGAAAAAAAAGGAAAGAAAAATAAAAGAGAGAGAGGGAAGAAGGGAGAGAAAATCTATTATTTTTGTGACTTATGCACAGAAAAGGTCTGGAAACCCAAGTTTTCTCTTCAGACAAAGAAAATGAGAGAGAAAAATCCACAGGTTTAATAGAATGTTTAAATTTGAAAATACGCAAAATCGTGGAAGAAATTCAGAATGACAGAGAGTTAGGCATACATTGCCTGATGGGACATTTTAGGTTGGCCCTAGAGATCACTGTCTGAGTACAAACTGATTCAGTTACTCATTTAAAACATCAGATTCAGAAAAGGTATAAGTGAAACACAATTCAAAGAGCAAAAACTTTATTACTCTAGGTCAGAAGGAAAAACCTGAAAGCAACACTATTTTACTTAGTGTTTATTTCTTTTGTATAAAAAAATTGCAACCATTGATTGTACTGTCCAGAAATCTTTGGAAATTAGGAAAAATTAGGTTAATAAACTTTGAAAACAATTATCAGTGGTGTAAACAGCCTATCTCAAAGGAGACATGTAACTTCCCTAATTAAGACCTTCTTCCAATAGAAAATAGACACAAATATCTGTGCTCAAATAAAAAAGAACCCTAAAATTTTTCAAAATCACTCTTAATGACATTCACTTATTCTTTGACAAATCTAATCATCATTACATGAGTTAGCACAAATCTGTTAATTAGTGATAGAATTTTGACTAGAACAGTTTTGAATCCCAATCTCAACACCATCATAGCTCTTCTGATTCTTTACTGCTCTGACACTTGGGATATATACCTTTGTCTTAGTCTCAATTTGTTTACTATTAAACAAAAAGGATCAGCCTTTTAAGTTTCCTGACATCTAAAATCTATTTGTTAAATCCTGTCAGGGCTGAATTGTGTCCCTCCAAATTCATGTGTTGAATAAAGTCCTAAGCCCCACTCAGAATGTAACCATATTTGGAGATAGGATCTTTAAAGAGGTAATTAAGTTAAAATAAAGGGTTTTTGTTTGTTTGTTTTTAGGGTGGGCTCTAATCCAATATGACCAGTATCTTTATAAGAAGAGGCAATTTGAACACACACACAGACACCAGTTACATGTGCACACAGAGGGATGACCATGTGAAGACACAGCAAGAAGGTGAATATCAGCAAGTCCAGGAGATTGGCCTCGGAAGAAACCAATCCTGCTAATCCCTTGATCTCAGACTTCCAGCCTCCAGAACTGTGAGAAAATAAATCTTTGTTGTTTAAGCCACCTAGTCTGTAGTATTTTGTTATGGCAGCCTGAACAGACTAATATAGATCCTGTTTTCTGTCCTAATATTTACCAAATATTGTGGAGAAAATGCACACAATTTAATCTCACTTGCCTGAAAAGACTGATGTGAACATTTATGAGATGATGATTGTAAAAAAAATTAGGGATCATAAATATTTAATCATATTATTAGCTATGAACACATTTTTTAAAGATTCAAATTTTTATGGATCCATCATGTAGTTTTCAAATTAAGAGACTACAGTAGTTTAGAACATTGTTCAAAGATATTCACTGCCCTCCTCACCATCATAGAAGTGTCGTTCCCTCCCCCGTTATGTTGGGCTTGGCGAGGTTATTACAAATGTGATGCAAACAAAAGTTTGAACTGTGCTTGTGCAGTGGTGCTCTTGTGGCTCTGTCTTGGCCATGAGAAAAGTGCCCCCTTCATCTTGGGCCTCAGAATGTACTCACATAGAGCAGACCTGAGGCCCACTCACAGTGAGGCGCCAAGACCAGTTGACCCCCAGCATAAAGCAGGGCTGCCCTGCTGAATCCAGCCATGATGAGCTGATGCACAGGCGAACTGCAGATACGTGAGAGAGAACAAATGACAGACGTTTTACATCACTCATTTTTGAGGAATTATGACATGCAACATTATTGAGGCCATTGTTGACTGATGTAGAAAGCATGGTTGCAATCAATAAAACAAAGAAGGTTGATTATAACATGGGTACACTTTTTGATAATTTCCAACAGAATATTTAGGAAATCAATATTCTTGTTGAAAATTTAATTTAAAATATTACCACATATTTTCAATGCCAGAAATATCAGAAGCTAATGACAACTTTAACATTTCTTGAGTGCTTATTTTGTTCTGCGCACAGTGATAACCTCTGATCATTTATTTCATCTCAACAGCAACCCCAAGGTTAAGTATGATGCTTATCACACTTTACAGATCTTCAGTGATTTTCACAGGATCATAAAGCTAACATGTTGTTGAGTTGGAATTTAAACCCAGGCAATCTGCCTCTAGTGCCTGTGTTTTTAATTTTTATGGCATATCCAAATATCATAGATTATATATTATTTGAAGGTGATTTCATAAATTTAATTGGCACTCTAATATATAATATTTTGTATTAAAGATGTCTTCTCCATACAATACGTACTAAAGATTATGCTTTTATTATATATCCTACCATATATGAAGACTCTTACCTATTTTAAAAATCTCTCTTCCTCATTTTATTCCTAAGTAGGAAAAAATGTTTATAAATATACTCTCAGATTCTTATCAATAAACATGATTCCTTGCACCTCAACAAAATTGGAGATAGAACTGTTGGGAATTGCCAAGCTAAACAGCTATACTAAAGCCAATTGACTTGCCAGAGCTTTGCTTGAATGCTAATAACTGATGGAAATTGAGTAAAAATATCACTTCTCTGTAGCCTTCTCCATATCTCACAGATGTCCTGTTCAGGAGTTATTACTGAACAGAGAAAGATGTGAGGCATTCACATTAATGGGAATTATCAGAGCACTGAGTTACTTGCAGAAAAACTGGGTACATAAAGAACTTTGATAACATCTGAGAAGTTCTTTGTAACTGGGTCTAAAAGAATCCAGGATTCTCTTGAATCATTAGAAAGCATTCTAAGCTCTGAAATCCTTTTAAAGTGTCTTTTAGGGGCCGGCCCAGTGGTGTAGTGATTGTTTGCATGCTCTGCTTCTGCAGTTGGCCTGGGATTTGCAAGTTTGGATTCCCAGCACGGACCGACACACTGCTTGTCAAGCCATGCTGTGGTGGCGGTCCATATAGAGGAAGATGGGCATGGATGTTAGCCCAGGGCCAATCTTCCTCAGCAAAAAGAGGATTGGCAACAGATGTTAGTTCAAGGCTAATCTTCCTCACAAAAAAAAAAAAAAAGTCCTTTAGTCTCTATAAATTCCCCCCAACACCCTACCCCTAGCCCCGCCACCTCTAAGTGTCCAGGTCCAGGTAAACAAAATACAGTTTCTAGACAATTTGCAGGGTGTACCATGACATACATAGAGATCTTAAAATATGAACATGAGGAAACATTAGCCAATCATAAGGCATGCCTGAAATCAAAGTTGATGCTAAAAGTAGCCAAATCAAATTAGTTATCCTAACAGACTGGACTTGTACATTCAGAGGGAAAGAACTACGTTTATTTTTATTGATCAATAGTGTTCACCAGAATCTGAAATCAAATATTGGTTTGGCCTGAATATTAAGGCACCATCTAGTTGAAATTGTTGAATGATTTTTATTTCTCCTATCATTTATCTTGCATTATACAAATTCATGTTATTCTCTATAATATTGCTCAAAAGGATATACGTATATATTTTTACAATTCTATTTTTCCAACTACGTGACATTATGGCCTCTCAGCAGTAATTGATTTCCAGAAGTATTTGGATAAACTGAATGGTTTGAGGTTGTGTCCATACCTCCTTACAAAACATAGTCTAGCATCTCTTCGAGTTAAATGATTTTAGCCATGGTTACTTGAGTTCTAGTTAGATATATTCCACACAAATATTGAGCCTAGTCATCTAGTTTAATATTGGTCAGCTGGTTGTTTTCCCAGATCATTTAGAATTCTTACACTATTAACTTCAAATGACTATTGATTTCAAACTTCTATAGACAAGATGGCTTTTCAACTCTGTGATTCTAAAGCAGTCTTAATACACATAGTAGGTATATAACTAAGGAACTGCTAAGGCTAAAAATAACATACAACATTAAACAGGATTAATTGATATGAAAATCGATAAGGTTTTGTATTTGATTTTAGTGGAATAAATATCTAATGCTTTACGTGGTATTTTAATTGTGTAGTTATTATCACATTACTGAACAATCTACCCCTTTAACTTTCTTTTGACTCTCTTGAAATAATTATATATGAAACTACTCGACGCTATAGCATTTAGGATTACATAAAAGAAAAAAGAAACAACATGCATTCTTTTTCCATATGTAAATGAACCAACAGATGATTCAGGTGGTTGGAATTTCTCCAAAACATACAGCTTATCATTAGAGTCAGCAATAGTTAACACACATCTAAGAGGTGCACTTTCTGCTGATCATTTGACATTCTCTCAGGCTGGCAGAAGCCGCCTCTGCGGATCTTGAGTCAACAGCTATAGCTATGTGTTACAGAGTTCAACAGGCCACTCTTGCCTTCTTTTCAGATGAACTCCAGCACATTCGTGCATATTCATAGGCTGTAATGCACTTCTCATTCTCTTTTCCATTTCTGGTCTCTGGGATTTTTTTTTTTTTTTTTGACTATATAAAAGGAACAGCATGACCCCGTCTTAAAAATTGAAATATTCGCTGATCTATGGTTATTCCTGTAATATCACTAGTGTTGGTGAATAATTCAAATTAAATAGTTTCCTATATATTCCATTTTAAAGGGACTTCATTTACTTTCTTTCAATGGTTTCCTCCTGTGCTGTTCTCACCCTGCATTATTCATATGCAACCTCACAAATTGCTTTGAGTTTGAGCAGTGCTGATATAAATCACAGGGCTATTTCCTCTGGAGGACTTCAGCCTTAAACTCTACAACTTGTTTTAAAATGAAAACTGTGTTCAATTAAGGTGATTTGTTTGCTTCAAAAAATTAACTATCTTATATTGCCATTTGCAAGGAGAGAAGACTGAAGTTACATTACAGAGTGTTGAATAATTTTAGAGGTAATTTACTTTCTCCCTTCTGCTTGTATCCTTGCATCCAGCTTATCTGTGCATTTATTTGTGGCTAGGTCATATTCCTCGGGATATAAATATAGCTATCAAACTTTCCTTTCCCAACTGTTTTGCATTTTGACTTTTGAAGAGTTTCTTTGTAAACAGACTAAAATAACGTGTTCTTCTCTGCTTCCTAAGTCCTTCACTGAAAGAGAGAGACAGAGACAGAGAAAGAGAGAGAGAGGAGACAAATAAGTGGAAATGCAAACTCAGAAATTAGATTACAGGACTGTTCTAAAAGTAGCATTTTAAGAGTGATGAAATGGGCAGAGTCAGGAATCCCACTAGTCCCTCCCCAAAAGCAACTAATGAGATGGAAAGGCAACCTAGCGAATAGGAAAAAATATTTGCAAATCACATATCTGATAAGGTGTAAATATCCAAAATATATAAGCAACTCATACAACTCAATAGCACAAAACAAATAATCTGATTAAAAAATGGGCAGAGGACCTGAATAGACACTTTTCCAAAGAAGACATACAAACGGTCAACAGGTACATGAAAAGGTGCTCAACATCACTAATCATCGGGAAAATGCAAATCAAAACCACAATGAGGTATCACCTCACATCTATTAGAATGACTATTATCCAAAAAACAACAGTTTGGTGGTTACCAGAGGGGAAGGCAGTGAGGGGAGAGCAAAAGAGGTAAAGGGGGACTTTTGTACAGTGACAGATGGAAACTAGACTTTTGGTGATGAACATGATATAGTCTACATAGAAGTTGAAATACAATGATGTGCACATAAAATTTATATAATGTTATAAGCCAATGTCATCTCAATAAAAACATAAAAATAATAAAATAGAATAAAAGAGATAACAAATGTTGGTGAGGATGTGGAGAAAAGGGAACTCTTGTACACTATTGGTGGGAATGTAAATTGGTGCAGCCACTATGGAAAATAGTATAGAGCTTCCTCAAAAAATTAAAAAATCAGTAGCTGCACTTCTAGCTGTGCTTCAAATGACAATATTAAGAAAGGGAAAAGACAACCCAAAGAATGGGAGAAAATATTAGTAAATCATATCCGATAAAAGTCTAATATCCAAAATAACTCTTACAACTCAACAACCAAAACAAACAACCCAATTAAAAATGGGCAAAGGACTTGAACAGATAGGACCCCAAAGAAGATGTACAAATTACCAACAACCACATGAAAGATGCTCACCATCATTAGTCATTTGGAAAATGCAAATCAAAACCTCAAAGAGATACCGTTTCGCACTGGCTAGGATGGCTATAATTTAAAAACAAAACAAAACAAAGGAGATGGCGAGGAGTAGAGTAACTATAGGGCCACTGCTCTAATTTTCCATGCAAGTAAAGTGATGCTCAAGGTGCTGCCCCAAAGGCTTTACCTTACGTGGAGCAAGAAATGCCTGATGTCCAAGCTAATTTCAAAAAGGGAGCAGCACATGAGATCTTGTTGCAATTATTCTTGGCTACTGGAGCACTCTAAAGAATTTCAGAAGAAGCTTAGTCCATGTTTTAAAGACAACAATAAAGTCTTTGACTATGTGGATCATGAAAAGCTATGGGCTGCTCTGAAAGAAATGGGCGTGCCTCATCACTTGATTGTCCTGATGCGTAACCTGTATTGTGGACAGGAAGCCACTGTCAGGACAGAATACGGAGAGACAGAATGGTTTCCTCTAGGCAAAGGTGCCAGACAAGGGTGCATTTTTTCTCTCTATCTGTTTAGTCTGTATGCAGAACATATATGAAAAACTGGGCTAGACTCAGATGAAGGAGGAGTGAAAATTGGTGGAAGAAATATCAACAATCTAAGATATGCAGATGACACCATCTTACTGGCAGAAAGCAGCAATGACTTGAAATGACTTTAGAAAAAAAGTGAAAGAAAGTGCCAAAGCAGGACTGCATTTGAACATCAAGAAGACAAAAATCACGACTAGAGAGGAACTACATAACTTTATTGTAGACCATGAAAACATTGAGATTGTTAAATATTGTTTAACTTCGATTGTTAAATTTTGTTTACCTTCGATTGTTAAATTTTGTTTACCTTCCTTCAGTCATCAATTTAAATGGAGACTGCAGCCAAGAAATCAAGAGAAGACTGAGACTTGGAAGGGCAGTAACAAAAGAATTAGGAAAAATCATCAAGTGTAAGGAAGTGTCATTAGAGTCTAAAGCCAAGATTTTCCACATCCTCGTGTTCCCAATTACTACTAATGGGTGCAACAGCTGGACAGTGGAGAAGGCTGAGAGAAAAAAATGAATTCATTTGAAACATGGTGTTGAAAGAGAGCTCTATGGATGCCCTGGACTGCCAGAAAGATAAACAAGTTGGTCCTAGAGCAAATTAAGCCTGAACTGTTGGTAGAGGCAAAAATGACAAAACTGAGGCTGTCCTACTTTGGGCACATCATGAGAAGGCAGGATTCTTTGGAAAAGATAATAATGTTGTGAAAAGTAGAGGCAGCAGGAAAAGAGGAAGACCAAATATGAGATGGATTGACTCCATAAAGGAAGCCACAGGCATGAGTCTACAGGAGCTGAGTAAGGCTGTTGAGGACAGGACGTTGTGGACATAACTCATTCTTAGGGTTGCCAGGAGTTAGAGCTGACTTGATGGCATGTAACAACAAGCGCTGGTGAAAATGTGGAGAAATTGGAACTCCTGTACCTTGCTGTTGAGAATGTGAAATGGTGTAGCTACTGTAGAAAACAGTTGGGCAGTTTTTTCAAAAAGTTAAACATAGAATTATCATATGATCCAACAATTCCATTCCTAGGTTTATATATAAGGGAATTGAAAACAAGTATTCGAACAAATACTTGTACACAAATGTTTATAGCTGCACTATTTACAAGAGCCAAAAAGTGGAAACAACCCAAATATCCATCAACAGATGAAAGGATAACAAAATGTTGTATAGTCATATGATGGAATATTATTCAGTCCTAAAATGGAGTGAACTACAGATACATGCTATGATGTCAATGAACGTTGAAAACATTAAAATCAGAGAAAGAGTCAGACACAAAAGTTTCATTTTGTGTGGTTTCATTTACAGAAAATATCCAGAATAGGTAAATTGATAGAGATAGAAAACTGACTATTGGTTGTCAGTGGCTGGGGGGAGGGAGGAATGGGAAGTGACCACTTAGCGGGTACAGGGTTTCCTTGTGCGGTGATAAAAATATCTTGGAATGATATAGAAGTGGAGGTTGTGAATGTACTAAACACCACCAAATTATACACTGTAAAATGCTTAATGGTTAATTTTATCTTATATTAATTTTACTCAGTAAAAGATAAATAAATAAAAGCAGTATTTTATCCATACTAAGCTAAATATTAGTCCAGGAAGATGACTGGACTAGTTGGAGAATTCAAATTATGAATTGGTTGAGGATATTTGAACAATCACTCTTTACTGATTTATTATGATAAGGCTAGAGGCAGAAAAAGGCAATAAAGTTAGAGTGAAGAGAAGGCTCAATGTTCCAGTGGTCCAGAGAGAACCTTAAGCAGAATGCTTAAGATATGTTGACTTGGATTCTGGAAATAAAATGAATAAAATAATAAAATTGATCTAATCTCTAACAAAAAATTTTTAAAAAATCAAATAGCCTCACACACTTGCTTGATTGAGCCAGTGGTACACTAGAGCCAGCTTGAAGAGTGAGTTGTTTTATTTTTTTCAGGTAATTTGAAAGGTGGCAGTTATAATACAAACATTATTAAAAATCAATCATGTAAACTTACAACTAAGTAAATTACATTAAAAAGAAAATATTAAATACTCAAAACTCCTCACTTACATATTGTACTATATTTTATTATCTGTTTTTGAGATTATTTACATCTTTTGTATCAGTATGGTTTAAATGCTACACAATTTAAACTGTGCTACTGCTCAGATCTTCCCAGTTCTGCATTGAAAGATGGCCAAGGTGGGAGTATTAAACAATGGAAATAAGCAAATATCATAAATTTAAAACTTCAATTTATTATTTTGTTGATTGTTCAAGCTAAGGAATGATGGAAAATGTTAATAATGTAGACTAAACATAAATGTGTATTGTCTGCAGTTATTACTTTATGAATAGCCAAAAAGAAATATACTTTTAGTATTCAAAAACAACTATCCAATTAAACGTAGCATTCACTGCAATGGCAAATGAAAGAAGTTCCAACACATGCCTTTGTTGTTTCACTTTTGTCATTTTTGTTAACGCAAATAAAAATATCAGCAAACATTCATATGAGAGCTACACTTACTCAACAAGTGCAACCATGGGTTGGTTATGGATAGAAGAATATTGCAAAAATCAACAAAAGCATCAATGATACTCTTCTATGTGTATCCATTGGCTACATGGAATTTACAATGAAGAGTGTGGTATATTTTAGTTTTATCTGTAAATTTTGTTTACAAAGTCCTGACATTAGTAAAATTTATAATAAACATTCAATTTTTTTTTTTTGAGGAGGGATTTGTAAAGTATTTACCTGAAAAACACTGGAATGAGCTATCTTTCTTAAATTTGAAATGCTCGATTTCATATTAGGACTGGTTTCTGTGGGGAGTTAAGAGCTAAGAGCTTTCAGTGATCCCTGGAGGTTCCTTCCGTTAAGTCAGAGTTTGAAACTTGTCCTTATGCGGGAGCCCTTAGGAACCTGCTTGTCTAAGTTTGCTTATGTACCTAACACCCCACCCAATTTTCTGACCAAGGACACGAAACTTCACAGAGGACTCATATTATCCAACTTGAGGGCAGAACAGCTACATAAGTTTTTTGGAATTCTTCTGCACGTGAGATTTGTTTCTTTTGCCCCATTTATTTATTTCTTCATTCAATCTTTTATATCAATATGGATTCGTGGATATTTATTTTACACTTTGGGTTGTAATCCAACACTACTTTATTCATTTTGTTGCTCGGATTGTCCCAGCTTTGGCATTGGGAGCTCTTTCAGTTGGCTTCTTCATCCCTTTAATGTACCCACATCAACAAAGAGTTTTTGTTTTTTTGAACAATATCTTACTTTCTGGCACTACTCCAGGCTCATTTTGTATGTTTCCTGCTCCAGTTCTTAAATTAGCCATTTCTCCAAGGAGTCCTGGTTCCTTTTATTGGAGAACTTGATTAGAAACCAAGATCTGGACTCTAGGTGTGTTTGTTGCTACTGCTTTCAGGACCTCTCAGCTGACAGAGCAAGGAAACATATGTGTATACTAACATGTGTATATATACACATCTACAGATATTCCTATATGTAACCATCTGTATCCATGTTAAATTAAACATGATTTCCTACTGATACCTCCAACTCAATTTCATTATTGCATGGATCATTCTAGCCTCCTCTCACTTCTTATCTGTAAACTTTCACTCCAGCACTGAGAAACCTGACTCTCACCATCTGCCATCCATTTATTAATTGTTCACTTCCAGTTCACATGCATCCGGTGTACACGAATAGTAGTACCAGAACCAATACACTATGTGACACAACTTTATCAACTAGAGACTTTAAAATGTCACTTATTTCTAAAGTTATCTAGTTTGCACCTTCTTCCCCACTCTCTTCAGTGTGTCTGTTTCATACATTTCAAATAGTTAGATTGTTGTCACCTTCTTCATTCCAAACTGGGAGACCTCACTATCCTAATTCATTATTTTTTAAATTTCCTTATATTAAGGTTCACTCTTTATGCTCTAAAATTCTATAGGTTTCTAAAACCTATAGAATACATATTGTCACTTATAGACCATTATAGTATCGTTCTGAATAATTTTATTACCATAAAAAATCTGCTGTGCTTCACATGTTTAACCCTTACCTCTTTCCGCTGGCAACCACTAATCTTTTCACCATCTCTGTAGTTTTGCCATTACCAGAGGGTCAAATAAATGGGATCAAACAGGTATGTAGCCTTTTCCGACTGGCTTCTTTTACTTATAAATATACATTTGAGATTCATCCATGTCTTGTGTAGTTTAATAGCTCATTTATATTTACCAATGAATAATATTTCATCTTATGGATGTACCAGACTTTTTTACCCATTCACTTATTGAAGGACTTATTGGTTGCTTCCAGTTTTTGGTAATTATGAATAAAGCCGATATTGACATTCATGCACAGATGTTCATGGGTACATACATCTTCAAATGTTTGGATAAACACATAGGAGAGCAATTACTGGATCACGTGGTAAGGCTATGTTTAGCTTTGTAAGAAGCCTTTAATGTCTTTCAAAGTGGCTTTACCATTTGGAATTACCACTACCAGTGAATGAAAGTTTCTGTTACTCTGCATTCTCACCAGCAATTGGTGTTATCAGTTTGTTCAATATTAGCTAATCTACTGGTATGTCGTGTTGTTTTAATTTGTGATTCTCTAATTATAAATAATGTTGAGTATCTTTTCATAAGCTTCTTTCCACCTAATATCTTCTTTGGTGATATGTTTGTTCAGATTTTTTGCCCATTTTTCACCTGTGTTGTTTGTTTTTGCATTGTTGAGTTTTGAGTTCTTTGTATATTGTGGATACAAGTATTAAATGCATGTTTTTCAAAAACTTTCTCTTATTCTATGGCTTGTCTTTGGATTCTCTTAACAGTGTATTTCACATAGCAGAAGTTTTAATACATATTGTCACTTATAGACAATATGTATTAAATACGTTTAATAAGTACAACTTTTCTTCTTTTTTCTTTCTGGATAGTGCCTTGGTGTTGTATCTAAAAGTATATTGTAAAACACAAGGTCACCTATAGATGAATAAAGATAAGAATTATTGTAGACTTCTTACCAGACACCATTCAAGCAAGAAGCCAGTGGAGTGAAATATTGAAAGTGTTGAAAAAACTATTGACCTAGAATCCTATTTACAATCAGATTTTTCTTCAAGACTGAAGGAGAAATAAAGACTTTCTCAGAGAAACAAAAGCTGAGATATTCCTCACCAGCAGATTTTCCCTGCAATCAATGATAAAAGATGTTTTAAAGGAGAAGGAAGCCATGTAATCAGAAACGTTGATTTACATCAAGAAAGGAATAATATCAGAGAAGGAACAATTGAAGGTAAAATAAAGTCTATTTTACTTATTGTTAAAATTTAATGGTTTGTTTAAAGTAATAATAATACAATGTGCTAGGTTATTATAGCATATGGATAAGTGAAATGAATGACAGCAATGTCACAACGGACAGGAGGGAGGAATTGGGGAAACTTTGTTATGAGTTATATGAACTCAAGTGAAGCAGTATAGTATTATTTGAAGGTGAACTTAGATTAGTTGAAATATATATTTTAAACTCCAGAGCAACCACTAAAATATCTTAAAAGAATAATTTACTTCTGGAATCCGGTTCCATACGGCTCTCCCCCCGCCCCCGCCGCGGGTCCCAGCAGCTCGGGCGGCGGGAGGAGCGACAGCGGCCAGGCAGCACAGCTTCGCGAAGGCTCTCGGCGCGCGGCGGCCCGCAGGCACCTGGCACGCGCCCGCCCCGCCACTGCAATGCCCAAGAGGAAGGTGAGCTCCGCCGAGGGGGCGGCCAGGGAGGAGAAACCCGCTCCTGCAAAAGTGGAAGCGAAGCCCAGAAAGGCGGCGGGAAACGATGACTCTTCAGACAAAAAAGTGCAAACAAAAGGGAAAAGGGGAGCAAAGGGAAAACAGGCCGAAGTGGCTAACCAGGAGACTAAAGAATTACCTGTAGAAAACGGAGAAACTAAAAACGAGGAGAGTGCAGCCTCTGATGAAGCAGGAGAGAAAGAAGCCAAGTCTGATTCATGTCATATACCATGTCTTATCAGTGGTCCCTGTCTCCCTTCTTGTACAATCCAGAGGAATATTTTTATCAACTATTTTGTAAATGCCAGTTTTTTAGTAGCTCTAGAAACATTTTTAAGAAGGAGGGAATCCCGCCTCATCCCATTTTTTAAGTGTAAATGCTTTTTTTTAAGAGGTGAAATCATTTGCTGGTTGTTCATTTTTTGGTACAACCAGAAAATAGTGGGGTATTAAATACGGGAGGCTTACTTTCTAATCACCAAATTCAGTGGTGTCTCCCTCTCCCCAGTATTCACTCTGTTTCTCTTACTTTTGTTTCTCTTCCTCACCTCTGTTAATACCATCATTATCCTTTCAAGTCACTCAAATTCACAATTTCAGGGTCATTCTTTCCTTCACCACCTAACGCCCCTCCATCCCCCAAGACATACAATTGTGGGCCAAGACACATTAATTCTACTTCTGCACTGTCACTTGCATTTGATTCCTCCCTTCCATCCTCACAATTGCTAATCTAGTTCAGCCCACATCACCTCTTTCCAAAAAAAAACCTGCAATAACCTCACTGGTTTCCCTGACTCTAATTTCTCTTCTCTAATTCAACCTTCCCTCTGCCTCCAGACATGACCTAAAACCAAAAATGTGATTTTTAAATAATAAAGCACAAACTCCTTAGCATGATATTCACAGCCACTTATGTAGAATCTATCCTTGTTTTTCCACAACTACCTCAATGCTCCACCCCAACCTCACGTACGTCATACTCCAAACTCCATGCCTTTGTTCACGCTATTCCTTTTGCCTGAATTCTCTATTCTAAACCACTTCCACTTATGGAAATCTTGCCCATCTTCCAAAGCCAAGTTTACAAGAAACTCCCTGGTTCCTAGTAAGATTGACTATCTCCTGTATCTCCTTTATTTGTGCTTCTGCACCAGTCTTATCACTACTTATCACCAGCTGCCTTACATTACTTAGTTGAGTACCACGATTTCAAGCTCTGACATGCCTGTGCCACCCAGTAAATACGCAATATGTTAAGTGAACTTTTTATTAGCATTTTTTCAGAAATACTTCTGCTATGGTCTGAATGTTTGTGTCTTCCCAAAATTCATACGCTGAAAACCTAATGCCCAAGGTGATGGTATTAGGAGGTGGGGCCTTTGGGAGGTGATTAGGTCCTGAAGGCAGAGCCCTCAAGAATGAAGTTAGTGCCCTAATAAAAGAGGCCCCGGAAAGTCAGGTCACCCCTTCTGCCATGTGAGGATACAACAAGAAGTCTGTGACCCAGAAGAGGGCCCTCACTCAACCATAATGGCACCCTGATCTTGGACTTTCAGTCTCCAAAACAGTGAAATAAATTTCTGTTGTTGTTAAGCTAAAAAATAACTAACTAACTAAATAAATAAATAAATAAATAAATACGGGAGGCTTTGATTATCTTGGGTGTCAGCTTAACATTCCATAGATGGGGGTAGTTTTTATATCCTATAATACAAAGCATACTAAATGGCAATTTGGAGTCAGTCATGCATTTAATATGTCTTGAACATTTTTAATTAATTCTATTCCCATGTTATTTTTGGTAGAAGTGTTTCCTAAAGAAAACCACTCCTTGATCTTGCCTCTCCCTGTCAGAATTTTGTGCACTCTATAACATCTTTGGTCGTGGTAGTCCAGTTTTCCTAGTAACTTTGTTAATGTGCTGTGAAAGATTGAAAATTATGATATGTAGTGTATATGATATTAAATTGTGAATTAATGGGACTTACGATGTAACAGGTGTCAACATTTGAAGATATTGGTACTTGATATCCTGTTAAGGGAAATTTGCCTCCAAATTTTAAGCTGGAAAGTCACTGGAATAACCATTTAGAAAAGAATCGCAACTACATGATTTTTTAGATTTTTGGTACGTATGTTAAGAATTGTGTACAGATTGAAATGTCTGTGCACTGATTCTCAAAACAACCAATAAAATCTCAATTATGAAACGAAAAAAAAGAATAATTTATTTCTAAGATAGAGGAGAAAATATGAACATATAATATGCTTGTTATGGGCTGAATTATGTCTGCTTCAAAATTCATATGATGAAGTCCAAACCCCAGTAACTCAGAATGTAACTACATTTGGAGATAGGGCCTTTAAAGAGATGTTTACACTAAAATGATGCTGTTGTTAGGATGGGTCCTCTTCCAATCTGACCCGTGTCCTTGTAAGAAGAGAAAATTTGGACACAGAAAGAGGCACCAGGGATGCATGTGCACAGAGGAAAGATCATGTGAAGACACAGTGAGAAGGTGGCCATCTGCAAATCAAGGAGAGAGGCCTCAAGAGAAACCAGACCTGCTCACATCTCAATCTTGGGACTTCCGCCTCCAGAACTGTGGGAAAATAAATTTCTCTCGTTTAAACAACTCAGTATGAGGTTTTTTTATTATGGTAGCGCTAGAAAACTAATACAATGCTCAATTAAAACCAGAGAAGGGAGGAAAACAAGAGAAGACAAAATGATCTGCATACACCAAAAAAAGACTGATTGTCACAGTGGATAAAAAAATAAGACAAATGTTTATTGTCTACAAAAAATGCACTTTAATTGTCAAGATTCAGATAGATTAAAAGTAAAGGAATAAAAGAAGCTCTATCATTGCTAACATTAATCAAAAATAACCTAGAGTAGTTATATTAGTTTCAGACAAAGCAGACCTCAGACCAAGAAAAATTTTTAGGGATAAAGAGGGGCATTACAAAATGATAAAGACATAAATTCTCCAATGAGAATAACAATCCTAAACATGTATGCACCTAATAACAGAGTGTCAAAATCTGTAAGATATAATGGATAGAACTTCAAGGAGAAATATATGAACCAATTATTATGGATGAAGACTTCAACATCTTTCTTTCAGTAATTGATAGATCAAATAGGAAGAATATCAACAAGGATACAATTGACCTGAACAGCACTATCAATCACCATGACCTATTTATTGACATTTTTCCTCAAAGTTTTGACTTCCTTTTCAAAATATACATTTTAATATCAGAAGACTCATGTACCCTCATTCCATTAATATATTACTTATTTGTACTTCCAGATTGTTGTGTATTAAGCTTATGAGATAATTTATTTCTTCTGAGATCATTCTTCACAAAACTCCCTGATATCCTGTTGTAATTTCATTTTATTGCTTTCTAATGCTTGCATTTCTAATTTTACTATTCTTTGCATAATTTACAAGAAGATATATCTGATTAAATTTGAAAGAATAAGTGGAAAACACATTTTAGTAATACTTGCAAGTCTGAAATTTTATTATTTTGTCTTCATTCTTAAAAGAAAGTTTGACTGGCACTACATTCTAGGTTCAAATCATTCAGTAGAACTTGATAAACATTGCTTATGGTCTTCTAGCGTCTAGTGTTGATGCTGTCTGAGTCATATTTCCCCTTTTTATCTCTATTAATTTTTAGGATTTTCTTTTGATTTTCTATAACATTAAAATTTTAACTGAACATGATGTTTTACAACTTTTGTTACTTGTATTTCACAGAGTCTTTCAAAGTAAAGAGCAAAGCCTTTATTCAAGCAAGGAGATTGTTTTCTGTTATTGGTTTGATTTGATCCTAGTTCCCATGATCTCAATTCAGTCCTCTTCGAACTCTGGTTACACGTATATTGGACCTTGTTCATCTTATCCTTGCCTGTATTAGAGGATGAAAGGTTGGAATGCTTTGTTTTTCTCTATAGTTGTGCAAGTTTGTTTCCCCTGTAGATATCTTCCCTGGATTTGGATATTCTGAAAATTAACAGGACACGTCAAGTCATAGTCTTCCCTCTGAAAGAGCTGTAAGGCAGCGAGGCAGGGTTGGCTAGCATAGCTGCCAAGGTAATTATCAGTTCCTGGGTTTTTCTCCTTCTCCTTCTCCTTCACTTCCCTGTCCTCCTCTGCCATCTCCTCTTCTTCCCCACATCCTTTTTCTTAATTTTTTTCTTCCTTTCACTGTCATTTTTTGAGAGGGCCACTAAACATGTGCTCCAACATCTATTTTGAATCAGAGGTCTTCACTGTCTTACTTTAAGCCATGTAGTTGGAGCCCTCATGAGAGAACTTTAAGGTATTTTGCATATCTACTTCACATTTTCATTGAGGAAGTTCTCTTGGGCCAGCCCCTTAGAGTCTAAAAATGGATCAGTGTGTTCTAGGGTAATGTCTATGCCCTTGACTGATTATGGCAATGTAAAACCAGCAAGTGTACTGTATACAGTATGAAATGTCACATAATTTTAGTACCATAACATGCCAACTATATCTTTTAGGGTAGTGGTTGTTTTTGCCAATTATGGCTATGCATCTTTCTTTTGATGGTATTCACTAGGATTAGCCTTTATGATTTCTATATCATACTATAAAAATCAGTATATATTTTATCTGATTTAATTCATGAAAGAATCGGGGCAATAGTATTCCTATTTTGCAGAAAGAAAACAAGAAAACTGGTCTATTGAATCCAAAATTCATATCCTACCAATACAGCACTTTATTGCCCCTTCATATCTGAGTCATTACGATGGAGCCAAAATACGTTCAAGACCACTGGTGAGAAGGGTTAATGGGTCAGCCTAAATAAAATACTACATTTTTTGTGGCTTTTTTAAAGAATTAATGAAGAAATAACCATGAAATTAATTCACAAAAATCTATGCAACAGTCTCATCTGTTTTTATTAAGTGAAATTTCAAGCTATTTAGAAAAACAGCCAAAAATTTGCTAGAGAAGGAGGCTGCTTTATTGTAAAGAAAAAAACAGAAAAGATATTGTCTTGAGTGAAGCAGTTCTACCCAATCCTTTCCCTACAGCTCTACCAGAAAAGCATTCAAAGGTTAAATGTTCCCTAAAGCTGGATAGGATAAAAAGGAATCTTCATAATAGGCTAGAATCATCCATGCAGCATGTACATGGGTACCAGCAACAGACCCAAAGGGGAAGAAGCACAAGGAAAATAGGAAGCACAGAAGTTGTATGTAAGAAAAAAAAGTAGTGTTTTAATTTCTGGTTGGAAATCAAAACCTTGAAATTAGCAATATATGTTATATTTAATTGGATCTATAGCTTAAACCTTTTTATAAAACATGCTGGTTCTACAGTCCAAACTATAAGGGGTAAATATTGAGAGTGTCTTAACTCTTTAATTAAATAAAACCTAATTGCATTTTATTCAGTGACACTTGAATATATTGATATTTTGAAAAAAAGAATCATATGTCACTGAAGCACACAATTTCAGCATTTGATATTTGGTATTTTTTACAGGTGTCGATATAGATAAAGCTAGTCAAAAAATTAGATAGAAGGAAAAAAACCTATGTTTTTAGTGGCTGTGTGTATTTTTTTTTTTCTGGATGAATTGTGAAAACCTATTCTCTTCTGTCATAGAATAGAGTTTTAAATTGTAATGCTTTCTTCCCTCTCATTATCCAACTGTGAAAATATGTGTTTGTTTGTCTTATCCACAAAATGTAGGATAGGGAAACTTTGTTTAACACATAGTGATTACATAGTAAAACATTCTGCCTCCATTTAAACAAAAGAGTAAAGTTGCCAAGTCATTTACCAAAGACAACCAGAGTCATTAAATTAGAAACAGCAGGGGCGGACATATAATCATATACCACCACTAGAAAAGGAGGAGACAAATGAGGAGATTTGTTTAGAAAAGTAGTTGATCCAAAGCAGAAGGAAAACTCTAGAAAAAATAGTTTATTTTTAAATATAGAAGGGACAGTTGTTATGAAAACAAGAAAGCATGAGACCAGGTGATTTCAAGTGCCTTTCTTAGGACAGAGCTTTCTTAGGCAGTAGTGAAGTTGTTTCAACATGCCAGCAACAGAATTTTTATTACTTTTGTTCTAAAATGGAAGTTATAATAGAGATTTTAAGCTTACAAAAATCTGTAAAAAATTAAAAAATGATATATGTTTAGTACATAGAAGACTTTATTTACATTTATTTTTGTTCATTGCCTTGTTTTATATTAGGGAATTTATGAAATTTAAAAGCAAATTAGTTACTTTTTATTTTAGTTATATGTAAAGTTATATTTCTTTATATAATGCTAATGAGCATAACGTGGAATATCCTTTGGGTGTTAATTTTCCATGCTCCAAAGATTTATTGTTTAAACTAAATTATATCATCCATTATATCACAACCTAACACTACTATCAATCCCCCCATAACAGAAACTAACTGGCAACGGTTATGTGTACAAAATATTCTTTGAGATGAACTTTAGGACCTCAGTCTTTGAAAGGAACATCACATTTCCATCATCTCTTTGAGATTATTCTAACTCTGAACAATTGTGCATTTCCTCAGGTTAATCTATATTCTTTGCTTCCTCAAATATTTATTGCATACTTAAGGATGTGCCAGGTACTATGCTCCATCTCCATTTCTCATTGCTCTTCAACAGTTAGTTCATGAAGAGAGGCTGATCTTATCCAATAGGCAATGTGATAGCATTGGTGAATCTATTAAGGTACATTAATATAAGAGGATAATAACAATAGCTAATCCTTTTGTTAAGTGCTTACTATGTGCCCAGCATGATTATAAATGCTTAACATCTATTAAACTATTTAATTCTTACATTAGCTCTATCAGTTAACTGAAACATAGAGAGGTTAAATAACTTGCCCACTTATGTAGACAGCAGCAGAACTGGGATTCAAAAGTAGTCAGTTTGGCTTCAGACCTTGAGATCATAAACCCATGTTATACTCTATGCATTCCTCAGAAATCAGGCAAAAGCTTTGGTCTACTGCTTTGAACTTTACGCCAATCCAATGCAATGGGCCTGTAGTTGGACTCACACAAAAATAGAATGAGAACTGACTAAAGCGTAAGTCACAACCTTCAGATATATTTTAGTACTAGAAAAATCAAGGATCTGACTCAATATATAGAGTCTTAAAAAAAAATAATGGAGAAGTAGAATTAAGAATATGGTTTACATCAAGTAAGTTAGTCACACTGAATTGCTTCTATCACATTTCTGATGTCAAGAATAAAAAGACAGCACAAGAAAAAGATACAAAGCCACATTTACTAAATAAATAATAGTGAAAAAATTCGTCGAGTAGTTCATTGATGGGAAAAAGCAGGATTTTTTTTTTAAGTGGCCAGAAAGGGACATGGTAGTCAAGGTGGTAACGCTAATTAAACATTGGAAACTAGCATTGAGATAGGACAAAATGGGCGCACAGGTCTGTGTTCAGTTGATTAAAACAAATTTCATGATTTATTGATCAGTAAAATGTCTCCAGACATGTCCAGTAATAGTCTGGTGTACTGAGTTAACTCAGAGTTTTGTTTTTTATCAGCATCAGCTGGTTAGATCCAGGTGTGATGAAATACAATATTCAACTTTGTATCATTTAGGCAAGTACTGCTGTAATCATAAAATTTCCTTTTATACCCTCACAGCATTACAGAGAACTGACTTAACCTTAATCTGAGGTAAATGTCTTTCACTGCTGAAATGTTTTAAGGACAGATGTTCATTTATACAAGCAAATCATTTTTATTTTTATGTCCTCCTGAAGGCCAGGACTGCTGGCATTTCCTCAGATTGTGTAATCGTGTATTTACCCCTAATCTTATTAATTCATTATTCGTTCAACTGTTCTTTCACTCAACACTTGAAAACCCTTGGTATTAAGAACTGGTGGAACTCACAATGCATAATCTTGTTTTTACCTTCTAATTTCATTATTTTATCCAACTTTCTTTCATCTACCATTTAGAAAGCAGAATATTAAGACCTAGAAGAAGAAGGGCATATGATAAACTATCCCTGTCTTCAGGGAGTATTTCTTGTAGGAAGGGAGGCAAAGAGGAAAATTGTCATTCAGAGGCTACTGCTATATTTTAACATATACAGGATGAGAACAAAATGGAGTATCAAGGAAGAGTACTAGATGGGGCTTAGGCGAGAATCAGAGAAAGCTTCCTTGAAGAGGTAATGTCTTAGCTTCATATTTTATTCCATGAGGGGTTAGAGAAAAAGATGGAGGAAAAGAGTATGTAAAAAGACAAAAACCCATTAAATAAGGAAAATAATTCAATATTTGTCCTATTATTCTTGTAGTTGATGTGGGAATTTTTTCTTTATAACAGAACTTTATCAATAAATGCAGAAAGAATGATAGAATTGGAAATTCACCATTTTGCAATCTCTAGTGGAATAATCGATCTGGCATTAATGGCTGCACAAATCATTAGGCGGAAGACTGTAAGAGAACAATCAAGCTGACCATACTCAAACACATTGGTCAAACTTAACATCAAGAAGAGAGAGACAACTCGTCATTTTGTGCCTCCTGGTGTATTTCAAAAAAAAGAACAGCATCACCTGTGACAAATACTTAACAAAAAAAAATGAAGGGAGGACTTCATGCAATCAACTCTGGGTCTTATTTTATTGCCATTTTAAGAGAAGTACAGGGACTCTGATGCCCAACCTAGACTTCAATCCCACCTCCATTACCTTTATGTATGTGCTTGAAAAAACAACTTTTCTTTTTGTACTTATATTTTTGTACCTTAGTTTTCTGATATGTAAAATGGAATAACAATAGTAACTCAAATGTAACTCAAATGTACAGAGTCTTCTAGGGTTGTCCTGAAAGTCAACGAGATAATTCAAGTAAAGTTCTTACCAAAACTATTGTCCAAAAGTAAATCTTATCTTCAATAATTATCTATTATTGCTATTGGTTTATTGTTATTAAAAGTCAGCTAACCTCACAGAGTTTAGAGTCTAATGGGAGAAGGAGGAGTACACTGGCAATTTTAATAGAACAGGAAGGCTCCTATGAGAACAATAAGAGTTCGAAAAGTAAATATACAGTGTATTCTCATTATCCATTCCTTCCCTGAATCCCCACGGTTGAGGAGATAAACAAAATTGGCTATAGCATGAAAATAATCACCAAGGAACTGACAGTTTATAAATTTATTCTCTAGTACAATACCTCCCTCTCCCTTCCCAGCCACTTAACATTACTGAGAATCTCTGCTCCTCTCCTCAAGTTCTTTATCAAATACTCTGTTCACTTATATAGTGTTCTGTAAACATTAGTCAATACAATGCAAATACAATGCAAATTAATTAGAAAGTGAAAGTGCATATCTCGAAAGAATCACATTTTCATTATGTCAAAATTATGTTTGTGGACTATTCTAGTCACAGACCAAACCGTCGCCAAACGAGGATCTTAAAAGGCTGAGCAGTTAATAAATGAAGAAGGAAATATTGATAAAAGTTATGCTATGTTAATTATTTCGAAAAAAGAAGGTTTTAGAAATCAATATTTAAGGTAGCCCTTCGGGAAAACTGATAAAAACTATATGTATTTTAATAAAAGTGACATTTTTTTTGTGATCCTTTTGTAAAACTCAAATTGTGATAAAGGATATAATTTCACACTATTACAAAATGCTGTCAGAAAAATTCTATGCAAAAAGATAACACTTTTAAAATGTATTTAAGTATCAGAATACAGTTGTCTATATGCTGTCTTGTGAAAAGATCCAAGGAAATAAGCTATATTTTTATTTCTTAGTTTTTATTGTAAAGCAAATTCTCTACAAGCTACGCCCCCCGAAGGACTCACTACTGCCATTGCCACTATTTCCTATGACATTTTGATTCCAGTTTTAAATGGATTTACTTTAAGCATCTTTTTCCTGTACTAAGCATTCTTTGATAATGAGGAGCTCCTGTATGTGTGTATTCCAGATATTGTAGTAAGCACAGGATCTCTTAAGAAGAAACTTGACTCAGATTTGAGAGGCATATACAGCTTCCCAGAGAATTCTTGGGTGCTATGCTAAGGAGCTTAATCTTTATGAAGCCATGCAGATTTTTAGGCATGAGCGCTGCATAATCAGACTTATGTCATGGAAACAGCACTTAGACTCTGCTTGTGCCTGCCTCTCAGCTCACCTGCAGCCACTGCTGCAGTAAAAATCTTTGAACAGGTGTAATGAACAGTACCTTGCCTCAGTTTCACTGCATCATTTGCTTTCTACCCCAGGGTCTTTCAGAAGCCATGCCTTTGGACATCTGGCAAAGCACTCAATACTCATGCATGCATAAACCTGGAAGCTCCAGAGAGTAAACACTTCACAAACTAGCACTTGATCAAAGAGGATAGAAACCAGTGGATAAATGCTCTCCTTTCCCATCTTTCCAGCAGACAATTCTGAGGCTCTCAGGGACTCCTATAGTGGTGACCAGCTGGCTAACTCACCTGTACCTTGGCTTTTCGTCCTTCCCCTTTTCATTCTTTTCACTTGAGATCACGTAGCCAAATCAACTGCCTATACCTGTGACCCTATACCTGAAGGGAGCACATGGAGAAGGCAGGCCTCATCTTACAGAATTCTAATAGAGAGATAAGAAGGTGTGCAAGGATTTTTATAATCCAAGAAAATGTGGTAAAAGTCTGAACAAAGGTCATAGAGTAGCTATGAAGAGATGGGGTGAATTTTAAAAGAGATTAAGGAGATAGAATCTGAGGAACGTATTAACTGATTAGATCTAAGGAGCAAAAGGTAGAGTTTAAGTGGCTTTGAAGAACATGAAGATGTTGCATACATCATGAAAAACAAGAAAACGTACTCTAGGGAAAAGACGATGAATTCAATCTGAACAGGTTAATTTTGCAGTCACTGTATTACCTGTGTAAAAACATCTAGAAGGAAGTTGGATATAAGGGTTTGGAACTCAACTGAGTTCTGGATTTGAGAGATCTATTTAGGAGACATCAACATATACAGTAGTTGGACCCACTTGTGCGGATGAGGTCATCCACAAAATATATAGACTAAGGTGAGCACAGAGTCGAGGATTGAAACCTGGGGAGTAAAATTAGGGAGAAAAGAAGAAGACCTGAACAATAGAATGGGAGGAAATTATGAGGAGTTCGATTCTGCTCCAGTCAAATTAAACTAGATATTGCAAAAGAAAATAAAGTCCAGAAAAATGAGAATAATTTACAAACCTAAAGCAAAAATGTTTAGAACATGAATGAGCTGAGAAAACTAAGAAACTTGGGTTCACATTATAGATGATTTGAATCAGTCCACCTGACAAAATACAGTTTTGTTTTTGTGAGCATATCATATTTGAGCATTTTAGGTAAAATATATTGTCATAATAAATTTTTTTAGCAACACTGCTGAAGTACTTTATTATAATACAGTCACGAGTCATGATAATATACTTCATCCCTGTCTTATTGATACAGGTTTATTATATAATTGGGTTTTTTGGTGGGGTTTGGAAGGGCTTGATGAGAATAAAGGTGAATTACGTAGTTATGACCATGAAAAAGCCACAGAACAATAATCATATTCACCAGTGCAACCAACATTTGTCAGTGGCATGTTTGGTTTCCACTTGTACTGCACTAGAACAAGTATTTTAATTAATCCTGAAGCAATACAATGGGAAATACCACCCCTGCCATTAGACAGCAGTTGTTCTGCAAGAAAATTATCATCACAAAAGGAGTTTTTGTAATTGGACTCTACAATTTCACTTTAATTTCTATAACTGCTTGAGCATAATTTTTAAAGTATAACTACTGCATTGTTTTAAGATTCTAAACTTATCACACATACTTATTGAATATTTTGATAGCACCAACTTGGGAAAAGTACTATTGAGGTATAGAAAGAAGAGCAAAATAAGTAAAGGTTTTGATCATGATAAATTACCTTTTTTGAACATTGTTTTTGTCCAATATCAAAAATATGTCAAAGCTTTTATGGTTTGTTACTGCTTCTTTTTAATGTTATATTTGACACCAGTACTAACAGACTAATTGCTGAAATCCATTTTGTAGTTTTATATCTTTAAGCTTTATAATTTGGGTCATAGCCAGGAACATATTTATCATTCACAAAAATAAATTTTTTTAATTCAGAGTTTTCAATATTTAAATAGCCACCAGGCTGTGTCCCTATTTTGGAAAAATGTGAAGTTAAACACTCAAATTTGTGTCACTTCTGTATCTTACCAAAAGATGCTATTTAAAAATAATTACATCAACACTAAATATTCAATGAAAAACGTGCCATGCAACTTGATAAAGACATATTTTCCAAACCTAGTTGACACTGACTTTAACTTGTATACAAGGTCAACAATGGAAAATTTCATAGAACACTACAAGCTTTTAGCTCCTTTCCGTTTTCTGAATTTTCATCTATATGATTTGCTCTACAATGTTCATGACGACTCTGTGCCTTCCGATGTCTCACTAAAGGATAAGCTTCATGGAGAATAGCCCATTCTCTGGGTCATTCTCTGCCTCTGTAGTGAAAGCTGCCTTATTTTATGTTGATTTTACTTAGAGATTCGAATTTTCTCAATAAGGTTAATCTAATAAACAAATCCAAGCTAAAGGTAAATGTAATCTTCTCTACCCAGGAACAGATGTTTTAACAGGTGCTTTCTAGAGTCAAGAGTTTAATCCAAAAAGTATTTCTAATGGTGCTAATTTTCAGGATTCATATTACAGTAATGAGGGAATCTCCTGTAAAGGAAAATCCTAAGTAATATAGGATGGCTATCTTTAAATATTAAAAGAATCATCGATAGAAGAAAATAAATATATCTGTTTTGAATTGCTATTAAGGTAAAATAAATATATCTGCTTTGAATTGCTAGTAAGATACAATTATTGGATATATTTATATGACATGGAAAAAGTATCTTCAAGAGTTTTCTTTCAATTAGAGCTTTCCGTAAAGGGCGTGGTTGCCTTATCTGAAGTTTATCTATTTAATGTTATTCTGTTTCTCAAGATCTCACCCATGATCTTCTCTTCTACTATGAATTCTCCAAGGAAGATTATTTCTCTTAAAAGTCATTAAGGTATCTATATTTTAGTGCAGGATTTCTTGTTTTGTCTTATTTTTCAGATATATTCATTGAATTTCCTATCATCCATATCTCATCAAATGTTCTGAAGGCTTCTCAAACTCAACAAATTGTAAATTATCTCACTATCTTTCTTCTCACTTCCATTCTTTAAAAAAAACATTCATTATTCTAATGAACGACACTTTCCCCTACCTCATTGACCAAAATTCTTGAATAGGTTTTCGGTATAATAGAGATGTAAACAGGCTGGTGTTTGAAGTTGGATTACCTGAATTTGAAGATTTACTGATTGGATGAGTTGGACAATTTAGTTAAGCATTCTGAGTCTTTTTCCCCATATGCAAAATTAGAATATAATAATGGTGCTTTTATAGATATTTTAAGGAATAAAGGAGACAATCCAAATAAAGTACTTAGCACATATTATTACCATGTAAGTCATTTCTCATATCTATTCTTTTAATTATCTCTTTTATCTAATCAGTTACAATTTACAGAATTCCTTTTTTAATGATGATTCTGTCTTGCATTGTATTTTCCTTTCTTTAGTTTTTTCATACTCACCAAGTTTAATACAGTAACTTCCTAAATTTTTCCAAACCGCTCTCCTCTCCCATACACTTCAAAACTGTGACCACATTGTCTTTCCAGAATATACATCTATTGTCATCTCCCTATTAGAATTCCATCAGTGACTACCTCTCACCTTGAGAATAAATCCTAAAGCCCTTAGGAGGGCATCGGTAAGCCACTTGCTATTTTAGCCTCTGCCTAAATTTTTATTTCTATAGCATCTTCTGCTGGTCCTCCCACATATATTTTGTGACTTATCACATCAAACCACTTGTATTTATTAAAATGTGCCAGCATTTTTCACATCTCTATAGTATGTGCACACTATCACCTTTATACGGTATTCTTTTTGCCTTATTGCTTCTAAACAAAACAAAAAACCTGTAGCCTTCCAAAAACTATTCTCTTGTCTCAGCTGGATGAGATTCCTTTTCTCTATGCTCCCATAACTTTGTGTGAAAATATCTTACATTGTATTTATAATGTCCTGGTGTTGTTAGTTAGTTATTTTTGGTGAGGAAGACTAGCCCTGAGCTAACATCCATTGTCAATTCTCCTCTTTTTGCTGAGGAAGATTGGCCCTGGGCTAACATCTGTGGTCATCTTCCTCTATTTTATGTGAGATGCCTGCCACAGCATGGCTCGATATGTGGTATATAGGTCCCTACCACAGATCCAAACCCACGAACCTCAGACCGTCGCAGCGGAGCACAAGAACTTAACCACTATGCCACTGGGCTGGGCCCCTGGTGTTGTTATTTGTAATGTGTTATTATAATGTGTTGTTATCAGAAGTTCCCCCATCAGACTGAGAAGACCGTAGGGCAGAGGATTGGATGTTCTAAGTGTCCATCACAGGACCTGGCACTTCCTAAGGGTGCAATAAACGCTTCTCAAAGGGATTTTATATTCATTCTCTATACTTATTCAGCCCAGCATTACTGAGTTAAAGAAAAACACTTCACTGCTAGACTGTTATCTGAAATCTAGCAAACTGTTATTTTTTACTCTATTGTGCATGTTGATGTTAAAAGTTTAGTTCACTGGTGATATTGCGATAAACTGTTTAAAAATAAATAAATAAAACTGAATACGACCCAGGAGACCCACCCTCTTCTCACTACATATGGACATCACAGTCTCTCTGCTGACCCACCAAAAGATGTGTCACATGGACTGATTCTGTTGTCAGAAGCTACAGATATTTTCATAGTTTACACCTCTTTTTAGATTTTCACTGTTGAGACTGTTATGTGTTTGTAATATTCTTCAGGCTCTATATTTTTTTGCCCAAAGTATGATAAAATGTCTATATAGTGGTCCATAATTTGTTGAATTGTTCTCAAGAGTAGACATAGAAAATCATAAGCATAAAGATATCATACATTTATTCTCTCATTTCCAAATCAAGGAATTTTAAACACAGCTTTGTAAATCTGTTCTATTGGTATATCCAATAGAAAAATCTAGACTGTAAATCTGGTCTAAAATCTGAAGACAAAGTTTCAAATTCAAAGAACATATTTATTCTTCAGGATTTTCCTGAAAAAAATAAGATTACAATCTTATGTATTAAAAAACAACAGTTAATGTAGTATCTACATTTATTCAAAGAGAGAGAAAATTATTTGTGATTTTTCTGATTAATTTAAATTTTTAAAAATCTTATTAAAAATTTTATTTTTAAATCTGTATAACATTTCTTTACATAGTTGGAATCGGTATGGTTAGGGCTTTGGTTGCTTTTTTGTTTGTTTTTTACGATTGGCCCTGAGCTAACATCTGTTGCCAGTCTTCCTCTTTTTCTTTTTTCTCCCCAAAGCCCTAGTACATAGTTGTATATCCTAGTTGTAGGTCCTTCTAGTTCTTCTGTGTGGGAGGCTGCCTCAGCATGGGCTTGATGAGCAGTGAGTAGGTCCAGGTCCAGGATCCAAATCAGCAAACCTAGGGTCACTGAACCAGAACGGGTGAACTTAACTGCTATGCCACTGGGCTGGCCCCTGGGCTTCGGTTATTTTTAAAATCAATTTTTATAATTCCAGGATTTTATTTTCACTCCATCATAAAAAAATGATCATTTCTGCTTTTCTTTTTAAAAATAATTTCTACTCTTTAGATTATTAGCAAAACTAACAGCTGAGACAAAGGATACTTAATTCTTGTCTGTCAAATTTTTTTGACCTCTTTGATTTCTGAGATACTGGAAGTGTTTGAATATCATTAAGCACTGAAAATACTTCCAATTTGAATACAATAATAAAAAGGATAGGAAGATACTACAACAACGGATAGGAGTTTTTTGGTTTTTTTTAAAATGAATGTCCTTCTAGCTTAGTATAGAATATGAAAACTAGGCCATAAACAAAATGTAAGGAAAATAATGTAAGGATAAAATAAACAATCCTTGAATTAAGATGCGGTTTAATCTGCTTCAGATATTCGTAAACTCTTTTTAATTTTACAATCCTGAACGTTTAGTAGAATACACTAGTGATGAGTTTTTTTCAGCTGATTCTAACTACACCTTTCCTGATAAAAACATCATTGTACTAACATACAGGTCTTGGAAAGCTTAAAGCATAATCTTATTATGTGAGTTTTAAAATATTTTTTTCTTTATATTTATTATTTACTCTATAATTCAAATTAACCATTCCTCCCTTCAAAATAAAACAGTAGCTTAGCCCAGTTTATTCATCCATTTAACAAACACGGACTGTTGTACCTACCAGGTGTTCAGCACATTAGGAAAGTCCTAAGGATAGTAAACCAGATATCTTTTCTACTCTCACAGAACTTAGAATTTAGTAAAAGAAATACATAATAATATTTTAAAAAACAGTAATGTGGGGCCGGCCTGGTGGCATAGTAATTAAGTTCACACACTCTGCTTCAGCAACCTGGGGTTCGCAGGTTGGGATCCCGGATGCCGACCTGGGCACTGCTCACCAAGCCATTCTGTGTCGGTGTCCCATATACAAAGTAGAGCAAGGCTGGCACAGAGTTAGCTCAGGGACAATCTTCCTCAGCAAAAAGAGGAGGCTTGGCAACAGATCTAACTCACTAAAAAATAAATAAATAAATAAAACTAATATAAAAACACTAATGTAAAATTGCAACTTTTATAATTATAAAAAGCAGGTTTGACACGGTACTATGAGAGCCAAGACATCTGACTTACTCAGAGAAAGGTAGTCTCTTCCTCCAGGAAAGTCAGAAGCTTAACTGTATCTGAATGATGATTAGGGAGAGCTACAAGTCATGGTGACAATTTCTATAAAGCAGTATAAAAGAAAAATAAAGTAGTATGGATAAAAATAGCAAATGATTAGGTAAATTATTTAGCAAATATCTTTTGGATTAAATACAAATTAGAAAAAAATAATTATAGAGGTAAAAAAATCTACAAAAGGTAAAAATCAAAATCAACAATATAAAAGATATAGGGATTTCACTTTTAATTAGAATGTTTTCAAAAAAATGTGTGAGTATTATATATTCCTCATATAGGAGAATTTTTTAAATTTTAAATTTAATTTAATGAGAGTACATTGTCCTTTCCCCCTTTTCAAATATATCTTTTCCTTGAACATTAGTTACACGTTTTCATTTTGGCTAAAGTATAGATGTAGCATATTGTAACAGGTGACCATATTAAATATTTAATTTTGTTCTCAAATGATTTCTTTTCCTAAGATCTTGTACCACAGAAAAAAGTATTAGTAATTGTCCCCTTAACACAAAAGTTAAGATCTTTCTTCACTTCTGTCTTCCAGTCTGCAAAATAGCATTTGATTCTTTTATTATCTACTAATGTTTGTCATAAATAAAATACATTTGGCTAGAAGGAAATTCACAGAGATTGGGGTTTCCTGCCAAGACCTTTGAGAAAGATAGAAATATAATAGAAGCTTTCACAGTTAAACAGTCAAGCAGGCTACATAGCTGAGTTAGAAATTGTTTTTCTCTTAGTTCAGAAAGTAATTATCTTACTATGTGAAATATAAGAATTTTAATTAATTACAGAAAATATTCATTTTAACTAAATTTGAGCATGTACTTGTGTTATTTCAATATGCATGGTTTCTCATCAAATTGTTATTTTCAGTGTTTTTCACATTTATTTTTTGTCTGTGAAAAAATAGAATATGCAGAATCTTCTACAATTGTTTGAGAGTTCATAAAACAGATTAAATTATATCCATTCTTAACACTGTGCTAAATGTAAAGATAACTTAGGCTTGGTTAACAACAAATATTTAGCTCTAAAATGTTGATGGTGTGTCCCTTATATATATAGACATAATTTTAATGTACTCTTAAATAGTCTATATTATTCTATTGGGTTATCTTTATTATAGCAATAATAAAATCCAATTACTAACAATTTGCACTTTGAATTTAATTTTTCTAATTCACACTATCTGTACTTCATTTAGGTACATAAAATAATTCTAAAAATATAAATGCCCTCCCTTAATGCATAAGTTGTTTGTGTGTCCTAGATCAGGCTGCGATAATGAAATACCATAGACTGGGTGGCTTATGCAACAGAAATTTACTTTCTCACAGTTCTGGAGGCTGGAAGTCTGAAAGATAAGGATGCCAGTGTGGTTGCGTTTTGGTGAGAACTCTCTTCCTGACTTGTTCTCACATGGCAGAGAGAAAGAGAGCAAGCTCGCTGGTGCCTCCTATTATAAGGGCAATAATCCCACCTTTAGGGTCCCACCCTCAGGACCTCATCTAAATCCAAATCCCAAAGGTGTCATCTCCATCACACTGGGATACGGCTTCAACATGTGAATTTTAGGGGGACACAATTCAGTCCATAGCACATGGTATTATTCTTTTATTCATTCAATAATTTTTACCTAGAACCAATTCACTAAGCACTCTTCTATGCTTAATTTAAGCCCATTCTTTTCTCTGAAATATCCCTTTTTCTAAGAATGCATAATCTTGTCATACTTGACTAAATTGCCTCGAAGCACAGAATGTTAATAGAAACTTCAAATTTCCTCTTCTTCACATTAAAAAACAAAAAAAACATGATACGTATGGTTGTCTACACCTATTTAGTGTATACTATGAGCAGTCTATTACACTAGAAATGTAAAAATCTGTACATACTTGTATTTATATAACTGTGACTAAAAAACTGCTGATTTGAATGTATTCAACTCAACTATGAAGAGTTACTGAACTTGTATACGAATATAACAATATGTAAGCTACATCAAGAATTAAAATGTAAATATTCTTATTGGTACTGAAGTAAGATAAGTATATAAAATAATAAAAAAATTATTATTTGAGTACAATAAAACATCCACAAATATACTATACATAGTCTATAATTTATTTTATCATAAATTTTATTTGCAAAAAATGGACTTAAAAAGTAAAGATTAGAATTTAACGAGCAATTCTTTTTGACTTAGAATTAAAACTGTTTATTTGATATCTGAATGAATGATTTCACTATCATTAATGATAATTAAAAAGCTATGCAGGAAAAGCTGAGCTGTGTTTTTCTTTTGATTTTTACCTATAGCATAACAAGCATTAAAAGTTTAGCAAAGTAGTTACAAGTACAGGATATTTCGGAACTCAGACAACCTGAATTTATATTCTGGCTCTAAAATTTACAATATAACCTTTGGAATGTTACATCTCTTTTGCTTATTTTCTTCATCTTTAAAATTGGAATTATAAAAAGTAATACTTACTATGCACTGTATTTGTTTCCTATTGCTGCTGCAAGAAATTACCACTAATATGGTAGCTTGAAACGACACAAATTTATCTTAAACTTCTAGAGGTCAAAAGTCTGAAATGGGTCTCACTGGATGAAAATCAAACTGTCAGCATGGCTATGTTGCTTCTGGAAGCTCTAGGAGAGAATCTCTTTCCTTCCCTTTCCAGTTCCTAGGGGCTCCAGGCTGTGGTTTCCTTCGGTCTTTTCAGGCAGGAATGTCAGGTTGAGTCCTTACATCACATCCCTCCAAATTGACTTCCTATCACATTCCTCTGACCCTCTACCTCGGTCTTACACGTTAAAGAACATTTGTGATTGCATTGAGTTTACCTGGGTAATCTAGGATAATCTACTTACCATCTGACTAACAACCTTAATTCCATCTGCAATCTCAATTCCCCCTGGCCAGGTAACATAAAATATTTACAAGTTTCTGGAGCATTAGGATGTACACATCTTTGGGAGAAGGGCATTATTCTGCCTACCACACACACATATTATGTGCCAGGCACTATTCTATATCCCTTTATGAATTAAATTCATAAAATTAAAATTATGGGTTGTGTACTTCATCTTTACAAGAACCTATATGCTTGGTACTATTATTTCTGCTTTACGGATCATCCAATAATAGTAATAACTGCGTCAGAATAATCACATCTACTATTTAGGGATGCTGTCAGGATTAAATAAAATGATACATGCAAAATTCTTAAATAGTGTTTAGCACTCAGTACATTTTAATTGTTATTATATATTATCTTGATATTTATCATTCTTATTTCACATTCCTTAGAGCACTCTTCTGAAATGGGGAAACTCTGCAGAAGTAAACCATTGTGACTTCTATTTAAATATAACAGATTAAATCACACATTTACAACCTCTCTCCCCTGAAACCACTCTAAAAGTAAAATGGATAAAAAGAGCATAAGCACATAAAGTATACGAGAACAAAGGAAAGAGATAGAGCATGACAGCAACGCTTTTACAATTGGAAATCAAATAAGCCACGAGTAACTTAGAAAAGCAAAGGGAACCAAACCCTAAGCCAGCAACAGGGGAATTTCACACGTAAGATGAATCACACCACAGAATCCTAAGAAACCAAGAAATTGGAGGCACTGGATTCTTGACAAAGTATAGCTGCATTTAACACACATTGATACAAAAAAAGTAGAACTATTTGTTTAAAAATGTATGAGACATAATTTCAACTCTGGAACATTCCTTACCCAGCCAGCTTACTCCCTGGAGATGCTGAACCAAATAGAATTTGGACACTAGGACAAAGTCATGTGGGAACCTCACTCAGCCAGACCCTTTTTCTTAGTCCTAGTGCTGTCATCCCACAGAGGCAGTGGGTGATAGCTTATGTCTGCACCTTTTTCTGGAGAATTTTTCTTGGTTTGCCCAGAGATGCCTGGGAGTTATATTATTACCACCACCATCCTAAAGAAGGAAGGCAAAGTGTTACTGATAGAAAAGAACAGAACCAGCCTTTGACGAGGTTTATGTCCCAGATCACCCCTAGTCCTCTCCTATGGATCAGGCCTAGGCTATAATTTATCTGAGACCATAGTTATTTCTCTTCCTTATTCAGCTTACTTCATTCCATTTTAGGTTTCTCTCGCAGAGAACCTGTCTCACTAAGTCATGAGCATCTACATCCCTGCCTCAGGCTCTTCTTTTGTGGTACCTAACCTAAGATTATGGGGCACTCTATTCAACTTGTGAGCATGGAATGAAATTCCATAAACTGAAAACTGAAACCCCAGACCCAAGCTTTCACTCAGCTCTAAGAATGCTTATTGTTAAATTTCAACACACAATTTAGGAGATTGGAAAATTTCTTTCTAGAGAAACATCAATCCAAAAGAAAAGACCCATAGATATTGAGGGTTGAGGTTATCTAAACAAAAGAGCAAAACCAGATCACCTTAGAGTAAAATCTACTAGTTAAATTATACTGCTCCTTCATACACAGAGTCCAATAAAATTTTTATTACTTCTCTCCTACCTGGCCAACATGAATCATTACATAGTTGCAGAAAATCTTCTGTAATTTTATTTACATATATAAATAAAATATTATATATATATATATATATATATATATATATATATATATATATATATATAGGTAGAGAGAGAAGGAGAGAGAGAGACAGTAGGAAATACAATTCCAAAGAAAAAAGACAATACAGGGAGAAATAGATCAATGAAAAATATACTAATTATAATAGAGCCACTTGGGAGATATTTTGGTATGATCCAGCAGTTATGCTCTTTGGTGTTTACCCAAGGGACTTGAAAACTTACGTCCACACAAAAACATACATATGCAGGTTTATAGCAGCTTTATTGTTTTTTTTGGTGAGGAAGATCAGCCCTGAGTTAACATCCCTGCCAATCCTCCTCTTTTTGCTGAGGAAGACCGGCTCTGAGCTAACATCTATTGCCAATCCTCCTCCTTATTTTTTTTTCCCCCAAAGCCCCAGTAGATAGTTGTATGTCATAGTTGCACATCCTTCTAGTTGCTGCATGTGGGACGCGGTCTCAGCGTGGCCGGAGAAGCGCGCATCTGTGCGCACCTGGATCCGAACCTGGGCCGCCAGTAGCAGGGTGTGCACACTTAACCGCCAAGCCATGAGGCTGGCCCCAGCAGCTTTATTCTTAATTGTTGAAACTTGGAAACAATCAAGATGTCCTCCAGGAGGTGAATGAGTAAACTGTAGTATATGCAGACAATGGAATATTATCCAGTGCTAAAATGAAATGAGCTATCAAGCCATGAAAAGACAGAGGAATATTAAATGTGTATTGATAAGTGAAAAGTGCCCTCCTGAGGGTGTACATACTGTGTGATTCCAACTATATGACATTCTGAAAAAGGCAAAACTATGGAGATGGTAAAAAGATGAATGGTTGTCAGGGTTGTAGGGTGGAGGAAGGGATAAATAGGCATAACACAGAGGATTTTTAGGGTGGTGAAAATACTCTGCAGTGTGCCATAATGATAGATACTTGTTATTATACATTTGTCCAAACCCATAGAATGCAGTGAACCATAATTTAAACTATGAACTTTGGGTGATTATGATGTGTCAATGTGTTAATGCAGGTTTATCAGTTGTAACAAACTTGATAATGGGGGAAGCTATGCATGAGTGGGGGAGGGGTGTATGGGAAATCTGTATACCTGCCAGTCAATTTTGCCCTGAATCTAAATATGCAGTCTTTTTTTTTTTTTTAGGGAAGATTGGCTCTGCATTAACATCTGTTGCCAATCTTCCTCTTTTTCTTATTTCTCCACAAAGCCCCAGTTCATAGTTATATATCTTAGTTGTAAGTCCTTTTATTTCTTCTATGTGCGACACTGCCTCGGCATGGCTTGATGGGTGGTGAGTAGGTCCGTGCCCAGGATCCGAACGGGTGAAGCCCGGGCCACCGAAGTGGAGCACATGAACTTAACCACTAGGCCACTGGGCCAACTCCAAATGAAGTCTTAAAAAAAAAAAAAATTCTAATTAATATCCTCAGAGATAAAAAATGATTTTCTTTCATTACACAAGAAGAGGAGCCTTTAAAGTGGAAATTTTGGAGAAAAGAACCTGGTAACCAAAAAGGAAAATTTAATTGAAGGTATGTTCCTTAAAGTAAACATAGCTAACGTAATAAAATCATAAATGTATAGAGACAGAAACAAGATAGATGCTTATTCCTCACTCTAATGTTTCAAAAGGTGTTCCCAAGAGATATTTAGGTTTATTTCTTGCAATAAATTAACAAATAGGTAAAATATAAAGAATTAAGTGCTGAGAAGAAGCTAACCACAGAATTGCTTTCTGAATTACCAATAAGGCTTGTTGGTAAGATTATCTATGAAGAGGTATTATTTGAGCAAAGATAAAAAGAAGAATGATTTAATAAAGATAAAAGCAAACATTAATGCATTTGAATGAAGTAAAATAGTAGATTTATATATATGGATTTTTTTAAAAAAAATTTAAAGTAATAATAAGCTCACTCGATAAAGAAGAGGGAACCTATAAACCAAATAAGAAATACTAAGATAAAAATAATTACAGATAAAGAAGAAGTTAAAAGAATCATAGATCTACTCCACAAAAATCAATTTAGAAATATGGAACAGATGGATAATTTTCTAGGAAAATGAAATTTGCTGATTGCAAAATAATTGGAAAACGTACATAATTCAATTATGATGAGCCAAGGCATAGAAATTATCAAAGGACCTATAAAAAATGTACCAGGTGGGGCCGGCCCCGTGGCTTAGCGGTTAAGTGCGTGCGCTCCGATGCAGGCTGCCCGGGTTGGGATCCCGGGCGCGCACAGACGCACTGCTTCTCCGGCCATGCTGAGGCCGCGTCCCACATACAGCAACTAGAAGAATGTGCAACTTTGACATACAACTATCGCCTGGGGCTTTAGGGGAAAAATAAATAAATAAAAAATTAAAAAAAAAAAAAAAATGTACCAGGTGATTTCTACCAAATTTTGAGAAAGAATGATCATTCAAATTCCACTAACAATATTCCAGAAGATATAAAAAGAAAAAAGTATTATGATACAAGAATATTTATAATCCACAAATCCAAAAAACAAAAAAAAATAAGATCGATTTTATGTATGAACATCACTGCAAATATCCTAAATATAATATCAGCAAATCAAATTCAGTAGCACACTAAAGGAATAATGTAGTAATGGCATCATGGCCAACAGCTGGATAAATCAGTATCAGGAAATTTATTAATACGATTTATCCTACCAATGTACTTAAGAAAAGTACATTATCCTTTCCACTGAAAATGAAAAGCCAGATTGAAAAAAAAAAAATCAAGTCCCATTCTCTTATCTTAAATCTCTGAAGGTGTATGAGGATCAATTTAATGGATTCCACATAGATTTTAGTGTCAGGAAAATGTTTCTTTTCAAAAACCGTGTTGGCTTTGCCTTATCATATAATAAAACGTTAAACTTGTCATGGTCTCCTTATTTCCTTGGCTGTCAAGAAAGTAAATTTAGCTTTCAATCAAATTAACTAACTAATTGTATGTTTCTGGAGTATTTATTTTTCTTCTCTTTTCAAAAGATTTCTGACTTCTATTTTTCTAATTTTTTCCCATCTTGATTGAGATATAATTGACATACAACATTGCATAAGTTTAAGATATGATGATACGATACACATATATAATGAAAAATGATTACCACAATAAGGTTAGTTAACATCTCCATATCCTCATACAACTACCCTTTCCTTTTGTCGTGAGACCCTTAGCAACTTTCAAGCATTTAATACAGTATGGTTAACTATAGTCACTGTGCTGTATATTCGATCCCCAGAACTTACTCATCTTATAGCTGGAAGTTTGTATTCTTTGACCGACATCTCCCCCTTGCTCCCACCCACATCCCCCGATAACCACCATTCTAGTCTCTGTTTCTATGAGTTTGGCTTTTTTAGATTCCATATATAAGGGATATCATACCATATTTGTTTTTCTCTGTCTGACATTTCATTTAGCATAACTCCTTCAGGGTCCACCCATGTTGTCGCAAATAACAACATTTATTTCTTTTTCAGGCTGAATAATACTCCACTGTGTATGTATGTGTATATATATTTTCTTTATCCATTCATCCATCTATGGACACTTAGGTTGCTTCCATGTATTGGCTATTGTAAATAATGCTACAATGAACATGGGGTGCAGATATCTCTTCAAGATAGTGATTCCATTTCCTTTGGGTATATACGCAGAAGTGACATTGCTGGATCATATGTTAGTCATATTTTTAATTTTTCAGGAAACTCCATACTATTTTCCACAGTGTCTGTACCAGTTTACATCCACCCTAACAGAGCACAAGGGTTTCCTTTTCTCCACATCCTCACTACCATTTGTTATCTATTGTCTTCTTGATGATAGTCATTCTAACAGGTGTGACGTTATACCTCGTTGTGGTTTGATTTGCTTTTTCCTGATGATTACTAATGTTAAGCATCTTTTTATGTACCTGTTTGCCATTTGTATGTCTTCTTTGGGAAAATGTCTATTCAGATCACGTTCTCATTTTTTAATCAGATTATTTTTTTGCCATTGAGTTGAATGAGTTTCTTATATATTTTGGATATTACCTCTTACCAGATACATGGTCTACAAATATTTTCTCCCATTCCATGGGTGATCTTTTCATTTTATTGGTTATTTGTTTTTCTGTACAGAAGCTTTTTAGTTTGATGTAGTCCCGCTCGTTTATTTTTGCTTTTGTTTCTTGCACTTTTGGTGTGGTATCCAAAAAAATCATTGTCAAGAACAAGGTCAAGGAGCTTTTTCCCTATATTTTCTACTAGGTGCTTTACCATTTTATGTCTTACATTTAAGTCTTTAATCCAATTTGAGTTAATTTTTGTGAGTGTTGTTGAAGATAGGGGTCCAATTTTATTCTTGTGAATGTGAATATCCAATTTTCCCAGTATCATTTATTGAAGAAACTATCTTTTCCTCATTAAGTGTTCTCGGTTCTCTTGTCAAATATTAGTGGATCATATATGCATGGGTTTATTTCTAGGCTCTTGTTTGTGTTCTATTGCTCTATGTGTCTGTTTTTATGACAGTACTATACTGTATTGGTTACTGTACGTTTGTAACAGTTTCAAATAGTGTGATGCCTCCAGCTTTGTTCTTTCTCAGGGTCCCTTTGACTATTCTGGGCCTTTTGTGGTTCCATACAAATTTTAGAATTATTTTTCCTATTTCTGTGAAAAATGCCATTAGAATTGATAGGAATTGCATTGAATCTATAGATAGTATTGGGTAGTATGGACATTTTAACAATAGTAATGCTTCAAATCCATGAACATGAGATAGCTTTCTATTTATTTATGTCTCCTTCAATTTCTTTAATTAATTCTTTATAATATTCAGTGTACAGATTTTTCACCTCTTTGGTTAAATTTATTCCTAAGTATATTATTGTTTTTGATGCTTTCATAAATGGAATTGTTTTCTTTACTTCTTTTTCAGATATTTCACTGTTGGTGTAGAAAACACAAGTGATTTTTGTATGTTGATTTTGTATCCTGCAACTTTACTGAATTCCTTTATTAGTTCTAACAGTTTTGGTGGAGTCTTTAGGACAGTCTATATGCAAGATCATATCATCTACACACAGAAAATTTTACTTATTCCTTTCCAATTTGGGATTGTATCTTTTTATTGCCTAGTTGCTCTGGCGAGGACTTCCAGTACTATGTTGAAGAAAAGTGGTGAGAGTGGGCATCCTTGTCTTGTTCCTGATCTTAGAAGAAAAGCTTTAAATCTTTTTTCCATTGAGTATTATGTTACCTGTGGGCTTGTCATATATGGCCTTTATCATGTTAACATACATTCCTTCTATATCCAATTTGTTAAGAATTTTTATTATGAAAGGATGTTAAATTTTGTCAATTTTTTTGCATCTATTGAAATGATCATATGATTCTTATCTTTCATTCTATTAACGTAACATATCATATTTATTGATTTGCATATGTTGTACCATCCTTGCATCCAAGGGATGAATCCCACTGGATCATGGTGTATGATCCTTTTAATGTGTTGCTGAATGTGGTTTGCTAGTATCTTGCTGAAAATTTTTGCATTTATGTTCATCAAAGATATTGGTTTGTTTTCTTTCCTTGTAGTGTCCTTATCTGGCTTTGGTATCAGGGTAATGCTGGCCTCATAAAATGAGTTCGGGAGTGTTCCCTCCTCTTCTGTTTTTTGGAAGAGTTTTTGAAGTTAAATTCTTCCTTAAGTGTTAGTTCCTCTTTAAATTTTGGTAGAATTCACCAGGGAAACCGTCTAGTCCTGAGCTATTCTTTGTTGGGAGGTTTTTGATTATCGATTCAATCTCCTTACTCATTATCATTCTGTTCAACTTTTCTATTCCTTTATGATTCAGTCTTTATAAGGTGTGTTTCTAGGAATTTATCCATTTCTTCTAGGTTGTCCAATTTGTTGAAGTATAAACATTCACAGTTGTCTCTTATGATCCGTTGTATTTCTGTATCATTAATTGTAGTGTCTTCTCTTTCATTTCTGATTTTGTTTCAGTCATCTCTCATTTTTTTCTTAGTCTAGGTTTATCAATTTTTTTTTATTTTTTAAAAAAGTCAGCTCCATCATTTTGAAACAGTTTTTAAAAACTCTGAGAAATTTTAAATTGAGACTTTCTAGAATTTATATAGAAAACAAACACGAATAACAATGAAAAATAACTAAGAAGTATTAAATCATGTCTAAAAGCCTAAATAATTAAAACAGTGTTTATTGGCCAAATGATAGGTAGAGAGATAATTGGGAGAGATTTAAAAGTCCAGAAATAAAAAAATTACATATGGGAATAAAATATATGATAAATATGCCTACTCAGATAGGAGAAAAATGGATTATCAATTGATGATTCCATAGTTCGAAGAACTGTGAAGAAATAATATACATTCCACAAATCTTATGTGTGGATAAATTCTGAATCACCAAATATCTAAAAGTAAATAATGAAACCATGAAAATACTGAGAAAATAAGAATTTCTTTATGCAACAAGTAGGTTATAAAAATGACACCACTCAAAAATGATAAAATGAAAGACCTTTAAAAATAAAAAATATATATAAAATAAAGATTAAAAATGTAGTTAATATAAAAAATACATAAATCAATTAATAATCTAAAACCTGTGTATTTGGAAATATCAAAATTAATAATGTATATATTACTCTTAGCATGTCTAAGGAAACGTCAAGATTGTGAATCATATAGAAAACATAACTAAAGAAAAAGCAAGCAGAAAAAAATAATTCTACATGTAACTCTAGATCACAAAGTTGAAAACTTATAGAAAATTATTGATTTCCTAACGAAATATAAATTACGGAAACAAACCCAAGAAGAAGATCATTTGCCATAATCGATGCTGAAAAAGACATTAGAATTCGATGGAGTCACACTTGTGTTTTCAACTAGGTTTTAGGGAACTGATAATTCTAATTTTAATTTAAATTATTGCAGACCACAGAAAAAGATAGCTAGCCTTCTAATTTATTTTAGACATTTTAAACTTTGACACGAAAAAAATTACAGGGTAAAGTAATTGTGAATATGATACCAAAATTCAAATAAGAGCAAATGAATTCCACACAAAAAAATACACTAATGACAAACATAAATTTTTCATCTAATAGCATACACTTACATTGGTATTTATATAAATTTCTTATTAATTAAAGATTTAGTTATCTGCATAGTTCAAATCTCAGTGAAATTTATTATTTTCTGGGATAACATAACTGAATTTAATAAATTAAGAATAGTAAGTAAATGGATTAGATATATATCCAATTAAACAATAAAGAATAGTAACTGAAATAGATAAATATTTATCAAAGAAGTTGAAAAAAATGTTACACAAAATTGTAAAACATTGTCTCTACCAAAGCAACTGTCCAGACAGCTTCATGAGTAGTTTGAGTTCAAGGAACAGACAGATGGTTTTTGTGCTATGAAGCCACTCAAGTGCATAGAAAAACAAGGTAACTTTACTGGTAGCCTAACCTACCAAAGTAAATTCACACCAAAAAAAAAAGATATAGATAGATTTATAATCTTGTGCTCATTTGTGCTAGAAAATAAGCAATGGAAGGAAATAAAACCCAATGTATAATTAAACCAAGTAAGATTTACCTCAAGAATGCAGGATTGTTTAACATGAGGAAAATGAATAAAATTCATTCAATTATCAACTGTAAAAATGACAGAAATCTCAAAAATTAAAAAATATTTTAACAAAATTTAATATTCAGGATGCAGAGAAACTTAATCACTCTTACATTACAATGATACAGCCACTCTTTAAAACAGTCTTGCACTTCCTTATAAACATCAACAGGAAACTACCGTGCAACCTAGCAATTATATTCCTGGACATTTATCCCAGAGAAATGAAAACTTATGTTCACACAAAAACCTGTCCACAAATGTTTGTAGCAGCTTTGTTTTCATAGCACAAACTGGAAGTAGCCCAGAAGTCCTTCAACAGGTGATTGGTTAAGCAAACTGTGATATATCCATACCATGGGCTACTACTTAGCAATAAAAAAATGAACTCTTGATACTTGAAGATTCATTCGGAGAATTATGATTTAAAAAGTTAAACCCCAAATTTTACATGCTATATGATTTCAGTTACAAGACATTTTTGGCCTGACAAAATTTTAGACGTGGGGAACTGTTTAGTGGATTGTAGAGGCTGGACAGGGAGGGTCTGGAAAGGACGTGGCTGTGGTTTTAAAATGGCAGCACAATAGAAATCTTTATGGTGATGGAACCGTTCAGTTTCCTGACTGTAGTGGTGGATACACTAAGACACACATGAGATAAAATAATACATAATTAAATATACATACATACACACCCACACACACACACAAATCACTACCAGTAAAGTTGGGAAATATGAATAAGATCAGTGCACTGTCAAAATCAGCATCCTAATTGTGATATTATTCTATAAATCTGCAAAATGTTACTATTGTGGGAAACTGGGTGTAATGTACATGAAATCTCTCCATATTATTTCTTGCAAGTACATGTGACTCTATAATTATCTAATAAAAACTTCTTAAAAAAGTACTAAATAGGATAATTGAAGGATATTTTGTTAGCATGTCAAACAACACTATCCTTAATTGTGAAACTAGAGACATTTTCATTGAATTTTTTTTTTGTGTGAGGAAGGTCGGCCCTGAGCTAACATCTGCCAATCCTTCTCTTTTTGCTGAGGAAGACTGGCCCTGGGCTAACATCCATGATCATCTTCCTCTACTTTATATGGGATGCCGCCGCAGCATAACTTGATAAGCGGTGCGTTGGTGCGCACCCGGGATCCGAACCAGCGAACCCCAGGCCACTGCAGCGGAGTGCACGCACTTTACCACTTGCATCACAGTGCCAGCCCCCATGAATTTTTAAAAATATGGTCTATTTTTAATATTGTTCTAAATATTTTAACCGATAAAGTACTTTGAAAATGATAAATTATTGGAAACAATAAAAAATAATTTTTTACCAAATGTTTTATTTTTCTACCTAGAAAACATGAGAATAAATTCAAAGGTCAAAGGAATGTATGATACGATGGTAAATTAGTTCATAATCGGGCAAATGAAAGTGAAAAAAGGGGCATTATTTTCAGAATACCAAATAGGCAAATATTTATAAAAATAACACATGTTGATATGTGTACAGAAATCTGTACATTCTCAAATAGTGCTGGTGGGCATTAATATTAATTAAATATTTTGAGAGATTAATAAAATACATCAAAAAATTTGAATATGTAAAAATTCTTTGGGCCAAGATTTTTACCAGGATTGACAGGATAAGGTTTACACAGAATGTTCTGTATATATGCGTGTGCATGCATATGTGTGTGTGTGTATGTATTTATGAAGCACATATCACTCACTATATGCTGGGCAGTGTTCTACATATTGTGTAAATATAAACTTATTGAATCCTTGTAACAAGCCCATGAAGAAGGCATTGTTATCAATTCCACTTTACCGAGTAGAACACCTTGTATCTATTAGCTAAGAGACCGAAAACAATTTACCCAAGATCATCCAGCAAGTTATCTAGTAAAGCTAGAATTAGAATCCAGGTAGTTTACCCCCAAATAATCTGTGTTCTTGATCACTACGACCAAGATGTGTATCACTATCGCTATCACAATTTAATGTAAGGATTTTTATTTTACCATTATTTATGATGAAAAAAAAATCTACCCAAAGATATCATTCTCCAGTAGGTCAGATTTTAAAAATACAATGGTACAACCCTACAACTATGTAGTGAAATACTATGCAACTATTACATGGGAATAAACATATGAAATAGCATAAGGTGAAAAAGTGGGATCAAATACTATATACATTTATCCTAATTTTTAAAAAAGTAACATATTAATATAGACATAGGTAACAGAATGCAGTAAGATAAGCCAAAATGAAATCAGTACTTAATTCTAATAGGTAGAATTTGAGATTACTTGTCTTTTTTTTAATCTATGTTTTTATTATCTGCATTATTTCAACAAATGTGCACTATTTTTTTTTGTTGAGGAACATTAGCTCTGAGCTAACACCTGTTGCCAATCCTCCTCTTTTTGCTGAGGAAGACTGGCCCTGGGCTAACATCTGTGCCCATCTTCCTCTATTTTATGTGGGACACCTGCCACAGCACAGCTTCATAAGCAGTGCATAGGTCCATGCCCAGGATCTGAACCTGTGAACCCTGGGCCGGCGAAGCAGAGCATGCAAACTTAACCACTATGCCACCGGGCCAGCCCCTGTGCAGTATATTTTTAGTCAAATAATTAAAAATGTTTTAGGAGTCATCTCATATGAATTATTTTACCTACTGAAAGAACTCTCTGCACTCTATATTTCAGAAATGGATGAACATATCCAAGTCCGTACTGCTAACAACAATAAAATTATTTCAATACAGATCTTACAAAATCCAAATACATTTTTTGCAGTGTTTAATAAAATTTATATTTCAATTGTATCTCCTTTATGACAATTGCAGCGTTTACCATGTGGAGATATAGTTGCAATTTACAGGGGTAAATAAATATTGTCTAGAAATTTGCACATTTTACCAAATAGCAAACACTATATCTTTCCTGAAAAAAAACCTAGCAAAAGGAGAGACTATTAATATAAGGCAAAAAGAGATTATCTAAATTCCAAAATCAAATAGTTCTCTCTGCTACTTTTCTACAGACCTCCTCCTTTAAAAAAATATATCTGGGGGCCAGCCCTGTGGCATAGTGGTTAAGTGCGTGCGCTCCACTGTTGGTGGCCCGGGTTCGGATCTCAAGCCCACACTGCGGCACCGCTTGTCAGGCCATGCTGTGGCGGTGTCCCATATAAAGTGGAGGAAGATGGGCACAGATGTTAGCCCAGGGCCAGTCTTCTTCAGCAAAAAGAGGAGGATTGGCATGGATTTTAGCTCAGGGCCAATCTTCCTCACAAAGAAATTTCACAAAAAAATAAAAAATAGGGGCCGGCCCCATGGCTTAGCGGTTAAGTGGGCCCGCTCCGCTACTGGAGGCCCTGGGTCCCAGGCGCGCACCGATGCACCACTTGTCCGGCCATGCTGAGGCGGCGTCCCGCATACAGCAACTAGAAGGATGTGCAACTATGACATACAACTATCTACTGGGGCTTTAGGGAGAAAAAGGGAAAAAAAAGGAGGAGGATTGGCAATAGACGTTAGCTCAGGGCCAGTCTTCCTCAGCAAAAAGAGGAGGATTGGCACGGATATTAGCTCAGGGCTGATCTTCCTCACACACACACAAAAAAGAAATAAAAAAATAATAATAATAAAAAAATAAAAAATCTGTCTGTATGCTATAAATAGCATATCCTTTTTAATTGAAAATTAATTCCACTTTATAGCATACTGGTTTTTTTTTACATTGAAAAATTAGTATTTGTCAGTCTCAGTATGAACTTTACAAAATGACTTTTCAATACATCAACTTGGTTTGGTGCTCTTGGCCTAATTTCTGGAATTTGAATTAAGACCATAAAATTGAAATAGCGGGCTTTATTATCTATAGAAGGTTTTGTTAATTCAGTTTATTAATACTTTTGTGACCTGTTGTCTTGTTTAGTAAGGATTTTTATTTTGCAAATTTTCACTTTGTTAGCAGTGTTCGTTACCCTCCTGCAGAGTGTTTAATAGATTATCACGAGAACGACTTATGTGTCATTGTAGTGGCTTCTTGCTGCTCCCCTCTGCAAGCTATTTAACACTGAGTCATATATTCTTATGCTACCTAAGCTAAAATGAGCACAGGTTTTCCATTTTCATGACATCACCAAATAAAGGAAAATAAGAAATCAATAGAAAAAAGTGCCCTCTATAAAAAACCAAAGAACCGTAACTGGTAATACCTGCAAGAAAAAATAACTTCTTGTTAGTTAACTATACATAAGACTTCATCATTATTGATATTTACTGAGCAATATATGCTTAGAGCTACACAAAACAAGAAAATGATTTTGTTTGGTTTTGGTTTTCAGAAAAGTTTCCTCCCTCAAGGATTTTCTATTTGAAAACTTAATCTATATGAGATGTGGTATAAGAGAAAAAGAAAAGATCTTAAATGCCTAGCTATATCAGATCATCTCTAAGAGTACTGTTTTGTTCATTTGCCTTATCAAAAAATATTTTTTGAGGATCACTTTACATAATGTTTGTATAAGTAATGTCTAAATTGTACTATTTGATGTTTATATGGTGTTAATCTGTGTTTAGTTGCTAAATAAGTTTAGAGAGTTTTAAATTTTCGAATACAAAACCACTAAACTATAATGTGATTCTATCTCCCTAAATGTATTCAAGTCTTTATTGTTGTCACTTACAGAGGACATCTCTGGGACAAGGGTCAGTTATCTCCCTTGGTCCTAACTTCTTCAATAACGATTATTTTTCCCTCAGCTTCATCCACTGAGTACCACTGCCACCATGCTGGTCAAAAGAAGATAAGCTTCCCATCCATTCTTTTCCAAGTGTGAAGAACCACAAAGGAATGAACAAATGAAAGTTCCCTTGTAATGTATTAGAGCTGAACTGTAACTCAGTCATACAAAAGATTTCCAGTAAAATGTCGATGATTAAAAACAAAGTGAAGCAGTCCCTGAGATTGGTATAAATTCAGCAAGTCTGACTTTTACATTTTAGTTTAGTAATTTGTATTATTTGGTCATTACGGTAGCAGCCCCCCACCCAGACTCTCACCTACCTTCAAGCGCCCTTGCATGAGGAGCACACCATTAGGACACCCCTAACTAAGAAAGCACTGCCAGAGCAACTACTCAAATGCAAATCATGGGTTGCGGAGGGAGGGGAGAGAGGGGATGGAGGGAGGGGAGGGGGGCGGAGAGAGACAGACTCCTTTTCTGCTTATGACAGGTCCCATTTGCACAGTGCAAGCCTATTATCTGGGGATGACCCTGTGGAGCGTTCTAGGCTTAACTTCAGCCTGTACTTAAACTCAGCCTCCTGCGTGGCTTTAACCTTATTCATCTAGAACCTTTACAATGCTACTTTGAACTCATTCCAGTACTTTGCAGTCTGAACCATTTTCCCTGGGCTATTCGTGCAGCTCAAATGAATTAGGGCACCTTTTGAATGAAAATTGTGTGTGTGTGTGTGTGTGTGTGAGGAAGATCAGCCCTGAGCTAACATCAGACACCAATCCTCCTCTTATTTGCTGAGGAAGAATAGCCCTGAGCTCACATCCGTGCCCATCTTCCTCTATTTTATATGGGACGCCGCCACAGCATGGCCTGACAAGAGGTGTGTCCGTGCACGCCCGGGGTCCGGACCTGTGAACACTTGCCGCAGAAGCGGAGCGCGCACTTACCCGCTCGTCTACACCACCGAGCCGGCCTCTTGAATGAAAATTTTTTAAAAAGTAAATGATCTCAAGTAATTGGATATTTAAAAATGAAAAATTTGAAATAGTACCAGTCAGCCGGCCCACCTTCCATTAACAACAACCTTAAATGAAAACAAAATCTCCATATTGTGCTAGCTAAAAATCCTTATTCGTGCCACTCAGCTTGCCCTGTGAAATTTATATAAGTTGTGAGTCATGGAAATTTATAATTCACACCTAAACGATGTAACAAAAACAATAACAGACTATAAGGTTGGAATTGGACTTTTCATTATCAGGTGATCCAGTCTTCCTACATAGAAGTAGCTCCTGTGGCACAAAGAAGAAACTCGGCTCAATCTTCATAATTTATCAGAACTGTTGGTTTTCACCGTGCTTAAACTGTTTTTCCTAACTCCTTTGTCTTTCAGAAACACTAGAATTAATTAGAATTTTCAAATTTTATTTAATTGTCGACACCATTTGGATTTATATCCCTAAACTTTTCCCCTTTGGTTTACTCTATGAAACAACCTGTATTCTATGATAAACTTTGTGATCACTCTCCTTTGTCCCCAGAAGCCACGCACTCTGAGACTTCTCGGTCAGTCCTTCTTCAGTCTGACTGGAATTGGCCTTATTGGTCAAATGTGAAACCTTTCTAAATTGCATCAGGTATAACACCTCCCAACAATTCCTCTTCACAGACTCATAAGTCAAAACTTTTTTCTGAATTTCCCCACTCTGATCTAAGTATTTTTCATATGATTTAAGTATCTGTATCTGTATCCATACTAAATACAACACGTTTGCAAAACAGTATATTTGGCTTTCTCTTGCCCATATTAAGAATTTTATTAGATTCTATATTCAGTAAGATGGTTGCACAAGCTAATTGTTCTTTTCCTATTGATAAGGCCTCGTTTTGGATTATAGATACTTCAAAATTATTACTTACCTTCTTGGTTTAACAGCTTAAATATTTATATTCTTTCTCAAACAGTATACTTGCAAAGTTTTTTTCTATAGGTGTCAATAGCTGTGATGCCTCTTACAAAAATTATTTTTTAATGTTTTGTATTCATGAACTTTGTTAATTGAGAAGATATACTTTCTTGCTGGGGATTAATTACTTAATTTAAGAAAGATGAATATATAAACAGAGGAAGACTGGAGGGAGACGTGTTCCCTCACTGAATTTCTGTAAAATATTAGTGAAAAAAAGTGGTGCCTCTAAGGATTTTTTATTCATGCAAAAATAGAGACTAAGTACCCAAGTATATATTTCTGTGGACATGTAGAAAGAAAATGAGAAGGTGATGAGAGAATTTACAATTGGCTGCATCTGATTGCTTTTCTATGAAAAGAAATATATCTTTCATTTATTCTCTGTTTACTGACATTTACATTTGGCTGAAAACATTGCCTTACAGCACCGCTCACCACTAGGGACTGTCTTAGAATTTTGACTTTGTTTTTTTTCTCTTTAACTTCTGCTATTTTGAAAATTCTCATAGAAGCTAGAAAATGAATGATGATCTCTTTTCAACTCTAATGGACTTACTTTTTCACTGTTGGATTTCTGTATCACTTTTGTGTGCTTGCTCATGCTTTTGTTAAAGAGAAGACTGGATGGCTTGGACAATGTGTGAGTGATTGTTAGAAAAAGAAATTTAAGGCAATTCATGGATCCTATTCCAGGTTATGGATTTACTTGTTGATTTCTTGAGAAACTGTAGATCTCTTTTTACGGAAGGGAAAGAAAACAAATAATGACCACATACTGACATGAGCATAGGTTAAGTTACTTTGGCTTTTAAAACCAAGAATGTAGTTTAAAATGTGTTTATATATTTTTTAGTCAAAGGAAAGAGTGAGTTTATTTGTCTCCTTTCTCAGAGATCAGCAATAGCGCTGCAGAGATTCCATTATTTAATTTCACCTGAGGAATGTGGGTGTTTTCTGAACAGTAACAGTTTTACTTGTCAAGAAGAAACAATAGATCTTTGAAAAATGAGAGACACTCCAGGTCAAGTTATAATGTTTTTACGGTAGGTCAAAGTATCAAGGCAAAGCAGTGAAAGGAACCACTTTTCGGATTAACTCTAATTGGAAGAATACGTACCACCTCAGGGATGGCTGTGGAGAAGGAAGCCAGTCTCCTTACTGCAGACTGATTTCAACCGTGAGTGTTAAGTGTCCTGCAATGACTAGACTGTCCTACACATATCTAAATAGAGTATTACTCAGATATCCATCTTAAAGGAACTTGGTCACAATCGTTGTCCTGTGATGGTACCACAAGGCAGTTTTCATCTTGCCATTTTGATTTACTCAGATATAACTTTCTAGTAATACAAAATATGAGTCTCAGATTTAAAACTATTTTATTGAACCAAATGATTGATTGTTTCTGTATTAGTATAGCATCAATGTTATATATTTGATGCATCATAAGGAAAACAAGACACTGAGGATTTTAGACAAATTACTGATGTAGTTTTGTATCTTAAAAGAATCTGGTATGAAAATAGGTTTGTACTTTTCCTCTAGAAGATAGATCAAGAGAAGGCTGTTGCTCTTGGCTTGCAGTGGTTGATGGGTGGGGAGAGATACATTGTTCATGGGGAGAAAGCATACTTTTCAATGATTTATATAAATAAAATTCTTCAATAATGATTTTAATGAAACTCATATCCAGCTGAATAACAGTAGCAATGAAGTGAACTCAGCTTTTCCTTAATTTTGTCAGCTCAATGAGGTGTTAATATTATGGTCAAAGGAAGCATGGCCATTTTAGATGCTGGCAACTTCTTTCTTTAGTTCTGCTTTGTAAAATAGTAGCATTCAGCAATGCATTTACCTGTAAAGCCTTTCAATGTCAAATTTTAATTTAATGAAATCAGCACTTTTTTGCATTCACAAGATGCAGTATAATTGCCTGTTGGGTAGAAGGTGAGAAGATAGTTCTAATATCAAATTTCAGAAACTAGCATTTATGACTTTAATGGAAACAAATTGCTCTTTTTCTCCCTTGCATCAGGCTTTCTAAAATTGTACTTTCATTTCAAATCCAACCCAGAACAATTTAGCTCCAAGTAATTTCTGAATTGTTGAAAACAAACATGATTTTCCTTCACTAAACTTGTTTGCTATAACAATATATCAAAAAGAAACATTAAACAATAAAAACAATAGACACAATAAAAGTCTTGTTTGGCAGAGTCAATATAATCATTTAAATACCTACATTAGACAGCACTAACAATTCAAACTAAAAATAATTTGCCTAATTAAAATGTAACATTTTTATATAAATGAAACATGGGGCTAATACTCGAAAACTTTCAGATTCGGTGAACTGTTTAAACATGTCATCTACAAACGCCCAGCAAACACTAACTGCCATTATCAACATGCTTTTTAATGTATAGATTCCAGGTCAACATGCCCAAAATCAAACTTATAATCTTTCTTCTCAACTTCTCCTCCTATATTTCCATTTCTAATAAACCATTTATTTACTTAACCCACAAATTCAGGAGACCCCCTAGACCTCCCTCCCTTCTCCTACCACATCTCATAGGTCACTGAATCCTATTGATTTTACTATGTTAGTAGCTCCAAATATCAACCCCTGCCTAATTACCAGTGACAAGTCAAATTTTCATCATCTCCCACCTGAACCAAAGTAAGCTCCCCTCCTGCTCCGTATCCACAGTCTTATAATCTATTATCCCACCTTCAACAGAGATTGAGCTAAAGCATAAATATTACCATGGTTCACCTGTTGGTTTGTTTAATGTTCTCAGTAAGTCCCACTGCTTAGGAGCTTATTAGAATATCATAAGATGTACTCCAAAACTTCTCTTTTGCCTAATTTTCCTCTGTTACATAAATATAGCCTACATCTCAATCAAGATGAAAACTCTGAAGTTCCTATAACTCTCTGATATATTTCTAGTTTGGCACTTGCTGTTCTGCCTCCTGAAATACTCTGCTTTCCTCACCAACCTCGCATTCTCACTCTGCTCCCATCTGGAAAAAACCTACTCCTATTTTATGATCCATATTAAAACATTTCTTCTTTGAAAATATACCTTAAGTATTCAAGTTGATGACTTGTGATTTGTTTCAATATTCTATTTTAGAAATACTTGCAAAGATTGCAAAATACATACCACATTTTATTCCAAGGATTTGCTTATATCACTATTTTCATCCCTGACTTTGTGCCCTTGAGAGCAAACGGTGTTCCATATTTATCTTTTTATCCCTAGCACTTTCCACAGTGTCTGACACATATTATGACTAATAAATGTTTGTTGAATTTGTCATAAAGTGAATCAAAGACTGCATTTATCTAAAGCTCTACCACTTACCCAATATTTGTGAGACTGTGAATCATATCCAGAAAGAACATAAGCTTTGAGATGTCTGTTAATACAACTACTACCACTGACTAAAAACAGGTTATGTAGATTATAAACAGCGTATTAAAAAAAAGGGGTTGAAGTCTTACATCATACAATGACATAAAAGTGATCATAGGGGCCGGTCTGGTGGCTCAGCGGTTAAGTGCATGCGCTCCACTTTGGTGGCCCGGGGTTCGCAGGTTCGGATCCCGGGGGCACACCAATGCGCCGCTTGGCAAGCCATGCTCTGGCAGCATCCCATATAAAGTAGAGGAAGATGGGCATGGATGTTAGCTCACGGCTAATCTTCCTCACAAAAAAAAAAAACCTGATCATGAGAATCAGATTTTATTTCATTTTTTTTGAAGACTCAAACTCTCAGCCTTAGTTTCCACTTGTGTTAAAAGTACAGCAATATTTACCTTCCTCATAAGAATTATAACTTGTTTACTGAGTCAGTTTTTAAAAGTAATCTCAAGTTAAAAGTGGTGATAAATTATCACTTAAAAGTGATGTTGCCTTTATGTGGGGTTCAACCTGCTCCTGATGTTTAATTTCTGTCTGTTTCCTCCATGGATTGGAGAGAACTTATGAATCATCAAAACTCATAGGAGCTGATGGAAACTGGCCAGAAAGATGAGACATTCTAATAAAAAATAATTTACATTGAAATAAAATTGCAGAAAGTGGGAAGAACAGCACAACTTGCTTCTGTGATGTTGTATGTCTAATATAAATAGAAATCTTGTTAAAAGATATTTTGGAAAAGATTTTGGTCCCTTCCAAGCTAAAAATTGCATTCTAATTAAAAATATAAGATATTTTAACTGAAAAATTCTTTCACAAGACATTGAAGTATTATTTTAATTTGGGAAACTTTTTTTTCTATTATCTATCTATATAACGTTTTTATAATATACACATAATACCTATATAACATTTTTAATCATGTGAGCATGTGAGTTTTATCTATGTGTGCCTGAGGCTGTATTTGTGTGGATATATCTAGCATGACTAGTCGTTCTTAAAGAAAAAAGTAAGCTAAACCTTATGAGTATTTCAAAAGTGATATCAGTTCAGTATTATACAAATGATTACATAAAAATTGAGAGTTTTCATGAATAGGTTATACTGTCTTCTAAACTTACTCATTACAGAGAGAGACATATATTTATATCTATTATGTATCATATATATAAAATCAAATGTATGCATTAGTATATGCATAAATCATAAAGAAGACAGAGCTCTCAACATTGAGACTTACAATCTATGGACTGAAACATAAATGTATATAAGGAGTTAACAATAATAAGCATATGAAATAATAATTTTTTAAGTAATCAAATCATGTATTGGGGATATTTTAAAAGTCAGATATGGACAACAAAAAGTATAAGCAAATGTAGAAGATGCCCTTAGTACTAGAAGACAAGAGTAGTAGAGAAGCACAAACGAAGAAGCAGATTCAGAGAAAACTTGGTTAGTAAATAAGACCAAGTCACTGGAGTATGAAGCAATGGATAGCAACTTCTGAAGGGATGGTAACTTGAATGGATTGTAAGAACTGCTATTGTGACGCTGTGACTATTTTTCTACCAAAAAAAGGCAATAAGCACTATTCTATAGGAGGCTTTCCTGAGAAGCTGCTGAAATAGCCTCTTATGTTTTCTAAGTTTCCAGAGGAATCTAAAACTATCTATTAGTGGGCAAAAAAGCACACGTCTACATTCTTTGGAAATTTTAAAAACGCCAATTTACCTTGCTGCTAAGACGAATGATAATCTATAGTTTATCTTCCAGGATTTTCTGCACTTGATCGTAGTCTTGAAGGTGGTATTATGACTTTATAAATAGTATCAAATTTCTTAAAAGATATGGGACATCTTTAATTAATAAATTGTATATCAATTTCATTTGAGTATAATCGACACACTGTAAAATGCAAACATTTTAAGTTTACAATTTGCTGTGTTTGACAAATGTATGTATTCATGTAACCACCATCATAATTAAGATATCGAATGTATTCATCACTCAATAAAGTTTCCTTAGGCTCCCTTAGAGATAATTTTCACCCAACTGGTCCTAACTGACTACTTATCTTTATGTCACATTACATTAATTTTGTCTGTGCTAGAATTTCATATAAATAGAATTATACAATATGTACTCCTTGTGTCTGGCTTCTTTCACTCAACAAAACGATTTTTGGGATTCAGTTATGTTGTTTTGTGCATTAGTACTTTATGCCTTTTTATTGCTGAGTAATATTCCATGTTATGGATACACATTTATTATATGTAATGTCCATTTATCCTGTCATCTGTTGATGGACATTAGTTGCATTTCCAGTTTGGGACTATATGAATAAGCTTCTGTTAGCATTGACATTGAAGTGTTTATATAAACATAATCTTTCATTTGCCTTGGATACATATGTAGAAGTGAAATTGCTGAGTTATTTAAATGAATAAGAACCTGCCATACTTTTTCCAAAATGGTTCTAACATTTTATATTCTTTCCAGCAATATATGGGAGTTTCAGTTTCTTCATTTCCTCTCAACATTTAGTAATGTCATTTAATTTTTACCATTCTGTTTAGAAGATACCACTAAAGTTTTAAATTTGGATTAGTTTTTTTTTTATTAAGTACAATTTAGCTATCTTTTCTTCTTTACTGGTTATTGCTTTCTGTGCCCTGAATGAGAAATCTTGCTTTTCATAAGACCATAAATCTTTTACTTTATGTTCTTCTCTAAAACTTTTCTAGTTTTAGCTTTTACATGTAGGTTTATGATTCATTCAAGATAATATCAGGGGCTGGCCCCGTGGCGTAGTGGTTAAGTGCATGCACTCCCCTGTGGTGGCCTGGGGTTCGGATCCCGGCTGTGCACTGAAGCACTGCTTGTCAAGCCACGCTATGGTGGTGTCCGATATAAAGTAGAGGAAGAGGGGCACGGATGTTAGCCCAGGGCCAATTTTCCTCAGCAAAAAGAGGAACATTGGTGACAGATGTTAGCTCAAGGCTAATCTTCCTTACAAAAGCAAAAGCAAAAGAAAAAAAAGCATTGAGAACAGATAGTGTTGAAAAAATTAACAACCTGGGAGACAATAACTTAGATCTTTACCTTTTACTCAAGTAAATTTCAGACATATTATAGAATTAAACATAAAAGATCCTATAGAAATAAAACAAGCGAATTTTTTTTAAGTTTTTGACTGTTTCATTTAACTTATATTTTTTAAAAATAAAAAACATACATGTGAAAAATAACACAGGCACATGGTTTTCAAAAATTAAACAATACAGAAAGGAATGCCAAGCAAAAATGTTCCACCCTACCCTCTTATTCCCAAATCTGCAATCTCTCTCTCCAAAGGTGGCAACTGTTAACAGTTTCTTATATATGGGTCCAGTGCGGGGCGGGGCAGGGGGTGGGGAACATACATACCATTTCAAAAATTTTACACAAATGGTTTCACATTGTTCTGCACTTTCTTTTTTTTAGTAAACAGTGTATCTAGGAGATATTTCTATATTTTAATGGCTGCAGTTTTGGACATATCATTATTTACCAGCCCCTGCTTTATGAGATTGTGGTTGTTTCCATGTGTTTGGTTTTTTCTGTTTGTTTGTTTTTTAAGATTCCACATATAAGTGAAATCATACAGTATTTGTCTTTCTCTGTCTGACTTATGTCGCTTAGCATAATGCCCTCAAGGTCCATCTATGTTGTTACAAATAATAGCAGGATTTCCTTCTTTTTTATGGCTGAATAATTTCCATTGTATGTATATATATACACACCACATTTTCTTTATCCATTCATCCATTGATGGACACTTAGGTTGCTTCGATGTCTTGGCTATTGTAAATAATATTGCAATGAACTTGGGGGTGCAGATATCTTTTCGACATAGGGATTTCATTTCCTTAGGATAAATACCCAGAAGCGGAATTGCTGGATCATAGGATAGTTCTATTTTTAATTTTTTGAGGAACTGCCATACTGTTTCCGTAGTGGCTACACCAACTTGCATTCCCATGTCCATTTCTTCTAAGAAAAGTCAGTAGCAAGAAGTTGCTCATAATTTTCACTATGTCTGCAGGACCTGTAGGATGATTCCTTCCTATTGCTAGTGTGACTTTTCACTCTTTTTTACCATTAATTTGAATCAAACTGTCTTAAACATGGTTTTGTAAGAGAATCAAGGCATACAAAATTTATTTGAGTATTTCTCCCAAACATAATATATAGTTAGTAAAATCATAAGTATATGAGAGCAGTTACATAAAATAAATACTTTAAAAATTAGGCCTTAAATCTTTCAAAGATCCTGGGTGAGAAGTGCTGGTCTAGCTAGAAATTTATCCATTTTAATAATATTTTCAAAAATCTATCCTTTGATTTAAAAAGTTTTCTCTATTTTTATTCATATTCTGCTCTTATTTTTATTATTTCTCTCCTTTTATATACTTTGTGTTTGATTTGCTCTTTTTATCTTGCCTTTCTAAGGTTAAAACTTAGATTATTGATTTTAGATATTTCTCCTTTATGAATATAATAATATGAAAAAATATATATATCCCTGAAGCATTGTTTTAGCATGAATCCAACAAATCTTAATAAGTTGTTTATACCATTCAATTCAAAATATTTCATAACTACTATTTTGATTTCTTCTTTGGCCCACGGGATGTGTCTAAGTATTATTTAACTGATTACTACATGGATATTTAGGCTAATTCTTTAGTGATCAGAGATATAAACTATTTGATTTTAATTCTTTGAAATTTATGGAGATATTTTATGACCTAGCATATGGTCTATATAGATTAATGTTCCATGTATACTTAAAGTCTGTCTAGTTGAGACAGGAGTTGCAATTTTCAACTATAATTGTGGAAATGTCTATGTCTCCTCTCAGTTCTATCAGTAATTGGTTTACACGTTTTTAAACACTTAAGAGGTACATATATATTTAAGTACATTATCTTATTGATGAATTATCACCTTTTTAATTGTAAATATCCCTCTTTAGAAATATGTTTTGCCCTGAGGGATACATGATCTGATGTTAATATAGCCGCTCCAGTCTTCTCAGGATCATTTTTAACATCTTATGCTTTTTTCATCTTTTTACTTTTTACCTAGCTATGTATTTATATTTAATGCATGTTTCCACTGGACAATATGTTGCTAGGTCATGCTTTGTATCCAGTTTGACAATTTTCCTTTTATTTGGGGCATTTAGACCATTTAAATTTAATTTAATCATCTCTAGGTTTGGGTTTAAGCTTACTGTCTTGCTATTTGTATTCTATTCGCCCCATCTAGTTTTTTCTTTTTTTCTTTCTCCTTTCCTAACATATTTGGATTAATTGAGTAATTTTAACATTCCATTTTAGTGCTAATTATTACCTAAGTCTCTTTCATTTTTTAAAGTGATTTTCTTCTAGGGATCTGCAAGATGAATCTTTAACTTAGGTCTATTTTAGTATTGCTCTACCATGTATTCCTCCATTTTCTCCTCTTGTTCTGTGTTGCTATTTCTAACTACATCACAAACCACCTAATACAGTGTTTTAATTTTTCTTTAGTCAATCATCATTTGCAAATAGCAAAAATTAAAAATGTCATTTATATCTTTCCCCATATATTTACCATATTCATTACTCTTTATTCCTTTGTGTATAGTCAATTTTCCACCTGTATCATTTTCCCTCCACCTGAAGAACTATCTTTATTATTTCTTATAGTGCAAGTTGGCTGATGAATTTTTTCAGCTTTTTCTTTCAGAATATATTTTTTTCACCTCATTTTTCAAAGGTTATTTGGCTGGATATAGAATTATAGGTTAACTGTTTTTTGGCTTGCATGTTTGTTTCTGCTCTTTAAAGATACAATTCTGTTTTCTTCTGTCTTACATTGTTTCTGAGGAGAAGTCTGTAGAATTTCTTATCTTTTATCTCCAGGATTGTATATATCTGTCTCTAAGTGTTTTTCAGAATTTCTCTATCACTGGTTTTCCATGATTCAAATATGCTGTGCCTTGCTGTTTGTCCTGTTTCAGTTTCAGTGAGCTTCCTGGGTTTTTAGTTTATTGTTTTTATTAAACTCACAAAAATTTAAGCCATCATTCAAGTTGTTTTGTTGCTGTTTTCTGCATCTTCCTTTTCTTCTCTCCTTCTAGATCTCCAATTACACAATTACTCTATTTACTGCTTGATTTTTTTCCCCCCATGATACTGAGGATCTTTCATTTTCTCATATTTTAGTTTTTTTTATTTGAGCCTCAGTTTGGATATTTTCTATTGCTATATTTACAAGTTAACTCATCTTATCATATGCATTATTTAATATGCTGTGCAAACATGCAAAGAATTTTTTATTTCATATATTTGAAAGGACCCAGCAGACTCCACAAAATGCATTTGCATAAGGCTTTTATTTAAAGCTAACGGATATGGTGCAGTAAGAAAGAATACAGGAAAGCACTGGAAAACTAACAGACATCAACACACAAGCACCCCAGGGGTTGGGCTGGAGCAGACTAGACTGTACCCAGCTTGAGACAATATCTATGTCAATATCTATGACAGGAATTTTGGCTTTGGGTGAGCTCAAAGGAAAAACTTTCAGAAGATGCGTTTATGCCTCCCTGACCACCTGATCAACCTAGTCTTTTCAAGCTGGTTAGACTGTATTAATCATGTTTTTTATTCTCTACATTTTATGACGCTTTGTTATCTTGGAGGAGTCTAGCAGGCTGGGGAAAGACTGCCCCTTCCAGGGCTAGCTAATTCCCAAGGTAACAATTCGCCTGTGAACGTGCCTTTCATATGCAAACCAACTAATCCCAAGTCTAGACCCTCAACCACCTTCTTGATCTAATTTACACACACCAAGCCAGTGGTTCCCCAACCCCAAATCAACCCAGGGCCAGGTACCAGACTACTAGAGACCATCACTATAGCCCAGAACCTGTAGACATTATTCATACTAGTCAATCCTATGCCCTTTCCCTGCCCTGCCCTGTTTTACCTTTCCCATAGTAAACACAATAATAAAGGTCTAGGTCATGCTTTCCTCCTTGTTCCTTCTGCTTCATGATCAAAGCCGGTGCTTCCCCATGTGGCCCTGCATAGCATGGCATGCTCACTCCTCTTGAGAACTACAAGTAATAAATTCTTCTTTCAGTGGCATTGACCTTGCTGGGTTGCCACTCAGTCACCTCCATAAATTAATTGAGACATAGGCCAGCTGCAAACCATCAGCAAAGAAACTGACCTCTGGGGTTGTCAGGAGAGTCTGAGTCCTTAAGCAGCACATTATAAATTCTATTGTCCTCACCTTGGAGAAGAATTAATAACCAGACATCTAGACATGCCCAAAGTTGCAGATAGAGCTTTTCCTATTCAGATAATGAACAGTGTTTCTACAATTCAAGCTCTGACTCTTGGTCAAGACTTTGTCATTATAATTTGCTTATGATTATTTCTTTTCTGGCATCTTTTGCACAATTTATAGAACATAAAAAGAAAAAGGATACTGGTGAACATAATAATCATTTGTGTCATCAAATGAGGTGTATATATTTCTTTAAAAAAACACTTCAGCATACCAAACACTTCGTTTACCAGTACAAACTTTTTCATAATCATGTAAAAGTTTGCCAATTCTTTTATTATGATTTTTGAACTTTATGAAAGGTATCAGTAGATTAATTCTATGTAACAATTAATTGATTAATTAATAACTAAATCTAGTTCTTCTACTGGCCGATAAGCTTCTGTTGAAAGAACTTCATGTAGAGGTTTTAATTCAATTCTCCAATATATTTGATCATCAATATCAATGTTATCATTGGTTTTATCAAAATTAAATTTATACCATCGGTTACAACAGTATTACACCAACTGGCAGTTGGAATATGAATTAGACTGAGAACATCACAAAATAATTCAGAATTACATCAGGATTTACTGGGCCTTCTTTCTCCCATTTAAGCCTTCCCTCCTTGAACCAACATCTTCACTTTAAACTCTCTGAATTTCTCATTTTAGTATCATATCAGAAATAATCTTTGTTATTTCAGGTAAAGATCATACTATGTTCCCACTTAAACACATTGTCCATGGAATTACATGTCCCATTTTAACAGATATGATTCTCCACAACATTAAGTAACCAATGGGACTATTTACCATAGGAAAAACCCAAGGTTAAACAACCACTGGAAGACGTTTCCTTTTCTTTCCAGTAATATAAAGATGTTACATATGTTGATCTTAGAGAAAATGCCCTAGAATGTTTTCTTAACTCATTTTTTTAATCTATTTGCTCTTTTAGTTGCTGAAAGATGAATATTACAATTTCAACTTTCCATATGAATCTTTTTCTTCTGTTGCTCACCATACTATTTTACTAAGACAATCTCCTTATGTTTGCTGATCATTTTTTCCCAATAAAATTTAACTTTCTTTTTTTTTCCTGGAATCTAATATTTTCCATTTTGTTTGCATTAAAGGTAAATGTCTTGAACTAATTTAATGGTTTCTAGAAAAACATAAGTCAACATGATATCACATTCAAAGCACAGTTTGGGTATTTCACCTTCCATGATGATATTATTTAGGAACTCTAAGCTTGCTGTAGTGAGTTTCCTCATTTTGTGATGGAGGAATAGGAATATGTTTTCTAATAGCTCAATCAGTTCATTCTTTTATTCACTCAACATTTATTAAGGATATACCTTGTAATAATTATTCAGTAGACATGGATATTTAAACATTAGAGATTTTGTATCTATTCATGTAGCTCATAGAGTAATCTAGATCCTTTCATATAAGTAATTATCCCGATTCATTTTTCTTACACTTCACCAAAGATAATGATAAATGTCTGAAGAAAACTTATTTCTACCCTTAAGGAATAAATTAATGAAAAATTCTCATGAACTTGTTAACAGTGAGGATTTCAAGAATAGCATATTCTAGCTTATTTGTAGCTATAATTCACAAGCTTAAATTTTTTTAACCCAAATTTATTCACCTATATAATCTTTCTGCTTCTTATAAAATGTCTAACTTTTATTAGATCTTCACTAATTAGTAAAATTTCCAACCCATGCAATTATTTGTGCAAAGGTTATGATACAAGGTTAGAACATCTGAATACTAACAATTTCTATATAACAAAAAATGAATCTGTGGCTATTAGCAATGTATTTCTAAATGTGCACAGTAATTTTCCCACAAGACATAACATTTTTAAATCAGCTATAATACTGAAACAGCTTTGATAACATAAAGACAAGGTATCAAAAGTCGTAAACTGCAAAAACAAGTCATAGAATTGCCGTGGCTGTCACAAATAGATCTCTTGAATTAAAAAGAGATTGAAATTCATTTATTTACCAGTTTGGCTAGCCAAGTGGATATTGTTACTACTTGGCCTTCTTAAAAGAATCAAAGTTGCTTTAAATTCATCTTAGCAATGGTTACTCTATAGGTAATAATTTTTATCGTCCAAAGGCAAATAATCTAATAAAAATTACTTAACCCAATTTATGAATACAAAAGGTATTTTTTGGCAATTTGAATAGAATTATTTATTTTAATAGATAAAAATAAAATATTTTGTACACTAATAATACTTTATTTTCTCTTCATGAAGTAAGTAGAGTAAAGGGTACCATTTTTTTCTTCAAAATTTCAACACTGGACTTCTAATTTCAGCTGTAATATGTAAAGAGCTCTGAAGTTATCAAACCCATTCTTAGGACAAGAAAAATTAAAGAAACTGAAATTCAACAACTTCTCTTAGATTTCTCAGAGAACTGAGTTTGTAGAACTGGTACCACCCCAAATTCTGAAGGGAGACCCAAATCTGGAGAGTCACAGGTGTGATCTGCGTATCTGAAGCAGAAGCCACTGGAGCCGCAAACTGGGAAGAACATGTAAATGGTAATTTTAACTGATCGATGGAGGCTGAGTGGAGACTAGTGTTGGGGTGAGAAGCTCCTGAAGAACGCAGTCCCCCACACTTTTCTGGGTTTTACCTCCCACAGATTCATTGGTTTTACTTCACAGGTTTTACTTCCAGTAACCCCACAAGCATCTGATGGTAAAGAGCAAAGAAGGATTCCTGTTCCCACACACCCTCATGGCTCTGGCTGGAAGGGCAGAAAAGCAATCATTATGAAGTAAGCAGAACATTCTTGAAAGCAAAAGCTATTCTCCAGGAGAAAAGACTTCACCACAGACTTGTTCCAGCTGGGGAAGTCCGTTTCTCCCCCTCCAAGCATCTCAAGACTTCCTGTGACAAGGGAGAAACTCTTAAAACACAAAAATAATAAGACAAAAAACCCAATTAAAAATGGTAAAAAACTCAACAGATACCTCACGAAAGAGGATACAGATTGAAAAAAATGCATGTGAAAAGATGTTCAACATTATTTTTCATTAGGGAAATGTAAATTAAAATAGTGAGATACTGCTATAAATCTAGCAAAATAGCTAAGATAAAATTTAAAAATTATATTACCAATTGCTGGATAAATTACAGAGGAACAGGAACTCCTTTTCTGGTGTGAATGAAAAATGGTACAGCCATTTTGTAAAACAATTTGGCAATTCCTTACAAAAATAAACATATTCTTACTCTACAATCCAGCAACCGTGCTCCTGGGTATATACCCAACTGATTTGAAACTTTGGACACACAAACTGGCGTGTGGATATCCTTAGCAGCTTTATTCATAATCACCCAAAATTAAAGCTACCAAGATGTACTTCAATAGTTGAAAGAATAAATAATATTCCATCTAATAAGATATATATCTAAATGATAGAATATGATTTAGTGATAAAAAAAAATGAGCTATCAAGTCACAAAGAGACATAAATGCATCTTAAGTGCATATTGCTAAGAGAAAGCAGCCAGTCTGAAAATGTTACTGTTGTGAAATCAAATATGATATGATTTCAATTATATGAGATTGTGGAAAAATCAAAACTACTGAAATGGTAATCAGAGAAGAAGTCACTAGGGCTTCAATGGAGAAGGGAGGGTTGCACAGGCAAAATGGGATTTTTCTTTATGGTAGTCAATTTATTCTATATGACGCTGTAATGGTTGATATATTTCATTATGCATTTGTCAAAACCCATAGAACTCTATAGCACAGAGAGTGAACCTTTCTTTTCAGAAAATTAAAATAAACCATTGAGGAAGTTGCGGGATCTCAGTATGCAACGCAGTATGTGACAAAATAATCTAACTACTACAAACATATGACAAGACCTCACTGAAGGGGGTAAGATAAAAGATGCAGACCTAAGTCTGTCACTTTGAAATAAGTTGAATATGTAAGATCAAAAGCAATATATAAATTAGTTAATTAAAATAGTTGTTCTTAATCACTGTACTCTAGTTGGTAAACCTATTTCCCATAAGTGTGTAGGGTAACAATTCTGATGCAACTATATATGCATTCTATAATTGAATGTGAATGAATGGTGGACGATGGGAGTCACTTTTCTCCCTAATAGAATGGTAGTTACTTGTAAGAAATGAGAAGGTTAGAATGTTCCATGTGGATTTGGAGATACCAATATTAATTCATTTTTAGCTTAATATAGAAAAAGATAGTTACATATAGAAATATTTATGTACGTATGAATGTACACAGGTTAGTACATGCACATGTATTTCCTTGCTCTGTCACCTGAGAGGGCCTGAAAGTAACAAGACCACAGTAGCAACAACCACACCTAGAGCTCAGATCCTTGTTTCTAATAACATTCTCCAACAAAAGGGAGCAGGACTCCTTGGAATAATGGCTGATTCTAGGACCGGAGTAGGAAATACATGAGACGAGTCTGGAGTATCTCGTAATGCCACAAAGTAAGATAGTGTTCAAAAAAACAAAAACTTTATGCTGATGTGGTATGTCAAAGGGACACAGAAGCCAAGTGAAACCTCCCAATGCCAAAGCTGGGACAATTTGAGCAACAAAATGAACAAAGTAGTATTGGATTATAACCCAAAATATAAAATAAATATACAGGTCCATACTGATGGGTCAGAATGGATGAATGAATGAATGTAGAATTTTACTCAGCTCACTGCTGTGTCATTGATATTTAGAAAAGATAAACATAATTTTCTGCTTTAAAAAGCATAGACTTCAAGATCATATCAAAATAAGTAAAGTAAAATTAATGAAAGTCAAAGTTGTCTTGTATCTATTATGTATTATTGCATATCACAGTACTATAAAATTTAGTGGTTTACACAACAGTGAAAATTTTTCTCATGATTTCTGCTGCATTGGCTAAACAACTGTAGTCAGCTGGAGGGCTGGCTGGAATAGGACATATAAGATGGACTCACTCACACTGACAAGTGGAAGTAGATATTATTTGTGGTGCCACATGGCCTCTAACCCTCCGTTAAGCTAGTGGCCCTCCATATGTGGCCATCTCAGGGCAATTTTAAAGATGGAAAATGTGTTGGCTTCAAGGGATCGCTCAAGGCCCAGACTCTAGAACTCACATAATATTAGTTCCATCACATTTAGCTGATCAAAGAAAATCATAAGGCTTGCCCGCTGGATAGGAGGATCGGCAATGCCTCATTGCAAGGTGGCATGCATACTAAGCTGGAAGGAATTTGCAGCCATTAAACAATTTACCACACATATACACATTGGCATCAAGTATACTGATACAGCAACGAGCAGGGGGATTTCTGTTGTGATGGGATTGTTTCTCATAGTTGTCATCATTTGACCATCATCAATATCATCATCTCCATTGTCAACTCTAATGTGTATTGAGATTTTTCTATGAGCAAGACATTCTTCTAATCATGTTCTAATTAACTCATTTGAGCGTAACAAATGTTCTGAGATATTGGCAATGTTATTCTCATTGTAAACAGGTTGCAGCATACCTGTTAGGAAAATGGTTGTATTTTAATTAATTAATTGATTTATTACAGTTTCTACCATATACTAGAGACATGACTGAAGCCAATTTAATCTTCTTGAGCTATGACATTTTAAACTGACACAACGAGATGGTTGCAATAAAAATTTAGTTAAGAATGCATTACTATTGGTCAAGTATCATGGATCACATATGCAAACATACTGATAGCAACTGATGTTCTTACTTTCACGGCCCTTCCCTTTGTTGTTTTCATTGTTGAAAAGTATTTAAAATAATTTATTTGATGAAATATTGCATATGGTTGAGTTTCACATTGGGAGAACCTGAGCTGAAGGCAGAAAATGTTTCATGTCTACCATTTTTACATTAAAAAAAAAAAAATTTCCAAATCAAATAACCTTGTGGAAAACTGGAAAGATGTTAGCCCTGTTAGTAGAACTTCAATCATTTCAACACTGCTGTCTTCACACTCTTTCTCCACTCAGTCCTGTAAATGTTTTAATACATTCACCCCAATGCTTTTTGATAACATCTTTTATAATATTTATATAATATATGAACTATTGTTTACGTAATATTTTAACGGACTCAGATATTTAAATCAACTATATTTTGAAATAAATTTTGTTGTTCTTTTATAAACTGCTTCCAGTTAGATACTTTTCTAGGTTCTTCATATATTCTTAGTTCTACAGACTTTCCTACAAGGTAAACATAATATTCCTCAACTATAAAACTAGCTCAAGCCTCAGAGACTTTATATGACTTTACCAGGACTACATGACTAATCGGGATTACAATTTAGGTCTTTTATACTCAAAACAACCATTTTATTTATAAAAAGAATGAAGTATTTTATATTATTTTTTCATAATAAATGTTTAAAAATACATCTGAAGCAATCACTTTGCATGTATATTTAAGCTGTAATTGTTACCCCTTAAATAAATTTAAATAGCATCTTCTAAGAATTTGGCAATATTTATTTATTCCAGACATTAGGACTCCAAATCCATTGACAAAAGAGAGACATAAAAGGCAAGTAAATATTAACGTTGTTTGTTGTATCTTTCCAGTTTAAATGTTTCATGATCAGAATTAGCATAGGACTCATTATAAAAAGACTATATTGAAATATGAAGACATAGAATACATGTAATTTATGTCTATTTATAACCTTGGTCAATATTAACTAGAATAACCATATTTAAACATTTTAAAATTCCCTAAAGGTAAAATCCCACTACTCTTACAGGCCAAATTATATAGTTGATATAACGTTTGTGAATGAAATTGTGTTATGACTTTTCATGAAAACTGTTCAGTGGGGTTGGAGTAGGGAAGAGAAGCTATGCGGTAGAGATGAAACTTGGTTTGCTATGAATTGTTAAAAGATGAAGCTGAGAGATGAGTACAATAAGGAAATCATTGCTCTATCTTTACTGTTGTAGGTGCTTGAATATTTTCATAATAAGAGAGAGCGTGTTTAGTTCTTGTGCATGGCATGCCTGTTTAACGTCTTCACTGGAGACCAACGGAAAGTTAATTTAATACCTTACTTGGACCTTGATTTATATACACTGATTTGTCACCAGACGTTGACATTTAACCTAATCTCCTATGTAGTCATGTAAAAAATGAAAATCAAGACATCTTGGCTATCTATTGTCATTGCCTCCTGGAATCTCATCCTCCTAGTGGTCTGATTCTGTTATCACTCCAGCGGAAACTATCCTCTTTGTCCATGTCCTGTGGATAAATCTGACTGTACCTCTAGGGGTCAAGAGAGTAATCTTTGATCTATGTTAAACCCATCAAGTCATTCCATACTTAGGGCCACAGAGATAGGCTCAGGGATTGATGTGGGACTGAATTCGGGGCAATCAAGAGGGAAGAATTATGTGTGAGCCACAGACCCTCTCTTACGTAGTGAACTGGACATAGCAATGATTTAAACCTGGTAAAAAATGCAGAACTTGGGAAAGGATTCTGGTGACCCATTTGAGTCCTGAATAAATCCGCACCTGAAGCTATACTCACTCCTATACTCTTGTTACATGAGGCAGTAGATTATTTTTATGCATAAGCTCATTTGGATAAGGGATTGTTCCCTTATAACAGAACAAGTCCCAACCAATATGTACACATAAGAGAAAGTGCTACAAAAGGAAAAGTTTTCAATTATCATGAAAGCCATGACTTGAGACAATATCGTATTTGTGAAGGAACATTAGATGAAAATGTGTTTGTAATCCATTAAAAATTTTCAAGATCTTTGACTTAAACTTCTTTTTTTTCAAGATCTATGGATGTACATTTGTTGGCCTTTAAGTCACATATATTGGATATTTCTGTAGAAAACTGAATTTATAAAGTGAAAATTGATCTTATTTTTTGTTCAAAGATATCTCTGTACTATTAATGAAACGAGAATATCAGAAGTGATAAAGGAAAAAAATATACCCGTTAATTTTTGTTTCTTTTTTTTTTTTTGGGGGGGGGGGGATGATTTGCCCTGAGCTAACATCCACTGCCAATCTTTTTATATGTGAGCTGCAACCACAGCATGGCCACTGACAGATGAGTGATGTAGGTCCACGCTCGGGAACCGAACCCAGGACTTCGAAGCATAGTGCACCAAATTTAACCACTAGGCCACCTGGGTTGGCTTAAATATTTTTTATGAGTAAATAATTGAGAAAAGGATTTAACTTTTAGAATTGATTTTTCTGATTACTCCATGTTAGCTAATGTTATTTCCGTTCTCACTTGATGGATAAATAATAGTGTATACATGATTTTTAAAAAAGATTAAGGATTTCAGGTTGTGTACAGTATATTTGATGGTAATATAGCAAATATTCCAGAGTTAATAGTGTAACATAACCAATATTATAAAGATTTTTTATGCTTATGATGTTTGGGGTGTTAATAGTGATTAAGGAAATATTTTGAAAATATCTATTTGTCAAAATTAACACTGGATTTGGAAAAGTTGTAAAACTATCTATAAAATATATTATTTTTCTATGCATATTATCTTTATATTTTATCCAGTCCTCTCTATACATAAAATCCCTTGGAAGGAAAACTAATTAAAGCAAATGCTTATATAAATGTTATATTTAAATGAAACTATATAGAGTACTTAGATTCAAAAACACATTAAATTGGTAATGGGAATTAAAAGTTATTTTTACTGCACTTTGGGGAAATAACTGTATCTCAAATAATTATAAAAAAATTTTTTTAGTTTTTCATGTGTCTGTTTTGGTGGATCATTTCTAAGATTCTGTATAATGTTTACAAAACATTCAACAATTTAGAGTTAAATTGAAAATTAGCTAAAAATGAATAAGAAAATAGAGGAAATTCATAGTATATGTATAATTTAATAAAAGTAAAAAGTCAACTTGTAAAATATACTAAAATCTTCTTTGAAATACTTCTCTGCTCAATACTACAAAAGTATAACATTTAACTGAGTTAATAGTTAACTATCAAGATACTGTCTTTACATTACGACCACATCAGATTTGTCATTCTTAATTTCCCAAGAATTTTGCTTTTGAAATTGTTGACCTCCACATAGTTGCTTCAATATATTTGCTGAAATGTTAAATTAAAGATACTGTGTTACAACAAAACTTTGACAACTGAATTAGTACAACAGCAACACAGAAAGATGACTACTAACTATTAAGTTAGTAGTTTTAAGAGGAAAAATAAACAACCTGATAAAAGAGAGATGATCATTTTCTATAATGAGAAATCTATAAACTATGATGACTGTACTTTTTCTTATTGTGTTGTTCCTTTTGAATATTGGAATAGGATAAATACAGTCTTCCAAGTATATATTTTAGAATAACCAGCGTGACGAACTTTCTGTCCTCCTGATATGATGAGATAATATTTTAGATTGTAAAGATATGTGTATATATGTATGTGTGTTTATTTTTTTTAAATTTTATTTAGTTTTTTTCCCCCAAAGCCCCAGTAGATAGTTGTACGTCATAGCTGCACATCCTTCTAGTTGCTGTATGTGGGACTCAGCCTCAGCATGGCCAGAGAAGCGGTGCGTTTGTGGGCGCCTGGGATCTGAACCCCGGGCCGCCAGCAGTGGAGCGCGCGCACTTAACCGCTAAGCCATTGGGCCGGCCCTGTGTCTGTGTTTATATATGTGTGTAAATATATACTTATATATATTTAAAGAGGGGAATAATAAGACAGTTATGAAGAAACCATATATTTTCACGTTAAATGTATTCAGCTTAGGGAGTCCAGAAAAGTGTCTCCTAATGATTGTTCCCAAAAGTTACAAGATTTTGGAAAGGGGATATATAACTATGAGCAAGCCAGATTTTTGCATTCAAAAATGCCTTTTATCACATTTTGAGTATGAAGTTAAAAATCAGTAAAATTCCATCTCTCCTTATTTTAGTCTGTTAAGTCCTGAAAAGATGTATAAGGAATGTGTGTGTGTGTGTGAATGTTTGTGTGTGAGCACACGTGTAATTAATTTTCATGTAATCAAAACTTGAGGGGCCGGCCCGGTGGTGCAAGCAGTTAAGTGCACGTGCTCTGCTGCAGTGGCCCGAGGTTCGCCCGTTTGGATGCCGGGCATGCACCGACACACCACTTGGCAAGTCATGCTGTGGCAGGGTCCCATATAAAGTGGAGGAAGATGGCCATGGATGTTAGCCCAGGGCTAGTCTTCCTCAGCAAAAAGAGGAGGATTGGCAGATGTTAGCTCAGGGCCGATCTTCCTCACCAAAAAAAAAACCACACAAAAACAACACTTGAATGTTTTCCCATGTAGATTCCCTGACATGTAAAATTCAATCCAGTTCATTGCTTTTCTATAAGCAAGTATTACTTCATTTCTTCGTTCCTTCCCAACTGCTACATTGTTTTCAATAGTATACTTACATTATGTGTGTGTATTTATAGTTGGATTTTTAGGGGCAGTTTGAATTTGAAATTAATTTTAAACCGATTGATCATCACAAGTATTCAAGACTATTTTTCTACATTCACATAATAGCTTTAATTAAATAAAAGGAAACCAGGAGGCATAACCAATCTAAAAGCAACAAGATCAATAAAGACCGATGGGTTTGTTTCATTTAACAAAATGAGATTTCATGCACAATGGACCCATTAATTCATTTCCTATGGAAAGTCTCTGGTTTATTATCTTTTGAAGCCTATGCAAGTATTATCTTTTTTGCACATGTGGATAGAATACATGTAAATATATTCTACCTACAAATTAATGCTTTAAATGCTCAATATTTTCTAAATAATATTTTCTATATAATATTTTCTATGTGTTGCAAATATATAAAACATTTTAAACATTTTCATAGTTTATTTTAATTCCTGTCAACTTTCAACATCCCTTTAAAATATCATGTATTTAATAAAGTTATTATCAAATACAAGATAAATCAAGAAATTAATAAACCAAAAAATACCAATATGTATGGATTATTAAAAACAAAAATATTATCATAAAAGAGTACTATGAATGAATCTGTATACTGATATCACATAATACAATCAGCCCATGGCAGACAAAATAACAGAAGAGTGATGATTCTACAATGATTACACAGTGTTATCCCAACTCCTGCAGGACAGGTAGGATAAAAGTTTAAAGTATTGCCTAGGAAATTATCATGGCACTCAACATATTTCTTAGTTATACATATTCATCAGCTATTCCATGGAGAAGTCCAAAGGATTTTAATTATCCTTTTATTCTTACAGTATTAAAAGGATCGTAAGTGGACAGAACTTATTTAATAAGCACAGGGAATGCAGACACAGAGCACACAAGTAAAAAAAAATTCCAAATGAGGAAAATGAAAATCTATAATCTGATCCTTCTTTCCTACCTCCCCTCCTTCCCTTCCCCCCCCCTTCCCTTCCCTTCTTTCTTTCTACTTATTATTTAAAATATGTACTGAATCCACTCTCAGCTAAGGGCTGGGAATAAAACAACAAATGAGGCAGCATGATCCTACCCCTATGGAGAGTATATTCTATTGGTATATAGAAAAGTCAATGGACAAGTATGCAATCTTTAGTAAGTGCTATGACCAAGCTACTATAAAGTAATAAGGAAACTTATGCAGGCAGTTTATATTTTTGAGACTAGAGAACATTTCTTGAATGAAAACTAGGCAAAAGATGAGAAATGAATAACCTGGCAAATAGAGAAACTAGTATTCCAGACACAGAAAACAGTATGGGCAAAAGCTTAAATTTAAGGGATAAATCTGTTAACATGCAGTATACAGACTTTCAAATATATATTATAGTGCTATCAAAACCTTACTTAAAATTTTAGCCTGAGCATACTCCCATTTTATAACATGCTCCTGCCATATTTAATAACTGTATAATCATACATTAATAACAATTACAGTAGTGATTCACACTGGGTTCTTAGTATGTGCTTGGAATTGTTCTATGTGCTTTATTTAATACCCAAACCTTTAACTCTAGTTTGAATATCTTCTCATTGTATAGATGTATTGTTTATTATTAACAAAATAATTATTATTAATGAAAAAGGTAAACGCATGTATTATTTGTCCATTATCGATTTATGAATACTGTTTATTTTTATTTTAGAAATATTAAATCTTCGTAAAATACTTTACAAATTTATTCTCAAGTTTGTCTGATTTTAAGTTACCACTGAAATTACCTGAATTCAGTGAACACTGAAACTAATTGCCTGAAGTACAAATGGAAAACTAGATTGAGGAAATTTCCCAAAAAAAAAACAGAAGGAATAAAAGAAAGAAAAATAAATAAAAGACAGGTTAAGAGATAAAATATAGAATTAGCAGGATCAATATGTGGATATTAAGAAGAGGGAAAAATTTAAATGAGGAGGCTGAGCTATTTTACAAAAACAGATATATATTTCAAAAATCTAAGGAAATATAAATGATATTAGATTGAAATAACTCTTGGCTTGCCAAAAAAATGAAATTAATAAAAATTCATACCTCAAAACGTCATAGTGTAATACAAAAATATCAATAAAAGAGAGAAAATTATGAGTTTCCAGAAATAGGGACTAGACCATTTTTAAGAAATAAGAATCAGGTGACATTAAATTTCTCAATTTGCAATTCTGAATGAAACACATTAAGTTGTTTTTAAATAATTGTTATTATTAACCAATAAGAACTTTTAAACTATATACAAACATATTGGCATTCAATTGAATCAACAACAAAAAAGATCTCAAAAACACAAGATCCTCCGGACATGTGTGAAAGACTGACTTGAAAAAAAAATTCTTTGGAATGAAGAACTTGAATATGAAAAGAAACAAATCCAGAAAATTCTGTAGGAAATATGTAAAATAAGGGTAGTTAAATACTTTCACAAATTTATTGTCGTAAAAAAATCTGAATATCAAAAATTTAAGAGAAAAATAGAATAAAAATATAAAAAGAAAGCATAGTCATAATCTGAGAGCTAAAATTCTATACAATATCAATAGGATAAGATTGGTTTGGTGGAAAATTTATGGTCTAGGTATTGCAAGGGAAGGCAGAGGTTTTGCAGTCATCCAGACATGGATGTGTATGTGTGTATGTATTTACTACCATCAGCTGTGTGACCTTGAGTAGACTGAGTGGGGATTCCACAGGAAGAAGTGATGAATCTTCTCCAGCTGATCCTCAGTTCTAGTTGCTTTGAGGGATGAAGCCAGATATTCTACTTTTTCAATGATGCCAAAATTTCAGGGTTTTTTTTTTGGTGTAAAATCTCCTCATTTTTACATCTAAACAACTAATATATTTTATTAACACTGAATAGATCAAATGAAACTTAGTTGTGGGCTAGATTCAACAGTTTTAAGGTTCTACTCTATTATACGACTGCCTCTTAGCTCTAACCATTATATTGAACAAGGAGAACTTGAAGGATGTAGTCATAAAGCAATATTATTATTCCCTTTCCACACCTACTCAAATGCGTTTGGTAGGCTAGTACTTCCTCTAAATTTGAATGAAATCTGAGAATTGTGTCTTAACTTCTCCTGTCATTCTCTGATGATAAAAGCACTAGAAAAATAGAGTCCCCCCAAAACAGTCAACATTATATTTCATATAAAGTTGAATATTTTCCCCTCCCTTCACTTTGGCTTGCTTACTTCATCTGCTTCTAAAATCTCCAGGTGATACAATGGATACATTCGCAAAATTTGCCATAATATTTTCCCTCGTTGTGCTTGTGTCCACACCCTTGCCAGACCCTAGGGCTAATCCATGTGAATTGCTTTGGGCAATAGGACAGTATGTTATACACAGAGGCTTAAAAGTATTTATGCATTGGAGTTGACCTCTTTTGCTGCTTTTGGGAACACTGTGACCATCTCCATGATAATGGGTCAGAAATAGCCTGCTGAATGATGAGAGATATGTGGCCAAGTCATCTCACTTGTCCTGATTGACCTCAAGCTGACTACCAACCATGCAAGTCTGGCCATCTTATATTATCTAGTCTCAGTAGAGCTGCCAGCCGAACTCTAACATTAGCCAAGCCAGCTACACAAGAAGAACCACCAAGCTCGCACTTTAAGTCACAAGAGGTAAATGTTTATTGTTTTCACTCTAAGTTTTAGGGTGGTTTGTTACACAGCAAGAGCTCACTGATGAACTCCAGAATTAAGACTGTAGTCAGGTGAAAACATAAGAAGCATAAAAGTCCTTACTTTGGCAGATGTTGATGGCTTGCCCTTTTCTTCCTGCTTGCTTTGGTGGGCTCCCTGGATTCTTCCTACTGCAACTCACATGATGTGGACAGTGTTTCTCCTTGTACCGACTGTTTAATACCTCCAACTCTATTGCCATCTTACTGCTTTTTCGTATCTGAAAGTCCATATCCACCTTCATGCTGCTGAGTTGCTTTGCTTCTGGCACAGCCTTCTCGACAAGAATCTTTCGAAAACAATCTTTTGCCATTAGTCTAACTGTTTCCAAAACTAGTTCCCGGAAACCATGCACATTCGACGAAGTGCATGGAGGGGTGCAATTATTTCTCAACCATGACCAAAGCCGGGCAGATTAGCCCACTTTGGAGGCTCTTTTTACAATTGACAATTTAAAACCAATTCAATGTGTCCCAAAATTACAGGGGATAAATATAACCTTTCTAAATAGTTTCTTTAAAGTCTCTCTTCTTAGATCAAGGTAAGAGTAAAGAACTATATAATTTAAGGTGGAGGAATGGAGCACAGTAAAAATTCTCAAAATAAATCCTGCCTCAGGTTATCACTGCCTTCTCAGTTTTCGATCATGTTATAACCGTGATTTGAGGCTAAGAATTGTCAAACCAGATTTTGAACATATTCTTTTCTCATTCTCCTTAGAAAATCCAGCACTTCAATTTTCATTTATTATTATGGGATCTTAAACAAAATGAGAAAGAAAGACGCACATTTTAAAATTCTGTTATATACTGAAAGCTTTTTCCATTAATTGGCAATATTCGTCTTTTCTGGCCTAAATACGTGTATCGATCATCTACCTCAAATCCAAATACTATATTGAAAAAACTAAGCAATAAGTGTGCAATTGTCAGAGTCTAACGCATTTTAAGATTTCCCATATGTCTTGCTGTAACTTTTTTGGAAAGTTTGACCTGATCAAATTTTCAAAAAACAACTACTGTATTTAAACATTAATGAACATCAGTTTATATGTGAGATTATAAATTATAACCACAAATAAAGTACACTTGTAAGTTTTTTGCAGTCACCTGCAATCTCTCTGAAAATGCAATTACCCTTTTGGAGAGAATGTTATCAGGGAGAAAGGGCCCAGGCATCGAGGGCAGGAAAGCCTATCCTGTAATCTGGCTTTGTCAGTCATTAGCTGTGCCATCTTAGCTGAGTTGATTTATGGGCTTATCATTAAAATTAAAAATAACGTATAAATTATGTTACACAATTTTTCTTCACCTCTGTTATCAAGAAGTAGACTATGGCATGTGAATGATGTAGCTTCCCAACTCAAACTTAGAAGCAGTTTCACTTAGTTGCACAAAAATCCTCTCTGCAAGGAGTTCTCTACTGTAGAGTCCCTCCAGGATGGAAGGCACGCAGGACAGAGATTCTATCCAAGTCCTACCATGGGGCCCCCAAGGTAAGCTGTACCCATGATTCAAAGAGAATAGGCTTTTGACTACCAACAGCTGGAGAGTTAACAAAGCCACACTTGTCCTGAGAACTCCATATCAAAGCCATAAACTTAGCCTCATCATCATGCTACAACAAACCTACAACAGCTGAACATATTCAAGCCATAAAACTCCCATCATGTTTAAATAACTCATCAACTCTGCCATTACACCACCAATCTTCATATTGTAGAATGTACCACCCACAGAAGGCATGCAGCATGAGGCGCTGTCCTAAACCACTATTTGGCAGATGTACTCCAAGAAATATTACTGCTTAACTTCAAAATACTTGAAAAACATAGTTTACAACTATGTTGATAAAGTAACGACTATGAAAGTTGGGATTTTAAATAAATTGAATTGGGAACAATATGAATAAATTTTATTTTGTGAGTTGTTTGATTCAAAGAGTCAAATAGAAGCGTGATCTTATTTAGCAGGTGGTTACAGCTGTTAGTGTGGAAATAGGTTTCTGGCTAAATGAATAGGTTTATTATTTATAAATTTGCGCAATTTCTTCATTTTAGGCTGCCCAGGTGCTCCAGCAATACAGGATAAAATATATTTTAGATGGATAAATACGTGAAGCCTGATGCAACAAGCTGCATACACAAGAAATAATGAAATCTAAACCAGGACAAGTGCTATAGCAGATAAATCAATGCAGGCATAGCACTTAATTTGTGAGACAAATGGTTTTGGTCAACAGAGTCAAAAAGTGCACAAGGCTACCATAGTGACAACAGGGAACAATTCCCCTGCCATACACCCATCTAAACAGCAGACTGGTCACAAGAAAGGGCATTAAAGAATTTCTGCCTAGACTGGGGCCGGCCCCGTGGTGTAGCAGTTAAGTGCTTGCACTCCGCTTCTGGCGGCCCAGGCTCGGATCCCAGGCGCCCACCGACACACCGCATGCTGTGGCAGCATCCCACATAAAGTGGAGGAAGATGGGCATGGATGTGAGCTCAGGGCCAATCTTCCTCAGCAAAAAGAGGAGGATTGGCATGGATGTTAGCTCAGGGCTGATCTTCCTCACGCACACACGCGCGCACACACACGCACAAATTCTGCCTAGAAAGAAATTGGGCAGTTGAATATTTAGATGGTGAGATTTTGATGGCAACCTCATGTGAATTTCAACTTATAAAGTTGTTAGTTGTACAAAGATAAGTAAGAATGAATTCCTTAGACACACCTAGGTTTGCTGTTATATTCTGAACTGTGATAGCATTTTGCTATATTTCATCTTAGTCATCTCTAAGCCAGCAAGAATCTTGGACTGAAACAAATCTATTGAATAATGATAATTTAAAGATAAACATCTGAATAACATAGAACATAGTATTTGAATTTGTTTTCAAAAAGAATAACTAAAAAAAATGAGGAAAGTATCTCACCGCTTTTAGTAACGTATATAAAAAACTTTTATTTCAGATTCTTAAATAATTTTGTGTCATTTTGTACAATTTCAATGTTTATGGCATTATACTCAATAACAAAAATTTTATTTTAAAATACATATTACTTTTTCGGGGGCTGGCCCAGTGGCATAGCAGTTAAGTTTGCGCACTCTGCTTTGGGAGCCCGGGGTTCACCAGTTTGGATCCTGGGTGTGGACCTACACATCACTCATCAAGCCATGTTGAGGAGGTGTCCCACATAGAGCAACTAGAAAGATGTGCAACTATGACATACAACTATCCACTGGGGCTTTGGGGAGAAAAAGGGAAAAAAGGAGGAAGATTGGCAACAGATGTTAGCTCAGGGCCAATCGTCCTCAAAAATATATATATATTGCTTTTTACATACTCCATGTGGCAAATTATTGTTCTTATTAGAACTGTGGCTATAGAGATTTTGATATATTTGTAAGTCTAACTTTGACTTTTCAAACACAATGGATAATTACTGTTTTCTTAGATACTGATATTAATATCTAATATTAATAAAGTGCTTACTGATAATTAGGGGAAATTTCTTTATTATCCTAAAGAAAAAATGGAATGGGTCAGAATTGATCAACATTATGGAGGAAATCTATGAATCTGATCCTTAGGAGAACTCTTCATTACTACAATAAAACAGATCATACTTTTCCAAAAAAATTCAAAATATTTTGCATTAATATTATCAAAACTACCTGCTTGAAGAGATACATAAAAAATATCAGAATATTCAACTGTAGCACTGTAGATTTGTCTACAGTGTCAAAAACCATTCTTTTATCCGATTATATTTAAACATACACTAATCTGAACTTAAATAGCATAGCCATTATGATATGCAAAGATACATTAAGTGACAAAAAATACTCTATGTTTCTCAACATTTAAATTAAACTTCTGGTTTTAGCTCTGAAATGATAATAGCTTGGAAGTCATCATTCCCATTCTTAAAAGAAAGCGCTAAACAAAATAAAAACCAATGGCTTTTCTTGGACACATCAGAGAACTGATGTCACAGGTCAAACCACCACCGGGAAATCTGGAGAGAGAGGTGAATCCAGGCCGTCATGGCTGAGATCTGGTTATTTGGAGCAGAAGCCACTGGTAGGAACACTTAAGTGATACTTTTGCATAATGGTAATTTTAACAGATTGCTGGAGGCTGAGTAGCACTAGCATGAGTGGGAAACGCTAGGGGCCACAGTCTTAGGGGCCGTCAACACTTTCATCCTTTTTACCTTGAGGAACCATATCAGGTTTTCACAGTAAAGAGCTGATAAAGATCACCTTATGGCTCTGATGGGCTACAGTAACAGAAATCATTGTGAAATATGACCAGATCACACTTCATATGAAAGGCCTACTCTCCAGGAGGGAAGGCTTTATCAGAGCTTTACCTCACCTGGGTGAAAGGCAATTCTCCCACTCCAGCATCTCCTTCCTGTTTTACTTAAAGGAGGAGGGGAACAAGGGCTAAGAAAGACTTGTAAATGTCACATGTCAGGCCCCCTGAAAGAATTAGATTTAACTATAAGATTATAGGAAGCTTCCCCTCCTCTCCAGTTTGCTACCAAACCAACAGGGCTCTAGCGGATAATAACAGTGGATCACGGCTAAAAGAACTTTCTGAAGCATAATTTTTGAGAAAAACTACTTAGGAAAACGCAAAGTCAACAGAGGAGACAAATGAAAACGACACTAGAGGAATTTGAAGGCTCTGGTACATGTAACTACAGCAAACATTAAACACAGGTCAAACTCTAGCCAGACTAACATAAAATTTTGCACTAAAGGCCAATTTACTTCCAGTTCCTATTATCCAAAACCTCATGCCCAGCCTTCAACAAAAATTCAGTGCATGCTAAAGGACAAGCAAAAACAAATTCTGAAGAGACAAAGCAAGCATCAGAACCAGACTCATATGACACAAAGGTTGGAATTGTCAGACAAGGGATTTAAAATAACCCTGGTTAATAGGTTAAGAGCTCGAATGGAAAATGCAGACAACATGCGAGAACAGATCAGCAATGTAAGGAGAAAGATGGCGACTCTAAGAAAGAATTGCAAGTAAATGCTAGAAATTAAAAAAACATAACAGAAACCAAAGAGTCCCTTGGATGGGCTCATCAAATGCCTGGAAACTGATGAAGAAAGAATCAGTGAGCTTGAATATGGGCTGACAAAAACTTACAAAACTGAAATTCAAAGAGCAAAAGGAACGAAAAGAAAAACAACCACCACCAAACAACTGAATAGAACATCCAAGAACTACAGGGCAAATTTAAAACATGTAATATAGGGGCCGGCCCGGTGGCTCAGGCGGTTAAGTGCGTGCGTTCCACTGCGGTAGCACAGGGTTCGCCGGTTCGGAACCCAGGTGCGCACCGACCGCCTGTCAAGCCATGCTGTGGCGGCGTCCCAGATAAAGTAGAGAAAGATGAGCACGGATGTTAGCCTAGGGCCAGTCTTCCTCAGCTAAAAAAGAGGAGGATTGGCAGATGTTAGAGGGCTGATCTCCTCACACACAAAAAAATAATGAAGTAAAATAAAATAAAAATAAATAAATAAAATGTGTAATATAACCATCATTGGAATACCAGCAGAGAAAACAGAAAGAAAAGAGAGGAAATATCTGAATTAATAAGGGCTCAGAAGTTTCCAAAATTAATGACAGAAAACAAACCAGAGATTCAGGAAACTCAGAGAACACCAAACAGAAAACACCAAAACGGCACATCTAGGCACATCATATTCAAATTGCTGAATACCAAAGACAAAAGGAAATTTTGAAAGAAGACAGAAAAAACAATGAAACCTTACCTTTAGAGGAATAAGGATAAGAATTAAAAGGAACTTATCATCAGAAACTATGCAAACAAGAGAGTAAATTTTTCCTTTTATTCTATTGAGGTCATACTAGTTTATAACATTGTGAAATTTCAGTTGTACATTATTTGCCGGTCACCATATATATGTGTCCCTTTATCCCTTATACCCACCCCATAGAGTAAAATAGTTCAAGTGTTAAAGAAAAAAACTTTTAGTTTCCTCCTATATTTACTGATCTAAACTCTAATGCTTGGCAAAAACAAATTTTTCATCATTTAAGAAAAAACAGGGGCCGGCCTCGTGGCGCCCTGTGGCTTAGCGGTTAAGCGCACGCGCTCTGCTAGTGGCAGCCTGGGGTTCAGATCCCGCGTGCACACCGACACACCGCTTCTTCAGCCATGCTGATGTGGCATCCCACATACAGCAGCTGGAAGGATGTGTAACTACGACATATATGGGGCTTTGGAGAAAAAAAAAAAAGGAGGAGGATCGGCAATAGATGTTAGCTCAGGGCTGGTCTTCCTCAGCAAAAAGAGGAGGATTAGCATGGATGTTAGCTCAGGGCTGATCTTCCTCACACACACACACAAAAAAAAGCAAAGAATAAACAGACATATGAACTGAAAGCAGAAATACAAACGTGAGAGAGTGAAAGTAATTTTTGTTTCCCTATTTATTGTTTTTTTTAATCCTTTTTAAAATCTGTCCTTTTTTGTTAAATTTATGTCTCCTTTTTCTGGTAAGCAAAAGTACATTGGCAGTTTACTCAAGAGAGAAGTATCTTAATACAGCCTTTGGTATATATGCTTTCAAAATTTCATTGAAGAAAAGTCATCACAAAAAAGACAAGAAAGGAAAAGACTGTGGCTTCTTTATGCTTTGGATAAAAGAGCTATTTGGAATGTTAGCATCCTCTCCTCCCTCCATAGAATTGTTGATTTGAACTTTAGCAGTAAATGGCATTCCAATCTTGTTGCCATAGATATATTAAAGCTCTGGCAAGGTACTGCTTTGTGTTAGATTCTGTCACTGGGTAAAATGTTCTTATCTAGGGAAGAAAATACCTGCCAGGAGCAGATGGGGGCTTAACATGGTGACAGCATTGTGGAAAAGTCAACATTCGTTCTGTAGTTCACTGGAAGACTAACAAAAATGAAAGGCAAGTCTAATAGAGTGACAGCAAAGGACAAAGTGATGGAGGAGAAAGGAGGGCTGGGTTCCCAAAATAAATTAATTCATTTTATATTGCCTTGTGTATGCTTATTAGAACTGCCATAACAAAGTACCACAAAACTGGGTGGCTTAAAAAACACTAACGTATTGTCCGACAGTTCTGGAGGCTGGGAGTCCAAGATTAAGGTGTCAGCAGGGTTTGTTCCTTTGGAGAGCTGTGCAAGAAGAATTTGCTCCAGCCCACTCTGCTTGCCCTGTAAATGTCCATCTTTTCCTTATGTCTTTATATTGTCTTTGCTCTATACGTTTTCTTGTATCCTAATTTCCCCTTCTTATAAGGACGCTAGTCACATCGTATGAGGACCCGCCCTAATAACCTCCCTTTAAATAAATTCTCTCTGTAAAAACCCTATCTCCAAATAAGGTCACATTTTGAGGTACCAAGGGTTAGGGCTTCAACATATGAATATGGGGCAGAACATGATTCAACCCATAGCACATTGACACATGGAGAGAGAGTTATTATACCTAGAGTTTCCGGAAGCTGTAATTCCAATTGGTCGCTGTTACCAATACATTCACGTTACATATATGACTTAAGTAATTAGTTAAGATTACAGTTCACAATTTATTAAACATATGTGAAAAGAGAAATACTGGTCAAAATGGTAACCCTATGTTGGTCAATGTAATAAATGAAAGCACTTGTAATTTGGGATTTAAAGGCAAATCTTGTGGGGCCTTCTGTTTTATCCTTTGCCCTAAAACTGCAATTCAGGCCACTCTCAGCAAGATAATATTTTTGCTGTGGATTGGGTTGCAACGTACATACACAGCTGTCAGACTTGTTTTGAAACAATTACAAAGGTAATGTAATTCCAATTGACCTTTGTGAATCATTAGAATCATTTTGTTTCGTATTGTAGTAATGGCCTTTCAATTCTGGGCGGAATAATAAAAAAAGAACTAGGATTTCCCTCCTTCCTGAAACAACTAAAATATCAGGTAACTATAGGAAAAAATGTTTCTCAGGACATTTAAGCAATGCAGGATTTTTTCCCTTGAGAATTACATGAACAGATACTCAACATCATTACTCCTTAGAGAAATGAAAATCAAAACCACAATGAAATATCACTTTAGATCCACTAGGATGGCATAATCAAAAAGACAGACAATAACAAGTGTTGATGAGGATGTGGAAAAAATAGAACCCTCATGCATTGCTGATGGGAATATAAAATGGTACGGCCACCTTAGAAAACAGTTTGGCAGTTCCTCAAGTGTTGAACATCGAGTTACCATATTACCCAGCAATTCCACTTCTAGGTATCTATCTAGAGATGAGAACATGTGTCCACATAAAAACTTGTACCAAATGTTCATAGCAGCATTGTTTATAAAACCAAAAAGTAGAAGACCAAAATCCATTCTACTGAAGAAACAAAGAAAATGTTGTGTATCCCTATAATGAAATATTACTTGGCAATAAAAAAGAAGGAATTATTGATACATGTTACAAAATAGAGAACCTTAAAAACATTATGCTAAATGAAAGAAGTTAATAATAAAATATCACATATTTTATGAATCCAGTTAAATGGAATGTCCAGAACAGGCAAATATAAGGAGAAGGAAAGTGGATTAGTGGTTTCCAAGGGCTGAGGAGCATGGGGATGGTTAACAACTGCTAACATATATGAGGCTTCATTTTGGAGTGATAAAATGTTCTAAGATTAGACTGTGTAGACAATTCTCTGAATATACTAAAAACCATTCACATAACTCTAAATATACTTAAAGGCATTCAATTGCATGTTTTAAATGGGTAAATTTTGCGATATTTGAATGATATCTCAGTAAAGCTATTATAAAAGAGTAGAAAATTGACCTTAAAATATAGACATGGTAGAGTCAGTAGAAAAAGAGATTAAAACAATACTTAACTATATTTCATTTGTTCAAGAATATAGGAGCCAGCCTGCTGGAGTAGTGGTTAAGTTTGTACACTCTGCTTCGATGGCCCAGGGTTCGAGGTTTGGATCCCAGGTGCAGACCTACAGACCACTCATCAAGCCATGCTGTGGCAGAGACCCATATACAAAATAGAGGAAGACTGGCACAGATGTTAGCTCAGGGACAATCTTCCTCAAGCAAGAAGAGGAAGATTGGCAACAGAGAGACATCAAAATTATAGAAAAATAAATACCACAAACGAAGCCTAGGCAAGAAAATACATTGTCTAAAATAAAAAATACACTGGATGGAATTAACAGTAGATTATACATTGCAGATTATTATTGTACTTGAAGACTTAACAGTAGCAACAATCTGAAATAAACAACAGAAAAATGTCCGGGGAGAAAAAAACAGAGCATCAGCAAATTTTGGGACAACTTTAAGCATCCAAAGATACGTGTGTTGGAGTCACTGAATTAAAGGGTGACAGAAATATATTTAAACAAATTATGGCCAAGAATTTTCCAGATTTTATGAGACAATACATATATACACAGATATAAGAAGTTCAACAACCTCAACCACAAGAAACATGAAGAAAACTACACCTAGGCACATCACAAATAAATTATTTAAAACAAATGATAAAGAGAAAATGTTCACATACCTATTAGAACAGCTAGAATAAAACACAGGGCGACGTTACATGCTGATAAGGATGCCGATAAACTGGATCTCTCATGGTACAATTACTTTGAAAGATAGTTTTGCAGTTTCTTGATAATTAAACCTATATATACCATATGACCCAGCAATTGCACTCCTAAACATTTATTCCAGAGAAATATAAACTTGTCCACACAAAACTCTCTACAAAATTGTTCATGGCATCTTTATATGTAGTAGCCAAAAACTGGAAGCAACTAAAATGTCCCTCAGTAGGTGAATGGTTAAACCAACTGTTGTATATCCATCCCATAGGACACTACCCAGCAATAAACAGGATTGAACTATTGACACACATAACAACTTGAATGGATCACAAGGGTATTATGATGGGTGAAAAAAGACAAAAGACCACATACTGTATGATTCCATTTATATAACATTCTTAAAATGACAAAATTATATAGATGGAGAGCAGATTAGTGGTTGACGGGGGTTAGGGAGGGGGCTGACTGTGAAGGAGTATCAAGGGAGATCCTTGAGGAGAATGAGTTCTGTATGTTGACTGCGGTGGTGGCTACCTGAATCTACACACGTGATAAAATGACACGAAACTATACACACACATTGTGCCGAGGTCAGATTCTGGTTTTGATATTGTACTATAATTATGTAAGATGTAACTATTGGGGGAAACCAGATGAAGGAAACATGGGACTTCTCTGTACTATCTTTGTAATTTCCTGTGAATATATAATTATTTCAAAATTTAAAAAACTCCAAACTGCTTTCATTTCAGTGAGAACTTTCCCCCGGTAGATGCTGACCCTTCTGCCTGGGGGAAGGGTCACATGGAGCAAATCTGAGCCCAGCCCACAGTGAGGAGCCAAGTCCAGCCCAGCTCCTCCTGGATCAGTTCAGCTGTAGAAGCATGAGCAAGAATGAATGATTGTTGTCTTAAGCTGTTGAGCTTCGGAGCAGTTTGTTGTGCAGCACTCATATGATAACAGCTGATGAATACATGCCCACCTGCCTCACCTCCTCTCCACAGCCCTAAGAGAAGGAACGTCTGTTATTGGTGGCTGTGGCAGAGACAGCTAGGTGTCCTCCAACATCTGTTTACCTTTCTGTTACTCCAGAGTAATAGTATATCTGATTTTTATCTGGTCATAAGGCTGTCTGGATTAAGACCACATTTCCAGCCTCTCTTATAATTGAGTGTGGTTATATGATGAAGTTCTGACCAATGAGTCGTAAGGGAAGGTGTCATGTGACAGTTTCTGGGCACTTTTTCTAAGAAATAACTGACATTCACCTTTGCCTCCTCTTTCTTAGCCCCTTCACCCTTCCCACAGATTGGAATGCAGAAGTGGTGGCTGGAGCACAAGCAGCCATCTGGAATATGAGGTGGAAGGTATATTTTAAGAATGCAAAGCAACAAAATAGAAGAAATTAAGGTTTCTATTGGCCATGAACATGCCATACCAGCTCAGGGCTGCTTATATCTGAATTTCCTTTATGTGAGAAACATATAAACTATCTTATGTGTTCTGTCACTCACGACAGAACTTAGTCTTTATTTATAGAGTGGCTTCTTATCCAGGCTACCCTTTTCCATGAGTTTATCCTGTGTAACCAACCGTGCTGAGCACTATGTACCTTCCATCCATTAAATAACTGGGGCCTTTAGAACATTGGAGGAAACCCAATATAGCCAGTGAAAAGAACAGGGAAAAAAAAAACAAACCAAACAAACAAAAACAAAAACTCACACTGTCCCTAGGGGAAGTTGCAGGAATACATACTCGGCCCAGTACTACAGCTGCAGGAGGGCAAGTGGCACTTGTGTAGTCTATGCTATGGAGACACAGGGACACAGTTCCGGCCAAGGCTGAGGTTTAATCAGAACATGAAAGAATGCAACCACCCTCACCTGCCACCTAGGCTAACAAGCATTAAGTAAACCTACTAATGGAATACAGCTAAGAGAACTGCAAGAGAAAGAGTCTCTCTAGGCCACAGCACAGAAAGGAATCCCAAAGCCAAGAAGGGAGCAGAAATTGAGGAAAAAAACAAACAAACGAACAAAAATCCCTCTGCAAATTAACCTGCACCCTAAAGCCAAGTTATCACCAGAGGAATCTGAAGGCTGTGGTGCAATGAAAGCAACCATAGCAACAAGGGGTCTAGAATTCAGCTCAACTCCTCCCTAGATTATCAGAGGCCCACACATCACAGGCCTAGCAGAATGAAAGGAGTTCAGTTTTACAAGCAAAACAAAATCTTTACCTCAGTCTCTACTGTCCTATACACAACATTTCCAGATTCCCATAAAAAATTACGAGGCATATAAAAGGGTGAGGAAATACAAATTCTGAAGAGACAAAGCAATCATGAGAACCAGACTCAGATATGAGACAGATGTTAAAAACAGTCAAGCAATTCTCCCCAATTGACTTTTATAGAACATTCTAATCAACAAAAGCAAAATACACTGTGAGCTCATGAAAAGGTGTTCAACATCATTAATCACTAGGGAAATGAAAAATAAAACCATAAAAAACTACCATTACATACCATCCTGGATGATTAAATTAAATGGACTGATATCATGAAAAGTTGATGAGAATGTGGAGGAACCATGACTCTCACACTTGTATAATCACTTGGGAAAAAGTTCTGGCAATATCTCTTATAAGTAAGCATATACTTACCCAATGATCCTGTAATTTCATTCCTAGGTATTTAACCCCCAAATGAAAATATATGTACACAAAACAACATATACTCAGATGTTCCCAAGTAGCTTTATTCATAATGATTAAAAACAAGAGACAGCTGAGTCCACTAACAGGTGACTATGTTAATGAACAGATGTATCTCCATACAATTCAATACTGCTCACCAATAAAAAGAGGTCATACTATTTGACTTCATTTATTTCAAGTTCTGAAACAGACACAAGTAATATACGGTCTAAAAATATCAGAACAACAGTTGCCTCTTGTGGGAGGCATGGGAGTTGAGTGGAAAGGGCATGACCAACTTTTTGGAATGATGGTGATATTCTAGATCTTAATTTGGTTTACAAGGGTGTATACATTTGTCAAAACTCAGAAAGCATACAGTAGAATTGTGCAATTCATTGTGTGTAAATTTGACATCAGAAAAAAAGAACTGTATATAAATACTGAATTCTATCTAAGATCTGCATGCTGAAATATTTAGAAGTGTTCTGATGTCTAAAATTTAGTTTGAAATTCACCCAAAAGTGGGATGGATTGATGGATGGCTAGGAGTATAAGGAAAGGGAGGGATATGTGATGAAGCAGGAATAGCAAAAGGTTTGCGGTGTAATCTAGGAGTATGTATATAAGCGTTAGCTATACATTTTTTTCAACTTTGATACATGTTTTCAAGTTTCGATGATAAAAATTGGAAAAACAAAAGAAATACAGAAGAAGCTGTCCACTGTCTCCAACCACTGCAGGCCTCTAGCTGGAATATGGAGAAATGGGGGAAGTGTAAATTTTTTTAAAAGTTAATAGTTTTCACTATTACATGAGAATGGTTTTTCCAATAACCATGAGAGAGGAAAAGAAATCTTTTCCTTCTCCCCTTCTAGCTTCTCAGGTGGGGCTCTGTAACAAAAGACAGATTACCAAGAGAAAAGTAGACAAATTTAATATGTCACATGAGAGCCTCATAAGGAAATGAAGACTCAAGAAACTGTTAAACCTGAGCATTTTTATGCTAGGTTTGATGAAGAATGGAAAGTTGTAGAAAAATGTGATAGGACTAAAGGATATAAACTAAAGGTGACCAACTGGGAGAAACTTACCAAGATCTGTTAATTTCAATTCCTCTAGCATCCTCAGTCTTCAGAAATAAGGATGCTCCTTTCTTCTGGATAGGGGGTGGGCATTTCTCACATGAGGATCTTATGACCTACTTCAGGGACATGAGGGTCTTATGACCTACTTTGGAGAGAGAAAGGAGGTCAGAGAGTCCTTCTTGCATCTGCCATTTCTCAAATTCCTTCAGCTTAAAATACTCAATATTCAAGGTGCTATATTTTGGAGTAGCATGTCCTGAACCCCATCATATAAAAATAAGAGTTAATTGTGACTAAAGTAACCAGAGAACATTTTATTATCTGAGGGTGAGAGCAGAAAAGTCATAGATCCTGTCTCAGATATCATCCAAGGGACAGGGAGGAACTAGCCAAACATAACAGGTTTAAAAGGACAGTTATGGGAGGAGTAAAATTACTTTATCATTCCATTCCACTGTATTTTCTTTTTCAGCATCACAGTTCCACACAGATTTTCCTGGCACGGTTAAATGCCCAGTTTAGATTAAATGTTATATAGTTATGGTGTCTCCAATTTATTCAGGGGGGTGGTTTTCACCAGTGGGATGAATTATTTTGTAGTGGTTAAGAAAACAGACACTGTAGCCAAAATGCCTAGAATTTTATGAAGGCTCTACATTTATTGAGTGTGGAACAAAATTACATAACCTCACAGAGCAAGTCTTCTCATCTGTAAAATGCAGATAATGATAGTACCCATCACAAAGGTTTGTTGCTTCCTAAACTGGCCCATACATGGAGGGCAAAGGGAGACCAAAGAAGGAGGCACCTACTCCAGATTGGTAGGTGGCAATTTTAATAAGCAAGGGAACTTACATAGGAGGCTTGTCTTGGGCAGCCACAAGGAGACTAGATCTTTATCTTCACCTGCCCACCAGTCTTAGAAGTTTACAGAGGCCTGAACTGGTTCAGTCGTATATCCATTCCAAATGGTTTTAACAACACATTGCTCTTTCAAGTCTATGTTCTTGAAAACGGCTCTGGCTGTGGGAACTGTGGGCAGAACATACACTCCAAGGACAGATGAGGGGGTGAGGAGCCTCCGATTGCCTGGGTCCAGCTTGCAGGTCCCCCAGCAGTCGTGTCCTCTAGATGGCCTCCTTCAACAGGGTTATAGCTAGAATTAAGTGAATTAATGACTAAACTAACCAAAGCACTGCAATATGAATACTGGCAATTATAATTTTAAATATTGTTTGCCCATTTATAAAGGCATTTGATATAATAGCTAAATGACTCTCCTTTACCTTTATAGTATTCATTAAATCTGCCACTAATCCCAAAGGTATAACCTAATCAGGTGAAACTATTTCAGTGGCCTTTAAAAAGTATAAATTGAGCAAAAGGAAAAATGACTAATGTTATAAAGTAACTTCCTTACAATGACAAGAAATTCATGCTTTTCCTCCAAGAAATTCACAAATCTGTCATGTATAGTTTATCACGTCAAATGATTCCATCTCTCATAGGATTTTAATTTTAAGTACACATACACACACAACTGGCATATATTTCTTAATGTTTAAAATGTTCATTTTACGTTTTCTATATTATATTATCACTGACTTGATATGCAGCATGTACACATATCTATATAGATTCTCATTTGGCATGAGTAGCATTGTTGTGCTATAGATTGGTAAAAAGAATATACTCCAAATTACACGTCCTCAATTAATTTAGACAAGGGTATAGAAATTTAGCATCTATGTGTTGGCCTCACAGAGCAGGAGTTGATACAATATATCTCATCACAACTTCTTTGGATCCAAGCCCAGCTTCTCCACCCAGGATTTTGAAATTCTCTGTGATATCATCCACACGTCAAGGTCTTGCCTTATCTGAGAAGCTTAGTTTTGTAGAGAGGTATTGATTCTTACCCCTCCCCTCAGAACTTACAATACTATTCAGGATTTACATAGACAATTTCTTCTACCTGCTTCTGTTAAAGAGAATCTTTACAAACATTGGCCTCTCGATTTGTTGGCTTTAACTCAATGTCTGTGTGGCTGCCTGGCATTGTTAGTGACTCTGCACCTTTCCTAGAGAAGTTGCTTCTATGCAACGTTCTAGAGTTACAGATGAAACTGAACCACATTGGAGCAAATACTGGTTAAAACAAACAACACAAGCCTGAGTGGTTTATTTCCTCCATGGTAGTTGCAAGCATCTCAGGCTCCTCTCTTGATTCAATTCAGCTGCCTAACCTACATCCAAAGGGTGGGAGGAACTAACTATGCTGCTGTCACGTTTATGCCAGCTCACAGTTTTCATTTTCATTTATCTGATTTCAGTTCATTATTTTATGTTGTTTTTGTTGCTGCTATTGTTTTAGTTATGTTTTCTAAGCCCTAGTACATTGTTGTGGATTTTACACACTCTAATTTCCACGGCCAGAGAAGCCAATGCTGCCACTAAATCTGTTCCACAAAAGAGAATTTTTTAATGTGTATCATTGTGTGTATGCCTCCAGGGGAAATGATGGAGGTAAATTTTTAATAACCTCAAGTATTTTCAAAAAGTGAAATAAAGACCCCTTTTTTAGAATGGTATCTTTCATTACATTTCCAAATTTTAGAAAACAATATTGTGATATAAGGGTAAGAGAAGGATTTTGTACTCCTGACACAGCCATTCAGCAATTTACTTAATCACTCCGAGTTTTAGTTCCCCTATCTATAAGAAAGTAGTAGCTATTATTAAGTATTCTGATTTTTTTAATTCAAATTTCACATCTCAATTCAATGCAAAACATAACAATAAAGAATTCTAAAGTGAACTTAGAATAAGGAGATGTGCTCACTGTATTTATGAATTGAGCCAAATTTGGTCAGAGTAATTGACATTTAAGGGAATTTAGTTCAAGTTCAAATAGTTTGAGCGTGATATATTTATGATGTAATTATGACTGGTGTTTAACTTAGGTAAAACAATATTTCAACAATTGAATCATCTGGTAGTGTTTTAAGAAAAGACAAGACTAGCACTGAGATGCAACCTAGATTTTTCACATAATTCTCCAACTCAATAACCAAGAGGCTTCTATTAAGAGAGAGTGTTCAGGGGAGAATCAATGGAGTTTGGAACTCTCCCACATCACAAATATTAGAGTTTAAACAGCAAGACTATAGGAAAAATTTAATAGGCACATTCCCCTTTATTCTAGTAATAGACTTTAAGTCTTAGGATGGTACAGGAGTGAAAGTTCAATCCATTTTCAAAGAAGTAATGAATAGTAATTTGGCTAAACCTTGTACACATACTTGTAAGAACTTTCTGGCTGAGATGACGGAGAGACGTGAGACTTGGGTTCCAAATAAGATTGCAGATTCTCATTCCTTAAAGATAAAAATAAAATGTCTGTCTTTTGGGGATTACTTTACTGCAGACTTAGGATTAAGACAGGGAGATGAATGAAGTAGGCATTAAAGTTTCATTCCACCCCAGTAACTCAATGAATTTCTTGAATTCACCATTTTCACCTTGTAACAGATTCAGTAATGCAGCAAAATTACCAGGCAACCCAATTTCTTAGGCTTGTAGCAATGTCACAGATAATTAAACAGAAACTGGGGTTTTGTCCTGGTTTCAATAAATTGGCCAGCTGGACCACCAGCAACATCTCCCTATGCAGTTACAGAGATCTAGCAACGTGTTAATAAAAGCCTCAGGGAGGTCCCACAAACTATTGGTCATTTTCTACAGGAGATATAGCTCTGGGCAATTTCAAAATGCATATCTAGTACTCCTGTTCCAATAAAAAAAAGAGTATAAGAGTACATGGTATACGTATGTATACGTATATGTGTGCTAAGTGGCCTAAAAAGTATTGACAATTAGTGAGACATTGTGGAAAAAGGCTAAGTGCCCCCTCCCTCCCCCTACATACAGCTCCACCAATCCAACAACTCACCAGCTGTTAATACTTAATACTCGCAGAAAAAAATGCATTTGCAATTTAATTAAAGCACAAGCTGGAAGGTTCTATTTAGAAATTTCATGATAAAGGCAATTATCTCTCCCCACACCATTTTTTTTAAACCAACCTTTCTAATACCTGATATTTCTCACATTTGGCTTGCTAATGCTGTTAACATTAAAATTAGTCTAGCAGAAATAAGAAGTGTAAAAATAATAAAAATGAAATAAAAATATATGTTCAATTAAATTCAATTAGATAATTAGGCATAATATAAATATCATTCAATGTTTTTGAAGAATTCAATTAGCTTAAAGTTGCTACAAAGAAAAACAAGATAGGAGGATAAAATTCTGCACATTCTTCTACTTTTTGCTCACGAGCTAAGTAAAGATTATATTTTTGCTCATTTATTCAACAATTCAAGTCAATGATACTAATAATTTTTAACTGAATTGCTACAAAAAGTTAAAAATCATTACATTTTCCAAATTTATGGAAACTAATAATAATAAGTAAATATTGTTTTCTAATAGTGCCGTTTGTTGCTCAGTTTGTTAAAGAGAAACGACCTCTAATTATGAGATCCTCTCTCTAGGGAACCAATCTTTGACTGTATATTTCAATAGCAATTTTCTCACTTATAAGAACAATTTGGAAATTGCACATATCCATTTTTGGGACTTTTTGTTTTTCAAATTTAGACATTCAAATCCTTATATGTTTTAATAAATGTTAAACTGACATGCTACTAACTTTCAAACTAAAGTTTTGCAATGTTAATAATGGCTACCTGTTGTGTGGGATTATATTCTATTGTGTGTGGGAAAATTCTATTTTCCTTTATATATTTTTCAATTTTTAAAATTTTCTATAGTAAGCGTGTATTATTTTTATAACCATAAACATAATCATTACTTTTCAAGACTTGTTTCATGATTAAATATAAGAGATTATATGCTTAAATAGTAAGAATATGCCTGAGGCAGGAGGAAAAATAAAATAGTTTCATAATTTAATCCCTGCACATTTAACTGATAGCTTTGAAAACAATATTTTTTTCATAGCTACGATATGCTTCATAAAGAACAAATCCTTATCACTATTCTTTCCAGTTTCTATGCCTTATAGATTTAGAAATTGAATGTCATATATAAATCTAGCCTTTATTTAATTTCTAATTTAATAGCCTCTGTAGTGATTTTTTACTTGATAGTAGTTTGGATAATTTCACTTTGACTTTCAGTAATTTGATTATTTTAATTTATTCTTACCTCTATCCCTTCTGAGAGAGGTATAAACAAATGCAATACAATGTGGTTAGGACAACAGAAGCAAATATAAGGTGCAGACATAACCGAGAAGAAGGAGGAATTAAATTGTTTGTAAAGAAAGTGAAGTCATGCAAATTTCTTCATAGGAGGTATCTGAGAGTATAGGAAAACATATAGTTTTCCAGGTCCAGATGTGAGAAAGACTGGATTATTTAGTGCTATCTTTGATTCCTTCTTCTCTTACACTCACCTGTCTCCTGCATCAACAAGCAATCATGCTTTTATTCTGCTTTCCAAATATGTGCTCCTTTTATTATTATTGCCAGTGCTTCCAGTCCATCCTCCTCTATTCTGGCCTAAATAACAGTGACTGAGTCCTAACTGCTATTCTTGATATTAGCCTCTCTACCCAGTATTCACCCTCCACCCTCTCACAAGAGTTAATTTCTAAAACAAATATTTAGTCATTCCATCCCCTACTTAAAAAGGTAGCAGGGCACTCTATTATTCATGCCATAAGGCCCACAATATTTATATGGCCCCTAAAGCCCATTCAAACATGATCTCAAATAAACTTCCAACTGCTCTCAAGTAACCAACTCTTGTCTCACCAACGTATACCCTAAGGATAGGAATTAATGAGAAAACTTATTTTCTCATTAATTCCTATCTCTTTGGATTTCCGCTGCTTCTCTGCCCCTGCTCAGGCTTAACCTCCGCCAATATCACCTCCAAAATGTCTCCACCTCTTCTAAGTTCCAACTTGAATTCTATCTCACCTGAAAGGATTTCAAGACCACCACTCCTTTCCCAGCCTAACAGAGGTAATAGCTCTTTAATCTGCGTTCCATCATCTTTCACAAAAACTTTCATTATAAAATTTAGTACACTTTGTCTCAGTTTTTACAAAGTGACATTTTCTTCACTATGATATGAACTCCTTCATGGTGAGAATTATATTATGTCTTTCTTTGTATCCTCAACATCTAGTATATAAAAGAAAGAATGAAAGAATATTCTGATACCTAAAGCTCCCAAATAGTTCCTTTACTCTGTGTCATAGCTAAGATCAAAACTGTCACATTCAGCTTTTCTGGTGACACATTTCTGACAATGCATTTTTCTGTGATTCCACATTGCAAATGCACACAACTTAAAAAAAAAAAAAACTGATTTTTTCCTGTAATATATTCTATTTCTTACCTGATATAATCTAACCTTTCATTATATAGATCATTTCTGTACATCCTTGAATAAATTTCTACTTAAATAGTATAAAATTAGAATGGAGTTCAATTGGTGTTTTTTTTAAATTGACAATTTTTAAAAGACAAGTAGAGATGCAATTTTAAATACTTCTGCTGCACAGAACGTATATCTAATAGTTGCTTTTTTCTCAAAGCTAATATCTCCATCTTTCTCTAATAGGCAATCAAACAAAGAAAAAAAGTCAAAGCACTTGAGTTTTACAAGTGAGAGACAGTGCTTCTGTGGATTTAGGGAGTGCTTTGCAAAGGCCTTCTTTTATCTGGGGAATAATTTTAAAAGATAGAAGAGTTAAGCACAATCATTTAGAGATGCTTGGTTTTAGTGTTTAGAAAAATTGAACTTATCCATTTTCTGAAAATGACTTTTTTAATCAAACTTGAACTCACTTCATTTCCTTTTTTCAATATGTCAAATAAGATAAAAGCTTATTTTTTTCTTCCCTTTACAAGCAACTATTTTTACTGTGGATAACTGAAGAAACAGCAGAATTATAGACATTCAAATTTCCAATGTGGGAAGTCTTTTATAAGGAATAACATCTGTTTGAGTTTTCTGTTTTTGGAAATTAAACTTGAAAATGGTAATTATTAAAAAATCGGCATGGAAATTGCTGATGTGTATTTTCATGATTTTTATTTTCATAGTATCATAAAAGAAGAAAACTGTACCCAACCTGCTACGAAGTTCTTGGATAGACGGGATAAGAGGATTTAGAAATAATCTAAGAGAAATTGAATAATAGTCTCAACAAAAATCAAGCAGTATGATGTAAGAAAAATGTGGGTTCTATTTGTGTAGACAGTGGAATGTTCTTAATAACAAAGCACTATCCTTGAGATTGGCAAAATAATTGATGTTTCTTTGTCATAAAATGCTTTAAAATTTAAAATAGAAACATTGATATTTAAGTGACTTGTTTCCCATGCCAGCATCTTGACATCAAACAAGGAAAAGGAAAAAAAAAATGTTATTCCCTGCCTCTCTCATGCCAGAAATTTTGTTCCTATTGATTTTTTCCTCTGGCTCAAAGTTTGGCAGGGGGGAATTCCCGAGTGTCTCAAAATCTTCCATCTTTTTCACTATTATTTTGTAACTTCCTGGCTATTAAGTAGATGGAATGATATCCAATGTGCACATAACTCTCAACATATACTTGCAGGCTGGCTCCTACACTGGTCCCCAGGGAGTCTGCAAATGAAGGGAAGTGCATCTTCCTTAGCCACTCTGTCCTGGTGGGATAACTCCATGTCTAGTGCAAAAACAAATGGGGAGAAAACTTTGTCCTCAAGATTCTTAATGTATGTTAAATCAAGTAGTAATAGTAGCAACAACAACAGTGAAACCAAACATTTATTGAACAGTTAAAGTAGAAAATGGGCTAAGTTTTAGGTCTCAAATCAGCCTGACCTTTTCTTTCAGAAACTCTAGTGATACAACAGTTATTGTGCTTATTCTTGATAACATTCCATTTTTTCCTCAGAGAATGTGCCTGTCCTAAGGGAACAAGGCTTGACACTTGAGCATCATAGCATAAGGCTGAGGGAACAGCATGTTAAAATGCTGGAAGCCAGAGAGAGGGTGGATGTTCAAAGAATGGAGAGTACTTCAGTAGGACTGAAGCTTAGTATGAGAAAGGAAAAGGAGGGCAGGAGAAACTAGAGTTAATCAGGAACCAAATCGTGAAGAATCTTGTAAGCCTTTTCAGACCTTATTTTCAGGAACAATTGAAGTCTTAAGTACAAAATACAGGCTCATATTTAAGTTATAGAGAGATCATTTTGGCTGGAGTTTTGAAAATGACGTGGATAGGAGCAAGATTGAGGGAGCGAGATCAATTATCAGGTTGTTACAGTTATCCAGGTGACAGTTAATAATGGCCTGGTTAAAAACCCAGTTTCTCAAGCTCAGCACTATTGCTATTTTGGACTGGGTAATTCTTTGCTGTGGGGGGCTGTCCTGTGCATTGCAGGATATTTAGCAGCATCCATGGCTACTGCTCTCTAGATGCCAGCATCATTTCCACTCCTAGTTACGATAAACAAAAATCTCTCCGGTCTTCATCAAATATCTCCAGTGAGTAAACACCTCCCTCCCCTACGCCCGCCTCCCCTTTAAGAACACTAATCTAAGATAGTGGCAAAAAAATGGATAAAGGAGGAGGACTGGAGTAATATTTATAAGAAAGTATTAACAGTAAAATGATGATCTATTGGATATAGAGTTTGAGGGAAAGAGATAAGATATTTGAATTAGAACAAGAAAGTGTATTTTACCTTCTACTGGGAATAATAAAAGTTTTTAAATAGAGAGGTGAAGATATCAGATTTACATGCTTGAAAAATAAATGGTGGATGTATGTATATATGTATATATACAGGCATATGCACGAGTTAGGATGTTATTACAGAATTTCAATGTGAAATGAAGAGGATCTCAACTAAAGATACGACAATTGAAATAGAAGAAAACCCAATAAGAAATGTTTTTATGACCAACTGGGGGAATGAGTTAGACTTATAAGGGTCACTCCAATCTTTCTAGTTTGGATAGTAGATGTATTATGTCAACATTAACTATTTTAGAAAATACAGAAGCAATAGATTTGGACAGTTAGGGATCAGAAAACATATTAATCTTAGCTATCCATCACTAACAATGTTCAGAAACAATAAAATTAGTTTCTTTTTTTGCTAAGGAGGATTAGCCCTGAGCTAACATCTGTGCCAATCTTCTTCTATTTTGTATGTGGGTAGCCACCACAGCATGGCTTGATGAGTGGTGTAGGTCTGCGCCCAGAAACAGAACCCGCAAACTCAGGCCGCTGAAGTGGAGTGCACCAAACTTAACCACGACGCCATGGGGCTGGGCCCTATAATTAGTTTCTTTTTTTGGAGGGTGTATATGATTTTGGGAACATAATATGAAAATCAAATGGCAAAAAATACTTTGATATTTTTATAGAGAAAATGTGCTTCATTTTTGATGTTTGGTACAATTAATTTATTTGCCCAGTTAGGTTAAATAAAGATAAGCAACAAAAAAGATATCTGGAGAGCTGGAGAGGAAGGAATTTGCAGAGTAGAGCAGAGTGAAAGCATATGATTATTCTTGAGAGAGTATTAGGAGGACCTGTTCTTGTGCTTTCACATAGGATGTTTCTGCTATAAGTTATCTAGCAAGTTCTCTATCAAGTTCTTATTAAGCACTTGAGCTTCACTTTTCCTACTTCAAATGATAAATACAGGATATTGTTTGTTAAAAACCTACAGTTTTTGTGTGCTTATTCACTATTTTCCCTGTAAGCATAAAAAGGAAACCTAACGCTTAAAAAAACTACTGCTATTATTATTAGGCTAGCAAGAACCAAAATAGCATCTATTATGGAACATAAGAAAATTTGAAGTTTTTACATTTTATTTTCAAAAAAAGTAATTTTGACAAAGATTATTTAACCCTTAAATGATACACTCATATTCAATCTAAAATTTCAAACAATGATTTGAATAAAATAAGGAGAACTTGAAAATATAGGTTTCATTGTTTAAACTGTTGGGGATAAAATTAAATTTTAACAAAATTAGATTCTCTAATTGTGTGTTATTTTAATCTATTGTCACACTTCTAACAGTATTTTTAGAATATATTTTTTTATTCGTTTATGTTTAAGAAATAAATGTGTTCAACATAAAATAGAAAAAGATTATATAATATTAGTTATGGTTACAATTTGTTGCATATACTTTCATATGTATACTGAGATATAAATATTTTCAAAAGTGTGATCAACACGTTTTGATAACTTCATTACTTCCTTATATTTATTGGCCAATTTCCAGTAAAGAGATTGAAATCATTATTTTGAATCAGTAAATTTTATTCCATGCCAAAATGTATTTAACATCTCTTTTAACCCATCTCTTTAAGAGTGAATCTACAAGTTGTATCCAATATTTGGATATTATAGACAATGTCAGTATGACCATCTTGATGTATAAACTGTGGCTCATTTGTTTAAGTCTTTATTGTGTATTTCTGGAAGGAAATTCCTAAGTTAAAGGCATTTTTGCTTTAAATATTTCTTTTTCATCTGGGAAAAGTGTGTCAATTTGTTCTGATACTATCTGCGCATGATTTTGCCTATTTTCCTACATCTTTTACAAAGCCTGTTTCAATTGTTTAAATTGTGGAAACAGTATAGACACAGTCCTGAATCCATTATGAATAAAGATGTCCATTATATCCCACAGCCAGAAAACAAAATGAAACAAAACACTTTGCACTGAGAGAGAAACTATAAATAATTGGGTCACTCTGTTTAGTTCTAGGCTCCAAACTCAGTAAAATCCCAGGCATATTCTGTATATTGCTAGTTCCCTAGTGAAAAAAACGCCATCCTTGATTTTTACACAGCTCTTATCTGAATATAACACTTTAACTTGTGGATATGATGACTTTGTGAGAAAATTGCTGTTTTTTCATCATAACAAGCTAACTGTAAACTCAGCACATTTGATAATACCGCTGTGCTTTTAAAACTTTTTCAATAACTCTTTTTGTTTTTTTTTAATTTGATGATGAGTGCTTTTAAAACCTGGACCTCTTTTCAGTTCTTTGAAAGCAAACTTCTTTTCTTTTATAAATGTTTTGGTCTGTGTATCTTTCTTTCACAGAGGTTTGCCCATCTGGGTTAAAAAAATGATTTTTCAATTTTAAAGTAGCTGTAATTACTAGGTATTTCAACATGCTTTTATAGGTTTTTGCTCCACTTGTATTTATTCTTTTGTAAATGTCTTTTACATATCTCTGTCCCTATTTCTGAGTGTTTTTTTTAATTGATAATATTGGTTCCTCATATGTTAACATGTTGCTATTTGTGACATATGACACTAATTTTATTATTTTGTTTTTTGCCATGTCATTTTAAATTATTTTTGCAGTCAAATCCACCATTACCTTTTTTTTTTGCAATATGTTTTGTGCTTTATAAAGCCATTTTAACCCTAAAATTTAAAATGTATTCATCTATTTTCTAATACATTTATGGTTTTATTTTTAACATTTAAATTATTAACTCATTTGGCTTTCAGCCGAAGGAGAACTGGGTTCAAATACCAGCTTTGCCCATTAGTAGTTCAAAGTTTGGACAAGTTCAGTGATCTTTGAGTCTCACTTTCTTACATTTAAAAGGATGTTGATAGTATCTAGCTCATTACATGTTTGTAGGAATTAAATTAGATAATGTATATAAGTGGTTTAACAGAATTCCTGCTGATAGTAAATAATGAATGATGAGAAGGATTTATAAATTCATACATAGAATGTACATATGTGTATATAGATCATGTATGTATAGACCAAACCATCTGTAATTTATCAAAGACTTATTTAAATGTAGAAATTTATTATTTGGACAGTCGAGGGATACTTCATGTGAAACCATATATGAATATAGGCTTGAAAGTAATTTCATTAAAATGTTTTCAGTTCCACTTGGAACAATGGCAAATTAAGCAGTGGACAATTAAGTCTATATTAGACAGAGAGAGAACCTTCCTGTGTATAGAAGCTACTTTGGACTTTGGAGTTTTGAGTCTTTGTTCTCCCATCCTTTTTAATGAAATAATACCATAAATAATGAATGATTAACAGTGATGGCAGATCAACAAGCGAAGATAAACACAAAATGTTACAAGACAGAGTGTTCCTGTTCAATATACTTTAAGTAGTTTCAGATTTAGATTACTTCTAGGCATCCAGTCATCTGAGCTATCACCAGAAATATCTAAATTGCTTTCTCACGGGTTCTACAAAGCACTCTCTTTACTTTATCTACTCATTTTAGATGGCAATTCATTGAATTTCTCCTACCCAATTTACTTTCTGCAAAGATCACATTTCTCTTACAATAGAGAAATTTCTTTGGCTCTACTCTTTTAACTTTAGCTTAATAGCATGGGGGCTTTCGTTAAGTTTCACTATCAGCAGAACAGCACAAATTTAACATTTACATGATCTATTTTTACTAAACAGCAGAAGGAGAAAGTGTTATGCCAAGGGCAATGTAGGCATTAATTTTTTCTACAGTTTATACAATTACTTGAATGCATCTCCAAAGAAAACTAATATATTGATCAAACCTAATTAGCTTGAATTTACATAAAACCATAGCACGAGTTACTTATATGCTTTAGAAAAATAAAGGTTTAAGTGAAAATAAGCCACAAGAATTTAGAGTTTAGACTCATCTGGAACATAAAATATCTAAAGTATAAGAGTAGTATGAGATAAAAATTCTAATCTTATCATATGAAAAGTATTTTAATGAGAAAAATATTAAATTTTAGTTATGTTTTTTAAATTGCTGCTTTATAACACATTTTACATAAGTATCTGTATTTCATTTTTAAAAAATAAAAATAAAAAAATTCACCAATAATGCCATCACTCAAAGACAAAAAGCAAAAATAACATTCTGGTGAATCTTCTTCAAGCCTTTCTCTACAAATACACACACACAAACACACATGCAATGTTCATTTTACTCATCCAGTTTTGTAATCTTCTTTTTTCATTTGATATTAAATTATCAGGATGTTTTCTTGTCATTTCTTCATTCAACAGATATTTATTAAGCAAATATTTCCCACAACAGTATGCTACTCATGTTGCAAACAAAAATTCATAGAACAGTAATTGCTGTTCCCTTATGGAATTTATATTCTGATCGAGAAGACAATGAATAATGAACAATTGGACAAATAACTAAAATACGTATTTCTGTGCATACATGTGGACATAATTATAAATAATGAAAAAAATTATGGATAAAAGATAATCAAGAATTGAAAGGGATAGCTACTAAAACAAGGTGGTAAATGTGGTACTTTACAGGTGGCATTTGTGCAGGACTTTGAAAGATAAAGAAACAACCACCTTTATGTGGCTATCACACAAAGCAATCTAAACAAAAGGAAGCAAGCCAAGAAGGTCCTAAATGGCGAAAGCTTTATTTTGGAAGAACTATAAAAAAGATTCAATTTCAGAGTCTAGTGGGAAAGGAGAAGACGGAGAAGGACGTAGTCAGGCAGAAATCAGATCATTCAGGGTTATATTTTCTGGATTTCCAGTAAGATTGAAGCACATGAGTCTGAACTAACTTGTGACTCCTTTTGGTCAACAGACAACAGCAGAAGCAATACTGTACCTGTTGGAGGCCTAGCTCTTAAGAACCTTAGACTATCATTTTCACTCCTGAATCCTGTTGTTAAGTTAACTACCCTGAGAGCACCATGTTGTGAGGAAGCCAAGTTAGCCACATGGAGAAACCATGTGAAGGAATGCTGAAACACCAAACATAAGAGTATCTAGCTCTCTGGAATGTTCCAGTCCAGCTCAGCCACTAGCTTAATGCAGCTGATTCAAGAGCCTCAGCTTAACACGTTATGTGAGCAATATAAATAACCACCCAGCCAATCCCTGCTCAAATTCCTAACAAACCAGATTATGAAAAATAATAAAATCATTGTTTTATGCCAATTAATGTTGGAAGGGTTAGTTACACAGCAATAATGAAGGGAAATAGTAAAACTATATTATAATATGGTGTTATATATCAGCATAAATTAATATTATATGATATAATATACCATAATATAATATAATTTCAGGCAGTGAGATAATTTTTTCACTTTTCCTAAGCAAATATAATTTGATGGCATTTCCAAAGTTGTCATCAACGTAATATTGGATTATAAATGAATACATTGACTATTAATTGAGTGAAGTTAACTATGCTGCCTTGTTCGCACTGCTGAGAAAGTAAACATTATTTTTGAGTTTCCTGTTAATGTCTCTTTAACCACTAGCTCCAAGTGTGCTTTAATATTTACTATTACATTGTCAAATTGAAAATCTTAGAGCAATATTTTGAATATCTTGTAAAATCATTCTTGTTAATCCATAAAGATTAAATAAGTATGTCTGAAATGTGTAATTTGTAATATATTCTCAGCTGGAATGCAGCCTCTTATTCTTTGTTCTATAATACTGTTCTTAGAGAATAATATGGAAACTAATTGTAACTCAAGTGTTCTCTCTTGTTCTTTAGTTAAATATTCTTAGTATTTGATAAACATAACAGTATATGTAAATTGATTCTTTTTTCCAAATATCTGCGTTCTCCTAAGGACCCTCTTTCAGATATCTATTTTATAAACACACCACCTACAAAAATAACCCTTAAAAAAGTAACTACAAGAATATATTGGTATTTTTCCACTCCTAAGTTTAACATTCTATATTTTGTTTTTTTTTTTAAGATTTTATTTATTTATTGTTTTCCCCCCAAAGCCCCAGTAGATAGGTGTATGTCAAAGCTGCACATCCTTCTAGTCGCTGTATGTGGGATGTGGCGTATGTCAAAGCTGCACATCCTTCTAGTCGCTGTATGTGGGATGTGGCCTCAGCATGGCCGGAGAAGCAGTGCGTCGGTGCGCGCCCGGGATCCGAACCTGGGCCGCCAGCAGCGGAGCGCGCGCACTTAACCCCTAAGCCACAGGGCCGGCCCCCTATATTTTGTTCTTAATAAGTGTTAGCATGTACACAAGGATAACTGACCCAAGTTAAATGCACCCTAAATTTACATTAGTAATAATTTTTATTAAACTCTATTTTTATTAAATTTGATGCTGCTACTTATTAGTCAATTTATTTTATATAAATAAATGAAGGTACAAAACACAAATAATTATTGAAACTTCATAATTTTAGAAAAAAATGATTTAAAATAAATTAAGGTCAAAATTACCAATGCTAAGATAAAGAGTAACTAGAGAACTTAGATGATTAAGACAAATTTGTAATTGGAATTTTATGCAATATGAAGAACATTAATTTCTACTTAGTATATATTGTATTAATACCTTACTTGAATAGCTATTGATTGTATTAGTTTCATTTAATTATTTACCACTCTCTCTTATTTGCATTCAGCTCTGTCTAGTACTACCCCAGAAGTCACCAGGAATATAACATGCTTCTTTCCATCTGAATTCATGAGTAAGCTTTTCTGATACCAGAAACACAAATTACTAATCTCTTGTAAGCATGCTCAAATGATCCACACTTTCTTGAGCTGATGAGAATATCACTAAACATGTGAAATTGTTGAAATCTTTCTATACAATCTTAGCTTTTTAGGAGAGGAAGACCCCTTCCTCCTGTGATTGCATTTTATCTCCTCAGCCTGTGGAATCTATATTTAGTCTCAGGGCATCCTCAACTATTTGACCAAGTGCCATCTCTGCCACAGGTTCTTTGGTTGTTCTGTGTAAAGTCACTCTATTTATTATTTGTGGCTCTTCTATAGCAATCTAATTGTGCTCTTAGGAAATTTATATTAGCACAAAATAGCTATCAGCAAAAAAGTATTAGGACATAGATGGTTTCCTAATTTAGTAACAAAATTAACTTTTCTACAAAATTTTCCTAAGGTTCTGTTAAAGTGAATTCAGAGTAGCTAAAAGGAGAGTTAAAAGTGAATAGTAGTATGACTTAACTTTATCCATCATTTGAGTTGACTTAGTTGCCTAAGAGAAATGGACTTCAGTTTTCTGTCAATGGCAGCATTATTTTAAGTTTGGGGCCTCTTACATATTTATATTTACCTTTATGGTCTTTATCAGTGATTTTCATTCTATGAACAAGTGCAATAGCTGGAAACAACTTTATTTTTTTCTCTACATATTTAGCATTAATTTCCATTCATGATTGTTTGTAATGTAGAATTGTTCCAAGAAGGTTGCTGAAGTTAAATTCAATTAATCTTATGAAAACTCAGCAACAAGAGAATTCCATATGACAATGTGGTCTCCTAGTGATGTTAATTTGACATTTGACATTACTGATATGTGCAGGCAAACCCTACAGTGACCCCCAATGATGTCTGCCTCCTGGTGTTCATGCTTTTGTGTAATCCCTTCTTCTTGAGTGTGATTGGGTTGTATGACTTACTCCTAGCCCATAGAATATGGCAGTGCTGAGGAGATTCGTCTCCCATGATTAGGTCTCATTTTGTGGTAAAAGTGATGGGATGTCACTCCTATGATCATGTTATATGAATTTCCATCTCACTAAAATTGCTCTTACTCTCTGCTGGCCCTGAAGAACAAAGCAGTGAAGTTGTGAACTTTAGACCACCTGTAGGAGCTGAAGTTCCCAGTGTTACAGCCACAAGGAAATGAATTCTGAACAACCAGAATGAGCTTGGAAGGAGATTCTTCCCCAGTTGGGCTCCAGATGAGAATGTAGCCTGGCTGACACTGAGTAGAGAACACAGCTAATCTGTGCCCAGACTCCTGCCCCAAGGAAACTAACAGATAATAAATGTGTATAATTTTAAGCCACTAAATTTTTGGTAATTTTTTATGCAGCTATAGAAAACTAATATATAGTATTACATTTGTTTAGATCAGTGCTGTTCGGTAGAAATAAAATGTGAGCCACATGTGTTATTTTAAAAATAGTAAAAAGAAAGAAAAATTAATTTTAGTAATATATTTTATTTATATATTATTTATATGTTATGTTTATATAATATATTATATAATATATAATTAATATAATTTCATATAATACTAAATATTATGTCATATAATATATATTTACTATTATTTATATATTATATATTTATATTTTATTTTACTCAATATAGTCAAAACATTGTCATTTCAGTGTGTAGCCAATATAAATATTATTACAGTCATGTGCCACATAATGACGTTTCAATCAATGACAGACTGCAAATATAACGATGGTGCCATAAGATTAGCACCTTATAGCCTGGGTAGGTGGTAGGCTATACTGTCTAGGTTTCTGTAAGTACACTCTATGATGTTCCCACAATGACGAAATCACCTGACAATGCATTTCTCAGAAATTAGCCCTGTCATTAAGCAATGCATGACTGTAATGAGATACATACATTTTTTCATGTCAAACCTTCAAAATCCAGTGTGTATTCACACACATCGCATAGCAATTCACATGCTAGATTTTTATCAAATAAACTTAATCTGTATTTAAATTTTGCAAAATTTAGTTGAAAAAATGTTTACATAAGCCAAGTTGTTCCAAATATATTTAAATGTTTTACGTCATATTTGTATCAGTTTTTACATTTAAGTTAATCATAATTACATAAAATTACAAATTCTGCTCTTTACACACCAAAAATAGTTTCAGTACTCAATAGCTACTTGTAGGTAGTGGCTACTGGCTACCATATTGAACCAGGAAGGTTTAGACCATGGAAACCATGGCCCTATTCTCCTAGGCCCGTGTTTCTATTTCACATCTACATCAATTGTTCTGAATTTTATGAAATGGAGCAATCAAAAGTGGTACTTATTTGCCATGCAGTTTCCCAGGACTCCATTCCTTCACCTCATTCTGATTCAGTAGACTGGTAGTTGAATTAGGTAATTGTGACGCAGGTGGTTAACAAATTACACTTTGAGAAAGTAATGGTGATGGAAGTTAGTGGGAGCAGAGGTGGGGTAGGGAAGTGGAGACTGGTTTACCTTAATGCCTAGAGCTCATCTGGTTATCATACACTCCAATCTCTTCTGGCTGAAGATAGCATTTTGGCCCTAAGAGACCAGGCCCATATCTTGTGCGGAAAAGCAACATTGCCCTTTAACTTGACCCGTCCCTAGTGGAAATACGTTATTAAGGAGGAACTTGGAGCTCCACCTGGTGTTTGGAGTGTGCCCACATCACTGTTCTCCCTTGCATTTATCCCTATGTCAAGTACTTTCATTTTCAAGTTACCCTTCCTCAGCTTATCCCTAAACAGTAAATGTAGAGTAGAGCTTCATCCTCAGTCTTAGATTTATATCTAAACCCTGGGCAATCTCATTTACATCCACAACTTGTGCTACCATTTATATGCTGATGATTTCCAAAACTTTATTTCTGTAGACTCATATTTCTAAATTCTACTTACTTGTTATCAACATTTGAATGACTTGCAGACACCTCAAACTCAATGTCTAAAATGGAACTAATTTTTACTTCCAATTATTTTTAATTCTCTTTCTTCTTTATTTTCTCTCTTCCTAAATGCACTACCATCCACATAGTTAAAGCTGGATACTAAGGATTCACCCTTGATGATTTTTCCTTCTCATTCTCTCCTTTCATCATCAAAGTCTAGCATTTTATTTAACATCTCTTGATCCCTTTCCTTCCCCTCTATTTCCACCTGCCTTGTCATTCACACGTGACTACTTTATAAACTTCCATGTTAATTCTCTGATTGTTAATTCTATTTATTTTCTTGCTTTTAATTTTGGTCCAGTACACTTCCTCCTGCACATGTCTGAATATTCTATGTAAGATACAATGCTGGCCTTCATTATGCCTCTGCATAAAATGTCACCTCATAGTCTTCAGGAAAATTTTAACCTCCTTAGTGTAATTCACAAAACCACTCGTGGTATAAACCTCACTTGTCTCTCTGGCTTGATTTTCCTGTGCCTTGTGCCTGCTGCATATTATGTGCTCAATAAATGCTGGAAGAGTGTTTGATTTCTTTATCAAAAATCAGAGAACACTCATTTTCGCACTGTTTTATTTCACTTTCATTGATATTTCAAATATTCACTTAAAATTAACCAGGAAATTTACTTGAAAATGGAAAATATCTTATTCGACTCCCTAAATGAAGTAATTTACAAATTTATAACATTATGTAAGTGAAACTATCATTACTATTATCTTAATATAATAAGCTTAATATAAAATAAGGTTTTTTAGCAGATTTAAAAAAAATTAATGTTATGTTTCTTATTATATAGGAAATCTAGCATGACATAATTGACAGAATACTGGATTGGGAGTCAGAAAACTTAGGTTTTGGTCATAATTCTGCCAATAACCAGCTATGCAACTTTTGTCAGATAAATTAACATCTGTAAGTCTCAGCTCATAGCTTTCTTATCTGTAAAATAAGTTGGCTGAACTACATAATCTGTATATCTCTTTCTACCCTATTATATCCAAGGCAGCACTGCTAAATAGAATAATGCCTGCTGCCCTAGAAGACCTTATCAATTCCACTCTTACATGTGGCTGCTAATTCTACCGGAACCTTTTATCAAGTGTTTTCCATATGTTAAACCCGGAACTATTTTATTTTCTTGATGTGAGATAGAAATAAAATAAAACTCATATTTGAACAGTGGATTGACAAATTATATAATTTGTCAACTATATTTGTCTATTGTGAACAAAAATGTGAGCATTTATAAATAAATGAGGAATTTAGTACTCCTCAGCCTCATGCTCTTCCAGATAGCATCATTAAAAAATTTTGTCACCCTCTCAGTCTTGTTATTGTTTTCCCTAATAGTAGAATTTATATATTTCATGAGCACTCTTATTTTATGGTGAAATTATTAGTCAAAATAATTATCACCCAGAATCTGAATATTCTCAAAATTTCCTAAGACAACAAATTTAAATAAAATTTTCAAGTATTCTGAGTAATACTGATAATAATACAAATAGAAAAAATCCACATTACAATTTTTATTTGTTGAACATTTCTTCTAATTAATATATAAAAAGCACATTTCATTTGAAATAGTGAGCTCTGCAACAAATTGTAGATCAGACTTTTCATTTTAAAAATACAGTGGTTGGGGCCGGCCCGGTGGCGCAAGCGGTTAAGTGCGCGCGCTCCGCTGCGGCGGCCCGGGGTTCGCTGGTTCGGATCCCGGGCGCGCACCGACGCACTGCTTGGTAAGCCGTGCTGTGGCGGCGTCCCATGTAAAGTGGAGGAAGATAGGCACCCATGTTAGCCCAGGGCCGTCTTCCTCAGCAAAAAAGGAGGCGGATTGGCGGATGTTAGCTCAGGGCTGATCTCCTCACAAAAAAAAAAAAAAAAAAAAAAAAAAAAAAAAAAAAAAAAAAATACAGTGGTAGATTCCTAATTTGTCAACTTAGTAATTAAATGTCTAAAAATTGATATTGGTATTCCATATTGTTACTTTATTACTTTTGCTGGAAATATTGCTGGAGGGTCATAAACAAGGGAGTCTCTAGCAACTAGTGTGTTTCTACAGAGATGGAAAAAGAATTTGGAGTTGTTACTAGAAACAGTGCTGACAAGATATTTTCTATGTTATACTCTTTCATTCTAGTAATTTAATCAACTAGTGAAGTATTTCTTAATTGTTAGATTTGACAATCTGAAATTTCAACAAGGGAGAAAAAAATTCAAATGAGTACTCCCAATTATCCAGCAAGAGAAACAAGGGAAACACTTATTACAAAAAGCTAAGCAGAAAAACATACTAATGCATGGTGGGGCTAGCCCAGTGGCGTAGTGGTTAAGTTCACACTCTCCACTTTGGCAGCCTAGGGTTCACAGGTTCAGATCCTGAGTGCAGACATACCCATCACTTATCAAGCCATGCTGTGGCAGGCGTCCCACATATAAAGTAGAGGAAGATGGACACAGATGTTAGCCCAGGGCCAATCTTCCTCAGCAAAATAAAAGAAAAAAGAAAACAAAATGCATGGCATAAATATTGTAGTCAGTGCACTTCCGTGGGGTTTCACTCTCAGGGTAGATTTTAAAATATCAGAGGGACAATTTCTCAGGATACGAAAATACACTTTACTCTTGTCCCCAGTGAAGAATGCATATCACCTAGGTTATAAAAAGGAGATATAATGTGCTATTTTGTTTAATGATTATCTGGTCCGACTTTCCCAAGTTGCATCTCATGTAATTCCTCATTTGAGTTACTAATTTTTCCTACTTTGGATATAAAGAGCAAATTTTACAGCTGTGAATTCTGGCTAATCCTTTCCTACATCACTATCGTATAGGGAGTGAGGTGTGGGGGAAATAACGAGGCTTTGAAATCGGAAGGACTAAACTTTAAAATTCCAGAGGCTCAAAAGCTAAAGAGAATAATTTTGAAAGAAATGAATTACATAAAGTCAGAAAATAATGCTAAACTTTCAATATGAGTTGAGTAGAAGTGGAACAGAAAAATGAAAAAGGAAACTCTTGCATATGCATACATTTGTTTCTGCATCATGATGAATGCTGGGAGAGAAAAGATCAATGTTTTGTCTCTATGGTAAAATATTTTTTCTAATTTGAGCAAAGTAAATGCAAATAGCAGGGGTTAGGAAGGAAAGGTTCAAGTTCGGCAGTCATTAAATCATTAAACATAGCATATGTCCCATAGTGTATATACCATACACTATGCCAAATGTTATGGGTATGGAGGTCAGTAAAGAATACAACAACCAGTGTCTTAAAAGAAGTTAGAGTCTATTGGAAGGGCAACAGAGAATACGATATATGCTATGTTACTGTAGGATACTGCAGGATTACACAGAAATGATATTCCAGGCTTGAGTGTCCAAAGAAGAATTCCAGGAGGAAAGAACATTTAAAGTGAAGTAACAGTCAAGTAGGATCTAACCACAGGAAAAGAAAGGGAGAGGAAAGCAGATGAAGATGTTCCAGGTATAATTAAGAGGTGAGGCAGAGCATGACACAGGCAAGAGGCTGTACGAAATGATGGGAATCTAGAATACACTCAGGGAAGACTGTTTCCAGGTATCTATTTATGAAGGGCTTTCAATGTTAGCTTAAGACGTTTGAAATTTATTCTGAGAAAAAACTGATCTACTGATGTTTTTAAGCAGGAAACAACTGGTGATATTATGACATTGAGATATTAAATGATGAAGTATATTGTCAAACAGCTAAAAATGATTCAAAATAAACAAACATCAAACATATTTTTTAAATTTATTAACAAATAAGGGTAACAGTAAGGTGCTATAACTGATTCTAGCAAATTCATTTTGGTATTCATGATCATTCAGTTGGATGGTTCCCCAATCTGGCCCTTGACCCAAGCCAGAGATCACCATTTCTCTCCCTAGATTATGGTAATGAATGCCAGAATTCATTTGCTAATATACAAAAACTGGGAGTTATCTCCTAAGGAAAAAAGGTTATATGTGGGGCTATCTTTTCTACAGGGCAGAAATAAATTGTATTAATAATTCACGTTTTTATGGTCATGAATTCTTTGCATTGCCATTAATTTCAACAAGTTAACTTTACCCTCAAAGAATTGTAAAATAGCCCAGTTGAAAGAACGTCAGTCAAAGAACAAAGACTCATATCCTATATAGTCAGTTAATCCCCAGAGGTTCTACAAAGGCAAATCTCAAGGTTTTACTGAAAGGACTAAATTTCCAAGTCTTTGACAATTTTTCTGAACATAATTCAAGTAAGAAACGATGGTGGCCTGAATTAAGGTGGTAGGGAAATGAAGAAAAGGGGTTCATATGAGAAATATTTGAAGGCAGATTTAGCAAAATTAATTAGATGGGGAAGTAAGTGTGTTAGTTTTCTGTCAAAAGAATACCAAAAACTTGGTGGCTTAAAACATCACAAATTAATTGTCTCACAGCTCTGTAAACAAGAAGTTCAATATAGGTCTCATTGGTCTAAAATCAATGTGTCAATATGCTGGATTCCTTTCTGGAGGCTCTAAGGGAAAATCTGTTCCCTGCTCATTTGAGTTTTGCAGAATTCAGTTCCATGGAGTTGTAGGACTGAGGTCACCTTGTTTCAGTTGGGAGGCACCCTTAGATCCTAGAAGCCTCTCTTCAGTCCTTGCACGTAGCCCCCTACATCTCAGAACCAGCAACAGGGTGTCATCAGATCCTTCTCACATTCTGTCTCTCTCTAACCATGGTCTGGAAGGATCCTCCACTTTAAAGGACTCATGTGGTTAGATAGGGTCCCCCTAGATAATCCAAGATGATCTCCTCATCTTGAGAACCTTAAGCTTAATCAGATCTGCAGAGTTCCTTTTGCCATGTAAGCTAATATATTCAAAGGTTATGAAGAAAGAGCATGTACATCTTTGGGGTCTATTATTCCACCTAACACAGTAAGCGTGTAGAAGAAATCAAGAATGGTTGCCAGGGGGCCGGCCTGGTGGGGAAGCCGTTAAGTTCACCCACTCTGCTTCAGAGGTCCGGGGTTTGCCAGTTCGTATCCTGGGCATGGACCTACTCACTGCCCATCAAGCCATGCTGAGGTGGTGTTCCATATGAAGAGCTACAACTCTACAACTGTGACACACAACTATGTACTGGGGCTTTGGAGAGAAAAAAGAGGAAGATTGGCAACAGATGTTAGCACAGGGCCAACCTTCCTCAAAAAAAAAAAAAAACAAGAATGGTTATCAGTTTGAGTTAAATGAATAAAAGGTGAATCTATCCATTAAGCTATGGAACACAAGAAGAAGAGCAAATTTGCTCAGAATAGAATGACTTTTATTTTGAGGAATTTGAGAAGTCTGAGGAAAACTAAAGTAGAAATATGCAAGCAATATATGGATCACTTGGAACTCAGGATAGCTACCTAGATATGTTTGAGGAGTAAATATGTTTGGGAATTAAAAGTATGTAAACAGTAAATTAAGTAATAGAGATTATGAGATCGTCCATCTATAATTTGTTAATGGAAGAGTGGACACAGAAAACAGATACTGTGGAAAGTAAAATGAGAAAGTGCAAAGAATAATTGGAGAAAACCGTTTCAACTGTTTCCACAACAAAGGGGAGACAAACAGGATGACCATCAGAGGGGATGTTATTGTTTTGGGTAATGGTGGTTTTGTTTAAATATAATAGTGGTTCTAGACTGTTAAAATGCTGATGAAAGTATCCAGTGATAATTGAAGAGAAGTCAACATGGGAAGGAAAGTGTTTCATTATCATAGTGAGATCTTTGAGGAGATGAGAGGGAAGCAATCCAGAGAGAAATATTGGAGACCCTGGCTTGATAGATTTACTTGTTATACTATGAAGAAAAGGAAAGAGAAAAGCATGAATGACAGTGTAAGTTGGTGAAGCAGTAGGAATCTGAGTACATTATTTTGAAAATTTCATATTATTTTGTTAAAGAAGAAGAAAAGTGACCATCTTGGGAAGTAGATAAATAGTTTGGGAAGATAAAATATTTCAGGATAATGGAGAAAATTAGAATTTAGATAATCAGACAAAAGTATGACTAGCACCTCCAAAGAACAAAGACTACTTAGGAATGTTCAAGTAACCTAAATGGGAGAATAACTGAGCTGGTTAAGTCTTAGGGAGAGATCAAAATCTGGAAAAGTCTTTCTAGTCAGTTAATAAATCACACTCTGTTGACAATTTGCCTGTTAGAAATTCTAGTAGAATTCTACTATAGTAGAATTATAAATTGTTAAAATAATGCCTCACATTTAGACTAAACCTAGTTTTCTTGGTGCCAGAATTCATCCTTATTCTTTTCTGTAGTTTATAGTGAAATACACATTTATCCTAACTGGATGTTCCATGGATATGTCCATATAATTAAGGAATATAGCATTGGGAACTTAATCCTCCATTTCTTCAATGGTTACTGTATATCATTGGTGACCTAGCTTTCCCTGACAGGGGAAGTAATTTGACCAGAGCTTGAGATGCTGCTCATGAGGTAATGTTCCATATAATGATGACATGCCTTATATGTCTACACAAAATGACGTAAATAGAAAAGGAAGGAAGGAAGGAGGGAAGGAAAGAAGGAAGGAAGGAAGGAGGGAGGGAAGGAAGGAAGGAAGGAAGGAAGGAAGGGAAGAAAGGAAGGAAGGAAGGAAGGAAGGAAGGGAAGGAAGGAAGGAAGGAAGGAAGGAAGGAAGGAAGGAAGGAAGGAAGGAAGGAAGGTAGGAAGGAAAGGAAGGAAGGAAGGAAGGAAGGAAGGAAGGAAGAAAAGCAAGCCCTTATGCATTATAGGGAAGAAAGGATTACCTGAATAAGTTGGGCCAGCAGAAAAAAAACAGAAATGAGTATGCCAGTATGTTAATCCCTTCTTTTTGTCACTACTTACTATAGAGATGGTTTATGAAGTTATTTCACATTACCGAGAAAATATTGGAAATTGGTGGATGTGAAGGAAACCAGGACCACTCTCTCTGATCTAACAGGCAAATGTAATAAGCAAGCTGCATAGCCTTAAAGTCACCACAATAAAAATCCCTGCTGTCCTGTGAAGCAGCCATGCAGGCCCCATGAGCCTGTATCTAAATGCCCTTGCAACCCCACGTCTCATGACTGAGGTCGCCAGCAGGATGAATCGGCAACAGGAAGAGATAACGGGTACCTCGCTCTCACATTTCCAACTACATTTCTTAGAAATTGATGGAAAAAGTGATGACCCTGGTCCTTGCCTCCTCCACACATAAATGACACCAATATTACAATTGTTTGATTTATAACCAAAAAGTTCTTGTTATCCTTGAAGTAGATGACTCTTAGATGTGTAAGCCCTTTCCTGCTCAGACACTGCTTTGTTAAAAAGCATATAAACTGCATCAGCCCGTAGACCTTGGAGCAGCTCCTCAGAATACTCTATTGAACTGTTTCCCATGATTTGAATTCCTCACTTTGATTATCGAATAACCTTCTTTAATTAACCTTTACCCAGACTCTTTATTTCCGTCAACATGGCATACTTGGAAATTAATTTATTTTCCACCTCAATAAATTAGAAGTGAGAAATCTGAAGGATCTGGGCAAACAGACCTTTTATGATTGGTATGTTCAGGAACTTCTGACTGTCATTTTTTTTTCTTTTTTTTTGAGGAAGACTAGCCCTGAGCTGACATCCATTGCCAATCCTCCTCTTTTTGCTGAGGAAGATCGGCCCTGAGATAACATCCTTGCCCATCTTCCTCTACTTTATATGGGATGTCACCACAGCATGGCTTGACAAGCAGTGTGTTGGTCTGTGCCCAGGAGCAGAGCCTGCAAACCCTGGGACACCACAGGGGAGCATGTGAACTCAACTGCTATGCCACCGGGCCGGCCCTGTAATTTTTAAATAAAAGATAAATACTTTCCAGTTTAAATGGTCACTTGAAGTGGTACTAAAATCAAAAGAAGTTATGCCAGTGGCAATTTGCCAAAACTCTCCATGAGCAATTTTTGGTACCTATGATTGATGATGGTGGAGAATAAGCAAGAGGAAAATACGTACTAGGTTTTAAGGAAATGTTTGAGAACTGAAGACTTTCAAAAAGGACACCAAATGACGTCAATGCTGAAATATCATTTGAATTAATTCCTTTATTTTATATTTCTAAAAGTTTCAATAACTTCCTGATTCACCCTCATATCCTCATTCTATCCCATTCTAATTCATTGTCAGCAAAGCCACCAGTAGAACTTTAAATTTGTTTTCACATATAACAAATTTGTTAAAGATGTTATTCAATTGATAGATTTCCACACCAACTTCAGTGAAGTTTGATATTTAGGCTTACTAACGGAGTTGTTAGTGGGTAACTCCATTTTCATACGTTACAATGTTGTGAATAAGGACTGACACTTTCCTTGATTCCTCAATAACTATTTTTAGGATGCTCAATTTACATTTTAAAAAGAGGAAAACATTACTTGGGGTGGGGAGAACATGAAGAATCCTCTTTGCAAGTCAGCAATGTGAACACCTTGCAAATTCCTGAGTTACATAAGCAAAATAATTAGAAATAAATCAGGGGAGATAGTATTTCCATTACTCAAAGCCCTTGTAAGATCTGGTTTGAAATATTATGTCCAGGTTTAGACTAACTGTAATGGAGGACAGTGATTCAAATTCTTAAGAGAGTATAGAGGAGAGTTATAAGATTTATCTGGGGATTGGGAAGTCTGCTTTATGAGGAAAGGTTTCAAGAAATGAACTTGTTCCAAGAAAAATATGATAAACATATTTCATCATGAACACAGAGTGAAAGGAAATTTAGGTAAGATACTGAGAAATATCTAACTGAGAAAGAGATGTTCTGATTAAAGTTCAGTATAAATATATCTGAGAAAAATAAAAAAAAAATCTCTCAAGTTTCTATTATATAAATTTCCAAGAATTTCATTTTTCAAAAGATTTTTAAACATGTTTTACTTGTGAGAATTACATAAACTAAAACACTTTTACTTTCATAATGACACAAAATGGTAAAATTATTCAAAATGATATTTACACAATAAACATATATAATGTAAATATACATATGTTCAATTATTGATATTTAAAGAGTTTTTACAAATGCAGCATTATAATGAACCAATAAGTAACATTCACATGTGGATAAAGGAAATAAAGCAACAAAAAGTAATAATATTAGGATATTTAAAAGCTAAACAATATAAGTTTTCTGGAATCAAGCCTGAAACAAAACAAATCCTGCATAGCAAAACACTGTAGGGGAGGAAAAATAATTTTCCCTCTATTTTCACTGAGAACTCCATGTAATAAAGACAGATTAACAAGAGAAAAACAAACAGAAGTTTAACAACATGTATAACTCCTGTATGCCTGGGAGATACCTGGGAAAAAGTGAGTAACTCCCCCAAATGGTCCAACCCATCACCTTAAATAACATCTCCAGCTAAATATAAAAGAAGATATTGGGGGTGGGGAGCCAGTTATGGGAAGTTTTCCCATAACAAAGCACAGTAAAAGAGGCTAAGGTTGTTATCCAGGTTTAAGTCTCTGCTTTCTCCATCAATCAGAGTTTCTAGAGATTTGATCATGCCTCTCTTCCTGGTAGGGAGAGGGAGATACCTTTACAAGTGGAGATTTCCCTTATAAATATAAATGTCTCTAACAAAAGGGTAACTTCTACTTGGTTTTCAGAGCTTCTCCTGTATCTGGTGTTTCCTAAAAATAATCAGATTAAAATAATCCTTATGCCAAAGAGAGATATTTTGAGGTGGCAAATTCTGTGCCTCTTCAATAGATACTTCATATTTGACTAGAATAATGCAACTGAACTTCTTGATATGAAAAACCACTAAGAAGAACTCTATCTATGCAGAAATAAATACAAAAGTATATAATTGATAGAAATTTTAAAGCAAATGTGGAAAATGAGACACAAAAACAAGAGTTATTTTCTGTGGAATGAGATGACTTGATATACATTAAGCAAATGTCTTATAAAAGTAGGAATATATTAAGATTTTTGAAAAATACATAGGATTGTCAAAAATTCAGTTTCAAAAATAGTATATTGGTATGTTTGACAAATAAATCAGTATCAGAGTCATCAGAATTGTAGTAGTAAAATTATATACAGTTGACATGAGTATAATCACAGACTTTAAAAAGGATAAAAGGATACAGTGTGCTCTCGTATAGGTCTTCAGTATCTCTCCATTAAAGGAGAGAATAAGCTCTAATTAGTGTGTTTAAAAGAACATCCCTTGTCTGGATTTTCTTCTGGGAATACTGCTCTGTGCTTACTGCATGTGTTTTTGCTTCCAACATTTATCACTAGTCATGGTCTTTGCACAGGACTGTTTAAGCCTCGTCTTTAAGTATCGGAAGACTATCAGTGTATTTCTATGAATGATTTTGTTTTCCCTGATTATGCTCTTCAAATTGCCACCTGTTTATTGGATAATGAAAATGGCCAATTGATGATGCAATTCTTTATTTTTTATATGCTGAGTATTCAGTATCTTTCATCTTTCTGGTGGCTGCATTTTGTCTGTGAGAGTAGCATTTTCTGCTGTTGTGTACGATAAGAGAAGACACTTTTCTGGATGGGAAGACCACTCTCTACTTGGAGAATAAACTGAGTTGAATGCACCATGACATTATCTGTGGAATCCATATTCCTTTATACGCAATTGTAGGGGAACAAAATGTGCCAGTCCAAAATGTGCCACTTTGGTATGGAAACTATTTTGAGCTGAAGGAAATCAAGACCAAGCAGACTCAAGAAAAACTTTTACTTCTCCCTTAACTATTTAAAGAATTTAGATAGGAGACTTGGCCTGGAAAGGGAGATATTACCAGGAAATGACTTTTATCCGAATAACCTACCTGTATGGCAGGACAAATATCTAACGACCAAACATCTGCTCTTCTTGTCATCCTGTGAATTACCCTTTTCCCCTTTGAAGCCCCAGGCCTCTGTCCCCTTCCTTAGCTCAGAACAGCATATAAGCCTCAACTCCCTGCTTGTCATTGGATCTCCTTGTCTGTGTGGGGCCCCCATACATGTGAAATTAAATAAGTTTTTCTCCTCTTAATCTATCACATTTCAATTTATCAGACCAGCCAGAAGAAACTAGAAGGATAGAGGAAAAATGTTTTCTTTCCAACACAGAAAATAATGAGAATTACAGTTTACTCTTTATATGTAGGTAAAATGAACATAGTAAGTTCTTGATAAATGTTTTTTTAATTATTATTATTGTTATTATTATTATTATTTTGCAGTAGTGTTGTGCTAGGAAAGTGTTGGATAATGTATCCTATTTAGGGAATAAATCCCTCTACAGCAGATTTTGTACATTTCTGTTTTTAAAAAATGGTGTAGCTAATTCAAGGACCATGCTCTTCTAACTCCCTTGTCATCATGGTGCATGTAAATCCCTTTTCTAGTTCATTTGTCCACTTCCGCCATCATGCCTCTGAAGGGGAGCAAAATATACCACCCAAAATATGTCTTTTTTTTTAATTTGGGTCATTTTGAGCTGACTATTTTTAAGAAAGAGCAGACACTGGTGCAGCTCTGAAAACTGAGAATTTACCCTTTTGTAAGAAACATTTACATTTATAAGGGAGATCTCCATTTGTAAGGGTGTCTCTCTCTTTGCACCAAAAAGAGAAAGATGATTCTAATTCCTTGGAAACTCTTTTCAGTGCAGAAACAATGGCTTAAATCTGCATAACAACCTTACCCTTGTTTACTGTGCTTTTCTGGTAACCTCCCCATAACTGGCCTCCTCCCTCAGCATTGTCTTTAGCTGGAGATGATGGCTTGGGCCATTTTGAGGAGTTAGTTTTCCTGGGCATCTCTCATGTATACAGGAAGCATACATGTTATCAAACTTCTGCTTGTTTTTCTCCTGTTAATCTCTCTTTTTATTACAGGAGTGTCTCAGCCAAGAACTTAGAGGGGTAGAGGGAAAATTATTTTTTCTCCTCAACACCTCAAAGGCATATAATCTAAAATATTTACTATGTATTCTTAACTTTTGTGCATCTTTGTAAAATAAGCAGTGCCATTTTGCATGTGTGTGTCACCAACTAGTGCCTTGAGGAACTCAAGACAGGGTTTAGAAGGTTTTAACTATTTTTATGTTAAGGAAACACAACCAGCAACCACCCTGAAGCTAACCAAGCCTCCTTACAAGAACTATGCCCATGACCTTGCCTTATTTTTAATGTGAAGATCTCTTCAGGAGGAGATTAAGCCTCATTACTGTAATTTGCAGTGTATATGGAAGCATGTTTTCCAACTGAGCCTGCACAAGCGAATACCCACCTCTCCCCTTTGAATATTCATTCCCCAACCGAAATAAAAGTTCCTGCTTCCCTTTGTTTGGGGACACCATGACTTTGGAAATGATTCCTCATGGTCTCCTATTTGCTGCAAATACACTTTGTGAGACAACTTCCACTGGCGTAGAGTTTTATTTAACTCACCAGGAGGCAAGCCCACTTGGTTTGGTATCATTTGCATTTATGCAAATAATGGTAAAGATTAGCGTTATTTTTTCATATTTTTCTCATTGAACAATTTGAGCTCTCTGTTGCTGTATACCTGTTGCAGATTGTTGTTGCGTTGCCTCCATAGCATGAATTCAGCACATTTTACTTAGCCATTCCGCTGCTAATGAACACCTAGTGGTTCTAGAAACATTGAAAATATCTTCTTGATCAGTGATGCCCTTCTTTTATCAGAATATTTGGATGAAATTCAGTTCATCAATTTTCATCTTATAGTCTGTGCTTTTGGTAATAAGTTTTTCATTTCTCTAGGATACAAATATTTTTCTCCTGTATTATGTTTATTCATTTTTTGAATCTTTCTTTATATACAGTGCAAAATCAAAACCCAGGTTTACTGTTTTTCTGCATAGAAATTCAGTTTTCCCCGTTCCATCTGCTAAACAATCTGGCATTTCTCCTTGTGCAGTGCCATCATCATATATCAAGTACTCATATATAAATGGAATTGCCTCTCAACATTTTATTTTTTGCATTGAGGTCTGAGGCCTGGACTTTAAAGAAACACACTGGTTTTATTTACATCTTTTTAACATGACACTCTATATTAAGGCCATCTTCTTTCGGTGATCTTTTTTTTCAAAATTGAGGAGATATTTCTTAACTTTGATTATCCTATACAAATACTAGAGTGAGTATAGAATTCCTAAAAATTGAGCTGATATTTTTCATTGGGAGGTTTTAATTGTGGGGATATATTTGCAAAAAGAATTACCATTACAAAGATATATCCTAGGAAGAAACATGGAATAATGATCAAGTTAGTTAAAATATTTTTGTACTTTTATATGATTTTAAAATTTTTATCCATAGAGAAATTTTCCATGCTTTTTAGAGTGATCATCGTATACTTGTAATTTGCCTTAATAATGAGAAAAAATTTATTTTCAATTTCAGAACTGCTGATGTAGGAAAACATACTTTGTGTAAGTTTAATTTCAAACGTTACACAGGTAAGAATTTAGTCAGACTTGCTGACCTTGATCACAAGATTTTTCTTTCCTCCTGTTGGTTTTTATTAAAGGAATGATTATATAATCCACCTGTAAAGACATTGTCTCCTTCCTTTCTTATATTTACATATCTGATGCTTTTCTTTTCGTATAGCATTGGTCACAGCCTGCAGTACTGAACCCAAATGCAGATAAAATGGTGAGCATCATTGTGGTGCATTTGTTCTTAAAGGTAATATATCTAGAAGATTTTCCACCAAGTATAAAAGCATTTCTACTCTACTTCTTTTTGTCTGAGAGGGTTTTTTTCCTTTTTTAGCCTTCAACAGGATTGAATTATAATTTTTTGAATCTCCTGAATTAATTGTAAGACTTTTTTTATTAATATGATTAATTGCATTGCTAGATATTCTAACTTATAACTCTTCTTACCTTTATTGGGTAGGCAACACTTGATTAGAATTCATTTTTAATAAACTGTTATATTTAGTTAATATTTTATTCAGACATTTTAAATTTATGTTCATATATAAATTGGATCTCTAATATTTTTCTTTTTTTTTTAATTTCTTTTTTTTTTTTTTTGTGAGGAGGACTAGCCCTGAGCTAACATCCGATGCCAAGCCTCCTCTTTTTTCTTGAGGAAGATTGGTCCTGGGCTAACATCCATGCCCATCTTCCTCTACTTTATATGGAATGCCACCACAGCATGGCTTAACAAGCAGTGCATCGATGCGTGCCCGGGATCCAAACCTGCTAACCCCGGGCCGCTGCAGCAGAGCGTGCACACTTAACCACTGTGCCACCAGGCCAGCTCCTCTAATATTTTTCTATGATGGCATCATTTATATCAAGAATATATTAATCTCATAAGAATATTAAGCATTTTTCTCTTTTTATCTAATTGCTGGTACAACTTATATAAAATAGATATTGTTGCTTCCTTTAAACAGTTGGTAAAAATAATATGTGCACTATATGAGACATAGGGATTTTAGGGTAGGAGATAATAAATCTCTACTTAGTGTGAACACAAGTAGCCATATTTGAAATATGTTTGTCTATTCAGTCTGTTTTCATTTTCTCTTCTTTATACTCAGTCTAGTGTTATATTTGAAAAGAGTTTATTGTTGTTTTTCTAGTGCCAGGAAATGCTCTAATCACATTTCACACATTAAGTTAATTAATCCTAATAATAGTGTGTACTGTTATTGTCAGGGAGGTTGATCAACTTGCCCAAGGCCATGTAGCTAGTAAGAGGACCACATAGCTAGCCAGCGTTTGAATTCAGAGAGTCCATGGTCTTTGACTGTAGCTATTGCCTTAAAAGTTGCCTCCTTAAAAAGAAGATTTTAGAAGCTTATGAACTGTTTATTCGTTCAAAATCTTCGTCTCAATATCCAATTTTATTTTTACTTATAAATTACCTCTTAGTCATCTTCTAGAACTACTCACTTCCTCCACATCTACCACATCTACTCTTTTCTTTGCCTTCTGCATCTGGATATAGGAGAACTATCTCTGCGGATGAGGGAATAGTTCTACCCAAGCACTGTCTTGAATGTTATATGGTTGTGAGGCCATGTAGGGCATAGGATACACGGAGTCAAATGCTCACAATACCCCATCAGCATGCTGAAAGCAATCTAAATGTGACTAAGTACACAGATTCCAGAGTCCATTTGTCTGGTCCAATCCTGGCTCCCCACTTGGTTGTGCGGCCTTCCTTGAACAATATGTTTACATCCCCTGCGCTTCAGCTTTCTCATCTGTTAAGTGGGGGTATAATATCACTTATCACATAGAGCTTATGTTAGAGTTAACAAACCAGTGCACACCAAGAACTTGGAAAAGTATCTAATGGTTAATATGTAGTGCTTAAGTATTTGTTATTCCTCTTAAGATATATATCATCTGGGCACTGCTGTAATAGATATTTAAGTAAATAGCTTTTCACCTAATTGGGTGGCAGTGTTTGGTAGCAGTGTGATGTTTTTCACGTGCAACACTGTATCCACCACTACCACCTGCCCCAGCACCCAAAACCCAGTAAATAATTGTGCATATGTGAGTGAATGAAGACAACATATTTACCATATGCTTGTCCACTTATTACTTATTTTACTCTCAGATATGTATTGTTTTGTTTTTGCCTCCCAGAAAATTTAAGAGAAAAGAAGAGAGATGTTCTTTGAATTTATTTTATTCTTTGAGTAAAAGAATACGACATTATGAATTGGAGACTTCACCTGTCTTTATTTCATGCTTTAAGACAAAAAAGTACTGGAACAGTAGTATGATAAGACAGTAGAAATAGAACAAAATTTCCATTTATTACTTAACTTCCTTCAAGTGTAAAATAGGTACAGGTTTCTTATTATTTTGAAATAAACCTCTGGAGGTGAGCTGAACTTAAAAGAAGCACTGGTTTGATTTGTTATAAAAGTGAATGTTCCTAATACAATATTAAAAATTGGCACGCCGGGACCGTGGAGGATTCTTTGCAAGTGTGTAGTGGGAGATCTGCTTTTCTCTGGTTGATCTCAGTTTCTCCATTTCTTGTAGGTTATAAAGTTCATGTCTCTGTCAGGAAGCACTAGCTTGAGGCAAGAGTTTAAGGGCAATCAGATGGTAATTTAAGCCTCTGATCCTACCCTTTAAGTAATTCTCTTACATGAAAAAATTTAAGTTCTTCACATCGATACTCAGTGCAATAAAAATGTGTATGTTACAAATTAGGTTGTAGGGAGAATGGCTTATAAAAATAAGAGATTTATTGTAAATTTTAAAATACACAAATTTTTAAAAATCAAAAATTTTTATTGACAAAAATATTTTTCAGAAAAAATATTTCATTTCAGAATTATCAGTGATATTCTTAGTGAAATTAGAAGTAATTCCAGTGGTTATTTGTGTGACATTCCTTCAATTTTGTCTCCAAATCATTTTCTATAAAATGTCCATTATATTTGCCTAAGTCTTTCTTCTGAATTAATCAAAGTAAGCTTGAGTGCTGATAATGCAATGCTTCGGCCCAAAATTCATCCATAAAACATTTCATAACCTAACTCATTCATTCAGTCAATCAATTATTGAGCAGCTACTATGTGCCAGACAGGTGCTGACTGCTGGGATTCGATGTGGATCAGAAACAGATATGTTTTCCTCCCTATTAAAACTAAGGGGAGAGGAAGATATCAATCAAATGTTTATACAAAGAAGAATAAATTTGTGACTGAGGAAATAATGAGAAAGAAAAGAAACATTTCTCCCAATCCATGAAGACAAGTAAAACTTCTCCAAGGGATTGGAAGAATTCCTGAATTAAAAAGAAAAATATCTAGTCTTATTCATTAATCACCTTAGTCTAATATTAGTTAAGAATGTCCTTTGATAAATCTATGGAAAATAACTATATTTCTATAAGGACTTACTTGGTTATTTATTAACAATCTACTTTTATTCATCTAGATATATATTCAATCTCTCTTTCTGTATATATATATGTATGTAAAACTAATGTTATAAAATTAATATGAATCTTACTATTGCTATGACTGAATTTAGCCATCTATAAAAATTAAAAGAGCAAGATTAGAGACTTAAGTATGTTTAAAATACTAAGGTCATTTGGGTTTCATAAATAACTTTAGTAAATTAAAAGACTTTGTAGAAATTTACAAGGTTTCTTTTCTAATCAATATCAACAGAAAGTGCAAAATCAATTTTGACTGCTTCCATTGTGCCAACACAGAAACAAGCCACCATATCTATTGGCTCTGTAAAGATGGCTGCATATTACAAATAATAAATAAATAAGAAAACTAACATTTTAAAAGTAACCCAAGATATTTAACTTGATTTTAAAGTATACATAATTTTATGAGTTATACATATTTTTCAGAAAGTGAATATACTACATTTAAAAGAAACATTTAGGAGCAGTTTTCATAATTTAAAAAAAAGCAGGAGACTTCACAAATACTATGACTTTTGCAAACTAATTTACTGGAAACATACATTATTTTGATGATAGGAATATTTATTTTGGTTAACTGTGTAGTTTTTAGAAATATTTCTCAGAAATTTGTTGAAAGATGAAACCATAAAGCATTATTGTTATTTAAATGCTAGATTACTAAATCCAAAAAAATCTTACAGATAACTATGTTGTTTCTTAATGTTGTTTAGATCACACCCATAGTAGCATGCTCCAGGTTTGCCTGTAATTCATTTTATTCATTCAATTCTTTGAACTTTCTAAAGGGAAATGATCTGTATCTCTAGAAATACAAACATATTGGCTCTCTGTATCTTCAAAATTCCACAAAATAATAATAATACTAACATTTACTGTGCATTCATTAATTATGCACTTATTTAAATTCTTTATGTATAATAACTCTTTAAATTAAATTAACTCTTTAAGGTAGATATTAGTTTTATCCTAAATTTACAATAAACAAATTATAGAACAGGAAGTTTAATTAATTTACTTAAGACCAACACAACTCATAATGGTGGAGCAGGGTTTGTATTCAAGGGCCTGGACCCAGAACTTCCTTACTGAAAGAGTCAATTTCTATATTCATCTAATTAAATTGTAATAATTAAATTTTTAATACCCTAGGAAGCAAGCACACACAAGTCTTTATTGGCAAACACTATGTTTATATCATTAGTAAAAAAAGATAATAGTAGTATAGTTTATATTTCTTGATTTTTTTCAAACCATAATTGGCAACTCTCTAATTATCATTCAGAAGTTATATCATCATAATAGATCTAGGTTTACAATGCTTCTTCAAAGCACGTACCATATTATTGTGAGCACCTAAAAGATTAAAGATATTTTAACAGTTCAAATTATTATTTCTACTTTACATTTTAATTTAAAATTTATATCTAAATAAACTGATTTGATTTTTAGATAGAGTGAGCACAAGTCCATCTGTCAAAGATAAGAAAAGTCCAAATTAGCTGTTTCTGTGACGTAACTAAAGTGATTTAGTGATTGGCAAACACAGCATCATTGACGCTAAAGTTGAAGTCGCTGCTTTCACTTCCCTTAGTTGACTCAGTAAGAACAGTATTAATTAGAAATATATTGTTAAAAATAAAGCTTTGAGTTAAGCCATTGAAAAAGATACTCACATGATTCAGACATAGATACTACACAAATGTTTTAAAAGTTGAATAGGACACATTAAACATGGATACAACATAATACAAATTAGAAAGCAAAAGTTGAGTAAAAAATATAAACCACTGATATATATCAATTCACTGGGAAATTTAAGAATTTTCTTTAAAGCCATGATATCAATGAACTAGTTGGAATTTTTAAATTTTATTTTTAATTGTGGTTAATTGTAAATTTTACTTTATGTCAAATGTCTAGTAAGAAGATAATGTGTATATAAGTGAAATCAAGAGATTAAAATATTTCAATAAGTCATCAAATATTTATGATCGTGCTATTCAGCAGGACACTATCAAAGAGTATATGAGAGATAATAAAATCTATAATACATTATCCCTTCTTTCAATAAGTTTTCACAAGACTTACCTGGAATACTTTCTCCTCCCCTTCCTGTCATTCTACTTCACAAGGTGAAATTTCATAAATATTTTAAAGCCTCAAATGTCAGATTGTCATTTTAGTTATAAACCTCTCTCTGACACATTGTAGAATCAAATCTCTTATTCTGTTCTCTGTGCACTTACGAGAAATAAGCCCTAGAGTTACCTTCAATGATTCCTACTTCCTAGAGTTTATTCCTTTGAGTAACTCCCCTTTCTTGAGTGTTAGAAGGACGCGTGACTTGCTTCTGACCAACTGATATAACAAAGATGATATGGCATCGCTCCTGTGATTATGTTATGTCATATAAACCAAAGTCTTAGCAGACTAGAGCTAGATGCCTTCCTTGTGGGTGTGATGAAGTAAACAGCCACGGGGCAAGAAACAGCAACAAACATGGGCCTCAGTCATGCAGCTACAAGAAAATAAATTCTGTTAATAACCCAAATGAACTTAGAAGTAGGTTCTTTTGCAATATAGCCTCCATCTGAGAAAGAGCCTGGCCAACACCTTGATTGCAGCCTTATGAGACCCTGAGCAGAGGACCCACCTAAGCCACACCTGGGGTCCTGACCCACAGAAACTGCAAAACAGTCAAGTGTATTGGTTAAGCCACTATGTTCGTGGTAATTTGTTATAAAGCAATATAAAACTAATACACTCTCCATACCACTTTTTGCTGCTTGATTGTCTAATTACCTATGCTTGACACTAGGCTGTGAGCTATCTATAGGTTTGTTTATTATTCTCTTTTTTATTCAGAAGATGAGTACAAAATATTTGGCTTATTTATTTATTTTGAATTAGCCTTATCACACACACACACAAGAGTTAACTATTTCTCGTAATAAAATAGTATTCTATACATGTTAATTGCGTGAATGAATAAATAAATAAGTGAATGAGTTATATATTACATCCATTTTAAGGATTAAAAAATTGAAGCCTGAGAATGTTATATGGCTTGTAAATGGCAAAGCCAGGATATGAACTAGAGCATCTGGCTATAAATCCTGTATTTCTTCTGCTACAAAATAGAATATACGACTTTATGTATTTCCATCACAAGATTATTGTGTTGTATATTAAGTGAAATAAAGCAGATAATGTACTTAGAGTGCCTAATATATAGTAGGATCTTAATAAGTCCCCAGTAACTCTCATTATGTTTCACCTCCCATAAAGCTGAAAACTCAAATTTGTACTCAGTTATAATAATGTCATCCTATATTTAGAGTAATTTTATTTTTCCTCTTTTTAAATTATGTTTGTGTCACTTTCAGATACGTATTTCAATAATCCTGTTGTATATGTTTTTTAACATCACAAATGTCTTAAAACTGTTGGGGGGACTAGGCAGGGTTCAAAACATATAAGAGTAAATATAGAACTTTACTCAGTAGTGTACATTTTGCAGAATATTTTATGTACCAGGCATTTAAAAATCAAAATCCTTCTAAATGATGAAAGTCCATCTAACAGTTTGTTAAATTCTGATGTCTACATGACAAACAATAGGTTTCTTGGTTTCTCATTTCAAAATTCCTAACACTTCTGACAGGTTTGACCCATTCGGAGTAGCGTGTCTATAAGGTAGGACACAAATGGAAGGCTGAGAATGTGTTTTTTTCATTGTTAAAACCACAGAGGACCTGGAGTTTAATCATTTTTACACAATGTGAGAGAAATCTTACTGAACTGTTTGAGTCATACAGTGAAATTTTAAAATCACATACAATCTTTATATCTTTGCATTTGTACAAAAATTCCCCTTGATATTAGTTTCTATGTAATATTTCCAGGTGGAATAGCCACCAAACTCCATTGCCTACTCCAACTCTTCACTTCCGAGAAAGATTAAAATACCAAGCAATTATTCTTATTTCTGAGTTATGTTAGAAATTATAGTAATCAGAAAATACTACAGAATGCATATGTCAAACATTATGCGTGTGTTCTTCAGAGAGGAAAAAAGAATTCCTCGACTATCTTGCTTGCATCAATAACCACTGACGCTCACTTATTTCCCTGAGGTGAAATAACTGAGGATGTGTTGTTTTTTTTCAAGCAACATGGTTCACCAGCAATATTAGTTAGTTATTGCCACATAACAAACCACTCCAAAACTTAAAACAAAAAGCATTTATTATTGTCACGATCGTCGGGCACATCTGACAATAGGGTCCAGGCCTGGCTGTTTTCAGCTGGGCTTATTATTGCATCTGTGATCAGCCAGAGGTTTGAATGGAGGCTGGCTAGTCTAGGACAGTCACATTCGAGTGACTTGGTTATCTGGCTGTCAGATAGAGCAGGCTAGCCTGGGCTTATTCATGTAGCAATGGTGAGATCCAAGAGAACAAATAGAAGAACACAAGCTCTCTGAGGCCAAGTCTTGGAACTGGCACACTCTACTTTTTCTACATTTTATTGAACAAAGTAATTTATAAAGCCAGCCCATGTTGAAGAGGTGAGTAAATAGATTCTAATTTCTGATGGGAGTACCTGAAGCATAGCATTGCAAAAGATGTGGATATAGCAGTGGGTGAAGATTTATGATCATTTTCGTAAATAGTATACCACAATGGCTTTCCAAGAATTTCACTGAATGTGCTAGCTTAAGTTTTTTAAAATTCTTAGACTAGCTCAATCCTACACCAAAACGAACTTAACATCTTGCCCCTATAGACAGACTGAAATGTTGGTGGAGGACAGAAAAAACTACCATGCGATCTATTCCAGATGACCGCTATTCCTCTCCTGCTGCCAGCCGCGTTGCTCAAGTGTTCATATTTGATCTGCTCCATTTCCCATTTCCCTGAGAATCCAGAGGCCATGCAGTCATTGTTGGCTACACAGGCTATAAGAGCATGAACTTTGTATTTAGAGAGACCTGAATGTGAAACCCAGCCACTGTCCAACTGAGTGACCCTAGACAGATAATTTATCCTCTCAGTGTCTGTTTCTTTATCCTGAAAAATGTGTTAAATGGTCCATATCTCATAGGTCTGTTGTGAGGATTTAGCGGTTGTAAATAGCTCAAAAGAGTGCTATTATACAGTAGGTGCTTAATATTTACTGATTCCCTCTACTCCTGCAACTTTCTTGGAATACATTTTTTTTTCATTATAGATATCTTATCTCATAAGCAAAACAATGCCCAGATTTGTTCACAAAGACATAAGCTTACAATTTTTGTGTGGAAATACTTAGGCTGCAGAGTAAAATAAAAGAGTAAACTTAAGTTAATATATTATCCTAAGGTTTATGATTTTCTTGAGGATCTTTTCATGGCTTTTTTCCAAATATATGTGTATATATATTTATATATATCCAAATATATATATGTATATATATACCAAAATTGTATATGGCAAAGATGAATGATGAATATAAAGAAGAAAGTGCTGCCTTAGATAGTATGCATTCTTTGAGGCTATAAAGAATATTAATAACTCAATCATAATCAATGTACACTGGAATGGCATTGCTAATCTTTGATATATTTTGGGGTCACCTTTAATAAGGGCATATTGAAGCTATTAATACAAATGAAAATAAAAGACATAAAAAAGTGACATTGATTCATAGGACACCAGAATATATTACTTGGTGCAACATAATTATTTAAATGGTCTCCACTTAAACTGATGAGGTTAAAACCTTCTCATTTCCACAGGTATATCTCCTTAGCCAGGCTTTCCAAAATCCAGTAAGGGAGTAGAGAATTTATATTTCTTTCAACACAAATAATCTGGATAAAGCATTCAATCTCAGTAATGAGATTTAAAGTCTAATTTCATTCCTTGTAACGATAAGAAGCAGATTTTATTTTTTTAAGGAAGATCAGCCCTGAGCTAACATCCGTGCTAATCCTCCTCTTTTTGCTGAGGAAGACCAGCTCTGGGCTAACATCTACAGCCAATCCTCCTCCTTTTTTTCCCCCACAAAGCCCCAGTAGATAGTTGTACGTCATAGCTGCACATCCTTCTAGTTGCTGCATGTGGGACGCCGCCTCAGCATGGCGGGAGAAGCGGTGCGTCCGTGCGCGCCCAGGATCCGAACCCGGGCCGCCAGTAGCAGAGCTCGTGCACTTAACCGCTAAGCCATGGGGCCGGCCCAGAAGCAGATTGTTTTAAAGTCACAGGGAAATGCTAGTAAGATCCTTTATATATATATCTATCTTCTCTCATTTAAATAAACAGCCCCACATCTTGTGTCCTCTAAAAAGACCCCAAAGGGAATGTGACTGGTAAACATCAGATTCAGACAAGTTATAAGGTTGACTCTACATTAAGGCCACGACTCAACTCCCTGTAGCAACATGAAATGGTCCATAAATCCATGTTCTTCACCTCCTATCAGAAATTACTCTTTACAACACATCCCCCAATCCAACCAGGTTACTATGTTCCTACAGCAGTAACTCACTGACTCCTATGTTCAAACCACATTCAGGCTATTTCCTAAGACTGGCTTTTGTTAACATAGGAAGTCTTTGCAATTTTTTTCTTCTGAGGTAAGCATCACTGCTCTTTCAACGTCTCATTGTCATTGTTGGCTCCTCTCTGCCTTCCTAACTGCTTGTCTCACTTCTAAACTCACGTTACCTGGATCTCTAGTATCACATATGGTCTGGTTCCATAAATTCTTGTAGATCTTGTTCCCCGTGGTCTTGTCATTTATTTTGTCACTTATATGAGCACTACATCTTGACTTCTCATCTAAGTCTGCCTTGAACACTGGCTTCTGGGAAATGCCTGAGATCAACATTGCTCTTGATCTTTCATTGCCTGTTTGACCTGAACTCTTCCTATCTCTCCAGCTGCTCTCTCCCTGTGAACAACACTCTCTCCTATGCCTGTCCTGACAAATTACATTCAACCCCTTCGAGATCAAAAGGGAGTTGTTTACTTAATCATATAATGTACATGTATTGTTTCGAGGGTTCTCAAATGTGGTAGTCTGGTTTTTATATGCAAAGTTAGAGTAATTATTATTTTATAAAAGTAAACAAATCATTTTAATTTCAGCACTCCATTTATATAATGAGGTCCAATATTGTGTTGTAAATAGGGGAGTAAGTCCCCCTTGTGGGGTCTTTAAGGATTACTCCAACATGGCCATGGAAATTCCACTAGAGAAGGCATATGAAATTATAGGATTTATTATACTCACAAGTCCTAGAGAGGGAAGCACAACATGCCAGAAAGCCATACAAATTTACCCAAAGACCAAAATTTGGTCATGGCAGGCAGAGAAACTGCAGAGCAAAGAATTATTGGCAAATGCCTTTAGTGAGGGTCATTGGGTGGGGTAGCTGTGGCGTGCAGGAAGCATTCTCATTGGGTAATTTGAGTGTAACTGGGTCAACATGGAAAGGAGAGAAGGAGAAAATGGGGAAATTGTCATGAGGCTTATCGCTTGAAAACACACATTAGAGACGGATACCCAGAGATAGGCATTAACTGGGTAAGAGTTCAAAACAAGAGGGCGGGTGCTAGCACTCAGGGAGCCATTGAAACAACAAATAATAACTTTATACTTCTCCTCCCTGTACACTGGTTATTGTCATAATTGTATTTTGAAAAGCAATTTATTCTTTTATTTTAGAATATCTTTTTATTATAAATACTATATACAACAAATTTAAAAATATACATTGAAGACAGGAAGTATTCTGAGGAAAAATCCTATTTCATATCCTGAAAATAGCATTGGTAACATTTTGCTGTTTGGAAATGTCTCAATAAAGTAAGAAAGTTGTTACTGTCTCTTATGCTGGCATTAAACAAGTCAATTTAAAACGTGAAAATAATTCAGAACCATAAAAAGACTCTGCCAGGACTGCTGTCTCTCACTTTAAGGCAAAGCTGTTCCCTTAAAGATCTAAACACTTTTAACAGTGTTATAATATCTATATGAGACTGACAGTGACCATTTCATTCTGCTAAGGAAATTAAAATGCCACATGGGTCTCCAGCTGTTCCTCACATATGCTTCTTTCTCAATGGCCTTTTATTTGCTGTCCCCTCCACTTGAGCACCATTGTCCAAAATTGTCACATAGTTTGATTCTTCACTTCATTCATTGAGATTTTTTTTTAATGTTACCTCAGAGAAGCTTTCATTGATTATCTTATTCATGGTAGCAGCCCCATTCACTCTCTATGTCCTCAATCCAGTTGATTTTTTAAGGATTTGTCATTATTACATATCACATATGTACATACTCACACGTACCCATGGATACGTGTGTGTGGTGTTGTTATCTGTACCCCACACGAGAATGGAAGCTCTAGTGGGGCCGAATGTCTTACATGGAAGATAAACAGATTTATCAGAAAATACACACACACACATGTATACAATACCATAATAAATCATTTTTGAGGGTTGAGTCTTTTATAGTTTACAGTGGGAACAGCCATGCTAGTGGCCAGCTGCTCGAATGGTAATTAGAATTATTAGCCAAAACCTAGTTGCACAGGCAGCTAGGGAAAAATGTCAGCTATGCCATAAGTCAGAGCTATGCTAAGTCCTTAAATGACTTGGCAGGCCAACCAGAATGGTTTCCTACTAAAAAGAGATTTCCAGTAAGTAGAAAGTGATTAATATTTTATAGTTAGAGAAAGAGAATTTCACAAAACTGTCATCAGTGTTTAAACTATTAATGGAAAACAAATCACAAAGAGATGGTCAAATATTGAAGGAGGTAACTAAATTTTAGTGGGACTAATTTACTACAGCAAATTGTAGACCCCACAATTACATCTCTACCTTATGATACTATGGTTATGTTCCTTTTTATTTCTAGAGCAGTTCCAATAGCAAAATATTTTTTTCTATTTTTGAAAGTACACTAGTTCTCTCTGAACCTGTATCCCAAGTTCTAACTTAGGAAATAATCAGTGTTAACATAAGAAATGTAACAATGAGACATGCTTCAGTAGAAGGCATTCTTAGATGGTATTTTCAGATTTTTCTAATTGCTTTCAGTTCATTGAATAAAATAGTGGAGAATCAAAAGTAAGAATTCTACCTAAATTCTATCCTAAAATTTAACTAAATTTTATAGCTCAGCTTGTAGCACAAAGTGTATATTAATATATATTATTCCTCTCATTTTTGCATGGTACAAATAAGGAGAACTATAACTCATCAGAAAACATTTAAATCAGTCCTATATCTTAGAATTCATATCTGTAGATCCTTCCTGCATGTCCTGTAAACACCCATGGAATACGAATTTACCTATGAGCTTCTTGTGTTCTTCACGTTGACCCTGAGCTAACTCTGGACAAATTCTATTTGAGAATAAATGTGTTAAGACATTGTGAGAGAGTAGACCTCTTTTGTTCTAAGTGAATCGAGCATGTTATTTTTACTATAGGTTTAATTATCAGGCTGTAATCATATAAATCCGAGATCTGTATGTAGAAAGTTGTAGGTAGAGACATCTATGATATTGAGAACCTGTGGAAGTAACTGTAGTTGGTGACATAGGTGGGTTGAATCATTTGTGGAATCAAGTGTGGCCTTCATCTTTGTTCTGCAAATGAACTCAGAATTGGAGGTCCTCAGAAACTTGGAGATGAGGTAAAAAATGGAGACAATTTTGACACAGCTTGTAGCTTCTGAATGGACTTCTCCATGCAAGTATATGTGGTACACGACTCTGTGAAATGATATTCCTCATGTTGCCTGAGAACAAGATATAAAAATGTGTATTTTGTAAAACAATATTTTCATTGGGATGGAATATTGGGTTTATGGGGGAAAAAAGTTGTCTTTGCTCAAATAAAGATAGAGAACTAGTTTAAACATAATTAAATAGACTCTCTCATTGCAGGACTTTTCAAAACCATAATTATGCTGGTGTTGATCATGACTAGGCCACAAAGTCCCATTTCATAAAGCATCATTTGTAGCTAACTTTCTAAAGAACACAGTTTGCAAAGCCTTTACTGGGAACAATAGGAGAAGAAATAATGCTTTACCTCACAGTAGAAGTAGATTTTAAAAATAAGGGTCAGTCGAAACCTTTCATGAAGCAAAATGGCACAAAGGTAACTGAACAAATGATAGACTTAAAGAGATTTACATTCAGCATGGGTCTGAAATCAAAAATATATACATGTGCTTAGATGTAGCTCAGTATGCTGATTCTCAAAGGAGAACGAATCTAGACGTACACATCTAGAAAGATAGGCAAGGCACAGAGGTATGAGTCATTTATGTAGGTCTTCATTTAGCTATTAAACAATATTTACAGCACCTGATAAGTGTAAGAAGCTATTTTAGGTGCAATAAATACAGAGGGAGCATAATAGACAGGGCCTATAACACCTAAATTCACTTAAGGCAAATATAAATAAAAATCAGGAATGACCAACTAGTTATTTTTTCATATTTTTAGGACTAGATAATTCTTCAAGTGATTCTTGCTCTATCCACTATTTTTTATGTTCTTTTAGTCACCAACATTAAATCCGCTTAAAAATACAAAAGGATGAGTTTTCAGAGAGAGCCATCAGGGGAGAAACAGATGTTCTGCTTCATGTTCTTTAGCAGCTTGTCAGCCTCTAGGCAGGGGGCAGAGACTCAAACACAAAAGAGGAGAGTGGCAATTAGGAAAGGAAGGCCACTAGGGCCAATATATTTTTTTTTTCTTTTAAAGAGAAGAAAGCTACAAAATGAGGTTGACCGGAACTGGTCCTGGGGAGAATAATCGAAAGCAAGAACCTAGCCTTCTTCCTAGGGCTCAAACTCTATCTGTACCAAAGTCTAGGATGTGGTGACTCAATTACCTTAGTGCCCCTTTTTCAGGGTGCAAAGAAATCCTTCTGTTAGTTATTAGATTTACTGTATGGAATACAGGAGAATTATCTGAGGTAGAAATCTAGAACTTCTGAATCCAACTGATGACTATATCATCACCAACTCTTTGCTGGGTTTTGAATGATTTTCAACCCCTTGGTGGTTTGTAAATTCAACATTACAGTGTCTAGCCCTCATCATAGGAGTCGGCAGTACAAGAGAGAACACTTGAAGATGTATATATTTTTTGTTTAATGTACAAAATGTCATCTGTCAGTAAACCATATGCCTGTAATCAGTTCAATAAGAAATTAGTAAAGGATCTTTTGGGTAAGGTGGACTATACAGTTTCCTGCTTTCTCAAAATACAGTTGGAAGGTGTTCCTGAATGTCTAGAATCATAAAGAAATCAAAACTGCCATTTAAACCCACACAATTAAAGCACAAATGTACTTACTAACAAAACACGAGCAGATCAGAAATTTAGAATTCATTCATTGTGTGGTCATGCAGACAAACTTTAATTTAAAAACAAAATATCATGGAAAACAAGGTTTTTGTGCTCACTCTTCCAATGAGCTTGTACCAATGTTTAAGGCTATTTACATTTTTTCAAAGGCCATGGCCTACATAGTGTCAGGGATCCAAAAAGTGTGCAGGTCCATGTGCCAGTAAATACACAGAAGTTAATATCATGAAGCTCCAACTATAATAAGAGAAGAAAGTGTCATCTAAATATGTTTCCCTTTTTTCTTTTATAATTTGATCGTCTTCATTTTCCTTAGTTATCAAGAAAACATACAAATTTAGATCCAGACTTCCATAAGCTGAAAAATTAAGCCATGCATATAAGTCATGTGTAAGTTGACACCGATATTTCTTTTGTCTGCCAATATTTGCTACTGTTTGGTGATGATTAAAAAAACAAAACAAAGCAAAATCACTATATTTAACACATCATCCATATGTGTGGTCTTCTAATTACTGCAGTGGCTTATCTATTCTAGTTTAGACAACACAAGGCCACTATAAATTTATTTATAATAATTATTTGCATTTTCTAAAAATATAAAACATTGAAATTGCAAAATATTAACAAAGAAAGCAAGATAAATTTTTTAATGCTGCAAAGATTTTTTTCCCCTACACTCTGTTATCCATTTTCTCACTAAAAATGTGTTGTGGTAGGAAAAAAAATAATAGAAGAAAAGAAAGTTATATACAGTGATTCTAATTTCCTTGTAGAGACATTCTAATTGACTGTATCACTGATGTTGAAAGAATTTCGTTAGTAGACCAATCAAACCAATTATGTTTGCCACAGATATTTCCAGTAATTAAATTGGAGAACACATAACAGATGAGGTTCACATGTTAACAGCTCTTCCTATCATCATTTACTTCTGAATGCCCATAAGACAGGAGATGCATTTAGATTTAGTAGCTATATATTACCACTGTTCAGTTTCCCCCTTAATAGATTCAGTGATCTGAACACAGCCTAATGCCACAAAGCAGAAATGCCACATCCATCCCATATTTGTTGATTTTATATTTACTGGAGGCTACTATGTGTCTTAGCACCACGCTCATCATAGTTTGGAAATATGAGGTATATGGTGAAATCAGATGTGGTGAAATCAGAATGAGATAAGTGAAACGGAAAGAGGCACATTCAAACCAATAGAAAAAAATCAGTACAATTTCTGGATTATGTATGTATGACTAGAAGCACATGGTCCAATTTTTTAAAGCTGAGTTTGTTAAAAGAGTTTTTATTTGGAAGCAGGTATGATGTGATTTCAATATCTAAGTTTCAGCTTTATACTTATTAAATGATTTTACTTTTCTTTTAAACATGTAACCAAAAGGATATTTTTCTAATAGTCATAGAAATCTAAATTCTTTTAGAGTATACAGAGCATAACAAACTCATTAATTATACTCTGTGATGATATCAGACATTTAAAGATTATTCCAACTATTTGCCTGTTTACTAACTTATCTATTAAATCTGAATTGTTTTAGATTATTTGTATAATTCTTAGGTTTACTTTTCAACTGCTGCCTCTTCTCACTAACTCTGAGTGACCCCTTTACATGGCTCTTCTTCCCTTTGTTAATGTGTTGCTTCTTGGGCTGAAGGGCCAAATAGTCATGCATATTAGAACTGTGTATAAAGCAAAATAGACCTCAAGCAATAGCCAGGCAGTACCCTTTGTGAAAAGGAGTAGATGATTCCATGCGTTGACTGTGTGACATTATTGATTGGTGCTTAACTGTCTTCATAAGGGAGAATTGCAGATTCATAAATTTCAGATAAGTAAGGTGTTGTAAGGTCTTTTACAGAAATCAGGGTGGGGTGTTTATTCATAAATGAAAATGATCATTTCAGGTGTAGCTATAAAGTGCTTAAACAATAAAGAGTGATCTTAACAGCTATGTATATGTGTATAAATACAGAAGTCTGTGTTTTAAATGAGCCTGGCAGGTTAAGTAAGAAAAATTACACACATGGTCAAGATATGTACCTATAATTTCTTTAATGAAACTCTATTCTAAGGGAAAAATTTTAAATATAAAAGATGAACTCTCCAAAGTTCTTTGCATAACCATTTATAGATACCATGATTTGACCTCAAATACATCTTTCACCATGTATCTCATTATATCATCCTTCCACCTTGCTTTCCCCTTTATAACAAAGTCACACTATTGAACCCCCTGGCCCTACTGTTTGCTTCCTTTCAGTTGCTGCCATCTTGCTAGCGTTCACATTATACTCATTATCGAAAGCATTTCTTCTCATTAACGGTTGTCATCTTTATCGGTTTAAACTTGACCCATCCTTCAAGATACAGCTTCAACGTCAACTTCCTAATAGATCATTCCAAAATGTCATTATTTAGCATTAATCTCCTTCCCTTCTGTGTTACATAGCATTTTGTTTGTATTTTTAGAACCAAATGTATCACAATTTCCCTAACGTTTTCATTGGTTTCCATTCCTGTTTCACCTGACGGGTAACAAAAATTTTAAGATCAACAACCATATCTTGCTTATTTCTATATATACAATACTGCCAAGTTTAGTCCCTTGCCAAAAGTAGATGTTCAATAAATATTTGTGGGATTATATTGAATTTAGACAAACTGAATTAGCTCAAGGATGCTATGCACTGCGTTTCTCTACTGTTCAGTATGAATTGCTCTTGAATTGCAACATTTGTCTCAGTTTTTGCTGTAGTTGAAAGCTCATCTACTCTTAACTTAGCTCCATCTGAGTGATTTGGAGAGACATTTATTAATATTTGCATGGCTCAAAAGCAGTTCACACTGTGCAAAACACTCTGCAAATTGGAAGTGCTATTTAAAAATAAAAGGATGTATAGTGTAGTAACGTGCACCACCTTGGCACCATCAATAAATCTCTTGAATTTTTCAATGTTAAAATTAAGAGAAAGAAGCACCTGTTATACATCTCCTGAAACAATGGGACACAACTTCAGTTGCAAATGGTGACATCGTTTTGTTAAAAAGAAAAATCTGAGAACAGGTTGCTAGGGATGTTGTATGCACTCACGGTGTCTATGGAAACCGAGCCTGCACAAAACACGTAATGAGGAATAAAGAGATACCTGGAAGAGTGCCCGGTGTCAGAAAGACAAGGAAAATAACTTTTCAAAATTTATAAAGACCAAAAATAGAATAAAAAAATATACTTACCTTGTACTTTTGTGCATCAGCAGAATGTTTGAATTCTGGGGAAAAAACATAAAGAACAAAAAAGAAAAAACAAAACAATTTTTAAACCTTGCTTTGATTTACTAACACATTACTAAAATTTGAAAAATAATGTGGTCACGACTTCTAAGACACTCCTAGAATTGCCCCATGTTGTGTATTATCTGTAAGCCATGCAAGAATCTCCTCATGCTCTGAAACTGCATTTATATTTCAAAGATAATGGAACACAATTTATTTTCTTTTTGAAATGTTGAACCCTAGCATATCTAATGATTTTGGACTTCATTAATTAGAGCAGACTGCCATATCCTTGACCAGGCTTCCAGAAGCTGGCTTTGGCTGATATAAATGAATCTTTGTCTGAAAGAATGGCTATTATTTAGAGAAGAAATAGATTTATCCCTTGTCCTTATTTGACTAATGGCTTCAGATATAGTGTTTCCTCAGAATTTCATCTGTCTCCAAATGATGATATGAATGCAATAGGACCTTTAAACTAATGAAAATATCTATCAGCAATTGGTTTGTGTATAGTAAAGATTCCGAAATAATGCATTATTCATTGGTTAATTTAATTTAAAAAAAAAAGAGTGCTTCCTATGTATCAGGAGTAAGTACCAGAAATCAAAAAAGTACCAGAAATAAGTACCAGATAGCCAGTGGTGAGTATAAATAGACACAGTTCTTGCCCTCCTGTTGCTTACAGGTTAATGTGGAAGAGAGGTCTTAATCAAATCATCACATATAAATGTATAATATGTGTCAAAGATAATTCTTTTTAAAATGATGAATCAACATGAATTTGCATTTAAAAGAGATAACCAGCAATTATAGATGTAGGAAAAATGCACTTTGTGTTAATGTTTTGAAAATAACAACTACTTTGCCACTATAGATTAATTAGCGAATATTTTAAAATACATCCATGCTAAGTTTCTTTAGTTTTATACAGTATTCAAAAAAAGAACACTATTCCTGATAACAGAGGAGTATTTATAGCTTTATATTTTGAGTAGCAATACTATTGTTTTCTATTCATTGAATACTGTGTACCATGTAGCCTATATAACACTTTTTTATTTTCTGAATTCCTAAGCAAATTCTTTTAATTCAAGAATTATTTAAGAATAGACGGGTCTCAGCCAATTGAACAATTCAATTGACCAGAACATTGAGGGATTATAAACAAGAGCGAGGGGAGAAAATGTCGTACAGAGCGGCCAAGATTGGAGAAAATAGGAACCAAAATCTCCAGGGGCCAGGTCAGGCCCTGTTGAAGTCCATTAGTTCAGGAAGAACTACTGGAGTTCAAACCGATCAATCATTTCTCACTCAACCTCATGGGGTCAAATTCTGCCCTCAATTACACGCACCTAACTTTCACTCCAGTCACAGGGAGTTATACAAACCGTCAACAGGGAGGCTCTGGCCCTGCAAGTTTAGTGGAGAGTAATTGATGACTTTCTCCTTGCTCTGCTTGGCTTGGTGAGCACAGCCAGCAGCAGAGGCCTACCCTCCTCAGCGGAGTGGGAGGGTGCTATAAAAAATACTCAGACTTCAGTGCGGTACAGAGCTCTGGCAGCTGTTCATTTCAAGATCTAAGAACATCAACTTTGCCACGCATTAAGATGTATATATTTTGTCAAGTATTCTTCCCCTTAGTTTATTCCCCTTTCTCTTCTCATCTCTGTTAGATTTTCTTCTTCTCTAATAATCCGTTAGATTTTCTTCTTCTCTTTTGCTCCCCTTTTCATTTTTTTCTGTCTTTTAATAATATTAAATGAAATAAAGTGTTTGGGAAAACCTGGCACATTGTAAAAGTTAAATAATTGCTAGTTTTGTTGAGACAGTTATTATTATTTTGTGTTATCATGGCTATTATCAGTATTATCTTACCTTTTCCTTGATTTAAGGAGGTTTTGGATATATATGGAAATGATAATTCTTTAATCTTGATAAGATTTTATTTAGGAAATTTTATTTTTCATATGTTTGCCTAAAATGACACTTCATACCAAACATATAAGCAAATACTGAATTTATCTTTGAAGAAAATTTTAATGGTATTTCTTAGGCATTATCCTTTGGTGAGAAAAGTGATAGAAAAAGCATCTAGCAACATTGAAAATATTCCCAAGTATGTCACTGACAGAGCCATAATACTTGACCTAATAAAACTTCAACTTCCTGAGGTGAATAAACATTGAACTGGTTTACTATAAATAGTTAAAACTAGTATATTTTAATAACTGTCCTCCTTTATTATAAGATTTGTTAAGGTAGAGCATAATGTAGGTCAATTATCTGGAGTAGTATAAAGCTTGAAAATATGTAGCAAAAAGTATTATAATTTTAAACAATATATAATATTTTAAATAATATGTACATATAAATATCTGTGTGTTAAATATGTGTGGTAAAATCATACTTTTTTAAAATTCTGACTGCTATACTATCTAGATGCTAGTATAAATGAGAGGCTTATTCTGCTATACCAGTACATTCAGGAATATAAAATACTATAACGTATGACTTTTACAATAAACTAAAATATTTTAACAGAATATAATATATTTAAAAGTATTAAAATCATGGGTATGCATTATAAAAGAGGCACTATGAGTTTCTAGGTGCTTCCACTCCACAAATGATTATTTGTCCTACCATTTTCCATTTTCCTCTTCAGGTTCCATGTGCAAAAGTTCTGGTATATGTTGCCCTTTGGTTCAGTTCTCACAGTTTCTCAGCTGTCTCAAAAGTCCCTGGAGCACCCTGATTTTAGATTCACCCAAGAACCTCAATGAAAATATTCGACAGCAATGTTTTCACAACTGGGTATTGAATGGCTGCTAAGAGCCAGATACTGATCTTGTTGCTCATTCATTCCTGAGTCTTCCCTTGCACACACTGCCCAGACAATCTTCAAGGCAGATGGCATAAACCTGCTCTTCCCTGTTCTCTTAGGTTTCCTGAGTCCTATATAGTCCACATTACTATAACACATGAAGGGACTCATTTAATTAGAGTCTCACATACCACCAAATTTTGTTTTCAAGAAGAAAAAAATCACACTTTTACCGATTGTTGCTATTTTTCAATCACCCATTAACAACTATGTCTTTCCATGTGTGTATACTACCAGATCTTGCTTTCCTCCTCAATGAAAGGCATTTTACTGCCCAGTTAATCCAAACTCCTTCTCTTGTGTCATTGTCCACAATACTTAGAAAGGGGTTCCTCTTGAATGTTTGCTCTAAAACCTTTGTTGATTCATTTTAGTAAGAAAGCATCTATAGTCAAAGACTGCATTGAGAGGTAGTATAATTAGTGATTAAAAGAATGGGCACCAGACACAGATTGCCTTGAAATTTGCTTCTGCAATTTCCAGCTGAATATTTAACCTCTCTTTTTTCAAGTTTATTATCTGTAAGTGAAGATAATAATAACTTCCTCATAGGATTATGAATTTAATATACTAGTTAATATCAAGGCATATAAAAGCATTTAGAATAATACACAAAGTTAGTATACAATAAAAGTAAATATAAACAAGAGGATCAGTGTTTCATCAAAAACTTATCTGGAAAATAAGTAATCTATCAAATGGAAATAAGTGTCCACTCAATGCAGAATGGTCTTTCCTAAACATTTTGGGCTCTATAAAAACATTAATTTTAAATGATGTTAACTAACATTATGTGAAAAAAGTCGTTCTATCATCAGATAAATCGGAAAACTCATGTTTAAGAAAGATAAAATTTTTAATGCTGGACTTCACAGACCTGCATAATGAATCTCCCAAAGAGGCATAAGTTATGTAATATTTCTGAAACAAATTCAATTTTGAAACTCTTACTATTTGTAGAGCATCTCACAGTTCTATTGTTCTAGTAGATAGAATTTTGGGAAGGTTTGTTTCTAATAGAGTTCGAGTTTCAGTTCTGTACCTATGGATTTGTATCATCAGAAATAAAATACTTACAGTTTTGGCTTCAGAGGTCTGGATAGCTTTACTATTCCTCTTATATTTAGATGGTATGGTCAACCATGTCATTGACCAGTGACCCCATGCAAATTACAGAACTACAACATCCAATATATTAGACGTTAACCACATCTGGCTATTAATCACTTAAAATGTGGCTAGTCTGAATTGAGATATGCTGTAAGTGTAAATAAACACCAGATTTCTTAACTAAAGAAAAAAAAAGTAAACTATCTAAAAGGTTCCGGTCACCTACTTCCAACACGAGTGTGTGGGGTGTGGAGAGGTTTCCTTATACCACCAAGCAATTTTCCTGATACGAGCTGGGTGTCTTACAATTCAACTCAATTCTGACACTATCTACCAGGAGATAGCATCAGATTCCATAGGTTGAGGGCTTAGTTGTACAAGACTGCTCCCCAGCCCCACCTCAGCCCCTTCAGATGTCTATCTAAGCCCAGGTCATTACTCGTGCTTCTGACCAACTGGCTATAAATCAGAGGTTCCCATGCCCCCTCCTTGGGTTGGATTAATTTGCTAGAGTGGCTCACAGAACTTGGGTAATCAGTTTACTTCCTAGATTACTGATTTATTATAAAGGATATTAAAACATAAAAATCAATAGCCAGATGAAGCGATACATAGGCCGAGTATCAAACAAAAGAGATTTTGTCCTCGTGGAGTTTGGGCCTGGCATGGCGGCACATAGAAGCGTTCTGGTTCCTCAAACTGGAAGTTCTTTGAATCCCTCCTTTTGGGTTTTTATGGAGGCTCCATTACCTAGACGTGATTAAATCATTGGCCATTGGTGATTGATTTAACTTCTAGCTCCTTTCTTTTCCCCAGAAATCAGGAAGTGGGACTAAAGTTGCAACTCTCTATTCCTGGTTGGTTCCCCTGGCAACCAGCCCTCATTCCCTGGTGCTTTCTAAAAGTCACTTCATTAACATAAACCCAGTTGTGGTGAAAAGAGGCTTGTTAGAATAACTAGACACCCATTTCACCTTTATAATTCTGAGCATTACAGGAATTGAGGACAAGAGACCAAATATTACAACAAAAGATGCTCCTATTCTCTTATGGTTCAGGAAATTCTGAGAGTTTTGGGAGCTGTGAGCCAGGCACCAGTAAGACCAAGACCAAACATATATGAGGAATGTATTTTGGTCATCTGAATGACCAAATATATATATCTCTTGCAAATCACAATATTGCACTATTTCTTTCATAACTGATTACAAGTTAAAATGATAATAGTTTGGGGGCTGGCCTGGTGGCACAAGCAGTTAAGTGCGTGTGCTCCACTGTGGCGGGCCGGGGTTCGCCGGTTCGGATCCTGGGAGCACAACAAAGCACCGCTTGGCAAGCCATGCTGTGGCGGCGTCCCATGTGAAGTGGAGGAAGATGGGCACGGATGTTAGCCCAGGGCCAGTCTTCCTCAGCAAAAAAAGAGGAGGCTTGGCAGATGTTAGCACAGGGCTGATCTTCCTCACACAAAAAAAATGATAATAGTTTGGATACATTGGAATAAATAAAACATACTATTAAAATTAATTTTACCTATTTCTTTTTACTTTTTTAATATACCTACTAGAAAAGTTAAAACATTACCTAAGTGGCTTATGTTAGATTTTTATTGGACGATACTGCTCTAGGTTTGGCCAAGATGCAGTAGCAACAAGAACCACACTTTGTCACCCCATCTTGTCTCCTCAACACTACTCATCCATAATATTCAGAACATTCAGAACACAAGGGACCAGAGAATAATTTAAACAAAGAGAATGTTAAAATTTTACTTAAAATTCTTAAAAATAAAGGGGCCGGCCTGGTTGCATAGTGGTTAGGTTCACACACTCTGCTTTGGCAGTCCGGGGTTCACGGGTTCAGATCCTGGGCATGGACCTGCGCAACTCTCGTCAAGCCACGCAGTGGCGGCGTCCCACATGTAAAGTAGAGGAAGAGTGGCACAGATGTTAGCTCAGTGACAGTCTTCCTCAGGCAAAAAGAGGAGGGTTGGCAACAGATGTCAGCTCAGGGCCAATCTTCCTCACCAAAAAAATAAATTAATAAATAATAATGAAATAAATAAAAAATAAAATTCTTAAAAATAACATTCATCGCAGGTGGAATTTTCAAGAAATTAACTATAAACTCTTGCCTTTCAAACAAGGCCTGAAAATCTTATAATGAACAAGAGATAAACTAAATCAACTCTTCCAGCCAGAGAAGACAAATGTACTTCAGTCCCAGAAACTGCACAGAAGAAATATAACTTCAGCCTGAAATGGCTAAGCCAATGGCTGTAGACAATCACAGAAAGAAGAAATTTCAAGTTTTTATTTTGATCTGGGTTTTATATTGGCAAGACACAAAATTCGCTAGTGAAACAGAAGAGATCTATATGGTGAAATTTAGAATTTAAGAGACATTCGGGATGAAATTTCAGTTAAATAGAATGGTAAATATCATAGACAGTTTATAGGAGAAATTCCTCCTCGCTTATTAAAGAACAGATAATAGATGGATGAACAGATGGCTAAAAGACAGACAGAAAGATAGGTAAGAAATAGGTATAAAATAGAGTGAATTATGATTCCAGTTTAGTGGGATTATATTTTGTAGATTGTTATTTATATTTATATGTTCAAAGAAGTAGAGACTTATAGTTACATATATAATTCTTAGTTTAAGAATATTGTATGACAGAACTAACTGTATTTGCCCATTAGTGAAGCATACTCTACAGATTGTTTATTGATTCTCCTTCAGCTAATGAATCCAGTAGAAGAGATATTCAGAGCCACCAGTTCATAGATATGTGAAAGGGAAGTCTGATAAGAGCTGACCACTTACTCCTCAGAACACAACTGGAGGTTATAGGAAAACAGCTGATATTTTGCAACTTAAATCAAACTATTTTGGGAGTTACTATTTATTCTTCTAAATTTGGTTAATGTGGTAAACTGAATAATTGCCCTAAAGATGTCCGTATCCTAATCCCCAAACCTGTGAATAGTTTATCTTATGTGGCAAAAAGGGACTTTGCAGATATGGATAAATTAAGGATCTTGAGATGGGGAGATTATCCTGGATTGTCTGGGTGGACCCGACGTATTCACAAGAGTCCTTACAAGTAGCAAAGAAGGTCAAATGCACAGAGCAGGCCATCTGACAGCAGAAGCAGAGGGAGAAAGGCCGTGTCGTATGGGGCCAGAGGCCAAGGGATGAGGACAGCCTCCACCCTGGAAAAGTCAGGGAAACACATTCTCCCCTGAAACCTCCAGAGGATGTTATGCCAACACCATAACTGCAGTCCAGTGAGACGGCTTTTGTACTTTGGATCACTAAAACTGTAAGATAATAAATTCGTGTTATTTTAAGCCACTAATTTGTGGTAACTTGTTATAACAACAATGGAAAACTAATACAGTTAGTATGCTATCCTCACAACACTTCACTACAGTCATCTGAGAGTCCAGTACTTCATCAAAAGGGTCTGGTTTTTATGCCAAGTGTACTAATAATCTCATGGTGATGCTTAAACTGTACATAGCAATAAACAGTGGCTACCCCCACAGTCTCAATACAAACTCAGTATAAATAGCACCTGTAACTGTGAGTCTGAGTGCTAAACAGTCCCTTTATCAAAGCCCATAGAAGAGAATCTGAAAGGAGTCATAAATGCCTAGAAACAGCTTAGTTGTAAGGAAGAGGATTGATTCTAGAACTTATGTTACAAAAGTAAATACTAACCAAGACAATACCTGAATCCTTGATGAAAGGTTTGGTCTCAAACAATATCAAAACATGGTATTGTTTATCATTTGAAATTTATATACAAGATTTCAATATAACTCCTCTTAGCCACTAGTTAAATAAATGTCCTTTCTAAGACAATTTTAAAATGGAAAGCAAGGAAGAAAAACAAAGAATGATAAAATTGTCAACTCTTCCCCCCACATTCACCTTCCCGTTCTGTTATAAAGAGTCAGTCCAAGTAAGGGTAACTTTGCACCTGTGAATCTTTGGGCAGCAAATCTAAGATGGACTAATTAAAATTTGGAGTAGGGCCCATGACTGATTCATCTTTATATTCCTTCCATAATCCAGTGCATGTAGTAGAAGGTAAGAATATCTTGTCAAATGAATAAATTAAAACTAACCCAAGTATATTCCTGTGAAATGTATTTACTACCAATTATATTACACTCAGATTACAGGTAAAAAGGTTACTTTGCCTACAAAGAAAAATGGATGAGATACAGTGTATCCCCTGTCCCCAAACAATGCACCTGGGCTAACATAACCTTGAAGTTCCTACCTGATTTATTCACCTTTCTAGATTTGCTCTTAGCTGGGTGGGGCTGTAGCCCCTCCCTCCACCTAGACCCAGATGAAGCACCGTGTTTTAAAAGGATGCTTAAAAGGTTGTGTAACTACAGGAATTGTGTAGGAATTCATGCATCTTGGGGTAATATTTGACCAATGCGAGACAGGAGATGGCACATACCTAAATCCCTCACCTTTCCCCTTTGGAGATAAGCCAAGTGAATAAGCAACCACTTTAGTGCTCAGTTTAATGTTTTTGATGAAGCTTTGGAGAGGCTAGTAATGTTCCACTTTATTCTTTTTTCCCTCCTTCCCATCCTCACTTTCTTTTCTCTCTCACTCTAATTTTCGTGGGTTTTCACTTCCCAGTACAGTTGGGCAATTGATTTTTGCCTCAGGCTATGTTCCCTTGGTATCATTGACTAAGACAGTTTTCATCCTTAGGGGCCAGGGCATGGAAAAGACAATTCAGTTCTGCAGAGTCAACGGAAGTTGTAAATTAAAAACCTCTCTCTCCAAAGAAATTGGCATGAAACAGTATACATTAATATTCCACTTGAAACTAAGGAATCAAATATAGTGGGGCCTGTAACTCATATAGACCCGGAAGGTATCCTAAGTGAAAATGAAGTATAATCTAAGAGTTAGACTAAGTAAATTATAGGATAATTCATTCCAAAATATTTAATCCACACGTAAGTGGTTAATAACTTAAAGACCAGGAGAAACAAAATAATAAGTGTATTTTCAAAAAATTAGGGGAACATTTTCCCTAGCCAACAGATGCCTGAAGGAAATTTCTATTTTTTCTTCAAATTCAGTAACAAAATTTTACTTGGATCGTGTTCTCTCTTGAGTCCAGCTCAGGCTCTTATGCAGTTGAATTTAAGAGAACCTTATGAAATCTGATCAATAGAATTTTAAATCCGATAACAAGAATGTCCTGAACATTACTCCTAACTGTTGCGCCTCTTCTTGAGTTAGAAAAGAGATACTTGATAAGCAAACAAAGCAAGTATTCCTAGACCTAAAGTCACCTTATAATTACAATAAAAATTTTGGATTAGGAGGCCTGGGCGTAAGTGAGTGCTGTCCCAATCAAGTGATTTATCCAAGGTCAACTGATATGATTGCTCTACTCCTTAAGGCCAGCTGCATGGGTATTAATTACACAATCGCACAGGAGCCTGTGTAAGAGGGGCCCCATTCTTGGTTCACTACACTGCTATCACCCTCTTGAAATTCTTAATGCTTTTGGAAAAAGGGGCCCTGCATTTTCATTGCCAGTTGGGCCCCCACAAACTATGCAGCCAGTCCTGTACAACTTCCAAACTAGATGCTAGATTCAGCTCCATTTTTTAGCATGTAATTAATTCACAGAATTTGTAGGGAAAGGATTATCAGGTAATAATTCTGAGATTTATATCAAAATAATCTTGCCCCTGTCTCCATTCTGAACTTTGACTTGTTCCTGGCCCGGGTGCCCCGTGAGCGGGTCACTGCCCAGGAGTTCAGGGGCTGGATAGCTCTGTCTCTTTGTATTTGGTTGCTATCTTTGTTATTTCCCCAGGAGCCTCATCATTGATATTACTTTTTGCCCCCCATATTTCTGGGTCATGAACTCTTGGTCTTTTCAGGATTTTTATATAAAAGAAACAGGGATTTTTCACATTGCCTCAAGACCAAAGGGAGAATAATTTTAAGATACATAAGACTCCAATCTATGTACTCTAGGGATGGCCTAGTTTTTCTGAGTCTCACTCTTCTGAAAGCCACTCAGTCTGCTTTATTGTGTCTCTGAGTATGTGAAAATGTTTGTTCTCTCATTGTGGATTCCTTGTGTTACTTCATGGCTGTTCTTCTCACCTCTTTTCAGTTACAGCATCCCCTGCAAACTGTATTATTATTTTGGTATCTCTTAGTTTAGGTATGAAAGAGGGAAATTGTTTGGCTTCTCTTTCAAAGGTGGGACACATCAGTTGATTTTCCACACTCTGGGTTGCCAGCCCACGAGTCAGAGGCACATCCCCAGGTAGCATTAGCCCTAATTAGCAAGGTCCAGGAACAGAATCATGTGGTATACAACACGAGTGCCTACTAAGAGCTATGATTTACCAGAACTGGCTGTGGGCATGGTAGGGAATGTATTTGACACATAAGTTAAAAATCCTGACCCAGAATATGAGTCCCAAAGTCTCCATGGTAGTAGCTGAAGTGCTAGTCTACCGTTTAATAGGAACTTCCTTGGTGTCAATTATGAGATAAGCAGATTGCTTGCTCTGCTTCTCAGCAGTCACTACAATTTTTCATGCTGAGCACCCGTTGCTTGAATTCCCATCAATTATTTACTTCTTGGACACCTTCAAAACAGCCATCATCTCTTTCTGGTTGTCCAGGCATGGTCTGACCCTCTCTCCTGCTAACCGAGTTCCACATATGATGAGTTTCCTTTTAGATTATTGAAAAATGTTCATCTACAATTAAAAAAAGTCTGTCAGAAGTACTTTCTTCATGCAGTATATTTTGCTATGAGAATAAAATAACTACATTTTGAATTGACTTCTTGTTATTTTGTTTACACTCAAAACATCCCAGCAAGTTAGCTAATAAAGAACAAATTGGGGTTTTCCCTTCCTTTAATTCTTAAAAATATTTTAACTATTTAATTTTCCTAACTACTTTAATGAAATGTTATATCTTGAATTTTGGCCTTATAATTCCAAATTCTCTACTTTTTGCTCTATATCGTGAGATATCAAATCAAAGTTCAAGGTACAAAAAATTTCTATCCTTGTATAATCTTCTGGTCTATCTTAGACTATAACTCAATGTCTACTATTTGTAAGTTGTGTATCGTCTATCCTTTTCTATTCTTTTTTGTGTGTGTGTGTGTGCGAGAAAGATTAGCCCTGAGCTACCATCTGTTGTCAATCTTCCTGTTTTTGCTGAGGAAGATTGGCCCTGGACTAACATCTGTGTCCATCTTCCTCTGCTTTATACATGGGACACCTGCCACAGCATGGCATGATAAGCAGTGCGTATGTCCACATCCGGGATCTGAACCTGCGAACCCCGGGCTGCCAAAGCGGAGCCAGCAAACTTAACCACTATGTTACCAGGCCGCTCTCTCTGTTCCTACTCTTTAGACATAAGCTTACTTTATGAATGATCTTAGTTTAGCATTATTTACCTACAAAATAATGCAAAAACGTATCAGGTTTAGATATCACTAAGTAAAAAATTTTTTTCTTTCGTTTTCTGATATTATGAGAATATTTTCTGAGAAAAAAATTGAAGTAAACCACTATCAAATAAAATAGTATGTACTTTAAAACACACGTAAAGCTTTTGAAAATGAAAGTCAAGAAGTATATGTACAAGAATTTTATAAAGGAAAAGAACACAATTTTACAGAAAACATAATTAAAGTATTCTTGCATCATATTTGGAAATTGTTTTATTTAGATAAAAATAACTTTACAATAGCAAATCATTTTAGAAGCAAAAGACAGAGATACAGACAAGGTTAAAAAAAAAGCTTTCAAGGAACATAAAAGCAACAAGCCAGTTTTCTATGTCTAACTACTGTGTTGCAGTTTTTGTCTATGTTTTGCCTCTTTTTAAGAAAAAGCATCTTGGCTCCTCTTCTCGATTTCTAGCATTTGGTCATTTAGATAAAGGCACAGATGCTCACTTGCTTAAGTAATTGTATTCAAATGATTTTTATTGCCTAAGAATGACCTCACTGCTGGATATTGCCTATGGTTTGGAGGGTACAGCACAAGGCATTTAAACGATAAGGTAGATGTTTCCAACTTGAATCTTGCCTGAAGAGAATAACAGGGAATGTCTAGCTTCATTACCTTTTAGTGGTTTAATCTACAATATTTATTAGTGTTGCTACTTTCTCAGTGTCCATAACAATTCTTCTGTCTCATTTAGTAGCTGTGTATGGTAAATGCTCCTGCATACCTGTGGTTTGATAGTATTTCTACCATTTATCACCAACGTAGAATAGTAGAATAAGAAGGTCTTTGTATAGTCTCCTGAAATTTCACTTTACCATAGAGTAGGATATACGTGTTGGAATAGGTGTGTATATACACACACACATATATGCATATATATATGATATATAATATAAATGCATAGATATGCACACTCTCCTTTTCTGTTGACTTTAAGGGAAGTTTTAAAAGCTTAGTAAGACAATATTTTTCTTTTATACATAGGAGTTAATTCAGTATAATCAATAAACAGTATTAGGTAATATCAAAATCATTGAATGAAACACTGAAGTTATCTTAAGACTTTGCTTGCAAAGCAGATTAGTATATCAACAGTTGCACAGCACTAGGAATAAGAACTGGGTTCTAGTCCCTACTCAGTTCTTTATAGTCTCTCAGACTTGGTCAAGTCATTTAATTTAGCCAAACCTTAGTTTTCTTACCAATGAAATGGGATAATAAACTATTTTTGGAGCTAAAAATTCTTCTCTTCTATATTCCTACAGCTTAGCAGTGTGCTCAGAACCTTGCAGAGGCTCAATAGATACTTGTTAATCAGACAGACTAATGCAACTGATTGTATCAGATGATCCTTTAAGGACTCTTCTAGCTCAAAGAACAGTACATTATTTACAATGTCAATTTTTCCCTTTTTGAAGGCAAGTAGCAAGGAAGTGTAAACATATATGACAGAAGGAAGACACTTTTACAAGTAATAGTCTTTTATGTTTAGTGGCTTAGTCACGTTCTAAGGACTGAGGCTTTTGGATTCATTTTGGAGTAGTTTGTAATAAATAGATATATTTCTTTTGGGATATATAAGTCCACAAATTGTGGGCATTTAAATAAAGTGAACTTGTGGTAAAACACTTTGAGAAAAATATATCATTATAAATGGTCTGCTCAATAAATACCGCATTCTAATAAGATCACACGTTCTTTATTTTACTTTTCAAATTGATGCTGCCTTTAATGGGCCAAAAGAGCTGAAATTCTACTACCACTCTCTTTGCATTTTGCCTTCCTCTTAGACTTCCTCAAAATGTGGAAAGGTATGAAGTGCTGAAGAGGCCTGTTCTGCTGGCCCAATGGGGCTCCTCTGAAGTCTGTTCAGTGGGCTCCATTGGTGCTTCTCAATGCTACATGTTCTCACCACCGAAGCTCAGACAAGTTCACCTGAGCGGTTATACAGATCTGCTGAGTCACATCTTGTATATCTGATTCCTTTGTTAAACTCTGCCCATGGTGCCCCTCGCCTGTTCAAGTCTCTAAGTGCTTTTTAGCTTATTTAATCCCGCGTACAGATCTTTAAGTTGCCGGTGGTCCCAGGAACGCTCTGTCCATGTGGTTTCCACATTTATTTTTTACCCAAAACCACTTTTACCTTTCTAGCCAGGACATTTACTTCTAAACCTGAAACAACATCAAGTATCTTTTACCAACCCAAATATAACCAAGGTAGCTTTCTTGCTACTTTCTTTCTGTAATAGTAAAAAATTAAAACAACAGAAGTTAAATCTTTCATAGACAATCTTGCTAGAAACATTTTCAAAATTGACACAATAAATATAAACTTACTGATATATTTATATGAAAGAAGAAACAAATTAGTGTTTAAAGAAGATTATCAGATATGTCCATTACACATCTTGAAAATACTTCCCTCTGTAAATTTCAGGATATTTATTTTCTGTTTAATTTCTTTTCTTTCATAAATTAAAAAGATCTTGAGGATAGGGGATATATCTGCCTGGATCACTGCTGTAATTTCAGCAGCTTCCTCATGACTGGCATAAAATAGATGCCCGTATACATATATTTAATGGATAAATAAAATAAAGATTGTTCTGCTAAGAGTTTCATTCAAGCTTCCTTTTTAGGTAACCACTTTTACTAAAATTATGTTGTTTGTCTGTCTATGGAAATATTCTATCATACATCGGTTTCCAAATTATATCTAGCATTTATTAATTTTCATCTAAAACTTATCTCTGTCTTCTATTTCCCAGCAATCTGTCAAAAATCTGTTTCCTCTGCAAACTTAAATGCTTCAGTCTGCTTTGTTATGCTGAGTAGGTCAGTACTGAAGATCAAATTTGTGGTTTCTACTTCTAGTCTATATCCTGCATCTCTTAAAAAAAAAAAATGTATACACATATATACACACACAAGCACACTCATATGCACACGTCAAGAATAAGTTCTTGAGTTTCCTCCTTTATGTAAAGTGTAAAAAGGATTGTTTAACTTAAATCACATTAAGAAACGACATTTACTTAAAGCCTTAACCATGCTCAAGATTCTGGGTAAAGCGATTTCTACGCATTATCTCATTGTATACTCATAAAAACTTAAGTAGTGATAATTTTATTGACCACATTTTACAGATGAGAACACTGAGGCTTAAGGTGATTAAGTTCTGAGCAAATTTTCAGAGCTGTTATTGGCAGCTCAATATTCTTTCAGAAATTTTTCTGTCTCTAAAATTTATGCTCATAACCTACACACCACTTTGCAGTTGGTCCTAAGCTTCTTCAATTTTTATTAGATTAGATTAGATCCCTCAAAAGGAAAAAAAATGTTTTTGTTTATGCTTTAACTGAAGAAACAATTTTCTTCACTTTAATTTTTAGAATACCACCTATACCAAGCAAATATAATTACTTTTTGGGTAAATACACCTTCTTTCTTATTAGCCTGAAAGTATAGGCTAATAAGAGTATTTGAGATGTGAAGTCATCTTTCCAAGGCACAAAATGAGTAAGAGGAGACCATAGGTCAACTACTTTTTCTGCAATTAGTTAGTTGCGTAACTTTGGACATAGACTAAGCCATTGAAATTATTTAGTGCTCAGATTCCATGTGTCTAAATACATAAAATGAAAATATTGTGTTAGATTACCTCCAGTATCCTTTCAGCCCCCAAACGTGTGTTTTACATGTTTTCATGAAGCATTTCACATAGATGGCCTACATGTTTAATTAAGAACCAGCATTCTGAGGCCAGCCCAGTGGTGCAGAGGTTAAATGCACTCGCTCTGCTTTGGCAGCCCAGGGTCCACGGGTTCGGATCCCAGGCGCACGCCAACGCACCTCTTGTTAAGCCATGCTGTGGCGGCGTCCCATATAAAGTGGAGGAAGATGGGCATGGATGTTAGCCCAGGGCCAGTCTTTCTCAGCAAAAAAATAAAGAGAAGGATTGGCAGATGTTAGCACAGGGCTGATCTTCCTCAAGAGAAAAAGGGAGGATTGGCATCAGATGTTAGCTCAGGGCTGGTCCTCATCACAAAAAAAAAAGAACCAGCATTCTCACCTAACTGATTAAGTTTATTTTTTTGCCCAACATTTGTGCTGATACAGGCTGGAAATCAGACACTTGATTTAATTGTTTGTTCTCTTTCATTTATAATGCTTCTTTTTATCGAGTTCCAACCTTTTGATTGCCCCTACTTTATCTAGGAGACAACTATGCAAATTGAAAAGTCTAAAATAATTTTAAGTGTGATTGGTCCAGGATATGCTTAAATACTAAGGTTCACAATTTGCAAAATAGCATAGAGCTAGAGAATAACTAATGGTTATTAATAATATATTTTACTTATTAAAAAGATAATGTTTAGAAATATGTTTTTAAAAATTCAGGATTTTGGGGTATTTCTCAATTGTTTTATCACCATGATGTTATGAATTTTAAGATAAAAATGTGCTAGAGTATACTATGGGATGGAAATCATACCTATAGAGAGGAAATCGTTGCAGATATTATGATATTTGTAGTATAGAATGACAAAATAACTGATATAATAGAAAAAGGAAAATAAATGTTTTGCAGAAGACTTATGAGAAAATGTTTGAATGTATGTATGATCATACATTTTGTCTTTAATTTTACTGTGTTTAAGCTCGAAACAGTTGATATAAATGTAGAGTGTATAAAAAGGTATTACCAAAAACAATCTTAAATTCCACCTTTTTCAGACATGCCCATTAATTAATTTGACTCATTTTTATTGATCTCCTTGTTTGTGCTAGGCTTTGGGCAGGTAAAATGAGAACAAAGCTGTTCCCAGCCAAATAAATTTATTTGGCACTTAAAGTGTGCAGTTACTCTACTAAATCTTTGCATGCATTTTCTCAATTAAACTTTTTACCGATGAGGAGATTACAATTATTATTCCAATTTTATTCTGGATAATAAAAACAGAAAACATATCTGAAATATACAAGAACTCTTAAAACTCAACAATAAGAAAGCAGGAAAAGAATTAAAAATGGGCAAAAGACCTGAACACATAAATGACAATGAACATATAAAAATGGCAAATAAGCATGTGAAAAAAATACTCAACATCATTTGTGATTATGGAAATGCAAACTAAAACACGAGATGCTACTACATACGTATTAGAAAGGCTAAAATCCAAATCAGAACAAAAAATCTAACAATTCCAATTACTGGTAAGGATGTGGAGCAACAAGAACTCTCATTGATGGTAGGAATTAAGCCTCATACAGCCACTTTAGGAAACAACCTTCTTACAAAGCTAAACATCATCTTACCATAGGATCAAGCAATCATAGTCCTAGGTATTTACCAAACTTATTTAAAAATGTATGTCCACAGAAAAACCTGCACATGAATAACTATAGTAATTTTATTCAAAATCATCAAAAAGTGGAACGAACCAAAATATCCATCAAGGGGAATTGACAAACAAACTGTGGTGCATCCATACAATTAAACACTATTCAGCGATAAAAGAACAAATGAGTTATAAAGCTATACAAAGACCTGGATGCAATTTAAATGCACATTGCTAAGTGAAAGAAGCCAGTCTGAAAAGTCAACATACTGTTCATATGAAATTTTGGAAAAAGCATAGCTATAAAAATAGTAAATATCTCAGTGGTTACTAGGTGTTCTGGGTTGGGGAGAGTGAGGGAAGAGGGTTGAACAAGTAAAGAAAAAGGGATTTTTGAGGACAATGAAACTACTGTTTAAAATTTAGTGGTGGAAATATGACACGCTACATTAATAAAAACTTAGAAATTTACAGCACAGAGAGTAAATCTTACTGTACACAAATTTTTTTAAAAATTAAAAGGACAGATGACTTTACTGGTGAATTCTATCAAACATTTAATGAAGAATTATTTTAATCCTTTATATACCCTTCCAAGAAATAGAAGAGGAAGGGACGCATCTTAACCCCTTCCAAAAGTCAGTGTTACCATATTACTAAAACTAGACAAAGACATTACAAAAAAAGAAACTACAGACCAATAGGTCTTATTACTATAAATGCAAAAAATCCTCAATAAAAAACTAGCAATACAAATCTGGCAGCATATAGAAAGGATTATACACCTTGACAGTGTGAGATTTACCCAACAAATGCAAAGTTGGCTCAGTACAAGAAAATGAATCCCTGAAATATATTATATTAATAGAATCAAGAGAAGAACACCATGATCATCTCAATAGATAGAGATAATAAAAACACTTAACAAAATCCAGCAATTTTTTACAAAAACACTCAAAAAATTGGAAGGGAATGTCTTCAAAATCTATATCATACTTACTGGTGAAGAATGAAGACTTTCCCCTGAAGATCAGGAAAAAGACAAGGCAGAGTACTCTTGCTATCTCTTTTCAACAATGTACTATAGGTTCTAACCAGGAAAGTTGGGGAAGAGAAAAAAAAAAAGGTACCTAGATTGTAAAGGAAGAAGCAAAACTATGTCTATTTGCAGATGGCAGGATCTTATTCATAGGTAACTTCTGCAAATCCACAAGAATATATTAGAATTAATAAACAAATTCACTAAAATTGCGGGATACAAGCTCAATATTAAAAAATGAGTTGCATTTTGATACACTAGCAATAAACAATCTGAAAATGAAATTTTAAAAATTCTACTTGCATTAGCATCAAAAAGAATAAAATGTTTATGAATAAATCTAACACAAGAAGTGCAATCTTGTGTGGTGAAAATGAAAATAAAATATTACCAAAATAAATTAAATACCACCTAAATGAATGGAAAGACATCCCTTGATTATGGATTGGAAGGCATAAAATTATTGGGATGATGATACTCCAAAAATTGATCTACAAATTTAATTCAATTCCTATCAAAATTCCAATTACCTTTTTTTTTTTTTGCAGAAATAAAAAAGCTGATCCTGAAATTCACATACAAATTCAAGGAAACCAGGCTCACAAAAACAATCTTGCAAAAGAACAAAGTTGGGGGACTCGTACTTCCAAATTTCAAAACTTACTACAAAAGGACAGACATGAAGAATAATGGAATAGAATTGTGATTCCAGAGGTAAACCTGTGGTCAATTGATTTCAACAAAGGCACCAAAACCATTCAATGAGGATAGTATAGTCTTTTTCACAAATGTTCTAGGACATCTGGATATCAACATGCAATAGAATGAATTTGGATCCTTACCTCACACCACATACAAAAGTTAACTCAAAATTGATTGAAAACCTATGAATCATTGCTAAAACTATAAAACACTTAGGAGAAAATATACTTGTCAATCTTTGTGATCTTGGATTAGTCAATGGATTTTTAGATACGATACCAAAAGCAAAAGCAACACTAACAGACAAATAGAGAAATTGGACTTCATTGAAATTAAAAGCTTTTGTGCATCAAGCACACTATCAAGAAAGTGAAAAGACAAATCTATATTTGATAAGGGCGTAGTATCCAGAATATATAAACTCCTCTTACATCTCAACAATGAAAAGACAAATAAATCACTTAAAAATAGGTAAAGGAATTTAGATAGATATTTCTACAAAGAAGATATACAAATGGTCAATAAATACACAAAAAGATACCCAGCACCATTAATCATTAACAAAATGCAGATCAAAATTAGAATGAGATAGCATTTTCTACTTGCTGGGATGGCTGTAGTCAAATAAATGGAAAATAACAAGTCTTGATGAGCATATGGAAAAATTAAAACTCTGACCTATTGCTGATAGAAATGTAAAATGGTGCAGCTTCTGTGGAAAACAGTTTGACAGTTCCTCAAAAAGTTAAACATAGAGTTGTCATGTGACCCAGAAATTGTTCTCCTAGGTATATGCCCAAGAGTATTGAAAACATATGCCCCCACAAAAGCTTGTACATGGACATTTATAAAAGCATTATTTATAATAGCTAAAAGGTGGAAAGAATGTAAATGCTTATCAAAGGATGAATAGGTAAATTGTAGTATCAATACAATGGAACGAATACATTTAAAGCAATAAAAAGAAATGAAGTACTGACACATGCCACAACATGGATGAGCCTAGAAAACACTATGCGAAGTGAAAGAAGCCAGTCACATGGGCCCACATATTGTATGATTCAATTTATACGAAATGTCCAGAATAGACAAATCCATTGAGACAGAAAGTAGATTAGTGGCTGCCTGGGGATGGGCATAGGGCAGAATGGGGAGTGACTGCTATTTGGTACAGAGTTTCTTTTTGTAGTGATGATAAAATATTCTGGAATTCGACAATGGTGACGGTTTTGCACAACCTGTCAAATATACTAAAAATTACTGAATTGTATATTTTAAAATAGAGAATTTTATGGTATGTGAATTATATCTCAATTAAAAGAAGTAATTTGTCATTTCTATACATTTTATATAAGACTCTTGATAAAGAGTATCACTAACATCATTTCTATGGTGAAAATAAGATTCAAACTCATCAAGGGAGAAGTATATTCCAGAAAATAATGTTTCCAGATTACAATATTATGCTGATCTCAATATGTGTATATGAAGGATTTATTGCTCTGTAATATGCCTTAATGATATATATACTCAATACTTTTTGGTTTGGGAGATCCTCAAGAAATAACGCTATGTCTCTTCACTTTGGCCAAATACAAATAAATTTTTTATGTTCACATTTATTTTTTGAACGATTTAAAGAAGTTTATGAATACTGGAAGAATATACTCCATCTTTCTCTACCTTGTGTACTGTGTTTGTTGAATGTGCTCAATAAATGATCACAACAACAGCAGTAACACAAAATAATGTACAATAGAACTGTCTTATTTACAAATTTTGTAGCGCAACAGTTAGTGCATATAATCAGGAGGAGATATAATCTTCAGTCCACGAACTCAGGTATTCAATGAATTATAATTTTACTAGATTTTCTATAACAATTTAATTGCCATACTTCTCCAAGTGTGTTGTCATTCTCTGTGCTCATTACACAGAGCCCACTCTCTGTGTTCACTTACACAGACTTTCATTTCCCTATGAGTTCAGTTCACGTTCTGGAAGATTTACGTGGCACTGAAGAGTCAGGGAGGAATATCTGGTTCTTAATGCCGCCAGTGGTCACTAGAATGTAATTTCTGCAAAGGCAGAGATTTTGAGGGCATTGATCACTGCTGTGTCTCACTATTTATAAAAATGTTTGGCACATTATATATGGTTGGTTCAATAAATTGTCCAATTAATAATGTCTGTGCTAGGATCTTCTGAGGTAACCATTGGTCTTACTGGTTCTCCATTATAGGTGTACAAATGACTATTTTAAAGGATCTTCAGGCCAAGCTTTGGGAGAGTATCTGAATCTTTTTAGGTCTTATATGGCCAGAGACAATATATTCTTTTCTGATCTCTGCATTCCTACAATTTCTCAAGGGCTCTTCACAGGAAATGAGAAACAGGTCTCTTTTATGCTTGAATATCAAAAATTTACCTGGAATTTGGCCAAAGAAAAGGGTACAGAGCCGCTTTCTCTAACACTCAATACCACTCACTTCACTCTGTTTTGTTTCTGCTCAGGGAATCCTATTCTCCTCTAGGGTATGTGGGAAGAGAGCGTGGGGAGGGGGCTGGTTACCAGGAGTAACAGGATTCTTACTCTTAATTTTTTTCTAAAAAATTCTATATTCTTTTTATTCCCTTCTTGGTACAGACTTTTGAAATTAAAGTCTCAAAAGTGACTCATGTTTTAGCTTCTTTATCCTCTCACGTTCTTTTCTTGAGGTAGTGAGTAAGCATGCCTGACTATTCAAATGTGGGAAAGGCAAAGAAGGCAATACTGCAAGTGAGAACTATTAAATAAGCAAAATTTATAAATATAAGTAAATAATTATAATTTTGTATGTACTAACATATACAGCTATGTCACATGTTGAGCCAGAGGCAGAAAAGTAATGTAATCATTTAAAAAATTGATGTTACATAAAATCACCTATCTAAATTGTGAAATTCTAAGTTATTTCATTTGTTCTGCAATAATAGTAAAGAAAATTTAATTAGAATATAGAATAAAAGGAAGATAATTGCTGTACACTTTATCATGGGACTATCTACTCCTAGTACAGGAATTAATTTCCCTCTAATTGAAGTTGGCGAGGGGTGTAAAAATTAAAGTTAAGATGTAGATTCCCTAATGCTCTTCTATTATCAAATAGGCAAAAAGAGTGGTATTGCAGAGGGTGCTGTATTCCATACTGAGGAGCTTGAACTGAGTCCTATATCAAGTAGTAAATAAAAAGTCATCTTGCTTTGTCAATATTGACTTTGTTTTCATTAAAACTGCCAACAAAGATCACATTCTGCTTTTTATTTATCCTTGGTCTTCCACTGCAGTATCTATCCTTTCTCATTTTCAAGCAATTCAAAATTACTTGAAAATTTAAAATGTCCCTCTCCTATACTTTAGGAGGATTATTAGCTCGATGGTCTGATCACTTATACCTGCTTATGCAAGAACAAGCACTAGTAAGTTAATATATTGTTTTACTAAATCTTTGTGTTTCAAACTTGTTTTCAGTAGATTGCACTTTAAACCAGAGAAATAACTAAGGGTGGTGATTTCTGGCACTTTGCTCAACAATGAGGATGATATTTTAACATATTTGGGAAATTTCCTATTTCCACACTCCATATTTGGCTGTACATTTCAATCCCATGTAAAACTGGCCTTACTTGTGAACAAAATTAGTCGCCTATAAAATACAGGGCAAGATGAGTTTGATATTCCAAAAGATGACTGACTAAAGCAGAAAATTAATTGAATTGCTAAAACAATATTTCAAATGATTGTCTTAAACAACTATATACACTAGTTGTTACTATACATATATATATATATACTATACTGTATATAGTAATATATATTATCTTCCTAGAGGGAATGTGAAATATTGCTGGGCCCGCAGAGCCTATTTATCTCAGTGTTATTTCTCTCTTAATTTTTAAAAATGATAAGAAATAGACGCAAAACTAAGTACAAACGAAATACAAAAGCAGTTTAAGCAGTTTAATTAGAATGGTGTCTTGTTTATTGAAATTTAAATGTCTCCATTTATTTATATACTATTGTACTTATATTTCCAGATTTATAGAGATAGCCTACTCTGAAAAAGCACAAAGACTCTGAAATTGTAATTGGTATAATTTCCCATACTTTTCTGTAAAAATATATATCAGTAAATTTTAATTCACTTTATCAGCAGCATATATGTATATATATAAATAAATGTTACACTTCTTTATTGATCTTTGAGTCAACTAATATCTTGCCGCATCTTGCCACGTTATATATTCCAGGTAGATATTAACAGTAAACTTCTGGCAATAAGAGTATAGCAACCCCAATCACCTCCGAAGGGACATTGTAATGGCCCCAGATCTCAGTAAGGATATTACTGGAATATCAAAGCTGGGAGTAGGCATCACCTTTCTTCTATGCAAATATTTTGAAAAGAAGCCCCAGGGAAAAGAGCATTTGGATGTCAATTTAGAACAGGTGGACAAGACCACAGGGGAGCTCCATCAGACAGGAGCCAGCACACAGCAATAATGGACAAGGCTGCTATTACTGTATTTAGTGCCCATCAATTCACTCCTCAAAGAAATAAAATCACAATACTAATACATGCCACACATTTATTTGAAAAGAAGCAATTCCAGCATATGCGGATTTTAGGGCTTAAATATCAGGGAATTATAAAGTAAAATTCTTACTGGACTTTTATCTTAAAGTTGAGACTCTTTGAAACCAGACTACTATTTTAATAACGTCTTTTCTCACCCCTTTTTCCAATCCTTCAAGAGGTTTAAGAAAATTTAAGAAGCATGATGGCAGTGTCAGTCTTCATAATGTCACTCCTTAATTCTAGCCATCTTTTAAATTACCAACTTTCCTAATCTAATTATAGAAATGATAATTACCTATAAAATAGCAATTAATTCTGAGAAGCACCTGTGAAGATGGAATTGCACTGAAGCCTGAAACCTTGTACTGGGTAGGGATTGAACTCATTGAAGTCAATGGAATGCAATGCCTGGAGTAAGCTTGCACTGAGGCCTAAGGTTATGAACTTTCTAAACATGGTAGAATAATTTTATCTACTTTACTTGAGTTTCTCAGCTGTAGTGGTGAAGGATGTGACTAATTACTGACTTGACTTTTATCCCAATGGAAGCTTACACGATTAGGCTTTGTAATATTTAATACCCTTATTCTGAAGATGCAAAAAATAAATTTAATGATAAGAACAAAGGCATGTAAATCAAAACTGGTCATCCTCCCTTTCACTTGGTCCTATTACTTCAGAGCCAAGAATTTCACCAAACATTGTATGTGCATAGACTGTGTGACCAATTGAGATACTTGTTCCATAAATGTAGGGAAAGGAAGGAAATGATATGCCTCAGGGCAAATCTGAAAATCTGTGTGTACCAGCGGTTCTCAGCAAGGACAATTTTGCCCCTCCTCCAGCAGAAGATATTTGGCAATGTCTGGAGAGACAATTTTGTTTCGCACAACTAAGGGGGTGGCTACTGGCATCTAGTGGGTAGAGAGCAGAGATGCCACTAAATACTCTACAATGCACAAGAAAGCTTCCCAAACAAGGATTCTCTGTCCATGGTGCCAGTAGTACCATATCTTGTGTGCCACTTGATACATAGGAACAGAAAATATTAAAGTCAAACAAGCACCATCACAGAAGAAAAAGACAAAGGCATGGTAGAACCATGTTTGAACATGTATTGGTAATATAGTGCTGACATAAAAAAATAGTATGAAATACATCAAAATCCATATTGTGAGTAGAAACTGGGAAATAATCATTTTAGTGATAATTAGATGCACACTGGAGTACTGTGTAGGATAGCTATATTTTGACTACTTCTCTCAAAAACTATATTTGCTAGAATTCCAGTTAAATTACTTCTACTATCTCCTCTTTCTCTATAATTAATGGGTTCCCAATAAGGGAGGTTTTACAGCAATCATTAGTTCCTATCAAAAATCTTGGCAGTAATGTAGAGACAAATTCATGAATTTGAACTGACTGAGAAGTCAGAACATCAATTCATCAATTAACAAGGCTTTATTCTATTGGCTATGACCTTTAGTTTCATCAGAAAATCCTAGAGTTTGAATCCTATAATCTTGAATTAAAAGCTCTAATCCTGCCACCGTGGAAATCTTGGTTTATATCTGGCTTTAGTTAAGATTAGTCTTTTATTCCAAGAAAAAAAGAACATATCTCCATTAAATTATTTTCTGTGTGGAGGTATTTTATGGATCAAAAACTCCTTATGTGAAGATATTTATCCCTTTTAAATCTATCCCTACTGTGCCATAACGACTTCAAATGATTTCCCTCCATTGTTACGGTATTAACTTGTAGATATGTGTCCAGTGCTTGAGAATATCTCTCCATGGTGTGTAGAAAATCATTTACCTTCTGAGAAAGACAACTACACATCACTTTACATCTGTTTCCTTCCATCTCCCAGATAGACTTCCTTGTTATAACCCTGGACAATTTAAAAATCCTGGTGGGTTTAAGGGTACCCTTTCTTAAGGGTGTTCTCATATCTACAAAGGATTAATTAAGAGAAGTTGCTTAATGTATTTAGTAGAATCATGAATGTGAATAAGTCAGCAATTCTTTACTACTTATCATGAAAATTCTATGAATTCTAGAATTTAATATAATTAAATTCTATATATTGGTGGAGATTGTTTTATATTTATTCATCTGAAAATCTTGTATTTACTTATCACATTTTGTTTTAAAAATCTCTTTCTACAGCACAAACTTAAGGATAAAATTGGAAAATAAACTGCAATTATTTCAATATATACTAGGCACAATGAATCTAGTTGGCTTATGCAGGATAATCCACTAATTATATCTTATCATATAGTATATTTATATCTAATGAACGAGATATTGAAAACTGAACTATTCATTCAGCCAGCCCTATTGAGAAATTTATCACAATGTCCACCAGCATTTCATCTACTTGCAAATGGGACTATACACATTATCTTTTTATATTGTTTTTTTAAAAAAACTTGGAAGGGAAAAATAGATGTACACATATGCCCTCTTGATCTGAAATTATTCCTTTAGGTGGAATCATGCAAGTTAGTAAGTTAAAATTATTTCCTTTGCATGTTTATTCCTTCCGACCATTCTTATTTAATCAATTTGATCTGAGACTATAACAAAACGCATCTTTATCTATACTACTCCTCCAAAAAATCTTAGCATGAATTACAGGTAAAGTGAAAATGTTAATACATCTTCTGTTGATTTCTTCTGCCTCTGGGTACACAGCTTCATTTTTGATCATGCTAGAAGCTGTGAAAATACTCTTTCCTGAGAAAATGATCCTCTTGGTGCTGTGCTTCAGAGTTCCTTTATTATTGCTCATGGTGAGGATTTCCTGAGGGACAACATCACCCATCACACCTATGCTTGTTGAAGGGGACCCTTGGCCCTCCTCTGTCACTAGGGAGCCAGTGTGGTGAGGATTCAAGGACAAGTGGAAAGGGATAAAAGAGTCTTCAGAAAGATCAAACCCTCTGACTGTGCTCAGTCACACAAAACGACAGAAGAGAGGTCTGGATATGGTGGAGTAAGGGAGGAGAATAAGTCACCAAGATAATCAAACTGAGCAGCCACACTGACTTTTCTAACCAGAGAATTTTTATATAAAAATAATTGACTGTCTGAGTTAAACCTACACTTAAATAGCATAATTGCACGTTATTAAACTCGGATAATTATGTGTATACAGTATGTAATTGGTTTGCTGTGGTTGTTGTTGTTCAAATTAACAAAGGGAAAGAGAGAAGGAGTTGTGTTAAGTGTCCACATGTCTTACATTTCATGGCTGGGAATTAATAGATACTATGTCAAATTTTTAAATAGATTAGATAGTTGTATAAATGTATTAGTTAAATTCATAAGAAAAAGTAAATATGAAGAAAATTCAGTGCTTTCTTCAGCAAAATGGAGATGTGGGTGTCATTTTATACCCTTTGAGGATTTTTTTTTGGTTTTGTGTCAAAATATATATTTTTCAGTAATAATAATTATAAAAACTAGTGTAATTAAAAAGCAAACAAGTCATTGGTTTTTAGACGTAGTAGCTAATATGTAAAATATGCTGGTATTTATGGTGTATTATGTTATTGTTCTGCAAATACTCTTCCCTTCCCCTCCACCACCACCACCTAGTACAGGCCCCTGCCCCATTGATGCCAGCTTCCATGTGATTTGCTCTGGCCAAGTGAATGCACCAGTGTGCCTTTCCTCACTGGAGGCTTTAAGAGGTATGAGTTCCTTGGAGGCCTTGTGCTTCTGCCATCTGCCATGAGAAGAGCATGGATGTCCCAGCTAGCTGCTGGCCCCAGAAAGTGAGATACATAGAGTATATCTGAATCCAACCTGCAACTGCGAACAGATCTGCCCCAGCCAATGCACAGTCTGTCAAATTTTAAAAAGCTCCTGTGAGCAAGAAGTAAATGTTTGTTGATGTAAACCACTGAAACGTTAGGGCTTATTTGTTTCACAACATTATTATAACAAAATACAGATACTATAATCATGCTATCATTTTTGCCACAGTAGGTGAGTGCACTTTATTTCTCCAAATGGGTAATGGGAAAATTTTCCTCACCTCCAAAATAGTTAATGGGAATTCCAAATGGCAACTAACTTGGGTTGGGTTCTCTGTTTCACTAAAGCGATGACATTGAGGAAATTATAAGGGCTTTAGAATGAGAAGTATTGTGTTCAAACCCTGGTTCTTATATTTAATACTATGGTCAACTTTGGACAAGTTGCATAACTCTATGCGTTTCAGTTTCTTTATTTGCATAATGGAAATAACACCAATCTTATGAATTTGTAAGAGTCAAATAAAAACAACATGTGAAAATTACCTAGCATATTTTATGGCACATTGTAAGATCAATAATTAGTGGTTATAATTACTATTGAGCTGTATTTCACTGTTTTTCAAAGAGAAAAACAGTTCTGGATAATAATGGATTCTAAGATTTCCCATATAAATTTTGATTCCTTAAGTAATCTATGATGCTACCGAGACACTATTGATTTTGGAAGTGAATGTATAAGCACCTGGAAGGTACGAAATAAAGGAAAAGAAGATAGGGCAATACAGAAAAAATAACAGTATGGAACATGCAGTTATTAGACATGCAGGATTCTTTTAGCTATAAGTAGAAGACAACTCAAAACAAACTAGCTGTATTATATGGAAATATATTCCCTCACACGCATCGAAAATATCATAAGCTTAATGGTTAGTTGGCCATTCCATCTCTCCCATCTGCCATCCTCTGTACTGGCTAAGTCTTTGAGACTGTTCTAAAATAGCAAAAACTCTTTTAGTTTTCACCATCCAGGGTCAGGTGGGGTGGGAGACCATCTCTTCTTGTGATTTTCTCTAGAGACAAGGAAATTATTTCCAGAAGCTCCAAGCAGAATTTGCCTCATGTTTGACTGACCAGAATTTGATCACATTCAAACACTAGGAAGATGAATGAGCTTACTTTTAAATTACTAGGCCGTCATCTGCAGCTGCCAGTGGCTCAGCTTTCTCTGACGCACAAGGTGCTATGGTGGAGAGATGGTTACCTGAGACAAACAAGGGCTCTGTTAGAAAAGAGGAAAGGAAGTATGAGGCAAACAACTATGTCTCCTACAAGGTAAAAATGTACTTTCCATGATAAACTGTGGCTCATATTATATAGGTTTTTGTTTATAATAGATATCATTTTTTAAATATCAACTAATCTTAAAGAAGAAAGAAAACTTTTGAAAATAGCATATGACATATTTTAGCCTAGTTGACCATTAAACCCATAATTGATTTGGAATACAGCCACCACAAGCTGTTCCAAGAAAGAAAAAATAAAGAGCTTTTATGAAACACTCATCTAAGAATAGAAGTATGTATTTTCCCTCTACACGGGCAATGCACATTATAGTGCTTTCCTTAAGAACTCTGCAAGAAGTTAAAATGCTGCTGTAAAAGTACAGCCCAATACAATGTTCCTCTGTTAGTCATTTCACTAGTTCTTGCATATAAAAATAGTTGGCTTTTAGGTCACCTACAGATAAGGAATTTCTGGGTCTTCAGAAGAAAAGACTGATCATTTTTACATTCTTTTCTAGTGTAATCCTTTACAAAGACACTTTCCAATGCATGTTAAACATTTTTGTATATTTAAATTCAACAAATGGAAAAATATTTTCCATCTTCAAAAATGGCACTTAACTCTTACATTCACAGATTTTGTATTTTCACTTCAACAGCAGTTAAAAATAATGCCAGCAAAAAGGAATCTTATTATTCTTCGGTAACTTATAAAAAAATGAATATAGAGCCGTTTAAATTTTTATTTCACATCTACAAAGATGTGAGTGAGGTTTTATTAACAATGAAATGACTCCCAGATGTATATGACTACAAAATACAATAATAATTAATCCTTAGTCATGTAGTGTTGGAGACCATCATGCTACATGCTTTGTCTTCAACTGCAACACTAACGTCTGCCATTCTACTTGGGATGTGCTATTGCTTCTAATTTTCTCTCTTGGCCAAGATTTGATTTCAGGAGTTTCCACTTGTACCTTTCTACCATTATAGATATTCCTGGACAGGTTGGGCGACCAATTTTAGGGTTCCAAAAACTATTATGTATATGGGGAACTACTTTGAGACAGACCTCAGTGAGGACTTTGTCTCCCAGACTCCACATGTTCCCACCCTAGCTGCAGGGGGAAGGCATGATGGTATTTTGAGTCCGCTGTGAGAGAACTGCTAGTCTATATATATGTTTTAGCATTGCAGAGTCCTTCCTCAGGGGTCCCAAACTCCACTTCCAGCAATGAGTTAAGTCTGAGAACTGACTCAGGTATGAAAACTATGACCATCACCACAGATCTATGGAAGTCAGTACCCCTAGTCATTATTGTGATTTTGCTACCCATTGTGGTAATTATGTTCATCTTGCCTCTGGAGATGAAGAGATACTAACCCTTGCATACCGAGGTCAGCCACCACTGACCTTTTCAATAACGACAGTGACCATATTATTAACACTTTCCTTTTGGGTTAGTGAAAGAAGAGTTCTTTGGAACCTCTTGGGGAACACAGTTAGCTGTTGGGTTCTCTACTCTTATGAAACAAATCCATTCCAGCATGCCCACCTTTCTGAGTCCTTTGACCCCTTCCTCATTCTGCCAAAGCAATTCTTCAAAACCTCATTTGCTGTAGGTCATCATTTTTTTCTAAACTTCATGTAGACATCCCAGCAGTGCATTGGCTCTAGGTATCCTTGCTAGGACATAAATCCTGACACACGTGTGAGTAACAGCATATCAGTGAAATCTCTCTTATCTAGCCTGATATTCTACCACACCATCCGCCATCCCAGTTCAGCAACCTGAAGATTCATTTTCTCACAGTTCCTGCCATACTTATGCCCTAGGTCCTTCAATTCTTTTCATGAATAGTATCTTTTCTCTTAAAGCAGTTGGCCTTTGTCACAGTTGGCCTTTGTCAACTTTTCACTGCTTATTGATGTAGAAGCCATGAGAGGAAGTATGGATCACCTTGAAGAGGTTTCCCTCCTCAGGTAAGGCTCTGCATAGTCTGCAGACTAGAGGGGAGTATCTGTTCTAGCAACCCACTTCCAATGGCTCAGTACATTCAAGAAAATCTAAGCATTTAAATTCTCCCAGTGCATGCACACAAATGGCCCCATCCCAGGTCCCAGGACCTCACTCTTTCCCTGACAGTACCCTTAGTGTTAGAGACATGCTACAACTGTGAATTAAGGCTTTTCTTGATACTGTCGCAGTCAGATCTTGAGTTAGGTTTTCTGTCCAATCTGAGCTCCAGTTTTGGCAATAAAGGTCTTTTTAAGTGCCATCATTGAGGTCTTCTGGCCTTCTCACCATACCCTTGAGTTGAAGATTGGCTAACTTAAGCCTGCCATTTCTTCCCTTCAGCACATTGATGGTGCAGAACAGCATAAAACCATCCTACTCTTCAAACCTTATCATTACTATTGCCACCACATACCTTAAATTCTAGAGATATTAGGTTAGCCCATGCATCTCCTAAATGTATCATATCCCAAATCTCCACAGATGAGGGTCCTAGCAATTGTGATGCTACCATATGCCAAGGCTAATACAGTATCACCACCCCACTTACCTGCAGCATAATAGTCCTTGCCATCTGGCCAGCCTAGCATCCCACTCACGACCCTATCCTGAGGATTTGCTTTTAGGTCCCATTTTGGTACCAAATCTCTTCTTGTGGGTTTCCATAGATTCAGACAAGGACACAATGATTCAAGAGCAATCCTGCAGAGAAATGGAGATTAATATACAAAAAGGAAGATAGACGATACTGTATTATTAAGCCAGTTACTGCAGTGGGCAACTGAAACTTAATCCTATAGAAAATGTTTGGGAAATGGTACAAAGCACATAGCATTATTCCTCTTGAGGGTCAAGGAATTTTTACTATTAACATATTAATTTTCATCACTCATATTTTGAAGGCTGCTCACAGGAGTTGTTAACTCTGTAACCACTTCTGGTCTGCTTCACGTGCAGGAAGAGTGACCCCTCCCTTCAAAAAAAAAAACCATCATCCACAAAGATACAAATATTCATGGTTAGAAGTTGTCTAGAGCACACCGAAACTGTAAGTCCACAGGTTTATATGTGGGGTGCTGACAATCTCTGTCAGTACCATGTTTGACAATACAATATTTGACTGAGAAAAATCTATCATAAATCTAGAATTTTCTCCCTTTTCTTAATTTTGATTTTGTCTTTAATTTTGTTCTGCTTATTTCCATACTCTTTGATCAGTGATTTTAAGGAGATGGTTTTATGTTTTTAAAGTATTTTCCATGAATTATCATAATATCATTATTGATAAAGAAATTGGCTATAATAGGCCCAGAACATATTCCAATTTGGTCAATTGTCCCCAAAACATCTTTTACAATTTGTTTGTTAAAATTAGAATTTATTTAAGAACCGGAGATTACATTTGCTTATTATGTATCTTCAGTATCTTTTAAACTTGAGCATTCTTTCTTTTTTTGCTGTGACATCAACATTAACTTGTTTATCTTATCACTTTTAACTTACCTCTCTATCTATATTTTCTCCAAATTAGACATTAGATGTGGGCTTGGTTGAATTTAAGTTAAATATTTTGGGGAAGAAGAGTACATAGACGATGCTGTTTATTTCATATTGTGTAATGACAGAAGGCTTATTAATTTAAATGATGTCAAAAATGAAATAAAATAGATTTAGGAAAGTTTATAATATTCAGTAAGAAATCAAGCACCAAATCACCTCACCACTGAGCGATATGTATCATTAGCATTTTTAGTATATATTTACCAAATTTTCTTTGCAATATCTTCCAGTGTTTTTGTACTTAGAAAATTCTGCTCCTTCATGGATAAATCTTTATCTATATTTCTTTCTAGTATTTTTTAATACACAATTACTTTGATATATGCTTTAAGTAATGTTCTAACTTGCTATTTTTCCAAGTTACCTATTTTTTCAATACTATTTTAAACTGACTTCCTTTTTATTTTTCAATTATTAAAATTACTTTAATTTAAACCACTCTTATGTTCCCAGTCATTATCACATCTCACTATCCTTGATTTTCTCTTTCAAAATAAGAAAACTTATTCTTACACAATGATATAACCCTACCTGCAGTTTTTAAGAATTCCCTACAGTTTCTAAGAGCTTTGGCAACAACTAACTTTGGGTTCCTTTCCCACTTAATAGTCTTAGAAGAGACAATACTGGCACTGGTTATGTCTATTCTGAATAGGCCTTGGGTTTGTCTCATTTTCTCCCTAACCCAAGATCATTAATTAGTCTCTTCTTGTTACCTAACCTACTTACTAGGAATTGTCTTCTTCTAATTACAGCAGGGCCATTAGCTGAGCCATTTGCACTCAAGACATTATTTATCCCTTGATTATTTTCCTTCTTTCACTTAAAACAGTACAGACAAGGAGAAGCAATTCAAGCTAACACTTCTTGGTCTAATCTGTGCTATTTTCCTTTCAAAGCTTATGACTAACCTTTTCCCAGTAAGCTGTTTCTGTTTTTTTCTAGTCTTCTTATCTCTCTCATTTGCCTCTTTTCCTCCATATGGATGGCTTTACATTTTAAATCATAGAATTTTATTTCTCATATATTCATAATTTAAACCTCTTTACTTGGAAATTTTAAAAAAAATTTAATCCCAGAATAAAATATCCTATAAATACATCATTAGGCTGTTTTCCAAATTATTTTCAAATTAGTTTCAGGTTATATACATTTTTGTATGATTTGCATTTAGCCATTAAATTGTCTTTATTTAAGTAAATTTTACAAAATAGTTCATTTATTCTGATATAAAAAAATTTCTTTTTCATCCACTTAAAATATTTGTTGTGAAAATTTATTTAAACTTTAGAGTATAGTTCACAGAGTGTCGTAGTTTTAGTGTTAATCTTTACTCATTTTTTCTTTCTCTGAAATAGTTAAAAATGAGATAAGACAAGTACATTTATTTAACAATTTCTTAAGCTCTAAACGAGAAAATCCTATTCTAATGCGATGTTGCTGGTTGGCATAATATTTCTTAGTGACCGACAGCTACAAATCGTATTACTCTGTATAACTTATTACTTTGAAATGTTTCTCAAGACGTTTTATGTTAATCCCATTATAATGGGGCCACAATCAAGCAACTGCAATGGTAATGATTTTCACTGCTTTTATAGAAATTGTAGACAGATTGGACTGAACCCAAAACGTACTCCAAATAAAACAGCTATCAACTGTTATGTTCTTGATAACAATAAATGCTAAACTATTTTCCATAAAAAGCTAACAATAAAATTATACATGTTCTCCTTAGAAATTATGGATTCTTAAAACTTCCAATATTTGTTGTAGGATATTTCATGCAGAAATTTAATTTTTAAGATTGGAGAGATGAAATCCAAATTACCATGTAGGGCTTTTATACTGATCTAATATTCACAGAGCTGTACACAATCTGTGTTTAATAAAGCCTCCATAGTAAGTTTATCCCTGATAAAGTGTAGTTTAATCATGCAAATTAAAATGAGAATTAGATCATTTCCACAAAACTATTTTTAAATTTAAGTATCTATTTTACCTCTATATAGGCCATTTTAAGTTGAATAATTAATTCTGAAAAATATATTTGATGAAAATATACTTTAAGGGGCTGGCCCAGTGGCGTGGCAGTTAAGTTCGTGCACTCTGCTTCAGTGGCCCGGGGTTTGCCAGTTCGAATCCTGCGTGCAGACCTACGCGCTGCTGATCAAGCCATGCTAAGGTAGCATTCCACATAGAGCAACTATGACATACAACTATCTACTCAGGCTTTGGGGAGAAAAAAGGAAAAAAAGAGGAAGATTGGCATCAGATGTTAGCTCAGGGCCAATCTTCCTCAAAAAAAAAAAAGTCAATTCTCTAAAAATATATTTTAAGAGTATACACGAAGTGCTACTCTTTATCATATGCATTCACTTATTCAATTATTTAACAATTATGTCCACAGGATTTACTACGTTCCAAGTATTGTGCTAAGTACCAAGGTTACAGCGATATATAAGCCACATATTGTTCGTTTTTTTGAATATGTCATAATCCAAATTAGCTGACAAGCAAAAATATTACAATAGTAATAATAACAATAGGTTAATATTTACTGACTGCATTCTTTTAAGGCATTGATAGCTTATGATATGCATAATATTCAGGCATATTATTAAAAAAAATTTACAGATAACAGATCTGAAATGTAACGAGATCAAGTTATTTGCCCAATGTCACATAGCTACTACATGGAAGACTTAGGATTCAAATAAAGTCCTGACTGACTCCACAACCAGAACTTTTAACTATATGATTCATGGAAACATTGAGATTCCATATGAAGACTATAAAAAGTCAACTCTTAACAGAGTCCTAAGATTTAAAAATTAAGAAAAGTATTTTCAATTAAATAAGAATGGATATAATTTCACACATTTTGAAATTAGCAAAATTCCTTCAAAATGTGAGCTTATGGCTACAAAGTTTCACTCATCCAAGAACACACATAATATGCCAGTGACCTTGAGAAATCATTCTGGAAAGCAATATGTTAACATCTGTCAAGGGTCATAAAGAATTTTTACATATATGACACATATATTGTCACTTCGAGAAACGACTCTCAGAAAATAATTCAAAAGAATGGCCAAAAAGCATATGTCTAAATATATTCTAGACAGTACTATTTCATTTTTCTTTTTGGTGAGGATGATTGTCCCTGAGCTAACATCTGTGCCAATCTTCCTCTATTTTGTATGTGGGATATTGCCACAGCATGGCTTGATGAGCGATGTGTAGGTCCACACCCAGGATCCAAACCTGCAAACATCGGGCCTCCGAAGCAGAGCATGCAAACTTAACCACTGGGCCGGCCCAGACAATACTATTTTTAAAATGAAAAATTGGCCAATAGTATGTGAAATGTTATTAATTTTGGTTAATCTCTCCAGAAAATGATGTCATTTGAAATAGTTTAAAATATTTATAATAATAAATAGATATATTTAAGATAATAATAACATAATATTATGCCATAAATGTAACTAGACACCGTAAAAATTTTTATCTTCTAGAATTGCAGCTACTTTATAATTGATGAATGTTTATAGACAATAGAGTACAAAAATAAAAACATTTTGTTTCTTGAATCAGAAGGACACTGAGTAAATTTTTCTTTCATTTTTGTTTCAAATAAATACACATTGTCTTTAGATTATTTTTAAAAGCTTACTTTGTCAAAGAATGTTTCTCATTTAAAGTCCAGAAGAATGTCTTGATATACTTACTTAAAAACATGAGGGGGCCAGCCCGGTGGTGTAGCAGTTAAGTTTGCGCATTCCGCTTCAGCGGCCCAGGGTTCACCAGTTCAGATCTTGGGCGCAGACCTACTCACCGCTCATCAAGCCACGCTGAGGCGGCATCCCATATAGAAGAGATACAACCCTACAACTGTGATACACAACTATGTGCTGAGACTTTGGGGAGAAAAAAGAAAAAAAAAAAAACAGGAAGATTGGCAACAGATGTTAGCACAGGGTCAATCTTCCTCAAAAAAAATATGAGGTATAATTCATATATTTCAATGTGATAATCTCCAAAAGATTTTTTCCTATTTAAATATGCCTATTACTATATACACAATATGCTTGTTATATAATAGTATGCATATGAATTCATAAGGGTAATAATATCTTGTCTTTGCGAAAGCTGCAGGTCAACAAGATGTAATATTTTCCTTTTTCTTTGCCAGATACTTGAAAAACTCAAATGACTTGATATTTTTTCCTTCTATTCGACAAACAAAATAACATCTGACTTTAGGCAAAAATGTCAACTTATACAAGAAAGGATTGATTTTATTTTTCATTTGTAGTAAAATGGCTCCATACATTTATGGAAAGATGAACTGAAAAAAATCAAGACAAAATTCAAGATAAGTGAGGGAACATAGACTACACTTCTTGAGGGGACAAATTCCACAGTCATATTACAGGAGAGCATGTGGAATGGGAGATATTGTTGTAGCTAACAGAGAAAATACAATCTGGCCTACTTCAGCTTCTGAATCCACCTGGAAGTTCAGAGCTCATTTTCTGAGTTTTGCTAACATCTGTACATGTGGCAGCCCTGTAGGTCTAGCACTGTGCTAGAAGTTGAGATTTAAAGAACAAGATACATCCTCATTCGTATGGATGGGTAAATGGGCAATTACTGTAATAGCTAGTTGAAAGGTATATACAAATCAAGATGGTTGAAGATATAGGAAGGGGTTAGGTGTAGGAAAGAATATGGTACTATCTAAGAGGAGTCTTAAATAACTAACCAAAATTTGCTAAGAAACAAGAAGAAAGTGTTAGAGAGTGTTTCACCTAGAAGGAGTACATTTTAAAAATTCTGAAAACCTGAGAAGATGATCCAGTTGGGAGATGGCAAATAGTTCAGCATGGCAGGAGCTTAGAATATGAGAAAACAATTGTAAGACTTGAGACTGGAAGGGTAAACATGAGCCAGGTCAGAAAGTATACTGAATGTTACACTAAGGAGACTTATCCTGAAGCTCCTCAGAATCACACAATGGTTTTTAATCAGGAGAATAAAGAATCAGATTTGAAAGATCAATTGAAGTACAGATCTTGAACTTTCCTGCCTCCAGAACTGTGAAAAAATGAATATCTGTTGTTTCAGCCACGTAGTCTGTGGTATTTTGTTATGATACCCCAAGCAAACTGAGACATTATTAGAGATTTTTGTGTGTAGAGGAGGTAAGAGCATCATGCCATATAGCAGGTAGACCACTACCCTGGAGATCTGATGAACAGACTTTTAAAACTACCATTCAATCCCATTGTGCACTGTTGAATTAGCTTGTCTTTCAATTTTATCATCGAAAACTTATTTTTCTCCTTAAGTTGGTATCTGAATAATTACAATATTTTTAGAGGACATTATATTGGTTAAAGTAGGACATTGCCCTTTCCTGACAGTAGTTGCTAAGAAATTAAAGAATTCCTAATATCATGCAAAAACATTAAGGCAGATGCAGTCGTTAATTAGTTCCTGAGACCTGCTTAACAGTAGATTCTGAGGCCAAGACTGTTTTTCAAGCCAATTGGCAACTTTTTTTTTTTTTGTGAGAAAGATCAGCCCTGAGCTAACATCCATGCCAACCTTCCTCTTTTTGCTGAGGAAGACTGGCCCTGAGGTAACATCCGTGCCTATCTTCCTCCACTTTATGTGGGACGCTGCCACAGCATGACCTGACAAGCAGTGCGTCGGTGCGGGCCCGGGATCCGAACCCCGGTCGCCAGCAGCAGAGCGCGCACTCTTAACAGCTACGCCATGGGGCCAGCCCAGAACTGGCAATATTTTTGATAAATATTCTACAAATTCTTTGGAAAAATGAAATGATATGAGACATATAGAATATTGGATCATACTCTTAGACCTATTCAATCAATATAAGAAATATGTGGTAGTTACAATCAGTATCAATAATTAACAGACATTCAAATAATTTTCAAATATAGCAGTAATGCTTATTTTCCACCTTAAGGACTTCCCCTCTTATTTGTAAGCATTTTTAAAATGTAAAATGTATTGTTCATTTTTTCAGGTTTTCTTTAATGTTCTCCAGCAATGTTTTATAGTTTTCAGTTTCTAGTCCACTTTTTGTTAAATTCATTTTGTTTTATTTTTAAAATGCTATCATAAATTATGCTGGAACAAGAGACAGCATGTCTATGACCTCTGGTCACCAAAAAGTTAGTCCAGGTAATATGAGGGTGAGTAAAACCGAGAAACTACTGAAACCTGTGTGTAGAGTGTAAAGGAGTTGTCTCATTTTGTAGATCAATATCATTAGCCTCCTAAAGAACCTTTACTAAAATTCATTGTGAGATGGACTAACTTAGGAACAGTCTCCTTGGTTTTGAATGCTGCAGAATAGAGGAGCATGTTTGGGTGATGCAGGACTCACAGCTTACTATTGAACAATTATATATGGCTATAAAGAATCCAAACACACAGCAGGTTGTTCCCAAGGGGTCAGTTAGCATGGGAAACTGGATAAAAGCTTCTGTATAGTTTGTCTACCCTGAGAGAGAGAATTATCCTTCCTCTCCTATAAATGCCAAGTGGAACAACCCAGATGAAGCAGCTGATATGCTGTATATACAAACCAGACTGGATTGGCTTTATGATAATTAGATGTCCATTCACTTAATATGTCTCTCACCCAACTCATGGCAGATGTGTGATTAAGCAACCCTTTTGCATGATCATTCCATGTAAACTAGCTGCTGCAAAATCAACCAATGACCAGAGAAGTAACATTAAATTTGGTGTGTCAGCTTCCTCTTACGGGTCTTAGAGATGTTCAAAAAATGAGAAGGGATATCCAAGAGACTTGTCCCAGCAGGGTAGAAATCTTAACACCATTGTTAAGAAATGGTATGAATTAAGCAGACTTTGATGGGTTCAAAACAAAAGTGTTGATGCAGCATTATCAGTGGTGGTATGGACTAATGGAAGGCCCTGCTGGTCTCCCAACATTGAAGGGCTCTAAGAAAACCGCCTCTATTTACGCTAGTTGGGAGAAATTTAAAAAGCCAGAAGACAAAAAGGACAATGAGAAACCTGACTTTGAATCATCTGATCAATAGTCTGGCAAATTAATGAGAATGAGGATTGAAAAAGAGTCCAAGGTCTCCCAAGGTCACGTGGACATGTAGAGGTAATTTGGCCAGTGGTAAAGAAGAAAACTTTCTGGGTCTTCTTGCCCCAGAAGCCCAATGCACTGTGATTCTAAAACCTTTGATGAAGTCCTAATAGGGTTTCCAATTAGATTGGGATGATATGGGGGATGCAATGGCTGATGAAATTAAGGTAAAGTTTGGAAGAAAATTGGAATTTTTGAACTGACTTTATGTGAAGAGGTTGTATCTTCTTTACATGAATCTATTATTGGGATGGATACTATGTTTAGATATGTGAACACTTCCCCTACTTAATGTTTTAAACATAAGACATATAAGTTTGCCCTTTGGCCAGTATTAATTGGACATACTGAATTGCAACCTAGAGATTTGCCTGAGCCCACATAAGTTGTTAATATGAAACAATATCAGCTACATGGTGGAACAAGAAGAAATTACTACTTCAATTAAGAACATATTAAAAGTTGGAATACTGGTACCAATAAATTCTCTGTGCAATAGCCTGGTGTGGCCTGTGAAAAAAGGCAGATGGGTTATGGAGACTAACAGTATAATATTGAGGCTTAAATAAAGTAGTAGTGCCTATAGCATCAACAGTCGCTGATTTCATTTCATCAGTGGAAAAAACAAATTACAGCGAGCTAAAGGTACTCAATGATTTATCTTACAAATTTTTTTTTATTGATCTTGATATCAAAAAAGAGCCAACTGCAGTTTGTCTTCATGCAGGAAGGATCCTCTTTTACATTTGCTAGATCGCCATGGGGTTAGTTGAATTCACCAGCTTAACTGTCACATGGTAAGGAGGAATTTGGACTCCTGCAGGTTCTGAGTGTGATAATACACTACATTGATGATAGCATGATAATATCAAAAACTGAAGAACAAGCAAGGACCTAGGGACTCTGTAAATATATCAAAACCATTGAATTTTACATTTAATATGCGTGAATTGCATGGTATATGAGTTATATCTCGATAAAGCTGTTTTTTGAACAAAAGCAATATGTCGGTGCGTTGGAACTGATTGGGGTACATTTTTTATTATTTCTAACTTATATATAAGAGAAGCACATGTTGGTTAAAATTTCTATTTTTTAAAATGTATTAATAAATTGGGTTTCCTGAAAAAGAAATCAGAAAAAAAAAGATGAACTGTGTATCAAGAGCTGGATAAAAGGATCCATAGCGAGGATAATTTATCATCGAAATCAGGAAAGTTTTGAATGTTATGGGGTGTGATTTATAATTATGCTGAGACAATAAGTATAAACCAGGAGTCTCTAGGGCAAACCAAGGGGCACAACAAGCCTATTTACATAATGCTAATTGGTGTGGGCTTCCTGCTAAATTCAATGAACATCCATGGGTTAAAATAATGGAAAAGAAGTGACTTCATTTACATTTTAGAATCATTGAGATTGCAAGAAATGGATTGTAAGAACGGATTGGATTTCAGCAGCTGGCAAGACTGGACAATAGAGACCAAGACAAGTTAGGAGGATGTTAGAATAATTCAGGCAAAAGAGGACAACTGCCAAAATAAAATGGTTTTAGGGGGAATGGATAAAAGTGGAAGGACTTAAAAGATAGGAGTAGATGTGTCATATAATAGTTGTTGATTAATGGGTAAAAGAGCCAATGGAAAAGAAAGGACAAAGAAAAGAGAATGACCAGTTGATGGAGATATGAATGGTGAAATCTTGAACATAGAGACTCTACATCAAAGGAGCTACTTTACAGTTATGTTATAGTTACTGCAATTATGCTGGCAGCAGAGGTTGGATTTGTCATTGAAACTGCAAGAAATTTCGGGAGTTTGAGTATGATGGTATTTGACTATCGAGAGAAATAGATGAGGTCATCTCCTGAAAGTAAAAAGTGGATAAGAAGTAGGAGGAGAATAGAGAAGCTTTGAAGCTGTACTTAAGATAAATGATGAGTTGAGCAGAAATAAAAGAAGGATAGAGATTTAGTAGTTTTGATAAAGATCTAGTGCTGTATGAGACATATTTGTGGTTACATGAAATTTTTTTTTTCGGCAGCACCAAGCAGTTCAAATGTAGGAGAGAAGAAAATCAAAAATCCAGGAATAAAATGCAGTATCTAAAGCCATACAATGACAACAGCAAAGCAGCCGAGGTTGAAACGATGAATTCTCTTGCCTAAGTTAAATAGAGAATCACTGAAGACAGAACAGAATTGACTGAGAGTAGAGAAACATGTCAAAAGGCTAATGGGCTTAATAGAGTCAAAGTATATATTAAGTGAGAAGATTTCAAGGGTAAAAAGATTGTAGTCAGGTATGGGATTACTGATGTTAATATCTGTGAGGTTTATCAGTCATGGGTGTTAAGTTACATGTTGTGGTTTTGGAATTAGATGACAGGAGCAGTTTTGGTAATAAGTATGGTGTATTAGTTGCCAAGGCTGCCATAACCAAGTACCACAAACTGGATGGCTTAAACAACAAAAGTTTACTGTCCCGCAGTTCTGGAGGCTAGAAGTCTGAAATCAAGGTGTTGGCAGTGTTGGTTTCTTGTGAGGGCTATAAGGGAAAGATCTGTTACAGGTCTCTCTCCTTGGCTTGTAGATAGACATCTCCCCACATCTCTTCATATCATCTTCCCTCTATGCCTGTCTGTCTCTTTTCTCAAATTTCTCCTTTTGAAAGGACACCAGATGGATTAGTGTCCACTCTAATAACCTCATTTTAACTTGATTAGTCCTATAAAAACTTTATCTCCAAACAAGGTCACATTCTGAGGTACTGGGGGTAAGGACTACAGCATGTCTTTTTTGAGAGGACTCTATTCAATCCATAGCTTATAGGATTTAGGGGGTTAATGCGTTGTGAGGAAAGAGTGATATCTCAGGTGTCCTTGTAAAGTTGACATCACCTAGGACAATATGAATTTCTTGGGATAGAAAAGAGGCAAATTCTTCAGCAAGTGAGAGGTAGTTTCTAGGGTAGTGAGGCAGAAACTAGCAAGGTAATATTCCTAGATAATGTGGCTCTCAAATCTGTAAAAATTTCCATTCTATATGGGTGGGTAAATGGGATCTTAGAGTAGGTTTGAGAGGGAGGAAGATACCAACATGACTTCCCAAATCTGTAATAACTGGGTAGAGGAGAGCAAGCAGAAATGCTGAGCAGGCTGCTGAGACAGTGGTCTTAGGAACAATCAGTTTCTATTCAGACAAGGAGGTATAGAGTAATTTTGTGAAAGAAACTGAAAGGATAGGTGATTTTTTAAGCATAGACTGTATGCTTAACATAAACACAGAATGTATGTTTCAGATTGCAGAGTAGAACATTTAGGAAGAAGGAAAGGAAGACAAAGGTGGATCAGAGAAGCAGAAGTGCTAAAGTGGAAGTGGAGGGAAGAGATTAAATTGTCATTAGTGACCAAAAATGACAAAAAAGGAGACAAGATGGGCTCGCAGAATTTGTAAAGTATTAGTGGTAAAATTCCCATTTCTAATTCATTGGGCTTCCACGGCACTCTAGGTTTTGGAAAGAGTAGCAGCCTGTGAAGCAAAGTCAGTGGTTTTAAGATCACAAGCTTCTCATGAAAAAGCTGGAATTAACTTTGCTGCCAAAAGAATCCACCCCCTAATAATAATAAGCAGCAGAAGTAACTGTATTTCCTCTATTCAAAGTCGTAATTAATTGAAAAAAGTACCAATGATACAAGTGGTGCTTAGAGAGGCGAAGGAAGAGTGGAGGGTTGGCGAAGACGCCACCAATTGAAATAACATGTGAGAAAATATTTCTTTTAATTGATGAAATATAGACATTTTAAGGACCCTAATCCTTTACGGTAAACAGTCACTGAATCAGGCGGGAGGAGATGGAAAGGCGACCTCTGCATAAGGAGTTAGCTGAAGCAGGGAGTCTGTGTATTACGTTCTCTTTTCCAAGACAACTCTTTTCTCTTTCGTCTTTGTTACTCTTTTTGTTTTTTTTCCAGTTGGAAATACTGAAGTGTTGCTTTATTCCTGCAAAAAAAATTTTAGAAGCCTTACAAATCATTAGGAGCACAATATCTTGAAAAATGTATCTTTAATTTTATTTTAATTGAGAAATTATCAATATGTAGAGCTTATAAGTCTGATTGGAGGATAAAAAAATGAGATCCTACTCTGACAAATGGGGCTGCAAATGACAAGACTCAAAGCATTAAAGTTTTTACTTAAGGATATGTGTAGTCTGAAATTTGGTTGGAGGATGAGAAGGTGGTTGACATCATCTCCAAGCTCTGAGACATTTCCATATATGAAAATTTGGAAAACTGATTGAGAAGGCCACAGGAAAAGGATGTCCCTGGGGGAAAATCTGGTTTTGATATACACAAGGTACAGAAATCTTTTGGTTACAAATCTGCAGTACGGAAGGACAGTGAGTCCTGGGAATTTAAATTGTCATGGAAGTAGAAAGTGTTGGGATTGGTGTTCTTCCACTTCTTTCCCGGCAGGTGATAGAAGAGGAATATGGTTATAGGTTTGGATGTAAAAATCCATTAGACCAAGTGTCTTGGGGACAGGTTTGCATTTTTAAGGAAAGAGACTATGTAATTAAAATAAAGGATTGTACTGTTGGGAACTTAGGTCCCATATAAGAAAATAACATTCTTACCAGAGAACAGAACAAGGATGGTGGTGAGGGGCTTCATTCTCTCTTCTCACCTTCAAAGATCTCTGAGAATAGGACAGGGTTCAGTCTTAAGAGAAGAAGTGAAGTGAAGAGAATTAACCACAGAGGGGGGCTACAGTTCTAGTGGGCAAAATTCACTGAATTTTTTAGGTGCCCATTAGGACACCGGACACTTGCTTGGTGGTACTGAAAGCATCTTTCAAACAGGAGTTCCTCTTCACTTCTGGATTCATCATTAATACATATGTGATCAGGACAGCCTTTGGACAAACACATGCATGAGAACGGTTTAGGATTATCACTGAAAAAATGGCCTAGGGAGAAGGAAATGTCATTCTTCTAATGGACAATAAGGTGACCTGTGCCATTAAAATGGAACGTTAAAGACAGTAAGACTTTCCCTGCATACCAACCTGCTGACAAGAAGACAATTATTATATATGATTTTGAAGAGTATTTAACAACATATGAAAATGTTCATGACAAAAATTAAGTGGAAATAAGAGATAACAGTATTTTTAATATATGACCCAAAGTTTGTAAAAATGTTTCTACATACGAGCAAAGAAAAAGTGACAGAAGCAAACATTTAAAATTATGTTAATATATAACTTTGGAAAATTTACTAAGCTAGACTTGCATAAATGCTATTCTAGATATAACTCAAATGTCTAAAAAACATGAGATTATTCATTCTAATGTATGTGTTTAAATTTTAAAACATCTCCAACAGTATCTTTTTACCAGAACTTGCAAATAAATGAACCCTTATTATTATAAAAATGAAACTGAAGTATTTTAAATTGCAGAGGTTCACAGAGCAAAATATATAAAAAAGACGAATGCAAAATAGCACTTTCAACATTGCCCTCTAAAGAGAGAAAGGCCAATGTTTCTGAAATAAATTTCTAAATTTAAAACATATTTTCTGTACTCAGAATTTTGCATGTGATTAGAATGAAAGAAAAATCTCAAGAGAACAAAACATGAAGTAAAATATGGACATTTGAGCAATTATCAGAGGAGACAAAGGCCTTGAACCTAAGGACATTTTCTCGAAAGTAATTTTTCAGCTGTTAGGTATCAAAAGAGGCCAGGCTTATTCTGTGTAAAGCAAGACTTCCGAATCCTGCTTTAAAAACTATTCCAATATGGAAATAATTCTTTAAATTTTATAGCTTTATGAAGTCTTTCATCGAAGAATCTCGAAAAGGAAATGAAGTGCAATGACTGAATTTTTTTGAATATTAATGACTTCAAGAAAAATGGGAGCAATTAAAAAGAAATAGAAGTCTACTATAATGAAAGCCACTTTTTAAGGCTATACATAAGGTTAGCTGGATAGTTATAGAAACGTGATAGCTGATAGCTATCTTGTTTCTGAGTTTCTTTCTACACAGTATAATTATGCTACATGAGCAGGGGGCAGATGTCTCAGAAGGAAGCAGGTGTTTTATTCTAGCAAGAAGCTGTCCCTTTTATGCCTATCAGAACATTTGTATTTATGAAGTGTTTAAATATTAAACATATAGCAACCTCATTCAGGATTGTTTACAACCCAAGGCCTCAAATAGCAAAGATTTTTTTTTTTTTTTGTGAGGAGGATTGGCCCTGAGCTAACATCTGCCAATCCTCCTCTTTTTGCTGAGGAAGACTGGCCCTGGGCTAACATCCGCGCCCATCTTCCTCTACTTTATATGGGACGCCGCCGCAGCATGGCTCCACAAGCGGTGCGTCGGTGCACGCCTGGGATCCGAACCAGTGAATCCCAGGCTGCTGCAGCCGAGAGCGCGCACTTGACCACTTGCGCCACTGGGCCGGCCCCAGCAAAGATATTTTTTTTAAACCTTAAAATGCTACACTGTTCTTTACGGTCAAGGCCACTATTAAGTAGCAAGACAGCAGCCTGTGAGATATGATTTACAGGCCTCTAGAAGTCCCCTCTGCTCTAAAATGATAGCCATCTATTTAAAACTGTTTCTTAGATGATCTTCATTTAACCTCCTTTTGTCAAGCGGGGCCTCCACTACCTTATAGAGAGGGTCTTTGTGCAAGTTGCAAAACAAGCAGCACTTTTAAGCATGCTAATACAAGACCCTTCCTCCAGGCTGCCTCAGCCTCAAAACAGAGCAAAGGATTTGGCAAGCATAGACAGTGCTAGAGTTTACCTCTTCACTTTCCTCTTGGCCTGATGCCTTTGTACAGTGCAAGTATACAGCAGTACCCACAGCTTCCGGTTACCCTATGGTTAAGAATTCATTGTCAAAAAAAACCATCTTAAAATGCAAATTACCTTACCTAGGAAGAGATAACACATACATCTGAAGTTATATTAAGGGCTTAAATAAAATCAATGTCCTCTTAAACTTTAATTGCATTCCTAAAATGTTATTTGCTAGAATATATTATTGCTCATGCCTCCATTTCCCATAGAAGGGAAAGACATTGGCCAAAGTCCCTGAGAAGGAAAAATATGGAAGGACCATTTTTTGTGTGCCTCACTGCTCGTCATTCAAGAACTGAGGTGCATGGTCAAACATGGAGGAATAAACTACACAGGTGTATGTCAACTCTTCTGTTCTTTCTCTCTGAATCTTTCAGGGCTGCATGTTCTCAGGATGCACGTATTTTCTTTCTCTTGAATTCAGTAAGCTCTCTGTCCCTCTGGGGATGTCTCTGACCCAGCAGAACAACTTAATTCAAGAGAGCAAAAGGTGAGGGGGATATATATTAGAAAACATTTGGCTGCAGCTCTAGGCCAAATTTTCTATTTCATCACTATAAGTGTGACTTCTGTCTTATTTTTTAATTGATTCAGAAGTTGAGAGGTAAATAGAAGATATTATTATTACACATTCCCTAATCAATACTATTTCTTGATAGTAACTACTAGGACTGCTTTTCTCTAATAAAGCCTTCTTAAAATTTTTCAGTTGCTTTAGATCCCAGAAAGTATTTGGATATTGGTACTATCATAGTGTTATTACTTTGGAGTTCTTATATTTTCAATATCAACTTGTGAAAAATATTTAAAGTTTGAGACTGTAAAACAAATATAAAATTATTTGTACATCTTGTAAGCAGCAGTTAATCAGAAGAATTCAAGTCTACAGCTTTTCCTATAATTAAATGCAAAGGAAGAAAGACTAGAGTATTAAATAGAAAAATATAAAATATAAAAAAGTAGAGAAAAAAATATAACCCCCAGTGTCCTCCCAATTTTAGAACTGAGCCAAGAAATTTCTAGTCAATGGCTTTTCAGTAAACAGCCGATGCTGAAAACCAATGTAGTTGAAAGAAGAGTTGTTAAGTATAATATAATTGAAGTGGAATGTCCAGTAATATTTGAATCTCCAGATGCTATCCATTTGCAAAAGAAAAACATAAACAGTGACGTAAAGTCAGAAAATCTATATCACAGAAAGGCATGGTATAGATTTATGCCCTATCAAAACAAAATAAAAGAAAACGAAATGAGTTTTGAAAAAGAAAGTCTGTCCAGACCACACCTGTCCTTAATGATGAGAAAGAAACTCACTGGATGAATTATCAAGTCCTGGATGTTTATTAACAATTTACATAATTTTAAGTCCAATAATCTAAAAATGGTAAACTATCACGGGGAAAATAAATAAAGTCTCCATAGACAAACAAACAAAAAAATGTATTTGTGCCATTTGAAAAAATTACTCACACATTGAGGCTTCTTACTCCAAGAACGGTAAATATTTCTACGTTTCAAATATATCAAGGAACATAAAAACATCAACTTAAAGCTTGAAAAACATTAAACATGTAGAAACACACTTAGCTATTTTCATACAGTGAGGGCTTGTGATTCTCCTGGAGTTTCAGACAAATAATACTTGACTTGAATTCAAAATGAGAATATCTAATCCAGTATCAGCCATTGCTAGCAGAATAAATTCTCCATATAAATTCTCTAAAAAATATACTAAAACAAGTCCTTCATTTTCTATCCTATTGGTTAAAAAATGTTATATATATGTGCACATATATAAAAAATTGTGACTTGTATAACTATATTTTGTAATTATGTAGCTATATTGTATATATTATAATTATATTTTTTAATGGAGGAATAAAGCTCATTGTTACTAAACACTTGTTAAGGAAAACAAATACTTTTACTCAATGTGGAGCATTCATGAAGTAGTTACAATCTACTTCATGAGAATTGGGAGCAGAGAATAGTCTGAATATGTGAACGTCAGTAATGATTTTTAAAAATGAAAATACCTTAAGAATATTTTCAATATAAAAATAAAACTAGAAGCTCTATTTAAAAAAAAATTAAATATGATTACAACTCAGACAATGCAAGAAAATATTATTTAGAAGATAAAATTCAGGGTAAAAATGTTGACAAAATGTAATTGAACTATGTGCCATGACAGGAAAGAATTTTGGAAGAAATGTCTTAATTCAAAACTTTAGTTTCTGCGTCTACAAATGATACATGTATACATTAGGGGGTTGTAAGGATTAAATGACATAAAGTATCTCAGAGTAACTGCTCAATAAATGAAGGGGAGATGCCAAACTAAAAGAAACTAGAACCCTGATTCCCTTCTCAAGTTCTAGTAAGAAATTTCTATTGGAGTAAAACATATACAATAAATTTGAAGTGGCTTTTAATGACATTTGCCAAATGGGATTTTAGGCATGGCTCAATGATAAATCTAAACAGAAGTTTATATTCCACGATTCTCATCTCTAGCAGTAGGCATTTAAGAGGAAATAATATTCCGATATATCCAGAATAGTAAGTTAATCTTCTGATACTTTCCTATTTATCAAAATTTAATTTAGCATTTTACAATTTCTTGATTTTATGGTTCATTGAAATATGAAAACTAATTTAAAATAAATGTTCATCTTATAATAGAGCATGTATTTATTTTAAAATCATCCTCATCATATATTTAGAAGTCATATGTATTACATTTTCAAGTATTGCATTTTAAATGTTTCATTACGAATTCACCCTATTGAAATATATTGAAGGATAACACTGGCATAAAGTGCATTCTAATTTAAACTACAGCTGGATATAAAAGTTAAATATTTGTGAGTGGACCTCTAAATCTTCAGGCCTAGTTAAAGTATTCATTTGATAACTACATTCTTATAACCTTTTATAAATATAGTCAGGACTGTCACAGAGAAAATTGTTGCTAAAAGACAATGCACTGTAAAAACATAGGAACATTTCAAAAGAAGTGAATATATCTAGAAAAAATTATGCTTGAAACATTTTCATTTATTTCAAGGTTTTTAAAAGAAAGCATAGAAATACATTCCCCCTAAGGTTTTAAACAGCACAGCCCGGATCATTTCATTTCCCATAAGGTCTATTTCTTGAATGGCTTTTACATGTAAGCAGAACAACCTTCCGAAATTGACTTCAAATATGTTTCCGTATGCCTCACAGGAACAAAAATGAGAAAAAAAGTAGTATGGCTCATGAATACTGAAGACCAGCATTCACATATTTAAAGTTACTTTTAAAGACTGTGTCTACAAAGTATAGCATGAATTGATAATTTGGCAACTCTCTAGTCAATGTAGTCAAAAACAAAGCCAAAATTCAGTATAAAATGCCAGCTCAGAAGCTTGTGTGTGATAATTGCCAAGCTGCTTCTTGACCTTGTGATATGTAGATGGGATCACAGATCAAAACATTCAAAAATTTATTTCTTGTGGGTTCTGCTTTCAGGATGATGGAGGAAATATATTTTTCCCTATTCTTCTAACTAAGTATTCCTAAAAACCTTGACATTATATATAAAACCAATATAGACATTCAAAGGTGGATAGGAAACTCAAGACACAAAAAATGACACATTGGTAAGTTCCCTTGGTTTTCTTTTTGCTTTATACATCTCAGACTTGGGGCTGAAGATGCCAGTCCCCCAGAAACTCAAACAGCCATAGACAATAAAAGCCCCTGCAAAAACTTGTTCTCTTTATTGAGAAGAATAGAAAACTTTTAGACAATAACTGCTTTTCTGTAGCTAAATACCATAATTTTTTTTTAAATCTGTGGTGCTACTCCCACCCATTATCAAAGGCCAAGGGGAAGCCTAGACTTCAACCCCTGCCAGATTATAACAAGGCATCTATAAAGTTAATTTTATTTGTCAACGTGACTGGGCCATTGGGTGCCCAGACATTTGGTCAAACATTACTTTGGGTGTGTCTGGTCTGTGAGCATGTTTCTAGATGATCTTAATATTTGAATTGGTATACTGTGTAAAGCAGATTGCCCTTCTCAATGTGGATGGGCCTCATCCAATCAGTTGAAAAACTGAATAAAACAAAGAGGTTCACCATCCTGTGAATGAGAAAGAACATCTCCTGCATGGCTGTCTTCGAATTGGTACATCAGGTTTTTCCTGCCTTTGGACTTATCAGCCTGCATAAGTTCCAGAGCCTCTGAAACCTGTGAGACTATAACAAAACATCAAAAGTTCATGTCATCAGAGTCCTGAAAGAAGAGGAAAAGAAGGTGAGGTTGAAAAAGTACTTTAAAAACTAATGACTGAAACATCAAATTTGGCAAATGACATTAACCTACAGATGCAAGAAGCAAAGTGAACACGAAACAGGATAACTGGAAGAAATCCACATCGAGACATAGTCATAGTTATATTCAAATTTCTGAAAACTAAAGACATAGAAAAATGTCTTGAAAGCAGCAAGAGAGAATCACATTATCTATACGGGAAAAACATTTCAAATGACAACTGATTGCTCATCAGAAACCACGAAGGCCAAAAGGAAGTGGCACACCATGTTTCACGTGCAAAAGGAAAAGGATGACCAACACAGTATCCGATATCCATCATAAACATCCTTCAGGAATAAAAAGGAAATCAAAACATTCTCAGGTTAATAAAAACTAAGAGACCTTGTTGCCCACAAACTTACCCTAATAGAATGGCTAAAGGAAGTTCTTTAAACAGAAAGGAAACAATCAAAAAGGAATCTTGGAATATCAGGAAAGAAAGAAGAACACAGTAAGCAAAAATATGGATAAATAAATAGACTTTCCTTCTTTTGAGTCTTCCAAGTTATGTTTGATGGTTGAAGCAAAAATTATGACACTGTCTGATTTGGTTCTAAAAGTATATAGAGAAAATATTTAAATCAATTATGTCATAAACAGAAGATAAGGAAACATAAGGGAGGTAAAGTTTAAACACTTGACTTGAAATGGAAAAATAATGATCTCAGTAGACTGATAAGCTGTGTTTATACAGCACAATACCAAAAGCAACCACTAAGGAAGTTATACAAAGAAATACACTTGGAAACACTATAGATAAATCAAAATGGAATTCTAAAAGCTGTTTCAGTACCCTACAGGTACAGGAAGGAAGGAAAAAGTAAACAGAAAATAAAAAAAAAAAAACAGAAAACAAAAAACAAAATGGCAGACATAACCTCTAACATATCAAGAATTATATTAAATGTAAATGAACTAAATATACCATTTAAAACACAGAAGTTGGCAGAGTGGATTGAAAAACATGACCCATCCATATGCTATCTGTAAGAAACTCACTTCAAATATAACATTATCAGCATATTGAAAGTAAAATAATGGGAAAAGATTTATCATGAAAACATTAATCAAAATAAAGAAAGAGTGGCTATACCATTATATACAGTGAATTTCAAAGCAAAGAAAATTACCAGACAGAGAGAGAGAGTATATAATGTTAAAAGTGTTGATCCTCAAGAAAAATATAGAAATCCTATATGTATGTTCACCAAAAAAGTAGCACTGAAAAGTATGTAAAGCAAAGACTGATAGAACAAAGAGGAGGAAAAGATGAAGGCACAATTACAGCACCTGTGGAGACATCGACAACCCTTTCTCAACAATTGATGAACAATTGGAGAGAGAAATATCTATGTGAAATAGAACTCAAAACATTATCAACCAACATGATATAATTGACATTTATAGAACACTTTACCTAACAACAGCATAATACACATACATTTCAAGTGTCTATGGGAAATATACCAAGAAAGACAATATGATGGGGCATAAAACAAACCTCAACAAATTTACTTGAAACCATATGGAAGATACTTTCCAAGCACATTGGAATCAAACTAGAAATCAACAACATAACAGATAACAGGAAAATCTCCAAATTCTTGGAAATTAAATAACCCATATGGATTATTTATAATCCAACACACATGAATTATAAATAACTCATGGGTCAAAGAGGAAGTATACAGAGAAACAAAAAATACATGGAACTAAATTAGAACGAAAATACGACATACCAAAATTTGTGGGACACAGCTAACGCAGTGTTGAGAGAGAAGTGTAGAATACTAAACACATACATTAGAAAATAGAAAAAATCTCAAATCAATAATCCAAGGTACCTCTTCAAGAAACTTGCAAAAGATGAGCAAAATAAGCCCAAAACTAGCAGAAGGAAGAAAATAAGATAAAAATAAGAGCAGAAATCAATGAAATAGAAAACAGAAAAGCAACAAAGAAAATCAGTGAAACAAAGAGTCGATCCATTGACAATGTCAATATGTTTGACAAACCTTTAGCAAAACTAACAAAGAAAAAAAGAGAGCAAGTAGAAATTGCCAATAACACAAATGAAATAGATATCACTGCAGACCTTCTAACACCAAAAAGATAAGAAAATACTACAAACAACTCTACACATATAAATTTCACAAATTAGATGAAATAGACCACTCCTTGAGAAAACATAAAACTACCACTACTCGCCAATATGAAATAGATCATTTGAATAGCTCTATACCTATTAAGGTAACTTAATTTATAATTTTTAAAAAATTCGCCAAAATAAATCTCCAAGCTGAGATGTTTTATTGGATAATTCTACAAACATTTAAAGTGAATTAACTCCAATCCTTCAAAAAATTTTCCCCAAAGAAAATAGAAGAGGAGAGAACACTTCCCAATTTACTCTATGAGGCCACAACTACGCTGACACCAAAATCAGACAAAGGCTTCAGAAAAAAATACAGATCAATATACTTCATCAATATAGATACAAACATCCTTAACACCAGATTAGAAATAGATTTCAGCAATATATAAAAATAATTATAGACCATGACCAAGTGGAGTTGGGATTCAACAATGGTTAAATATTTGAAAATTAATCAGTGTAATCCACCATATTAACAAGGTAAAGAAGAAAAATTACATGATTCTATCAGTCAATGCAAAACAAAAGCATTTGACAAAACTGAACTCCTATACATGATAAAAATGCTCAGAAAAAAATAGGTATAGAAAGAACTTGCTCAACTCGATAAATGAGGTGTACAAAAAACAATAGCTAACATTACACTTAACGGTGAATAAATGAATTTTCCCCCCTAAAATCAGGAAGAAGACCAGGATGTGCATTATCACCACTCTTACTTAACATAGTGCTGGAAGTTGTAGCCACTGCCATAAGTCAAGAAACAAAAATGAAAGGCATATAGATGGAACTGGAGGAATAAAACTGACTCTATTTGCAGATGATATGATGGCTATATAGGAAATTTCAAAGAATCTACAAAAAAAGTCTCCTAGAACTAAGTGACTCCAGCAAGGTCACAGTATACAAGATAAACATACAAAAATGTATTGTTGGTCTATATACCAGCAATGGACCTCTGGACACTGATATTAGATATATTTGCAATTAATCAAGAAAAATGAAATTCAGAGTGTCAATCTAACAAAACATGTACATGTATTAGACTTCTATACTGAAAACTACTAAGTGTTTATGAAAGAAATAAAGATCAAATAAATAAAGAAACATACTGCTTTCATGAATTGGAAGACTCACCATAGTAAAAATGATGGATTTGGGGAAAACTCATATAAAGATTTGTCACATTTCCTATCAAAATCCCAGAAAGATATTTTTTACATGTAGATAAAATCACTCTAAAGTTTGTATGGAATTGCTAAGGAATTTTAATTACCAAAAGCAATTTTGAAAAAGAAGAAAAACATAGGAGAAATCAGTCTATCCACGTTCAATTGTAGTCACAGTAATCAAGACTATGTAGTATTGGAAGAGAGATTTACTTATAGATAAATGCAACGAATAGAGAGCCCAGAAAAGGATCCACACACATATGTTCAACTGATTTTTGCCAAAGTGCAAAAGCAACTCAGTGAGGAAAGATGGCCCTTTTAACAAATAGTGTTGGAGCAATTGGATGATATCCACAGGTAAAATGTGAACACTGACCTAAGTCTCACACCTCATACAAAAATTAACTCAAAATGGATTGCAGCCTTAAATGTAAAATGTAAAACTAAAAACCTTTAGAAAAAATATAAGAGTAACTCTTTGGGATCTAGGACTAGGCAAAGAATTATTAGACTTGACACTAAAAGCAAAATCCATGCAAGGAAAAAACGGATAAATCAGGCTCCATCAAATCTTCTGGTCTTTGAAAGACCTTGTTAAGAGAATGAAAAAACAAGCTAAGACTGGCAGAAAATATTTGCAAAACACGAATCCAACAAAGGACTGTATCTTGAATATACAAAGAAATCAAAACTCAAAGGTAAAAAAAAAACAAAAAGAAAATAATTCCAATTAGAAAATGGACAAAAGACCTTAACAGACATTTCACTGAAGATGATATACAGAATAAATACACACAACACACATGGAAATATGTTAAACACCATTAGCCTTTAGGGAAACATAAAAAAAAAATCACAACGTGATACCTTTCAGAATGTCCAAAATAAAAATGCTGGTGAGGACACAAAGAAACTGGATAAATCATTCACTGCTGGTGGGAATGTAAAATGGTGCAGCCACACTTGAAACGGTTTGGCAGTGTCTAATAAACAAACAACAAAAACAAAAAACACTGAATAGACACATAAACCTACAACTGCATTTATTCTAGAAAAATGAAAACTTCTGACTAGACAAAACTTATATATGATGGTTCATAGCAGCTTCATTTGTAATGGCCAAAAACTGGAAAGAACCCATATGTCCTTCAATGGGTGAATGGTTAAACAAACTGTGATACAACTATATCATGGAATACCACTTGGTAATACAAAGTAATGAAATATTCATATATGTAACAACCTGAGTGCATCTCCAGAAAATTTTTCTGAGTGAAAAATAGCCAATCCAGAAGATTACATAATATATAATTTATATAGCATGCTTGAAATGATAAAATTACAGAAATGGAGAATGGTTTCTAACAGATAAAGAGGGGGAACTGGGTGTGGCTGTAAAGAAGCAATATTAGGGATCCTTGTGGTGATGGAAATGTGTTGTATCTTGACTGTATCAATGTCGAGATCCTGGTTATAATAATTTCCTATAGTTTTGCAAGGTGTTACCATTGGGGGAAAGTGGGTAAAGGGTACGCAATATCTCTATTATTTTTACAACTACAAGTAGCTCTGCAATTAACTCAAAATAAAAAGTTTAATTACAAATAAAACGTGTATAAATATTTCTGAAATATATTAGTAATTAAAAGTTTTAAGATTTGTGATCCATATCTTTAATTTTATCTTATCATTCTCTGAGATTTTTTTCATATTATAAGCTCTTTCAAAAAAATGGTGATTAATCTAAACTAGAAGGCAAAGTGGTTAATATTAACACCAACAGTTCTACAACAACAAAAAATAGAGCAGGTCCTTCATTTTACAAGTCTGGTCTTATATCATGTAAATCTGACTCTTGGACTGAATCACTAGCTGTTTTTTTTTTTAATAGGATTGAATTATGGCTTATCACATTGGAAAAAATTATATTTTAACCATTTTAGCGGTAGATTCAAAGAACAGGAATGTTATTTCTGAGTAATGTAAACATTAGCTCAGAGTTCATGCTTCAAAACTCATACAGCACTGACTAGTCACTACATATTAACAAATCCATTAATGCGCACAGATTATAATGTTAATGGAAACTGAAGCAAGAAATACAGTGAAATTTCTCTACTTCTTTTGCAATAACAATAATGATACTGATAATTATAGCTAACATTTCTGAGCACAACTAGATACTAGATTCTAAGTATTTTACCTGACGTCAAAAATACTTCAGCTGCTATCATTTTATATATTTATTATATAATATTTCGTATATACTTTATAGTACATAAAATTTAGGAATATATCCTAGTTAATGTTAGAAAAACCAGGAATTCATTATTATTTTACTAAGATTTTACTCAATAAGCATTTAGCATCCATATATGATGTTAAACTGATTACAGTCCTGCATTGCTTAACAGTAGGGATATGTTCTGAGAAATGCAATAGGCGATGTCATCATTGTGCGAACATCAGAGAGTGTACTGAAGGGGAACCAAATTTGCAACCCCAAAATGTGTCTCTTTAACATGAGCATTTCTGTTTCCATGCAGCCAAATACTTGCTTTCCAAACACTTGCTCTTTTTCACTTACCTGTGAATTGCCTTCCTTCCCTTTGAAGTCCCTTACTCTGCCCAACCCCAATATCATCTTTTGTCTTTAGCTGAGGATGGAATTTAAGGTGAGGGCTTCAACCAGTTTTCCTGGGTTTCTCTCATGTGTACATGTTATTAAACTTTTGTTTGTTTTTCTCCTGTTAATCTGTCTCATGTCAATTTAATTCTTAGCCCAGTCAGAAGAACCTAGAAGGGGAGAGGAAAATTTCTTCCTCCCCTACACCACTTACACAAACCTACTTGCTATAGCCTAATACACACCTAGGCTATATGATATTAATCTTATGGCACCACTGACAGATACGAGGTTTGCTACTGACTGAAACATCAGTATGTGGTGCATGACTGCATAAATGAGGTAACAATTTTCCCAACCAAGTAAGTGCTCTTTCAGATTCAGAAATCCCACCAGCCATTTCCCTATACTCAGAGTATATTCTTGAAATTCACTTTAACTTCAAAATTATCATATCTAAAGGATTTCTGAACGAGTGATGTCAGCAAAATGACCAAATAAGACATCCTCAATTTGTATCCTCCACCAACAAAAATAATTTGGCATTCATCCATGGACAAATGTGCCTTTTTGGGAGTTGTGGGATCCAGATAGGAGATTGTGAAACCCTAGTGCAGTCCAAGAATGAGAAGAGCCATTTTGAGAAGACAGGCTTGTACCCAGACAGCTGACTCTCCAACCATGGTTCCATCTATAGACCCAGAAACAGCTCCATACTCCTGAGAACTCAGCTATAGCCCCATTTGGCTTTGGTTCTGTTATAAGCACCATATGCCAAGGGACCTGGGACTTCTCCCAACACCCATCTGTGTGTTGGGTAGTAGGCATACAGACCTTGGTTCTGCCTGTGGACCCTGAAGTGGCTCTTGAACTGGTTCTAGCCCTTCTCAGCCCTGGTCCTGGAGCCCCTGGAGAACACTCAATTAGACTATAACCTATAGATAAGAGAGCCTTTGTGGAAGTCCAGGAGTCGAGTGGAGAAGTTTCAATACACCATTGTATCAAAAGAAAAACAAAAACAAAAACAAGATTGGATGATTTGAATGATTTGAAGAGGGTAAGAGGAACTGTTTGACTAAACCCACATCACCCCTCCCCAAAGGCAGCATAGCTCAGCGAAAAGAGAGCCCTTCTCAGCCTTGGTTTTCTCCAAGCAAGGGAAAGTGAGAGCATGTGAATGAGTGCCTGGCTTCCCTAGCTGTGTGGGATGCTGCCAAAGAGACTAGTTTCTCTCTCTCCACAACCAGAGTATTGAGTCATGAGCTATATGACTGAGGTGCAGTGAGTGGCTAGGGAAACAGCAGTGAGGGCTCAGAGAGAAACATCAAAGGGACGAGGATCCTACTAACCTTGTCACAGTCTCCATTGGAGGCCTGCCTGGGAGCTGCCAGGCATGCCTCACCTGTGAATCCTCCAACTTGCCCTTGGCATCCCCTGTGCTCCATGAACCTCACCCACATAACCCCCACCCCTTGGCCAGCTCCCTGCCCATGCTCCCAATAGCACTGAGAGTGAGCTTTTGTAGACTGCTAATGAGTGTGTGCAGAAAGTCTTCCCAAACCTGACAGCCTGGCAGAAACCACAAACTTGAGCATACAACACGACTCTAGGGAAGGCAAAAGGTACACTACCAACAAGTTGGATAACCTAAAATAAATGAATAAATTCATAGAAACATATATCCTACCAAGACTGACTCATGAAGAAATAGAAAATATGACCAATAATGAGTAAGGAAATTAAATCAGTAGCCAAAAATCTCTCAACAAAAAAAAGCTCTGGACCAGATAGTCTTACTGGTGAATTCCACCAAACTTTTAAAGAAGAATTAACACCTGTCCTTCTCAAATTCATCCAAAACTAGAAGAAGAAGTACACTTCCAAAATCATCTTATGAGGCCAGCACTGCCCTGATACTAAAGCTAGATAAAGACACCAGAAGAAAAGAAAACTACAGGCCAATATCCCTGATGAATATAAAAGCAAAAATTTTCAACCAAATACTAGAAAATCAAATTGAATGGTAAATATAGCATGATCAAATAGGATTTACCCTTAGGATGCAAGGATGGTTCAACATATGCAAATCAATAAATATGATGCACCACATTAATAGAGCAAGAGATAAAAATTATATGATCATTCAATAGATGCAGAAAAAGCATTTGACAAAATACAAAATCCTTTCATGATAAAAATGCTCAACAAATTGAGTGTAGAAGGAACACCCCTCAACATAATAAAAGCCACATATGACAAGCCCATAGCTAACATCATACTTGACAACAAAAGGCTGAATGCTTTCCCTCTAAGACAAGGAACAAATTAGAAAAAATTAATACTGTTAAAATGTCCATTCTACTCAAAGCCACCTATAGATTCAGTGCAATCCCTATCACAATTCCAATGGCAATTTTTACAGAAATAGAAAAAAAATAATTCTAAAATTCATATGGAACCATAAAAGACCCTAAATAACAAAAACAATTCTGAGAAAGAAGAACAAAGCTGGAGGCATCACAGTTCCTGATTTTAAATTGTATTACAAAGATAGAGTAATCAAAAAAATATGGTGCTGGCATAAAAACAGACACATAGATCCATGGAACAGAATCAAAAGCCCAGAAGTAATCCCTCACGTACACGGGTAACTAGTACTTGACAAGAGAAACAAGAGCGCTCAATAGGGAAAGGATAATCTCTTCAATAAATGATGTTGGGTCATATGGTAGTTCTATATTTAATTCTTTGAGGAACCTCCATGCTGTTTTCCATAGCGGCTGCACAAACAGTGCGCAAGGGTTCCCTTTTCTCCACATCCTTGCCAACACTTGTTATTTGCTGTCTTTTGGATAATAGCCGTTCCGACAGATGTGAGGTGATATCTCACCATGGTTTTGATGGTTGTTAGTCTTATCAGGGTAACTATTTTGTAATGTAAATAAATTCCAAACGACTGTGTTGTACAACTGAAAAAAAATAAATAGTGTTGGGAAAACAAGATAATAACAGGCAAAAGAATGAAATTGGACCCCCATCTTACACCCACTCACAAAATGAACTCATAATGGATTAAATGAACATCAAAATGTTTTAAAAAGTTAAACATAAGATCTGAAACCATAAAACTCCTAGAAGAAAACATAGGGAAAAATCTCTTTGACTTTAGTCTTGGCAATGATTTTTTGAGTATGACACCAAAAGCACAAGCAACAAAGCAAAAATAAACAAGTGGGACTACTTCAAATAAAAAGGCTTCTGCACAGCAAAGGAAACCATCAACAAAATGAAAAGGTAACCTACAGAATGGGAAAAAACATTTGCAAGCCATCTATCTGATAAGAGGTTCATATACAAAATATATAAGGAATTCGTACAACTCAATAGCAAAAAACCAAACAATCTGATTAAAAAATGGGCAGAGGCTCTGAATAGACATTTTTCCAAAAAAGACATACAGATGGCCAATAGGTACATAAAAAGATGTTCAACGTCATTAATCATCAGGGAAACGCAAATCTAAATCGCAAGATACTGCTTCACAACTGTTAGAAAGGCTATTATCAAAAAGACAAGAGATAACAAGGATTGGCGTCGATGTAGAGAAAAGGGAACCCTTGTGCACTGTTGGAGATAATGTAAATTGGTACAGCCACTCTAGCAAACAGTATGGAAGTTCCTCAAAAAATTAAAAATAGAACACCATATGATCCAGCAATCCCACTTCTGGATGTATACCCAAAGGAAATTTAATCACTATCATGAAGAGATATCTGTACCCCATATTCATTGCAGCATTATACACAATATGCAAGATATGGAAATATCCTAAGTGTCTATCTATGGATAAATAGGTAAAGAAGATTTGGTATATTATTATACCACAATGAAATATTATTCAGCCTGAGAAATAAGGAAATTCTGTCATTTGTGGCAACATGGATGGACCTTGAGGGTATTATGTTAAGTGAAATAAGTCAGACAGAGATAGAAAATTATTGCATAACCTCACTTAGATGTGGAATCTGAAAAAGCCAAACTCATAGAAATGGAGTGGAATGGTGATTGCCAGGGGCTAAGCGTTTGGGGAAATGAGGAGATGTTGCTCAAAGGGTACAAACTTTTAGTTATAAGATGAATAAGTTTGGGGATCTAATGTACATCCTGGTGACTATAGTTAACAATACTGTATTATATACCTGAAAGTTGCTAAGAGATTAGGTCTTTAATCTTTTCAATACACACACACACACACACACACACACACACACACACACACACACGGTAATTATGTGAGGTGATAGAGATGTTAACTAACCCTATTGTCTATTGTGGTAATTGTTTCACAATATATACATGTATCATATCATCAAGTTGTACACCTTAGAGTTACACAATGTTATGTCAATTATATCTCAATAATGTTGGGAAAAAATAAAAGATTCTTTTTTCATTACATTGAGAAAAAATAAAAATGCATATTTTCCTGAAGAATAGCTTTAATAAAGAGGCAGGTTTTAGCAACTGAAAGATTACAATAAATGCTGATGATTTTTATTACAATAATAGTATAATTTTAAAGGATGGCCATATATATTTCATCATATCTATTTACCTTGAATCAAACAATTTTTTAAATGTATTTTTATACACTCTGACCATTAAACTTATTATGATAACATGATAACTGTAACTGGGAGAAAACTGTGAGCATTGTACTTTTTTTTTCAGAAAGAGTCTTAACTACAATAATTTGTTTCGAAAGAAATATTTAATGTGGTAGATATATGGGAAGATGATGAAATTCTTGCTCAAGGAAATTAAACTATGGTTAAGTAATTTACTACATATCATAGGATCCTAATTTCTTGCTATCTAAATTTAAAATACATGTTGCACAAAACGCTAAAGACAAAGAGTAGATATATATTAAAGACAATTTGACTATACTATAATTCTATGTATATAAATTCTATCTCCTCTGTGTCAAACGTGTTAAGTCAGTTTGTTGACAAGGGAAATTTCTTTTAGAGTTTATATATATAGACACACATACACACAAACATATACATATACATGAAAATAAAAGGTATAAAATTATTTATGTTTTCAGTAGATATCTGCAGTTAATGTTTATCACTATAATTAAGGTTTTCATAAAAAATAAAGTGAGCTAAAAATTCACTACATAGTGCAAAATTGTTTCATTTAATTATGAAAAACAAAGAACCAATTTTGCCGATATAACTAATCAGAGTTATGTAGGTGACACTTACACATGAGTATTATGTTGGACAAACCTTTTTGCCCTTCCTTTTCTGTATGATGTGAAGCTCAAAGAAAGGACACTTACTAAGCTTTAGAAATGAGACACATTGAAAATAGAACAAGAATTCACAAAATAGGAACCACTGACCAAAGAGATGTTTTTTTCATGTGCCTCTTTTATTTCCACATTTATTTCCGTGTATTTTAAAGCATCTCTTCTTGTTGCTTTTTTGTCCTTTTACTTGGCTAACTGAATCAGCAAGGAGGATTAATGTGACTTTCAGCCACCACAGACTTCCTTTTCCATTTTTCTCAGCACTCTTCCTACCTACCCAGGCCAAAGATCCTTTGAAGTCAGTAGGAAGTCCACATCAGAGCTGATTAGTGGGGTTCAGAGCAAACAAGAATAGCTTCCTGACCAAGGCATTATACCTTTCCACAAGCATCTCCAGCCTGGAGTGTCACAACTCTTTTCTAAAAGTCCAAGTTACTCACCTCCTCAATTGAGCTCACTTTTAAACCTGTACCTTAGATCCAAGCAAGGCTGCTTGTGTGACTGATTGGGACAAATCTCTCTTTGGGTCATATACAGAACCATGAACTTATCCTCTCAAGACTTCTCCCATAGTGTGAAACTATCACTGAAGGTCATCCTTCATAAAATATTGTAAAGGACCTCAAAAATTATGACAGAGTGAAATGGAAAAGGTAGCTGCTGACAAGCACAAAAATGATGAGATGGATACGTTTGGAGATGGCTGCTCAACCCTGACAGCTGACTGAAAGCCAGTAAGGCAAAGCTCCATTGCCAGCGTCAACAAGAAGTCTGGGAGAATAGTGGAGCACGCTCTTGTAATTACGGGAAATTGAATAGCATGTTGTAATGGAAAGAGGACTGGCTATGTTCTGAATCTGCCTCTGCTGCTAACCTTACATACGTTTGGGCAAGACAATCTACCTCTTCAAGCCTATTTCTTTATTTTATATATTTCTTTTTTTTTGAGGAAGATTAGCCCTGAGCTAACATCTGTTGCCAATCCTCCTCCTTTATGCTGAGGAAGGCTAACATCTGTGCCTATCTTCCTCTACTTTTTATGGGATGCCGCCACAGCATGGCTTTGATAAGTGGTGTGTAGGTCCATGCCTGGGACCTGAACCCACGAACCCCAGGGCTACCAAAGCGGAGCCCGCGAACTTAACCACTATGCCACTGGGCCGGCCCCTCAAGCCTATTTCTTAATGAAAGGAGTCTAAAGTAGAAAATTTCTTTCCTTCCAGAATCCCATGATAAGAAATGTCGCAGAATTTACTCCTCCAAATGTTTATGTTGTTATCACTGGTGCTGGACAATAGTCGGGATTTAAGGAACAAGAAGCAAGAGTAATCCACAAACGACCATTAAAAATAAAGAGAAAAACAGACACAAAACAAAAATAAATCAAATGTCATTTCTTCAGAAATGTCACTAACATGAAAATGAAAACTGGAAAGTCGAGTAGCTGTAGCTAGCTAGTGTCATGTACAAGAAGATATTGATTTTGGATGGAAAGGTCTTCTTGTACCTCACATATCATCCTGTCATCTGTAGCTACTTCTTATTTTGAACTCAGAGAAGATACTAAAAGAAAAAAAACTTGCTGCCAACCTTTTCATGATGTTTTGATATTCTTTTATGGGCAAAACAGACACATGGCTCTTGAATATTTTTCTTCTTATCAGTCTTTTTAACTATTTATATTTCTAATTACTTATGATGAGGAACTTCTGAATGATGAATTTTTCAATAGCTAATGTACCTTTGGGTGGCCTAGAAGACAAACATAACATTTTAAAAGCATAGAGCTGGAAATGTGGGAAACCCATTAAACACTTTTTTTGCTGGTATATGAATAAACTGAAATCTAAGCAGGCACATTATTTTCATAGATACAAGCCAGGAATGAAGGAGTGGAAAAAAGATTTGCTTCCAACGGAAGCTAAGTGGTAAGAGCACATGAAGTTTATTTTGATTATGAATAAACTAATCTATTCAGTACAAGACAAACTCCAGGTTTATTTTATTTCACGAACAACATTAATCCAAGCAAAATCCATAAATACGAGTCAAGTCTCTAGAAAATGAAAATGTAGAAAAAATCATTTAATTTGGGGAAAAAAGTAGACAAGGGAGAATAAAAATCCATCAACTCTGAAACATGGTAAAACTTTACATAACCAATTTAACAAAGCGGTTTCAAGAAATACCAGTTATTTGATAACGAGCATGACATGAAGAATAGTTCTCAGCAAATGAGATATTACTTTCTGTGGCAAATTTTTTCTCCAGTAAAATAATTGGTGTCTGAGTCAATGCTTTTCCAAACAGTAGTTAATGAGAACTACTGACCATGGAGATAGGAGAAAACGATATTCACAGGTTAACTATGGGAGACATAGTTATGGGATCTCTGCTTATGGGATAAATAGCGAATTACTTAAAGGAAAAAAGGATGAAAAGAAAGGGAAGTGTATATTTTTCTTAGCATGACATTGTCTAATACCGACCTATCTGAATAGGAAGTGGAGCTAGAATGTAAGCATATTTCATTGCTACATTATTAATGGAATGAGTTATATAATGAAAGAAAGATTAATTCAATATCTGAGTAGTTGGCTTATTCCAAGTAACTGTTACTTGCAAAGGCAAATCAGAATTACCTTCAAAATTTGTTTCTAAAATTTTGCCTCTCAATATATTGAGAGATGTGATGGAGATCCTGAAAAATCTATTCTTTCTTATTTAAATGACTCATTTGTTTCATTGAATTATCAACATATACTACCTTAATAAAGCCCTAATATAAATTGGAAGTTTTGAGGAAAAAGATATTTCAACATACCTTACGTCTATTATTTTTGAAAATATAAATGCTTAAAAATATAAAAGGAAAACGTAAAATATGTTTGAAATTTATTGATTTATTAAATCCCTGTCTTCTGTGAATCAAAGATAAATAGGAAGAACCTGAATGAATACAAATGGCTAATTTTAAATTGTTGAGTGCTTGCTCACAAGTCAATCTACACACCGCAGTGGTAAGAACTTTTTACAATTCAGTCAAAAAAAGGGTAGAAATCTATAAATAAGATGTTGTTATCTTTAGGCTTCAGTGTAATTACACTATTTCTTTTCCATTCACTATTTATGTAGCACCAATTTCCTAGGTATCTTTTAAGTGTGTCCTCAAATTTTATCCCCATTTTGTAAGCGAGGAAACTAATACACAAATAAGTTTACTGAAAAGAAAGATACTAATTATTATACTAATTATAAATTAGTATGCTCTGCCCCATCTATAACATCTTATTCTTTATCTTGAGGGATCAAATAATCTGCTTTTTCAATAGGAAGCCAATTGCATGGTTGAGGAATGTGGATAGAATCAGGAAATTTACCAATATAGATAGTTTAAATAGGAGCGTCTGAGCTTAAAATTAAAAAAAAAAAAAAAAAAAAAAACTTAAAAAAAACAGTCATGGCTAAGCTTCTTTCCTTCCAAAGAGGGAAGAAATTAGTAACAGGCAGAAAGAAGGAAGGAAGAGAGGGAAGGAGTAAGGTGGGAAGGAAGGAAGGAAAGGGGAAGAGAGGAAGGGAGAAAATTAAAAAGGGAGGAAGGGACCATTGTTTGGTTGGACTTCCTCCAAGAGGTTTTATTTTAAATATCGAACAGGTATTTGAGGCTGATAACCTTGTGTATCAGTAACACTGACCTCTTGGAACACATTTTATAAATAAGAAAAAAATCATAAGCTAAGATATTAGGAAAGGCCAACATTAAATATTAGTTCTCTCTTTTGAAGAAATAACTACAAAACGTGTGATAACTATAGAGGAGGGTCAAAGATGCGAGGTACACTAACATCAAAAAATGTTTGCAAGTGACAGACACCCTGAAGCAGAGCATCTTTATTAGAAAAAATGCTAATGGTCTTCAAGGAACATTATAATTGTATCTTAAACAAATATAAGTGCAAAGCCACCATGTAGGGATTGTTCAGCATTGAGGGACGCTTTTCCTAATTTCTGCAATGGCATTCATGGCCTGGCAGCTGCTCTGTTGATGTGACATATCCTTGAATTACTTGGTCACCCATCAGTGGACCAAGGGTGGGGAGAGAGTCTATAGAATAGCAGTTTCGTGACTCAGCCTGGGGTAATCAACAATGAAAAGTACTGACAAAATGTTGACCCAATATTCTTTTCCTTTCGCTCCAGCAAAATACTGTGAGACCCTGAATAACTAAGTTTGCTCCCATGGGAAAGTAACAATGGTTTCCTTATAATGTAGAGTAATACGGTCTGATGAGATTTACCTTCCAAAAAACAAAGCAATACTCTGCCTGTATTCTGTGGAGGTGTTTCTTCCCAAACTCGGCCAGAAGGTGTGGCCCTGGTGTGCATCTGGATTGCTTCTCCAAAAGAGGATAATCCTCCTCACATAGCTTTGAAGCAGTACCTCCTAGGACAGAAAAAAGTTGCGATTCTCTTAGTATCTGCCTTATCTTTCATTTTATTTATGCATTTAGCTGTACGTGTAAAACTGGTCATGAAATATTCCATTTTTTAATGTGGATGAGAGAAAAACAAATGTCTTCATGTGACTGGTAGCTAAACAGCCTGATGTAAAATCTTTTGTACACATTAAGGTTTGATAAGAGGAGAAGCACTCTTAGTGATACAGAAAAAGAAATGTATTATGAGAATTAGACCTTGTGCATTTGTGGGAGCGGGTTCAGCAGTCTGGTGGCTATGGCCTCGGCATCTGTTTTTAGGCAAGACAAATAAATTCAGGTCTAGAGATAGGAAAGGAAAGAAATGCATAGTGGGAGGCAGAGTAAGGACTAACTGGAAGCCATATCTGTCTCTCGCCACCTCCAACCTTTGTGATGAAGGTGACCCACACGATGGCCTGGCACCCTTCACTGTGGAACCTCACACCCGCTGGTCCAGGATTCAAAGTTGAAGGAGGAGATCCGGTGGGAACAGGACTGTAGGTCTGACTGCTGCCCACAAACAACTAGTTGAGCCAATAGACGAGAGATATGTGGAAGCAGCAACAACACCTGGCCCCACAGCAAGCTTCAGAGCGTGGAAAATGGGGCTGCTTCTCCTCATACAAATTTTTCTTATGGCCAACTTAACTTGAAACCATTCAGTGAAGGAAATCTGGGAAACATAGCTCCAGCTTAACTAAATTGACACAGTAAAAAGCCACCATAGGTTTCATTGTAGAAAGCAAACCGAGAAGACTGACATAAATCTTTTTATATATCTTAACTGGGAAGACATACAAGAGGCTTTCTAAGACTCAGGTTGTGGAGAAGTCTTCCTAGGCTTTAGTCCCAACAAGGGGGTCTGAATCATCTCCCTAATCCAGAAGAGGTCATCTCATGCCCACAATGGGAAATAAGCCAGAAGAAACAAAAAGTCATCGTAAAAAATTGTGTATGCTCAAACAGTCCCTTTACACTTTCATAAATAGATAGATAGTGGTTATTGATATATAGATGCATAAAATTTTGAATAACCTATTCTTTTTTATAGTTGAGAATATTTCAGGACCATCAGCCATGGCGGTTCAGAGCCTCTGCGCTCACATTGACACTGAAAGCAGTAGGCATTGTGGAGTCGATGTTCTGAGTGCTCAACCAGTTTTCATCTCATCTTCATCCAAATAAAGTTCCCCTTCTTGCTGTTCCAAACTCTACATTCTCTTCTCATTTAAGGACCTGTATTCCCTTCCCACTCTAATTTAGCACGAAAAAAGTGAACACCTTATATCTTGGTGAGACAAATAAATCCACTTGAATTTCAAAAATATATATATTTTTAATTTGGAGAGAACAGTTAAAACTATTGCCAATATTAATCCCATGCTGTTATAAGTATATATGTTTATTAATTTTCTATTTTCATGCTACGCAGTTCAGAGGACCAAGTACTTGCTACCTTGTGAAATATCTCATTTTATTCTAATAAGTAGTAGATGTGAGTTGCTTAAGAATATTGATTTGAAGGCAAATCTCTATGTGTGGAGGGCCATATCAAGTGCTTTTGTGAATAATGTACAATAAACTTTTTGGCTATTACTGCAATCAAAGATAAAGATGAATCAATAATTTTGAAATATATTATATATTTATATATCCTTCATTTATCTCTAAATGCCATGTGTTATCCAGAACAGATCCTTAGGAATTTGGCACTAAGGTTCTCCAGGAGATTCAATAGGGTCATAATTATATTCTAACATGTTACTCCCAGGGCATCCACTTAGTGATTGCAAGAGTGCCTTAGAGCAGGATGGAGAAGGATTGAGGAGTAAAGGAGGGATATTGAATACCAAGATATGAAAAGAAATAAAGTAAAGAATGACAAAAAGTGAAACAGAAATAGAAAGGGGAGAGAAAAATTAGCATTCACTTGTTGACTAGTCATCAAGGAATAGTGCTAAATTGTTCCCTCTCTTTCAGTCTCTGTCTCTTTGTCTCTCTCTTTCTCACACACATGCACAATAACTGGCACTCAAAACAAAAAACCGTATTGAGCACTGTAATAAGACCTATAAACACAACAAAGAGCAAGACACAAAGAACATACAGTATAGTTGAGCGAGTTTCTATTCTCTTTTCGTTTCCATTCTACCAGAATCATACTTCCCACTCTACGTCTAACAAATAATTATCCATGGTCATAGCTAAAATTGGATATCTTCTCTTTGAAACTTTTCCTAACCCTGCTGAATTGGTCGTCTCCATTTTGTGTAGTGTAAGTTATTATTTGTGATAATTGTAAATGACCTTTATGATAATGAGTACTAAATAACTATAACAGATACTCTATCAATGAAAGATATTATACTAAGTACAATAGTTTGGGACAGTTGGGTTTGAAACTGTCGACAAGAATATGTTTGTAGACAGTTGTGGCTTGAGCTACAGTTATGGGCTTCGAGCTCAGAAGAGAAGTTTTATTTAATTTTCATAGTAAATCTTCAAAACAGATATCTTTTCACCTGTATATTGATAAGATATTTGAAGCCTACAGAGATTAATTATCTTTACAAAAAGTCTTACACATAATGAGTAGAAGAAATAAGAACGACTCCAGGCGTTTATAATGCTAATACTCATTTCTCACTGAATTGCAATCATCTGTACAACTACTGTATTCTCTGTTTTGAGCACCCAGCAGAGAGCCTGGCTCATTTAAACACTCGATAAATTTCCTTATACAATCAAAGTTGATATGCACCAGTGTGGTTACTTCGGTTGTCTTTGGTTGTTGCCTGTTGTGATTGTTCAATTCAACCACCTTACCAGTTGTTGCAAAATCTGAATTCATTTCTGGCTGCGCTATTTTCTTACTCTATTGGTATCATACTAAAAAAATAAAAATAAATATTAGCAACAACACAGGATTCTCCTACTGTGCTAATAAAAGTCAGAGAAGTCCTCATCAATAAACAGAGATAAACGATGGATGATTTAATATATTTTTATTGGATATGTTCTTAATTATTTGTTGAGAGGTTTGATGACTTTAATAGACTCAAAGTTTTGTTATATCTGTGGGTCAACAAACATTTCACATATGTGAAATAAAGTGCTCATATATGCCTCTAGGTTAAAAAATTACATCTAACCTATTAAGTAAGAGAAGCGAATTTTTGTTTAATTGAAGCTTTAAGAATCTTAGAGGAGGAGATATCGATATTAACTCTGAGTAGAGTCAGAAAGGAAAGCCTACTGCTCATAGTGATCCCTATTTAAAAAAAAGGCAAGTAACTGAGTTGAGTGTTCTTTACAGAGAAAGAATGAGTGGAGGAGAAAATGCTACAGAATAGATATGACTGATTTGTATATCTACTAGGTTAAATTTAAAGTTTGGCAATATCCCAATCTATTGACAGGAACTCTATTGTTCAGTTCTTCCTCACGTCCCTGATCACAATAACAAACACAGAACTACTGAATCAGTTGAAATCTCCAGCAAAAAGGTTTAGGAACATATATTTTAACAAACGCATCAGGTAAGTATTATGATCATGCACATTTGAGGCCAGACTGGACTTTTGAATAAGAAAATATAATTTAGATTCTCAGCACTCCTGTTAATTATCTACATAACTTCCTACATATATTTTTTTTAAATTAACCTTAACAGAATTTTAATGTGTCTATTATGTTTAGAAAGGATTTTATGCTTGGTACTATAATTGAGTATCTTATTTTATAAAGTAATAGGTTCAAAAGAGATACTTTTTAATGTCTTTTTCCAGCTTTAAAATGTTGATACCATAAAACAGGTCCATTTGTTTTTTTCTTGCTTATCTGTCTGTCTGTGTTATTTTTAAGAGATTTATGGGAACATAGTTTAATTGGTAAATGTTGAGATGAAAGAGATACATTAGCAGAAGTTTAAGTACATTGAGATTATCTCAATAGCTTCCTGATATACACAATTTCAGACACTCTATTAACTTAATCAAATGAGATACAGCTATGATTACAGGAGTCACTTATACTCAGAGTGAGAATTTTTTTTACCGAATGGTGTAACAGTATCAATGAGAATAACATAGATGTATTTGAATTTGCCAAATCAGTTGGCAATCTGGATTAACTATTTGTAGATTACAATTAAAAGTAATTTATATAGTAAATTTGTACTAATCACCTCACAAATTATATACCTAAAATGTGAATCTCAGAAAATACTTACACTGCCTCCAATAGATAGTTATTAACCTTAATATATTTTCTGAAAGTGTGCTAAAACATAACCTCAATGTAAATTAGTTGTTGAAATATATTCACATTAAAAATAATCACTAATTCAGTCAAGAAACAACTTGTGCACCAACATTATGGGAGAAATTTCAAATGATATAGGAATAGGCCTATTCCATCTTCAGTAAAAGATGGAATATAATGTGGGTATATTCCATTTTCATTTCAATGAAAAGGAAGATATTATGCTCTAATTTTATTAGTCATGGAAGATCTAATGATTAACATAATAATCAAATTTGTGGTATTATTGAACTGGAAGACATTGAAATGATAGTACTTTGGAGGAGTAGTAAATTGAATAAATTACTTAAAAAGTATTAATTATCATGCAACAAATATTAAATAATCCTATGTAATATAGCATGATAATGCCAAGATAACTATTAGTTGTTCCATGAAGTAAATATTTTCAATTTTTGGCCAATAGAAACAGTTATGTACAACACACTTACATATATATATACGTATATGTATATTTGCACAAGAGTGACGTCATTTCTGTAGGCTAACATCGCAAATTTTCATGCAATGAAATGAAAGATTATGCATATTTTAAAATTTTGATAGATATGTTTTTCCGAATACCTGCTCAGCGGTGTGAGAGTGCCCACATTCCCATTAGCAATAGAAGGCATTCCTGTGTCAATCTGATATTTTATTTTAATTGGCATTTTCTTTACTGATGCTAAAGATGAGCACCTTTTCTTAACATTTATGGTGAATTTCCTATTCATATGCTTTTCAGATTTTTCTCCAGATCATATTTCTCTCATTTATTTCTTAAACTATTGTAAAATTGAGAATTATTTGTAATTTCAATTCATATAGGTTGCAAATATTTTTAACACCTGTCATTTGCCTTTTGACTCTGCCTAATTTATATTTTGCTATATTTTTAAAATTTTTCATATTGCTAAACACGGATACCTTTCTTTTATTATCATGGCTTTCCTTTCTGCCTTGTGGCAGGTAAGGATCTACATCCCATGTTTTTTCAAGTATTCTCCTAATATTTTCTCTAATTTTCTTTGTGTCTTTTTTTTTTTGCATTTAAATCTCTGATATATTGGGAATTATCTATTTATAGCAGTGAGATGAAAAATTAGAAAGTGTGTTTTTGCTTTCAGATGGATAATTAATTAAGATGAGATCATTAATAAATAAATCTCGTTTCCCCATTGAATTGAAATGCAAACATTTCTATATTAAACTTTATGGAGTATGTATTCTGTTACACTGATCTAATTCACTATTCCTGTGACAATATCATGTTATAATTACTGTGGTTTTACAGAAAAATTCAATATCTCATAAACTCAGTCTTCCATAATTCTCTTTTTCTTCATATTTTCTTGTTTAATGGAATTGTAGACTTCCTTATTAATATTAGAATCTGGAAAACTTTCCTCAGGGATTGTCAATGGAGTTTCATTATATTTATATATTATTTTTGGAGTACTGTTTCTTTCTTGAAATTAAATCTTCTCATTAAGAGCATAGTATAATTATCCATGTCTTCTTATAGTTTCAATGTCCTTAAAAATTGGTGTTTACTTCCTATAAGTCTTATAAATTTCTTTTTTTTTTTTTTTTGTGAGGAAGATCAACCCTTAGCTAACATTCACGCTAATCCTCCTCTTTTTGCTGAGGAAGACCGGCTCTGAGCTAACATCTACTGCCAATCTCCTCCTTTTTTGTCCCCAAAGCCCCAGTAGGTAGTTGTATGTCATAGTTGCACATCCTTCTAGTTGCTGTATGTGGGACGCGGCCTCAGCATGGCTGGAGAAGCGGTGCGTCGGTGCACGCCTGGGATCCGAACCCCGGGCAGCCAGTAGCGGAGCGCGCACTTAACCGCTAAGCCATGGGGCCGGCCCTAAGTTTATAATCTTTTCTTCAAAAATATATATATTCATAGCACTTCTTTCCAAAATGTGTAAAAAACCCTGATCATGAATAACAGTAGGTCAGGAAAAGCATTCCTCTTTTATTCTCGAATTTATGCAAAAGGCTTCAGCATTTCATCATGTTGTCTGATAGATTTTACTGTGCTTTGAAAATTAACTTTATCCTATTTAAGTACTTTCCTTCTATTTCTATTTTACTTAGAATTTTACTATGAATGGCTGTGTTTTATCAGGCAGTTTTCTAGAATCTACTGTGAAATTAGCTTGTTTTTCTTCTTTAATTTTTCCTTGCAATGAATTTCCTGGAATAAAAGCTGACTGATTATGTTGCTTTTATGAATTGCTGAATTCAATACACCAAATATTATTTTGCCTGCCTTATTTGTACTTATAAGTGACTATAAATTTGAATTATCTTTATTTTTGTTAAGACATGAAGTTTATGTTAAATTCCAATTGTTGGTATAATCTAAAATATTCATAAGAAAATTACCTTTTCTTTAATTGGTGAATAGAAATCAGCTGTTAAAACATTGATGTTCCAAGTCTTTCTTTTAAAGGTGGAGCTTTAATTGCCTTCTGATATCTTCATTAGTATTTGCCTGTTCAAGTTTTTTAACTCCTTTTATGTAAATTTGTTAATTTATGTTTTGCTAAAAAAAAATCAATTTTCTCTAGATTTTCTAATGTATTGTCATTGCATTGCATGTAATATCTTCTTATAATTTTAATTTTTCATTTGTAGGTTTGCTTATCTTCTTCTAAGAGTTTAAGTTATGATGCTTTAAGCAACAAGTAAAAAAAAAACAAAAAGAAATCTGGATAATTACATAACCTTTTTAAACAACAAGATATGTCATAATAATTAAAATTTTGTCACTGCTTACTAATAACTGTGTACCTAATTGTAAAAAATTTTATGGACATAATGTGATAAAATTTTTAAAAATGCAAGATACAAAGGAAAAAGATAAATAGAAAAATAATTAAGGTGTCAAAGCTTAGTAATCGTGCATAGACCAGGGTTTTATTTTTACTCCCATTTTCTTGTTTGGATCTTTTGAGGTCAAGCAGTCTTCTCAGCAGTGGGCTCAAATGGATGACTAAGACATTGGCAAAAAGAAAACTCTCTATAAAGGTATGGATTTTACCAAACTATGGATTTTAGAATTTTACTGTCACACAGTGCATTAAACATCATTTTACTGCTTTAAAAAATAAAAAGAAAGAAAAAGAAAATTCTGGAGATAGGACAGGCCCAGGTCTCATTAAATCAGCAGCTCCACAATATGATCACGACCCAGTTTCCTTCAATATTTACCCTCAGCCATTCTTAGGATGATGCTTCATCTCTCCAAGCAGTGGTTCTCAACTTTAACCTGCGGCAGAATCACCTGGAGGGCTTGTTATACTACAGAGTTTCTGCTTTAGAAGCTCTGGGCTAGAATGGGTGCAAGGTTTGGGATTTGTGTTTCCAGGTGATGTTAATGCTGCTGGGTGCATCATACTTTAAGAAACAATCTTTGACTGACACCCCTCATGGCCCCAAAAATGGCTGGAAACTTTTCAGGCATTTCATACAAATTACAGTATCCTTAGGCAGAAAATAAAATATCCCTATCTAGTGTCCCACTTTAGACAAAAATTTTTTTTTATCAAAAGCCATCAAGTTGCCTTTCCCTCATCTCTTATTTCCCAGAATTTCACCATGTGTCCATAAGTAAACCAGGTGTTTGCAAGATGATTGAGTTTGTTAGTATTTGTTTAGACCCATCAAGATTCACCACCTGGGATTCTCTTGAAGACCTGATCACTTGGAGGACAATTAAAAAAACTGAAGTTTTACAAGCAACAGAAATGGGCAGAACGACTGTGGATAGAAAATTAACAGAGCCTCAAGCAACAACAAAAACTCTTATAAATTCTGTCTCTCTTTTTTAACATAATTTAAACTGCCAAAGATTTATTTTTGATTAAAAAATGCATTTGATTTTATCATTGAGTTCTATTATTTTCCTTTTTTTCACATTTCATTAGTTATAACTTAATTTCCCAATTCTTTGATTTATTTTGTAGTCTTGTTCAATTTGTTAATTTAAACACAGATTTTCCCCATTATCTGAAAGTAGAGCATTCCTATGAAAACTTTTGTAAGCTGAAATGGCATAAAGTAAAGAGAAATTATCATTAGTTTAGATGGGAAAAATTTTTGAGCGTTCCCAGACCTAAAAAATAACCTACCAAATCATACCAAACAACACACAAAAGCTAAAATAACACTAACATATACTAAAAGCAGGAATATGAGAAATACACAGCCTACAGAAAGTAGAAATAATGTCTGTACAGTATAGTTTCACTTACCAGAATTGGGGAGAGAGCGAGCACCCTGGAAGGCTGAGAGGTGGTGGTGGTGATGATGGGGTGTTAGGCTGAGTCATTGGAGGTTGGGGTGGTGGGAGGTACAGGAGACTGGGGTGTAGGAGAGAGGAAGGGGTCAACTATTAACATCTCATAATCATCTGAATCCATCAGGGCAGACAGTTCACCAACATCTACACCTTCTCTGTCAGCCTGCCTCAAGGTGGAAGGTCAAAGTTCCTCATCTGATGTGGCTGATATGGAGGGCTGGAAACACCACAGTGTGGTTGACTGCTTAGCCTCCTTAACAGCTTGCTGCAAACAAAACACTGAACAGTATTTTCGCTATTTGCCTTGTTTCGTAAAGGCCAAAATCTTCTTCTGATCTCTTTTGATTAGCGAAAACAGGTACAAAGGTAGGTCTTTATATAAGCAAAGTGGCATAAAGTGAACTTTCAGATAGAGCCGTTACTTGTATTAATTTACATAATTTTACTCTGATTTTTATAATAAATACATTTACAATGATAATTATTTCTCCAAATGCGTTCTTACTTGATTCCCATAGGTTTACTAAATTGTTCTGTTTTTCATTGTTTTCTGATTTCTTTGCAATTACTTTCCATTTTTAATATTTTCTAGTATCCTGTGGATATTTTGAAGAATGTTTCTAAATTTTTAAATACATAAATCTTCTTTGATCATGTTTCAACTCTTGATTTTTTGGTTTCATTGAATCACACCATATAAAACATCTACCCTTTCAGAACTAAATAAGAGTATCTTTGTAATAAAGTATATGATAGTTTCTTGTAAGTGATGCACGCATAAAAGAAAAGAGTTTGCATTCTCTATGAAGAACAAAATTACATATATGTAATGTTTGTAAACACAAACATTTAAGATTTTTGATTACACATTATTCAAATCTTCTATGTTATTGCAATACATTGCTTTCTGTATATTTGGCTCTTTAGGTTCCGGAAAGGATATATTAAATTATTCACTAAACTTTCACTTTTATGAAGTTGTCCTTCCATTTCAAAGTAATTTTTATTCCTTTATTTGGCTTCTTGTCATCAGTTCATAAATGTTTAGTGTCTTTGTGGGTTTTACATTTTGTAAGTACATGTGTCCCTCTTTCTCTTGTATAATGCTTTTGGCCCTTAGCTCCAATTTGTCTGCTATTTATGTTGCTATGTGTGATATTTTTATTTTTATTTGTTTATATATATATATATATAAATTGACTTAGATTTGTTTAAGCTTTATTCTTAATTTTTTGACTTTTTTTTTCCCTTTGTTTCTTCTGAACTATATCTCGTTTATTGTCTTTTTTCAATATACTAATCTTATTATGGGCTGATTTTATCATTCTAGAGTTGGGACTCAAATAGTTTCTCTTTGTCCTACTGAGAAGGTGGCTCACAAAATATGAGCCAAACATGAACAGTCCATCTCCCACCATCCTGAGAGCCAGTGGAAGAAGTTCTATAGCTAACGATGGAGTAGAGTGAAATATTCTCATCTCTCATGTGGTTAAAACGCATGTTGATAATTCAGTCAATTCCACAGATTTCCAAGGGAATTATGTTCTTCCTTACATTCCAAAAAAACATTGAAGACTAAATTCAATCTGAAATATTATAAGATAACCAAATTACAATAGCCAGTTTATATTAAGCCTTTAGGCTTCAAATAATTTAGAGAACAGTGTGGTGACCTTAATCTTACACAAAGATAGGAACTTCCCTGTGAAGGCCTGTCCACATTCCTATTGGGCCCTGCATCACTGTGGTTCTTTAAAATTTTGCCCAGGGGCCCCAAGGGCAAGGGGCACCCTAGCCAAGACACTCAATCTGACAATGTCTGTGTTTTGATAAGGGATTCAGCCAATCCACGCCTAGTGTAATAATTGACATTCTATTTTGTTCCTCTCACTTATACCTACTAACTGGTTACATTTCTGCTCATTCGTCTTTTGCCTTTTCTAGTTCTTAAATTCTATTCTGCTTTTCAATTTTGCCTATTCCTTTCCCTTTCTTATCAATAATAAATAGAGCTCTATTTCTTTAGTCTTTCAAATTACACTCTCACCCAGATGATTTATTCACCAACACCTTTTCCATCAGAGTAAAACTATTTGAATACTTTTATTTTGCTCCTTCATTCCCCTCCAACGTGAAATCTTAATTTAGAATTATTTTACTTCCCAAATTTTATCTCTAATTTTTATCACCAAAATGTGAAATGCCTTAGTTCTGGGTTATTATATATTTTTTCTTACATGTTTTATCTTCTGTTTCAATATCGTTACTTACTTATTTTCACCTATGTTTACAATATTACCATCTATCTGAATTTAAGCATAAATAGTGTAAGACTTTTTGCTAACCATTGTTTGCCTAATGTTTCTTCCATATCTTGAATATCTGTACAGATGCAATAGATATTTGGTTAGAATACATAGAAGTGAATATTTTCTGAATTCTTGCATGTCTAAATATATAGCACTTTAATGTTGACAGTGAAGTAATACAGCGGCTGGCTAGAGGATTCTGGAATTACTGTCATTTTCTCTCAATAGTCTGTAGATATTCTTCCACTGTCATTATTAGCTTCTAGTATAGCAGATAAAAGACCTGTAAAAGAAGTTTTATTTGAGTCTGAAGGTTGGTAAGATATCCATTTATTCTGGAAATGTAGAAATATTATTGTTATGTCTTACAGTAAGTCTTTAAAATTAATTTTTCTAGGATTTATTGAATTTTTTTAAATAAAAGTTTTCTTCAGCTTAGGGAAATTTTCTTATGTTCAATTACCATCTCTGCAATATTTTTCTTTACATAGTTTCTATTATTTGCATATGAGATTTCCTTTACCTGTTCTCTGCATCTTTTATTTTCCCTTATGAATTCCATTTCTATACATATTACAAACAGAAAGAAAATACACTGCTTATATATATTTGATTTGATCTTCCTCAATAATATTTCTGTTCCCAATAGTAAAAATCCTGTTTTTCAGTTGATCTACTGACTTTAAAATTTGGAAACCGTGGGATTTCTTTTGTTTCAGAAAACCTTTGTGCATATTTGTGAGTTTTCTCATTACTTTCATTTTTGTTGTTATATTTTTCACAAAGAAATCTTATCTTTTTCATTTAATGTACTTCAAGGAGAGACTTCTGCTTTGAATGTCCACCTTGAATATCTATCTTCATTGTTCATGTTAACATGTTTCCTTAATTGAGCTGTAATTATTTTCTCTTCTTGATCGTGATGTTGAGCTTGATAAGCCCTGATGCATTCTTTTAAGATTCCTTTCTCAGTGGCAAATGCATGACAAGTAGAAGTTGTGGTGGATTCTTCTCTAGGGAGCAGGTAGAGGAAAAGCTGATAGAGATTTATTTCATTGCTGATGCACATGGAGGAATGTTATACCCCCAAGCCTTCCTGCTGCATGTCAAAGTCCTCCTCCAAGCAGTGAGACTAGAGACAATCAACTCACAACAGCAGTTTACCTACAAGGCAACCGGAGTCAGCAGGATCTGGTAGGTCCTCTCAAGATAACATCCAGGCAAGTGGCAAGCATAGCCCCTTTCTGATGGAATTTACTGGCTTTGCATGCTAAGCCTTCAGGGAATCTTAAGGTTCTGGATATTTGCCTTGGATCTGGAAGAAAAGCACTATCTCTCATCTGCTGTGTACCTTATTCTTACACTCCATACAAAGAATAATGAAGGACCATGTCTGTTCTTTCTTATGGAGATACAGGGAGAAATCCTGAGGTCAGATGAATGTTTTGGGCTCTGCCAAATTTCGTCGCCCTATAAAAGAATTTGGGAAAAAGAATGAATACAGAGGGCGGTAAATAAAATTTGTTTTGTGCTCAGACACTGTTATGAGTTTTTAAAATGTATTACTCATTTAATTCTTAAAACAACCTTATATAATAGGTATTACTATTACATTTTATATGTGAGCAAATTGAGGCATAGAGGCATTACGTAACTTGACAAATGCACACTGCTGGCAGAATGGAAGAAATAAGATTAAACAAAGGAAGTCTAAATCATGCTATATTACTTATTCCTCTAGTTTCTTATCAGTTTATTTCCATCTGAACACGGCACACACAAAACATAACCCTAGTCATTTGTTTGTCTGTTTTACATATACTTGATCTTAATAAAAAAAAGACTTTTGTTAGGACTTGGGAATATAAACAAGACAGGTAAAACCTTTATTAGCTTATAGTCTAATGGGCTTGATAAAAAACAAAATCAATATTCAAACATTAATTCCAACGCTGATATACATACATAGGTGTGTGTGTGTGGAGAGAGAGGGAGAAAGAAAGATTTATAAATTTGCATAAACCATTTCCAAAATGTTTACAAAGCAGCTTATTTTACCAAGTTAGCTATTTATCTACCTAAAGGATGCCAACAGATACTTACAAAGAAAATGGATCATAGTAGTAGCGGCATGTAATTATTATAAGTATTACCTTAGTGTGTGGTTTCTCAATCTAGGTACTATTGGTATTTTGGGCTGAGTAATGCTCTTGTGGGGCCTGTACTGTGCACTGTAGAATGCTTAACACCAACCCTACCCACTAGATCCTAGTAGCCCCCACTCCCCAGATACCAAAAATATCTTCGGACGTTGCTGAATGTCCTTTGGGGGAGAAATTGCCCTTAGTTAAGAACCGTTGCTCTCGTGTTCTTCTTCAGGGATAACATTCTTTATAATAACAGGAAAGAAGTTATATATTTAAATATTTTTATGAGGGAAAATGGCACTTTAAAATTTTAAAGAATCCAATTGTTAACCTTCCAGTGCCAATTCTTATCTCAGGAAGGTTTAATGATCATTCCTTAGTGGAAACATCATTTCTAAGTGCTTTTAATTCATGATCTCTACAGGATCATTCACAAGGCTCTCTGTCTTAAGTTACATCAGTCTTGTCTTCTGTTTAGTTTCTCGAAATACTATCTCTAATTCGTCATGTGGATAATTGCGTTCACCTTAGTTCTGGTATTTCTTCCAACTGGGACTGAGATGTCTGTGTTCCCATAACTGGTTGGGCTTCCAACAATAGTTTGACCCACCATACAGAGAAGTTGTCCTATAGGAGACTTACTCATCAGTATTTGATAAGTCATTGGGTCTGAGAGCACAGCATCTACTGAAATGGAGGCGAGAAAAAACAAAGACTAAGGTGTATGCCCCAGTCTTTGTCTATCGAAACTCTGACTTTAGCATTGATGATTTTCTTTGTTGAATATTAACTTGCAGCTTTCACTCAGTTCCCTAATCCTAGCGTATAGCCATTTCCATTTGTTCACTACTGGCCAAGAGACTTTCATATCAAAGAAAACCATTAGTAGATTGATCACATTTTTAGCCCAAATATGCAGACTTTGTGCTATCAGCACTTTCATGCATTAATTCAGATAGTGTTTAGAATAGTACCTGGCACGCAATAGGCATGTAAGTGAAGCCACCCCAGCACTAAATCTTTGAACTTCTTAATTCTATGTTAATTCCTAGGCTTTTATAAGAAGTGAGTCATTTATCACTGTTACATAGTATAACCATAGATAGTCTCATGAGTTATTGGAGTGGCCACACATGTAGACAAATAACTTTCTAATTCAGAATGGAGGCTCTCTCCTGCTTGACATATTATGACAGTTCTCTCTAGCAGTCAATCAGACCCTTGAAGGACAATTTTGTTTATTGCTTTATATGTGATACTCAAGCTTGCCCCTGATGTTTACCTATGCTTCATTTAAGGAAAAGTACTCTGATATTGTACCAAGGAGTATGATATGGCTCAAATCCCAAATAAAATATCTAAAATAAAAATAACACCTACAACATCTTAATATTCCATCTGTTCTTTTTTTTCAATAAGAGAAGTTACTGCTGCTCCTAATATCTATACTTATTTTGCAATAGTCCAAGTATTACAGAGGTTTTTTTGGCAATAAATTCCCCACAACATCTTTATATCTAGTGCTAGACATACCAAATTTCAAGCTGTGAGATCCAGTTGTCACATACTTGAAATTAGTTCTAGGTCTACAGCAAGAAAAAGCAAGCATGTACAATCTTCCATTGCTGGAAAGCCAAAGAAAACGTTTTTGAATGAGGAAAAACAAAAAGCATGTTTCTTGTCAGCTACCATCACTTGGCACCCAAAGTAATATATGTATACTTATAATTAGCTCTGTGCTACTAATATGTATCTATATACATGCATAAATTATTTTATAATATATAACTATAAGAGAACATTTTGACAAGAAATTTAGAATTAGAAGCTGTTGGTAGGTGGAATTGGTTTCATTCATGCCCAATTAAGGCATCAGTGTCCATGATGAACCGAATAGTGTCTACTGCCCTTGTACCTAGAATTTCAGTCTGAGTCCATTACTTATTAATTTATATTATTGAAGCAAAATGGTTTATTTTTCTCCAAGCTTTAGTTTCCCCATTGTATTTAGTCAGGGTTCTCCAGAGAAATGGAACTAATAGGATATATATAGATTTACATAAAGATATTTATTATGAGGGATCATTTCACACAATTATGAAGACTGAGAAATCCTATGATCTCCTGTCTGCAAGCTGAAGAAAGCTAGTGGTGTAGTTCCAGTCCAAACCCAGATGCCTAAGAATCAGGGGAGCCAAAGGTGTAATCCCAGTCTGAGTCCAAAGGCGCACCAGTGTCGAAGAAGAGGAGATGATGAATATCCCAGCTCAAGCAAGAAAGCAAATTCACCCTTCTTCTGCCTTTTTGTTCTATTCAGGTCCTCAGTGGATTGGACGATGCTCACCTGCATTGGTGAGAGTGGTCTTCTTTCCTCAGTCTACCAATTCAAATGCTAATCTCTTCCAGAAACACCCTCACAGACACACCCAGAAATAATATTTTACTGTCTATCTAGGCATCCCTTAGCCCAGTCAAGTTGACATCAAAATTAACCATCATACTCATCCATAAAATAAAAATTATATTTAAAATCTTAAGTTTGTTGTGAAGATTAAATGAGATAATGCATGCCAAAACTTTTGCAATGTAAAGTGCAAAGTGTTTGGTATGTTAGTTGCTAATAACATTTCAATCTATCTCATCATTCAAACATAAGATGGGCAGACATTCCTCATGTGGGCAAATGTATAAGACCTTGATAATGATCATGCTACCTCACACTGTCCCCACACACCTGTCCTAAGACAAATTGTAAGCATAGATTCATGGACCACTTAAAAATAAATGTACTCTAGGTAGTACAGTTATTTAGGAGATGGGGTGGTCTAGACATCATATTGTTCTTAATTTAGCACTGGGTCTCAAATTGTCAAATAGAGTGACTGTTTCTGGAGCAGCATACACTTGGCTCCAGAATAAAATCCAGCCCAATTACCTACACATCGGAGGCAATGGCTCTCTGTGTGTGGATTCAAAGAATTATTTCCCTAGTGTTACAAACTTCAAGGCACCCAGGAAGCTTTACAATGGAGTATCCCTGAATGAGTATAGTCAGCGGGAAGGCACTTCCTCCCTTAATATTCAAGTAATCAACTCTGTAATAGTATAGGGAGAAATGTCTGTGCCCCTTTCCATATCCTCACATTGTAGCACTTGCTCATAGATGACCCTCTGACCATACATAAGATTTGGGGGGAATCCCTCTTTTAATCTTCATATTTATCCATCCCCATTATGGGAGTTGCTAGTCTTACTGATGAAAACGTGACTGAGCTCCCTTTCACTAATGGGCAAGAATCCTATCAAAACGTGAGATAGTGAAGTGAATACATAGTATATCCTTTTACAGTCTTGAATTTCTTTGCTTCCCTGTGGCAAAGGACATCTGGCATGGCCTATTTTGCCAGATTTGGCTACTCTTCAGGTATTTTCTTTTCCCTCTGAAGCAAGGTAAGTAATGTAGGCATCCACACATGTGGCCAGCCTTGGAGTGGGCCTGGCAGAGCCAGTCTTATCTCACAATATATATTGTGAGATATATATATATATAGGCACACCTATGTATAGACACACCTGAGCAAATGAATTCAAATTTTCCTTTTAGAGTAAAAAGCAGGAGGTCCTACTTTAATATCAAGTAAAAGCCATGTTTTCTAATCTAGCTTTTATTATACTATGTCTTTCTTCTAGAAAATCAGAAACTTGCACATTTACTACACAATATTTTTGATTTAGCTATTTTCTTTGGTTGCATATTCTGTATTGGAAGGAGACCAAAGGAGAGGAGAGTTAAGTGGCGCCTCAAATCTGTTATAGTCTGGATAATACTCTGAGATCTGCATTAAGAGCAGTGATGGCACAGTTTGCTCTAAGAAAGGGCAGGAGAAGGTAGGCAGTCAGAGCCTCAGCTCCATGAATTGTCAAGATTCTAGCAGGCTATGTTAGCAAGACAGAAGTTCACTAACGAATCACAAGCAAATGTCGGAGGGAAATAAATACCTCGAATTAGAATTTCCTGAAGTCATAGGTGGCAGAGGACACCTCAAGAGTACACCTGGATTCTGGTCATCCTGGCAAGAATAGTACATTATGGGCAAGCTAAAAAACTCCTGGAGTTTACCAGAAAAATTTGTAGGAAGGAACTTTTGCAAATCACTAGAATTCATATTAGTAAAATAGAATATAGTCACTTAGAGATTTTTTTCTAAAATGACCTTCCTCTGTGCTTGTGATTTGGATATTTATTTACCCTAAGGGTATTACAATAAGAATTAGAACACAGCAGTAATAATAGAATATTCTCCCAAAGATTATTTTATTCACCATTGGATACGCCCAATTTTGTGAATGAATGAGGAGAGGCAATGTGACCTCTGTTAATATCGTTTGTTTAATAAGTGACATATTTAGAAGAACCACATGTCATAGTTTCCCTTCCCCTATACCGCATTGACCCTGCATGAATTCAAGTTGCTTTTTACTTCTCACGTTTAGAATTCTGGAGGGCTGCATATATTTATAGCTGGGCACAGGCCTTGACTTTTTAATCAGGTATCCTATTCTTATCATTTCCTCATTATACTGTGATTTGTTGTACATTGGAAAAACTGTCAGAAATGTCACACTACATGATTTCTAAACATCTTTCAATGAGGTGGATTGTTACCTACAGGATAATAGCAGAGTATGTGCACATAAGAACTTTGCTCAGAGATGATATACAAGTCTGTGGCAAAGGGTGTATTGCTTTATTTGCTAAAGCTGGTTGTTGGTTTACTCAGATTTTGTACAGGAGAAATAGATGATGTAGTATAGAGACTGAGACTGAATATCTATGAGTCAGACAAATCTTTATTTAAATTCCACTCTGCTTCCTACTGGCTGTTTGACTCTGAGCAAGTTTCTTAATCTCTCTGAACATTTTTCTTCTTATATATAATTTAATAACAGCTCACTAGGTGAATTTAAGTATAAAATGAGATAATTTATGTAAAATATTCAGCACAGTGCCTTGTGAAGTATTCAAAATAGCTTTATTATATTAATATTACATATATATTTATAATTGCATAAATGTAATAACTAAGTTCTATAATTCAATCCACACATCTTCAATTATTGCTAAAATGTGTTAAGCACCATGTTAAGTTTGAGGAATTTGAAGATAAGCAAATGCTTTGTTTATAAGCTTGTGGGGGATATAAACATTAATCAAATAATCATACAAATTAAAGTAAAATCACAGTTGTGATTAGTGATAAGGAGAAATGCATCATGTTAAGGAATTGAGTCTTTACACTAAAGTTAAAATTAAATTAATTTTAAAAATAGGGGTTTTATAGGTCTTACTGAGGATTTTAATATTTTCCTAAGAGCATGAGAAGTCAATAATGTGTTTAAAACAACGTGCTAATATTCAATTATTTGTGTCAAAACATTACCTCTGATCACAGCCTAAGGAATTGCTAGTAGGAGGGCAAGAGTAGATGAGGAGAAGCCAATTATCAAATGATTGCAACATTCCAGCCTACAGATGGTGCCAGATGTTGGTTGTGAATATTGAGAGGATTCAAAAGATTTCAGATAATTTACGATGTAAATTGACTGAACTTGGTAATAAACGAGCAAGGATGATGGAAAGGAGATGTCAATGATGACAGCTAGCTTACTGACATGTCTAATGAGATGGATGGTGTTGCCATTGCAATAGCATCAACGGTAATTAATAATATAATAATAATGCTATATTTGGAAAAGAGTCTGTTAACTTAAGGACCAAGTAATCACTTTTACTCATCCTGTTGAGGTTAAATAGGTCCTCCAGAAGTGTAACTCATTGTTCAAAATGAGTTAGAACAGAAAACAGTTGAATGTTGAGGAAGTGAGAAAAATGTCATTGTTTCCAATACTTTCTTCTTCGTCTTTCTAAATAACAATTTTATTGTTTTGGCTGGGAAAATTTCACCCTGAGCTAACATCTTTTGCAAATCTTCCTCTCTCTCTCCTTTTTGTTCCCCTCCCCAAAGCGCCAGTACATAGTTGTATATTCTAATTGTAAGTCCTGTAGTTCTTCTATGTGAGCTGCCGCCACAGCATGGCTACTGATAGACGAGTGGTGTGGTTCTGTGCCCAGGAACCAAATCCGGCCACTGAAGCAGAGTGTGCCAAACTTTAACCACTAGACCATCAGGGATGGCTCTCCAATACTTTCTGATCTTGAAAATTGCAAATGTCAAAATCCTATAGGTAGCAGTTCTACTTCTGTTCAAGATGGAGTAACAGGGATCAGATTTACCTAGCTGCTTAAAACAATAAAAAAGACAGGCAACATGAAACAATGGTTTTAAAGTCACTAGACTTTAGGTAAGTTTAGTGATCAGTGAGAGAAGAGAAACAAATAAGATGAGCCCTGTGAACATTCAAACTTACAGACTTAGATGGTTTACAGGTGTGGTCCACAGAGCATGAAACCAGACAGACTCTAATGTCTTCCCTGAGTTACAGAGACAGAGATGAGAGTACAGAAAGACCAAGATAGCTATTCTTCACAGGAAAGACTACAGAGAGGAGAGAGCAGTCTAGACAGAAAATTCCAGAAATCTGGGGTTTCCCTGTTGAGTATTCAGCTGACTATTGATTAGCACATGAGGGTAAGGAATTTGCCAAAGGCTAGGGAAAGAAGCACCCAAACATGTTTCAGATAAGAGTATTTGGTATTCATGCAGGACCGGGAATAGTGTCTGTTCTCATCAGTTAGACCAGAAAGGCTCATGACACACGTGGCATGGGGTAGTACACAGATGGTCTTGCCTCAATAGTGGGGGATATTTCACCCTTGACAGATCACCGCTCCAAACCCATCTAACAAATATTAAAAGCAGGACCTGAAGGATCAAACTATTTCCAAGTAACTTAATAGCATCTCAGACAAATCTCAAGAATTGCATAGGCATACAAAATAACCCAGCACCAAAGAAGCTAAAAATCATATTGTCTGGTATACGATAGGAAATTATAACACAAACAAATAAATGGGGAAATATAACTTATAATGATGAAAAATAATCAATCTATGGAACCTATTTAGAACTAATGAAAATGTTAGAAATATCAGACAAAGACATTAAAAAGTTATTATAACTCTATCCATATGTTCACAAAGCTAAGCATAGATATGGAAGACATAAAAGTAACCCAAATCAAAATTCTAGAGAGGAAAATGTATACAAGAGGAAAAATTCACCGAATGGGGTTAGTTATCTATTAGACATTGCAGAAGAAGTGATTAGTGAACTTATACACATAGTAATAAAGTGTTAAAAAATGAAGCAGAAAATAAAATCAAATTTAAAATAAATTAAAATTAATAGAGATCAGTAATCTGTGGGGCAACTTCAAGTGGTCTAATATACTTGTAATTTGAGTCTCCCAACTAGAGGAACTATATGTAGAAAGAGGGAAAAAAATGCATATTTAAAGAAAAAATTGCTAACAACTTTTAAATTTTAGGGAAATATACAAATCTACATATCCAAGATGCTCAAGAACTCCAGGCCCAAGAAACACAAGCAAAATTACACCAAGGCAGATAACCGTCACATTAGTCTAAACCAGTGCTAAAGACAAAGTATCTCAAAAGCAACCAGAAAAAAAAGGAAAAATATGATTGACTAAAGATCTCCTGTCAAAAACAATGCAAGCAAGAAGACAACAGAGCACGTTAAAAGAACTGAAAGAACAAAAATATGAACCTAGAGATCTATATTGATCAAAAATATCTTTCAAAATTGTAGGCAAAATAAAAGGAATTTCTTTTAGTCATAACAAAGTTGAAAGAATTTGTCATTTGCAAAACCCAACTATATGCTGCCTAAAGGAAATATAAAATGAAGACCTTTTCTTACTATTTAAATATCTGTAAAGGATAGTTATCTTCTACACAAATAATAATAACACTGTATTTGGGGTTTATAGTGTATGTAAAAGTAAAATGCGTGACAACGCTATCAACAGAAAGGGAGGAAATGAGAGTATAGTGTTATCTAGTACTTATCCCATATGTGAAGTGATATAATATCAGTTAAAGATCAAATAAAATATGTTAAAGATTATATATATATACACATATATATATAAAAGATTTTATTATATATATAAAGATGTCTTTATATATATATATATAAAGATTTTATATATATATTCTCTATATATAAAGATTTTATATATATATTCTCTATATATAAAATCTCTCTTTCTCTTTCTCTGTCTATATATATATGTCCTCTGAAGAAACCTCTAAAATAACAAAACAGAGTGTTAACTAATAAACCAACAAGAGATAAAATGGAATAAAATATTCAATTAATTCAAAAGATAGAGAAAAAGAGAAAAAAAGAAGCAAAGAATAGATTGGACAAGTAGGAAACAAGTCAGATGTAGATAGTGCACTTAAACTTAATCACATGAATAACAATAAAAACGTAAAATGCAAATTGTGTAAAGGTACCCACTCTAAGGCAGAGATTTTCGGATTGGACAATAAACCAAGACTCAACTATACCCTGCCTAAATGAAACACGCTTTAGACATTAACCCCTTATCAGATATATGATTGTAAATATTTTCTTCCATTTCATAGGTTGTCTCTTTACTCTGTCGGTTGTTTCCTTTGTTACGTCAAGCTTTTTAGTTCAAAGTCGCCCCACTTATCCATTTTCGCTTTTGTTGCTTGTGCTTTTGGTGTCATATATAAGAAATCATTACTAAGACCAATGTCTTGGAGTTTTTCTCTTGTTTTCTTATAAGAGTTGTACAGTTTTAGGTCTTATGTTTAAATCTTTAATCCATTTTCAGTTTATTTTTGCATATGGTATAAGATAAGGACCAAATTTCATTCTTTTGCATATGGATATCCAGTTTTTCTAACATCATTTGTTGAAGAGTCTATCCTTTCCCCACTGTGTATTCTTGGAACTCTTGTCAAAGATCAGCTGACCTTATATGTATGAGTTTATTTATTTCTGGATTTTCTATTCTGTTCCCTTGGACTATATGTCTGTTTTCTGCCAGCACCATACTGTTTTAATTACTATGGCTTTGTGATATATTTTGCAATCAGGAAATGTGATGCCTCTAGCTTTGTTCTTCTTTCTCCAGATTGCTTTGATTATCTAGTGTCTTTTGTGGGTCCGTACGAATTTTAGGATTGTTTTTACTATTTCTGTAAAAAATGTTTTGAATGGGAGAAAATATTTGCAAACCATATATCTGGAAAGCAGTTAATATCCAAAATATATAAGGAATTCAAACAACTTGAAAGCAAAAAAAAAAAAAAAAAAAGACCCTATTAAAAAATGGACAAAGGAATGAATACACATTTCTCCCAAGAAGACATACAAGTGGCCAACAAGTATATGAAAAGATGATCAACATCACTATTCATCAGGGGAATGAAAATCAAACCTACAAAGAGATATCACCTCACACTTGATAGAACGGCTATTATGCAAAGAACGAAAAATAGTAAGCGTTGGTGAGGTTGTGAAGAAATTGGAACTCTTGTACACTGTTTTGGAATGTAAAATGTTGGAATGTAAAATGATGTGGCTCCTATGGCAAACAATATGGAAGTTCCTCAAAAAATTAAAAATAGAATTACGGTATGATCCAGAAATCCCACTTCTGATTGTATATTCAAAAGAATTGAAATCAGAATTTGAAGAGATAACTGCACTCCCATGATCGTTACAGCATTATTCACAATAGCCAAGGTATGGAAACAACCTAAATGTCCATTGATCAATGAGCAGATAAAGAAAATGTGGCATATACATACAATGGAATTTTATTCAGCCTTAAAAAAAGAAGGAAATCTTGCTATATGCACCAACATGGATGAACCTGGAGGATATTATGTCAAGTGAAATAAACCAGTCACTGAAGGAGAAATACTGCATGATTCCACTTAAATGAGGTATATAAAATAGTCAAACTCGTAGGAAGAGAGAGTAGATTGGTGGTTTCCAGGGGCTGAGGGAGGGAGAAATGGGGAGTTGCTGTTCAACAGGTATAAAGTGGTCAGTTATGCAGGATGAATAAGTTCTAGAAATCTGCTGTACAACATTATACTTATAGGTAACAATACTGTATTGTATACTTAAAATCGTTAAGATGGTTGATCTTGTGTTGTGTTCTTACCACAATAGAAATAAAATAAATCAAAAGAAACACACTCTAAATATAAAGACACAAATAGATTAAATGTAGGAGGTTGGAAAAATATACTAACACTAGTTGAAAGAAAGCAGGAGTAGCTATATTAATACAAGACAAAGTTGATTTCAGAGCAAAGAATATTACCAAGGTTAATTCTTTCATAACAACAAATGTGTCAATTTATCAAGAGTACAACAAATCCTAACTGTTTATGCACCTCACAGCAGGGCTTCAAAATACATAAAATAAAAACTGATAGAACTCCGAGGAGAAATAGATAAATCAAAATATATAAACAGGTATTTCAATACCTCTCTCTCAATAATTCGTGGAACAGGAAACATAAAACAAACAAGGTTATAAGAATTTTGTTCAACACTATCAAACTTGACCTGATTGACATTTGTACAACAGTCTATCCTGCAACAATAAGATCCACACACTTTTCCAATACACGTGGAACATTTACTAAGATGGATCACATTCTGGGTCATAAAATATGTCTCAATAAACTTTATAGGACTTAAGGTCTATAGGATATATTCTCTGACAACAATTAAATTTGTTATTAATCTCAGGAAAACGTATTTTAAAAATCTCCAAATATTTAGAAACTAGATAAAACACTTCTAAATTACCATTACTCAAGAAGAAATCAAAAAGGAAATTGGAAAATATTCTGAACTGAATGAAAGTGAAAACACAACATATACAAATTTATAAAATGCTGTTAGAAAGCAGCATACAGGGCGATATTTAAGGCATTGAACTGTCTTAGAACTATATTAGAAAATAATAAAGGTATTTATAATAATAACCTTAGCTTCTCCCTTAAGAATCTATAAAAAAGAATAGCAAATTAAACACAAAAATGAGTAAAAGAAAGAAAACCATAAAGATCAGAATGGATATCAATGAAATACAAACAGAAAAAAAAAAATGAGAAAATCAATGAAACCAAAAGCTGATTCATTAAGAAGATCAATAAATTGATAAACTTCCGGTCAGACTGATCAGGAAAAAGAGAGAGAACACAAATTACCAATATCAGGATTTAAAGAATTGACATCTCTAAAAATTCTATATATATTAATATAATATGATAATAAGAAAATGTTATGAACAACATTGTGACAATAAATTCAACAACTTAACAGAAATGGGCAAAATCCTCAAAACACACAAATCTCTCTCTGGAAGAAATAGAGACACTGAATAGAATTATATGTATCAGAAAATAACTATTGTACTTAAAAACCTTCCTCGAAAAAAAAAACAAGGCCTGAATGGATTCACCAGTTAATTCTAAGAAACAGTTACCGGAAAAAATAATACTATTTCTACAGAAAAGAAAGTTGGCAAAGAAAAAATATATTGCCACTCATTCTATAAAAACCACAAAAAAATACATTACTACAGGAAAAAAACTACAGGATAATATCGTTTGTCAAAATAGATGCAAAAATTCTAAGCTAAATATTAGCAAATCAAACCCAAGGATGTATAACAAGACTAATTCTCAATGACCACATAGGTTTAATTCTAGGAATGCAGGATTGGTTTAACATTCAAATATCAATCAATGTAATTCATCACGTTAACAAATTAATAAAGAAAAACAACATGATCATTTCAATTGACACAGAAAAACCATTTGGCAAAATCCTATATTTGATTCCTTTGCACAAATGTCTTTAATTGAATGTTCATATTCAGAAATAAACTTTGATCCATGCTTCATTCCATATAAAAAATTAACAAAAGTAGGTTATTGACATAAATGTAAAATCTAAAACTATGATGCTTCTAGGAAAAAATAGGATAAAACTTTTGTGATTTTGCATTAGGCAAAAATTTCTTAGATGAAACACAAAAAGCACAATCCTTAAAAGAAGAAATAGATCCACTTGACTTCTCCAAAATTAAAAATGTCTGCTTTCCTAAAAACATGGTTAAGGTAATGAAAGATGAGCCACAGACTAGCAGAAAATCTTTGCAAATCATGTAACTTAGTCTCCACAATATATAAAAAAAACCTCTCAAAAATCAATTTTAAAAAGTGGCAATTAAAAAAAGGACAAAAGTTTTGAACAGATACTTTACCAAAGAAGATATATGAAGATGCTCATCATCATTCATTAGGTATTATAGAACTAAAATTAAAGTCACAGTGACATACCACTACCCACATATTAGGATGGCAAAATTTAACAACATTGATCATACCAAGTGCTGACAGATCTGTTTGTATTAGCCCAAACTGGAAACAACCAGAATATCTAATAACAGACGAATTGATAAACAAATTGTGGTATATCCATATAATAAAAGAAATGAGTTCTTGATACGTACTACAACGTGAATGATTCTCTAAATAAAAAAAATAGCACACTGTTCTATGAGTCTCCTTATACACATTTCTACAAAATGAAACCTAATCTCTAGTGAGAGAAATTATATCAGTGGTTGCTTGGGAATAAGATGGGCAGAGAGGAATTACTAAGGGTATGAAGAAAATTTAGGGCACTGACTATGTTAATTATCTTGATTTTGTTGATAGTTTCTTCATATATACATTTGTCAAAATTTATTAAATTTTATACTTTTAATAGGCACGCTTTATTGCTTGCCAATTATATATCAAAAAAAGCTCTTAATTTTAAGAAATTCTGTTCATTAGGAGACATCACCAAGACAGTTGAAAGAAGGGAAAAAAAAAGCTATCGACTTTGTTTAATGAGTACTAAGTGTCATCATTTGCATGATAATTTCCAGCTGGAGTTGCAGAGGCTTCCTACAGGCAAATGGCTGGACCAGCTCTGGGGGTTGCAAACTATGTAGCCTTAAGGATTGTGGTGAACACTAGTGTTTCATTATGGGTAACAAGAGAAAGAAATGAAGAGAACGGAAAATGTTCAGTTAGATGCAGTAATCCATTAACTTTTTCTTCTTCTGTGTTCTTGCTCCAAGGAATTTATGCTGAAGGTTTAAATCCGCATGTAATGTCCAGAGCTGAAGGAATATTACCATCATGTGTTTGCCAGATGTGGGTCCATCCAGAAGATTTACCATATAGTTTTTTCTCCCAACATTTTATACTATTTTTTAATTAAAAATATTTATTCAATGTATAGAATAATTTTCTCCTATTAGGAATCATACAATCTATAATTAACAATTAGAATACACATGAACATGCGGATTAAAGATGTATTGAGAATTAAAATTACTGTGAATGTATCTCAAGTACTAGCTTGATCACATTGGTAAGACTATCCAAATTTTGCACAACTAAATAGATCAGAAAAAGCCTTTTTAGCTGTTTCTTAAGAATATTTATCATTAGATGTACATCATATGTTATCTACTTTTTCTCTTGTCTTTTTAATATTATAATTGTGATACGATACACAGTTCTAATAATGGGAATAAAAATATTTCATGCAAACAAGTAGCAGGATAAAACTATGAGTTTTGTACATTATCTTGCCAACATTTATATGGAAGATTTTCTCCATAAGCCTCAAGTTTATGTGGTCAGTTTTCTAACTCTGTGGACTGAGTATATATCTAGAAAGCACATTATAAACTCAAGACACTTCCTTTCATCTGACAAGTAAATGTTGTTAGGTTTCCCCGTTGACCTAATTATCCCTTTGCTTTGAATCACAACAGGTTTTATGTAGCAATATGAGAAAATAGCCAAAGGTCCTGACCCCTCTGGTAAAACTAATCAGTGAATTCCCTCAGCAAACAAGACTATTTCAATAGCCATCTTAAATCTTTCATGAGGCTTCTAAAGTTATATCTAGATAGCTGCTTTTATATTACTTCTTCCTTCGTTCTTTAAAGCAACCATTATTGTCATCTTTGTTTGTGTACATATCAACTTCTTTTTTACACACTGGAAAGACCAAACACAATCTCAGAATTTTATTCTGTTAAAGGAAAAGAATCTTCTGAGAAAGCAATGATTCTGGCACCCTGCGAATCAGTAAAATTTGAGGATCCATTTAGAAAATATCTGTCATTTTGACAGCTTTCAGGCCTTGAACTAGAAGAACCTGTTATCTCAGTGCTCAATAAAAATTACTGATTGGAGCACAGCGAGAGAGAACTGTGACAGGGATGGAAAGAGTGACTGACAAATAATAGAAATATGAGAAAAGAGAGTAATAAACAAAAAAAGAGCAGGGAAATGAAGGGAGAATGCTTAAAGGAGGAACACAGGGAAGTAGCGAAAAGCGTAGAAAACTCAAAGTTCAAAGGCAAGGAACACACAAGGATGACCATCCACACAAAAATGCATATCCAGCAGAACTAAGCGTACCTTTTTTAGCTTGCTACTTATTTCAAACATTTTAAACAATGTACTATAAAGTACATTTCCCTACCTGTATAGTTATTTAATCTGAGGTGAATATTGCTCCCTCGAAGAAATTTGTTCTCATACAAATTCAGAGAATATCAAGAGATAAAGTTGGAGATAATCATACTGATATAATTTCAATACAACATAGGCTATATCATTTAGTGTTCAAGGCAGAAAACAGAAACCACTCTAAAGAAAAAAGAATTTAGTATTAGAATTAGGTACATATAAAATTGTTGAAAGGACTAAAAGAGCCAATTCTAGGCTGGGATTCTAGAGCGATCCCAAGAAGCGTCTAGAGCCAGCCTACTTCTGAAGCCAGCCTGTTCTAGGGTGGACCATAATGCCTTTTCTACTTCCAGAGAAGCGTTGGATAGCAGAAAACTGAAATGACACACAAAGCTGTAAGCCATGAGGTAAGCAGTAAAGATCAAAAGGTAACTGCTTCATCCAGAAGGCTAAAGAATGAGCACTGGGTTCTGTTGCAAGAGAACCATGACTTTCCTAAAGAACAGGGGTAGCCAGAGTTGAAGGAAAAGGGTTGGTTTTGATTTCCACATCTTATGGGAGCACATTTAATTGGTGATCACAAATTTATATGTAGAATTCTGGCTGCAAGGACTGAAAAGGTAGTTTTAAGCATTCTGAAACCTCATAACGGAAGATAGGTAAAATAGAGATTGAAAGAATCAATCATAATATTTTAACACATGAAGATAGATAGGAGATATTAATTTTACATCTAGCAATATAATGTAAATATCTCAGGAGCTGTCTACATATAGTATTATAAATATGCACCACTCGGGAAAAATTAGATGCTTTTCTTTTTATCACTAATATTTGTGGCCTACAGGAAGTGAGATGAGATGACAGATGTGAATGGCACATAGTATCACGTAAGTATCATAGTATCATTTTTGTTCTAGGAACTTTAATCTGGATCTTCCATGATAACATTGTGGGGCTCAGAAAATATCTCAATTTCTGTTAATTTAAATACAAAATCTGCAACCCTTTAGGTAAATGTAAAACAGTGATTTTCAGCTGTGGTAATTTTGATAATTAAACAATATATCTCAAATTTCATATGAAACATGCTAAATAAAGTGGATGATTTGAAAATATTGAATGAATGTTGCATCTTCCCCACACTTGCTTAAATTTTCTGCTCAGGATACATGGCATTTTAATAGGAAGTACATTTTATTGATGCCTGTTTGCGCAGAGGATTCACTAACAAAACTTTATGTGAATTATAACAACTCCCAGTGCACAATAAGATATGGGTCCTCAACAGATTTGCCATTCTCACTTCTATTTCTTTATTTACAGAAGAAAATATAAAGCAACACTTCTTTCCTTTTAGACTCTATGTACCAAAGTAATCCCTCCTAAAGGCGGTATTTTCTCTTTAAAAATTTACGTCTTCACTAACACTGTTCAGATCTTCAATATCTCTCATCTAGATAGTACAGTGAATTTCTGACTTGTTTTTCGACTTCTCTAATTTTTCTCCTTATGCTCACGAGTTCATCCTAAAACATAATTCCAAATCATTCACTTCCGTTTTCAATATTTCATTATTTTCAATGGTTCCCCATCAATACCTCCACTTCTTTAGTCCAATTTCCTTAGACTAAAGAATTTAGTCCATATTCTTTAATTTGTCACTCAAGGTCACTCTTGTCACCACAACCCTCCCACTTTCCCATTGCTTAGTCCTTTTACAGTCTTTTTACAAGCTCGTGTGTTACGTTGCCACGATAGCATTTCCAATTTTTACCCCACATTCTTCTACTGACACAGATTTTCTTATGTTGTTCATTTTACCTACAATGTAGGTTTTATTCTCCATCTACCACTGTTGACTTGTGTGCATCCTTCACAAATTTGCTCAAATGTTACCTCCTCTGGATTTCTTTTCCCATCATCCTCACCAGGAATGATTTATTTTTCCTCTGAAATTTTAAAGACATATTTCACGGTCTCTTATGTCATGTGACAATCTCTTTTGCTTAATAATTATTTTATGTCCCCTACTATATTACAAACTGATGAATGAGAGAGATTGTCTTTGTTTATGCCCCCATAGTGCTAGCATAATGACATATGCTAAGTAGACACTAAGTTATTATTGATTGAATACATACATTCATGAGTCATTCTAGAGAAAGAACTATTTTCTATTTATTAAAAACATGAAAACAACTTCATATGTCTTCTTTCTGCCTTTTCCTTCATCTGGCATCCTACAGAGAGTAGCTTGAAGCAGTTTTGCAATTTTCTAACTGAGAAATAATTCATACATATAGGCTTTTTCTTATTACTTCACGTAACCTATTTTGTAGAATTCTGAGCTTTCATTATGAATAAAAGTTTTCAAATTCATGGGAAAAAATGTACTGGGGATTATATGACAAAATCAGTACACAACCAGCTTTTAAAATAGCATTTTATAAACTGCACAATTATACATTTGTGCTAATTCATTTTATCTGCTTTTTCTTAGAAATACTTAAAACAGGTTACTATTTTTCATATTTATAATAGATTTATCACATTAATTTTTAAGACATAATAAGACACTTCTTGTGAAAGTTTTAAAACTAAATAAAAAGCAGGCCTTCCTATTTTATTTTAGGAAGACTGATGAAAAGTAAAATAGACCCCCAGTACGCACACATACACAAACACACACACATATACACACACAATTACTTTATACAAATTACTCAAAACATTGAATTTTAAAGAATAATATCAAATTGTACACAATAATCTACATGTGTAATTTTAGTGTTTTTAAATTACATTGCTTAATATGGAAATTTAAAATATTGTAATGATATAACTTTGGGAGGGAACTAGATTTATGTCATTGTCATTCACCCAGAATGTCGAAAGCCAGTTTGCATAGAGAAATGTTGAACTCAAATATAATATGATTTCAATACTGGGGAAAAGAAAACACTGTAAGTTGCCTCTATTGAATACTTACGCTGGTATTAGGCTGAGACTTAGAAGTTGAACAGTATATGCAGGACAGCATTGTAAACGGGAAATTTTGGAGGCTTTTTTTTAATTTGAAAAGTAAGACAATCTTATTACTTACATTCTGGGAATTTTAAATCAACCTTCTCTCTTCAGCTGCTTCCTTAAGAGACTCTCCCCCTCACCAACACATATGGCCACATATGGGTAGGCATTATTCTTACCAGTATGATCCAAATAGCTTCTTAACCTGCCTTCAGCCTAGCCCCTGTCAATTCTCTCTCCTGGACTGCATTATAAGTGACTGTTCAATGTTTCAAATGTGATAGAAGTTTCCTTATTTCAGATGTTTTAATAAATATCCGTTTTCATCAAAATAAACTCCAAAGTCATCCTGGAATGCAAGGCCTTTCATGACCTCAGTCTTATTTACATTATCCAGCCTCAACTTTCACCACTCTCTCTTTGATTTTGTTTGAGCAGTTCAAAAATATGTATTCCACCTGATCTCAAACAGTTTTCCAACTATTTTGATCTCTAAAGAGTTAGAAAACAGTCATATAGTTGGCCGAAAATTTAGTGATTCTTTTCTTAGAGAGTTTATTAACACATTAACTTACGACAGGTGAAAAAAGAAAAAAAAACCTCGATGCTTTATGTTGGGAGAAAGCACAGTAAAAAAATTAAATGAAAATTCAATCATTCAATTACAAGTATATAGTGAGGACATATGATAGGTCCAGCACAAGTGAGCCTTTAAGATTCCAAGATCACGGGCCGGCCTGGTGGCACAACAGTTAAGTTTGCGTGTTCTGCTTTGGCGGCCTGGGGTTTGCTGGTTCAGATCCTGGGCAGGGACCTACTCACCACTCATCAAGCCATGCTGAAGTGGTGTCCCACATAGAAGAACTAGAAGGACCTACAACTAGGATATACAACTATGTACCGGGGCTTTGGGGAGAAAAAAGAAAAAGATGAAGATTGGCAATGGATGTTAGCTCAGGGCCAATCTTCCTCAAAAAAAAAAAAAAATCAAGAGCCAGATATGTTGTCTTTAAATATATATATATACATATTCCAAAACCAAAGAAACAGTTCTTAAGAAACCAAGTCTCTGAGGAGGACAGAGAAGTTGGACTTAGTGGTCAGGTAACAAACTAGTGCATCCAGAGGGGTCTTTCTGTGAAGACTCGGCGTTTCTTTCTTTCTTTCTCAGCTCTAGGAATGGTTTTATTGTTTAGTTTATTTATTTGCTTCATATTGCTTTGCTTTGTTGTTGAATGTGTTAGTGATATTTATACGAATTAAGAGATTTGCCAATGAAAGAAAAGTCAGCCTTCTCACCTCTTGCTAGGGTCAGAATGAGGATAGAAAGGATGACTATTCCAGAGTTCTAGGTGAGGGCAGCAGGGAGGTAAGTGGAGACTCAATGCAGACCCAAAGGTAGCTGTTCAGACCAAAGTGACAAGAGAGAAAGAGGCTGCAGCACGGATGGAGCCAGGAGTGGAATTAAAAAACACAAGACAGAAAAGACAAAGAAACGCCTCAAGTATACTAGAGACAGGTGACATTGAAAGCAGAGTATCAGTCAACCCTCAGTTCTCCTTGAGAAAAAAATTCCCCTCTGAAAACAAACACAATTCTCTTCCTGCATTCCTAATTTCACACAGAATTACCTGAAAATTTTTGCAGGCACGGCTAGGCTCTCTGAGTATTCAAGATATCTAAAGTAGGTCACTTTGAAATAATTCTTTATAAATGTCTTTCTAGTTCATTCTGAAATCACTATGATAAAAATAATACAAGAATCATAAGTAGCAGAATGTCAGCTTGTCATAAAAGGTAATTTTTACCTTCCTGTGTGTCTGACTATATGAGCAAACTCTCTAAATTGAGGGGAGGAGGCAGGGAATACAACAACAGTGATATTCCATTTGCTGACTTCTGAGATGTGTTGTTTATAGTTTACAAGCTCATGTAATTTCATAGGTGAATTTCAGTCGGTAAAATGATGAGGGAAGCAGATGGCATAATCATTTATTAAAAAATCAGCCACTTTCTCATATATATGATAGCTCTCACTTCATTCTTTGGGATTTGCATTTTAAATGATTAAGGATACAGTAAGACGGCATGAAACCTCATTAACAAAGACATATCTTCAGGTCTCTACCTGAAGAGAGAGTGGTGATTTTTCCACCTCATAACCCTCAGTTTAAATACCTGCTGATTTGTTTTATCTCTACTTACTTCAAAGTATTTCATCCACATTAATGCAGCTTTTAACTATAGAGACTGACAGAATACAAAATCAAGCTTTTAGCTATATCCTAAAATAAACAAACCAGAAAATGTTTCATTTATGAAGCTTCTACTTTCTATGGCATTGTGTAATATATTAGTGGTTAACTAAGGGCTTCTCTTGATGCTAAGATAAGAGGGGATAAACAAATCACTGTGATTTTGCTGTTCGTTATGAAAGCCAACATAGCAGGTTTGCTTTTAAACAGATGTGATGTCTTTAGTTGCTGCTTTGAAGTAAGATGCTAAGAGCAATAGGGGTGGTAGAGATCATATATTCTCCCCATACGTATAGCAAATGTGGTGTAATAATTAAGGTTTAATCAGAGCATTCTCCTGCTGCTTTTCCAATCACTGTTGAGGTAATAATAGCATTATAGATTAGATAGCAAACTGCAACAAAGTTAGGCAACTGCATCATAAAAAGCAATATTGATGTATAAAGAAATTAGGTAAACTTAGTCAATGAAGCATAACATCTCATTCATATTAACCTCCAGCAGGGCCTCCCAGTCCCAGGCATTAATCCAATCATTTGCTTGCCTAAGTAGTTTCCACCTTCCGTGCAGTTAGTTGCTGACCTCTCTTGTGCAACACTCACTCTCTTCTTGAGAAATGCTTTTTATGTTCTCTCTTTTGCTGGGTAGGTCCTGAGAAAAGGAAGTGGGAGGCTATTTTCAGCAAAAGACAGTACTGAAGCAGTTAAAGTTGTATGCACTAGAAAAGCATCTGGAGTCTGTGGGCTGTCATTTCACCTGAGTCATCCCTAAAAGGGTTAATTCAAGCCTGGTAAGTCTCCTGACTTCACAGACTGGTGAAATGTCCAAAGCACAGAAGACCTTCAGGTGGTAGTTAGGTTAAAGGCGAATGCTGGTGTGTACGTGGCTTTCTTTTCATGGTTTACTTTACTTTTTATCCTAATGTTGATCATATCCCGATCAACATTTTTAACCCTACTTCCATGGCAAACAGTAGACATTTTATAAGCAGCAGTGAACATTTAAGTCAGTCTCTCAGAACGCAGAAGGAGTTGGTCTAGGTGAATTTGGAATATGAGAGCAGAGGATTTGAGTGACCTCTATAGATTTCACTGAGAAGGAGAAATTTTCTATCCTGATCCCTGTAAAAACATAAAGAATTGCTACCACGTCTCCCAGTGACCTACCATGTTAGAAGATAAATAACCCTTCAGGAGTTTCATGAAAGTGGTAGAGAGGATTAAATCAAAGGCTCATTAAGAGACACTTGCCTCCTACAATACAATGGCAAATATAAGGAAACGCTCAAAAACAAGTGATCAAAACTTTTTTCTTGATACATAAATTCACTCTAATTCATCTGCGGCCAGGACCAACCTTCTCTAAATGCTGGAGAAGATGAAAGTGAGCCAGCTCTCTTATGTCGAAGTATCAGAGAAAATCTGCCTTGAGTTTTTAAAAAATGAACTTGACTCTCCCAAAATGAAAATAACTGGTTATTTTATTAGATCACCATCTTGAATAAAATGTGATTATTTTAATAAAAATGTTTATCATATTTAATCAAAATTTGATATGAACATCAAACATACTAAATAACAGCATTGAATATGTGGAAGAAAACACTAAATCAAGAAGAAAAATACGTGTTTAGTTGTTTTTTTTTTTAAATCATGGAAATCAATTCCACAACATGAAACATTTATAAAAAACCTTTCCATAACCTGCCCTGTCACCAGTCTATCACAGGGCTTTTCATAGAAAAACATCAAAATGATCAGAGATTGCCATACTCTGGCTTTATTTCTAACCCACTCTCTTAATAGGGGAAAATTTTGGGACAAAATAACCTACTTGCTTTTTGTCATTTGAAAAAGATTTGATGTCCTCAAATTTCTCATCAAATGAATGAAAATCAGTTTCTAGGATTGAAATATGGATGAGCAGATTACATGTAACTTCCCTTCTAGTCAAAATTTCTGTATGCTTTCATCAATGAGTACAGTTGAACATATTTCTCTCTCTCTCTGTTTCTCTCACTATCCCTCTCACTCTCTCTAGATCTCTCTATCTATCCACAAGACAGACACAGTGAAAACCACCAACTCCCCATTAATTACTTCAATAATTACATGTCCTTGAAATTTTTCTCCTGGGTGTTTCATGCTCTAGATCTTTCACCTCCAGATGTTACTGCTTGCTGGAGTCCAAAGGTGCGTGATCTTTAAAGAATTTTTAAAATAATAATGCATAAAGACAAGAGGATTCAAGGTCGCTTCAAAGTTATAGCTCAGAAAGTATGTAGGTAATTAAAAAATGAGAACATACACCTGAATGAACGAGAACTGAGGAAATTGCATAAGTCGTTTTAAAACATTACCAGACTAATTCAGGTATATGAAACAGAACTATTTTCCTTAAACAGGAACCTCAAGCTCTTTTCCACTTCAATTTATTTATCTCACATTTCCTTTTTTTTAATTTCCTCTCTTCTTCACCTAAGAAATAGAGAATTTGATAGGGAAACAACGAGAAGCAGAACACATTTACTACAGGAAAAATATTAATTGCTTGAACATGCAAAGTGAGGGAAGAAATCAATTGTGAGTAAACAGCACAGAATGAAACCTCTTGACCTTGTCAGATGCCTTACGGGAGAGAGCCTTCAATCAGAAATGTGCTGACGCTGAATTATCACAGGATTTGATCTACCCTCTAATAATTGAAAACTCCCACTCCTGGAAGAGAACCAGTTTTCTGAACAGCCACTAATTTTTCAGAGTGGAAATTTAGTACTGAAGAGATTGCACATTTATCCAGTAAGATTGCTATTTATATTTTATGGCCCATCAGATTCGACGTGAGGCTCTGATTGTCAATAGCCACATTGTTTTTTGAGATGCACTATTCTGTGATGTGCCATTGCAATTCTTAAAAATGCCATATAGAGTTCAACTTATTACCTTTTGTATCATTCCTTTAAATACCAGAGTATGTGAAAAACTAAACCATAAACAAAGATAAATTCCGGTTAAGTGCAACATCAGGGTTGAATCTTAGTTGCCTACATCTTGCCTATAAAGAAGATGCTAACTTCAAATCCATCAGGTGTTTTTGTATACGGACATAAAATAAAGAGAATAATTAAAATTTCTATTCAAATTTTCCACTTAATTTTACATAAGCAATACACTCTCTGTCATTTTATCATTAAAAAATCTCTCATCCTAAGATTATTTCTGAATCGTAAAAGCATCTAAAGCAAATCTCAAATTGATGATCATGTGAATATGTAATGAAATGACCCAAGATGGTTTTGCTGGGTGTTAAAACGGCAAAGAACTTCAAAAGAATGCCTTAAAAACGAATGGTGCGGACTTTTTTGGCTTAAGAAAAGTACTATGTAGAACAATACTTTGGATCCATGAAAAGAAAATTGAACGGTTTTGGGAAGCTGCTTCCAAAACGAATAGTGACAACGGCAGTGTATAGACACTCAGGAAAGTCTTTGCTCTTTTGTTCAAAGTATATGAAGTCTACTTGATGTAACAGTGTCTCCCAGTGTCTTCTCTGCCAAATTCTATATATTTTCTTCATCTGAAACTATTCAGACAAATATCTGTAATTTCAGTTTAGTGTATACCTCCAGACAACCTGATACTCTCTCAGCTGATGATGTGTTAAAATGCCAAATTTTCTGACAGAGGAAAGGACAATTGTGGGGCAGAGATAGACCTGGACTTGAATGACATATTTTGGGGATAATTTCTCAAACCACCCAAATGATACTTTCTCAGCCTCTTGAGAAACTAATCAAATAGGGATAATAATTACTTCACAGGATTTTTAGGAGGATTAAATGAGGAGACACACAGTCCACAATACAGTATAAGCCAAATAAATTTCTGTTTCTTTTTTTCTTCTTAAATTTGCTAGGCATCCTATTGGACTAATTAAACCTTTCTGATTTCAGCCTAATTATTTTTGCTTATTCAGTCAACCATCATTTGGAGTGAGTCGGATAGTCCAATGAACTGGAGTAAAAATGCCTTTCACTAACCAGAACTATAAACTACTGTAAATCCCTTTACTTCTTTGCAATTGAGTATATTCATTTGGGAAATAAGCATATTGCACCTGATGATCCCTGGTATCCTTTGTTGTTCTGAAAAGAATGATTCCCTTATAAAATGAGATGGGAGTAGCATATTAAACACTAGAAAATCAATGGGTGGGAAAGGCAAGTATTCATAATAATGCAAAAGAACCTCCACAGTCTGGAATAGCAGTATGTATGGAAATATCTCAGTGTCTGAGTGACGGACTAACACTATAATAAACTAAGGCAGAAATAGGTCTTCTCAAAGGCAGCATTCCATAAAGGATTCTACTTACCTGATTTTAATACTAAAAACAGAATTCTTAATCTAATAGTCAGGTAGAGTTATGATTGCCAGAGAAAATACAAGATGTCCAGTCAAATTTGAAGTTTAGATAAACAACATTTTTTAAAGTATAGTATGTCCCATGAAAATTTGGGACAGACTTATACTAAAAATTCCTTTGTTTTTTATCTGAAATTCAGATTTAATTGGACATCCTGTATTCCTTTTTCTAAATATAGCAACACTAATAGAGTTTACCAAATAAGTTATCTGTATTTAACAAAATATGAATGGTTTCGTTAACCTGAGGTTTAATTAAGAAAGCTTAACCCTGACCCAGGTAATTCATTCATTATTCATTAATGCATTACGTCAATAGTGTCTCAGAAGTCAAGTCCTATGCTAGGCATTGGGTGGTCAATCTTGAACACATACCAGGGCATACCTTCATGAACTTCATGGGGAATGTATGCTGAAGAGATAAATGCCACAAGGAAATAATGATTTTTAGTGGATCTTGATGTGCCTCCATTTACCCTATACTAAGAAACCAATGATAGCTATTAACTTTCAAGGAGAAGATAAAAAAGTGTGATGCCCTGAAATTCTGTAATGGGTTTTAGAATTATTAAATATATTCTAAACCGACATAACACATTAAAAATAATTAACTAGCCAAAATTATAACATCTTAAATCTCTGGGAATTTTAGAAACAGGTTCACCTAATGATTATGGTAAGAGCACCGTCCCAGTCTGTCTCCACTTCTGTGTGTCCCATTGTATTCTGATTCAACTGGACTCCAGGACATTTACTTGTCTCATGGCCTTTATTGTTGACCACAGATTGTTCATGATCTTAACTACCGACTCTAAGAACCATTGTGTTGTACTTAAAAAAAAAAGACCTAACTCTGTCACTACAGCACTTTCTGTTTTATACATCTATGGAGGACACACTCTCTCTGTGTAACAACCCTCTTCTATAAGCTATGGCTGTGGGAAAGAGTTCCTAACCCCTTTGGTAGAAACAATCACTTCTTAATTGGAGTGCATTCTGGAAATGGAGTTACCCTTCGCATAGTATCATGACATCCTTGTGAAACATTTACCTCTCACCATTCCTCTCTCCCATATCACTGGCTCTCCCCAACCCTCCCTCAAAAAAGGTAACTCGGGATATTTAATAACTTTATGTCTAAGCTTCTGTGAATTGTAGTCCCACAAATTTAAACCATACCTATCATCAAACACTTCCAAATAGATTTAGAGATATAATGTTGCTAACCTTGACTGTGCCCATTAAATAAATAATTAATGCTATTAACTCATAGTAAAGAACATATCTCAAATTAAAACAACTAGAGTATATATCACGATGTATTTAAAAGGAAAAAAAGACTATTGTTTCATCAATTTCCTAACCACTGGAAAAAATATAGTAATAAATAATAACCAAATTTAATTTTTGTTCTGCTTACATACTGACTGAGGTAGCATGATAAAAATGAAAAATGAAATTAGCTTGCAAGGAAGAGATCAAGCCTCTGGCTCTAAATAACCAGAAGACATTTAGAGAATTATTTAACTTTCTTGGCTTTGGTTTGTCCATTTATTAAATAGAAGGTAGGAATGACAGAGAAGAGTAGAGAAGCAGTTTACTGTATATTTTCCAGATTTTTCATTGAAGACTAAATTCCACATGTTACGTTCAGTGATAAAAGTCCACACTTATAAAAACAAAATTCTGTCCTTGGGAATTTGTGTGTGTGTGTGTGTGTGTGTGTGTTTAATCAGTCTCCAATACAATTCAAATGAATTCATTAAATATCTAATGAAGGTTAAATGTGTGTCAAGTATTGATCTAGGTATAGCATCATTTTCTCATTATTAAAAGAAAAGAAAATGTACCCAATTTTCTTATTCAGGCATCTGGAAGGCCATACCCTTTCCCTCCCTTAGTAATGTTCTATTATGATTATAAATGTGCAACCATAACGATAATCCACTGAAGAATATTTCAGGGGCAGAAGAATATAGATAGACCGTTTCCTTCAAAGAGGAGTCCAGAAATTATGATGGCTTCAACCCACCCACTGAAGCACCAAAAACAACTTTGAGACCTTGCCACGTTATTAACCTTATCAGTTCTGTAAGATGCTACTCTTGGAATGATATTTCTACAGACTATACTTTCCTTAGGCATTCTTGCTTTTAGAGCAGTTAAAACACTGGAGATAGTGGGGAGGAGTCTAATACTCTTGAGATTATGGAATTGGGTGAAAATGAGCTGAAAGAGCAGATCATTTTCTGAGTCTTGTGAGCATATGCAGTCGCATTTTTTCTTTTTCTTTGCATTGTTCCCTTGTCTTGACTGACTTTGACTCCCTGTTTCTTGTTTCTGGAGCTCTTGGATCCTCAAGTCAATCAGTTACTCATTTCACACATTTTGATTCTTTGGCTCCCACTTCTTATCTGACCGCCCTCTGTTAACCACCTGCTGCAGTGAAATAAATACTGATTTCTGTCTTTACCTGCTGTAGTTCCACATACTTTAACATTTCACACTTGCTCTCCTTCCCAAGTACCCTTCTTCAACATCCCAAATGATCAATCATTTCTGATATAGGTAATAAAAATGTCAACACTCTTTTTAAAGTGTTACATTTTCATTGCCCTCACTGTGGTCAGTGGTAATTCCTCAGTATCCGGCGTTGAAATTGCCTGTTTCAAAAGCCTCCACTACTCTATCGACACATCTGGGGAAATAGAGATAATTGCTGCATGTATGCTGATCTTGTCCTTAGAGCTTTTCACACATCAAGAGCAAGGCCACTTTTTCCTCATTAGTACAGCAAGCACCTGTCCACACGTTGTGATTTTAAAGGCTGTGGGAAGATCTTACTGCTTCTCCAACAATCTTTTCCCATGCCTGTAATTCCTTTAATTGGAGAAAACCTTTCATACGAGAAAAAAATAAATGGCTGATATGAGATCATTTCCTAAGAAAAAATTTCAAAAATTGAGAGGAACTAACAAAACACAAGGACATGCAGCAACATTAACCTAAAGGTTCACGAAGGAGGGATATAAATGAGATGTTTCATAAAAAGGGACTCTTAACTGGAAAGGGGTAATTGAGAGCAGTGAGAAAAAGACATGCTCTTCCGTTTTTATGTTTTGCTTTCTGCCTACTCCATTTTGCTTTATTTCTGACCACTGACTCCACCACCGAAAAGCACTTTTTAAATTTAATTTAAATAAAGTTTCAAAGTCATTAGGGACCTTATGACTGTTTTGTTGATAAAGTGTAGATGTTTGGCGATACTTGGAAACTTTTTTCACCAAAGATGATCTACCTCACTTTTCAGTTCCCTTCCAATGCCTAGAATACATGAATTATTCCAGATAATTTACACAGGCGTTTCTAAGAGATAGCTGAATAGTATTATGCCAAACATCCTCAAATTGAAAGAATTTATCAAATTTCATATCAAATTTCCGATTGCATTGAGTTTTTATTTAGCGTGAATATATATCAGATTATCAGATTTCACAAAAATATATTTAAGAATAAAAATAATTCCATTTCATATGAGAAAAATGAATGCAAATATGTAATTAAGGCATATATTTACCCAATATCAATTAACTGAATGTTACTAAACATTTGTTGATACAAATAAACATTCAGAATTATATCAACAGCATTTCCAGTTATGATAGATCTTTCAACAAAGACAGAGGCAACGAGACTTCAGTGGAAGCTGATAAATCATAAAAGTAGATTAAGTAGTTGGAAAGATATTGGATGACTTTCAACACCAAATGTCTAGGGCAGTGAGAAATCTACTCTACTAAATGGACAACAGAATAAACAGTAAATGTCAAGTGAGAGCTGAGGTAAATTTGAAGACATTTCATTTGAAAACAAAAAGAATTATTTTATCAAAATAGACCATATAAATTTTAATCATGTATAAATTTTCTCTTCTTGACACTAGGCAAATATCCAAATTTTTCACAGGGTTCAAGAGCCAGAACTTGGAGAGTCACACTTGTAAATAACAATTTTCCTAGCCAGGAAGTATAGTACCGAGGTATTATAGCTGAGATTTTACTGCCCCCCAAAAGGTGTATTCTACATCCATGATGTATATATCTGACAATATCAGTGATTGATTCCATACTGTAATGGTTTTTTCAACTACTAAACGTGCAAACAAGTTTTAGATATTCTCTTAGGCAACATTTCGCTCTGTGTTTTACCAGAATAAAGCAATAACATTTTTGTATCTTTTCAACTATTAAAAAAAAAATCTTGGGGGCGGCCTGGTGGAGCAAGCAGTTAAGTGCGCACATTCCGCTTCGGCGGCCCAGGGTTCGCGGGTTCGGATCCCAGGCGTGCGCTGACACACCACTTGTCAAGCCATGCTGTGGCGGCATCCCATACAAAGTAGAGGAAGATGGGCATGGATGTTAGCTCAGGACCAATCTTCCCCAGCAAAAAAAAGAGGAAGATGGGCACGGATGTTAGCTCAGGGCTGATCTTCCTCACAAAAAACAAACAAACTTACATGTGTTAAATTAAGCCTCAAGTGAGTTAGATTTTAATCAATCCTTCCGGATTTATGTGTTTTATTAATCTAGTTCAGTTCAAATGACCATTTACTGTGGGCAGAATCAATGCAGACTCTGTGTAAGGTAAAATGTTCTTGCATTTAGTTTGACACAAGGAGGGTAAGAAAACTGCAGATGCTGAAAATAAAAACTGAGTAGAACTGAGAGTTTGAGAATCACTACTCAGCCTTGTGTTTTTTTGTTGTCCCTTGAGGTCTCCCTGCACCCTTGCCCACACCTTCATGATTAGCCACTGGCAATAAATCCTTTTTGAATTTTCCTAAATTGTTTGTCATCTCTTTCTACTTAGGACTTGGACTGATTCAACTCTCAAAACAGAAACCTGTTTAGGGGGCTGTTCCCCAATACCTTATAAATTCTCCATTTCAGCACCACAATATCAAGCCAGGAAAGAATTTCTGTAGGCTACAGAGCTCCAAATCCAATCAGAAAAGTTTCTTGATGTAGGGAAGGAAAATATAGCTCATATTCAGGAACAAGAATGATGATATATCAATAAATTATGCTAATAAATATATCTCAAAATAATATTTCAATAAAATCATGATATAAACATATAGAAGATTATATTGGGGCTTTATAAAAGGCAAGTTCTTGTTAGTTTAGACATGATTTTATTTAAAGGGAATGAAATGAATTGTTTAAGCCCATGTCTTTGAGATAGAAGGGTCTGAAATGACAAAAATTTGCTAATCTGTCTTCACTTTAATTAAACTGAAAATATCAATGATATATATCACGCTTAAGGTTCAGTAATAAATTTTTGGTGAGCATACTTCCATGCTAACTTTCCCTGTGGCAAAAAAACAATAAAATAGAATTTTGTATGTAAAAATTTCTTTAGTTATTTAAATACGTGTAGCCAAAAATGGTCGAAGTCATGGAGCCTGAATCAATATTTTGCAGATAAAGTAATTAAGAATAATTAAGGTAACTTAGCTATATAAGGCAGAATTTTGACAAGAACTCTAGTTTCTTAATTCTCAATTCTGCTCCATCACATAACTCTTCTTATGATGGTACCATTCCTAAATGCCTGTATGATTTAACATATTAGCATTTAAGAAAAGCACTATTTTTGTGTTTTTTCCCTGCAATGAACATTTTGTGTGTGTGTCCTACTCGAATAAGAAACATTAATTAGTTTGACAAATGGTTATTGTTAAAATATAACTCAAACATATTTAGCTGGCTTTTAGATGGACTGTTGCTAAAAATATGTGTGCAAATATGACTATCTTTACAAATACTTTTTATAATTTTTACAAATATAGCTTTAGTTTACCGTGCTACATCCTTTTAAAATAAAAGACAGTTGCAATTCCTTTTTTCTTCCTACAATTGTTACCCCAACGTGGGGCCTTCTGCTCGCCGCAAGACATGCCAATAGTCAAGAGGCAAGGTGCCAGGAGAAAAAGGACTTTTTATTACAGCTTGCTAGCAAGAGGGAAGATAGCTGACTAATGTCTGAAAAAAACTATCTTAAGGGGTACAAAATCTTACAGCAGTTATATAGGCTGGTGGGTTATAGGGGACGGGATTAGGAATGTTGACCTTCTGGTGTTACAGACTGGGAATGCCACACCAGATCTTTCACTTTTAACTGATGATGGGTATCAGCATAGATTCTCTGTTTGGGGGTCATCACATTCCTAAGGAACTCAAAAGAACAAAGTTATCATCTTATCGCAGCTGGGAGGTACATGCACAAGCAGGGGTCATAAAATCCACAGAGCAGTTAGATCTCCTAGAGGGTGCATATCCGGCTGGGTTAGTTAGTCAGAGTTCATTCAAAGTGACAGTAGGGTTTCTTTTCTACAACCTGGCTTCCCTCATGTCAACTTTCTCTTGAGCTGGTATCACTATTTGCTGAAACAACCTGTTTATCTTGGCATCTGACACACTCCTTCCACTATCTTATCTTGCATTTTCAATATAATCTCCCACTCTACCCCCCTAAAAAATCCCAGTAATTTACTACAACATAGAATATGATTTTCACATTTTCATCTTTACTCATTCTCTTTCCTTTGTCAAAAACATTATTTTGACAACTTTTTTGATGGTCAAAATAAAATTTTACTTCAAGCTCAATTCAAATATTACTTCCACTAAGTGTACTTTCTTATCCCATCAGTCAAGAGTAATTTCTCTTTCACATCTGTTCTTATAGTTCCTCTATTGTAATATTTACATGCATTTATTTTTTATTTCCATGTACTGTTAATAGCAACTGACCTAATCTCCAAACTATTGAAAATGTGAAGAAGATCACAAAGAAGAAAAGAGCTGTGTGCTCAACTGAGGATGAGTTGAGGATAAAAATGAAAATATAAGTTGGAAACAGAAAGTGGTCCAACTTGAATGTCAAGATAAGGGACATGACCTCACTTCAGTAAACGATAGAGAGATAAAAACCAGATTTCTCTTTATTTTTGAAGCAGCAAAATATTTTTAAACTAAAGGTTAAGAAAAGAGATCATTTCCAACCATGGACCACTTGGGATCCCACACGTTGCTTCCTGTAATAGTTGGCCCACAGTAGTCACTCACACCGTAGTGCCGAATTTAATATAGGAACAGACATATTGTTTACACAGCAATTCATTGGGAAGGACTACTGAATCAAAAAGAACGACATTTAATGAATCTGAATATTTGCTATTGAACAATTTAATTGCTATATTTTTCCAACAATAAAAGTACTTTCCAACTGTGCCTAAAATGATCTTGAGATTTTGATATGAATATTTTCTCATTCCCTCTGCCAGAATCTATTGTAATCATCCCTTCTTTTCACTGGAATAAAATGTTTTTAGGCTATTCATCAAAAATACCATAACATCATGTTAATTATACTTGGCAAAACATAAAATACAAGTCGCTTATAAACATTGGTTTTTCCAAACATCACTATGAACTAGTATAATATTGTGCAGGTTTTACAGATTGTATTTAAGATCTATTTTTCAACACTCAACATGTGTATCTGGATCACCGCACCCAGTATTGCCTCACAATTATTTGAACATAAGTGAGTAGCTATATCCCAGATATAGCCCACTGGCATTTTCTATAATGCAAAAAGAGTGACATCTGCTTTCCTTCTTATTCATTTTCATAAGAACATCCCACTTCTATTTTTTTTATAAACCATCAATACATATTATAAAATAAGATATATCCTTTAGATGTAAACCCAAGAGTTCACAGACTGAAAGGTCGGCTTCCACAGCTGTATCTTTTTGGCAGGAAGATGCTTCATTCGGATAGAAAAAAAGATAGAGTGGGAGCCAGGAACAGTCATATAATGTGCAGCTTTTCTACGCCACCGTATTTTTATTTTTAATCTCTAGGGATAATTCACAGAGAAAGAATCTCCTAATGTGTTGTTGAAATATGTATTATATTGACAGCCAAAATGAAAACTCACTCAGTTTTCTTAAATTTTTAAAAAGATATACCCACTTTAAGATGTTATGGCATGTGAAACTATGAAGAAGGAAACACATACTGCAAATTAATATTAAAATATTTTTCCCAAGATCTTCACCTGTAATAAGTACCAGATCTCAAAAATACAATTTGTAATAATTTTTTTTATTTTGTTTTGTGAGGAAGCTTGGCCATGAGCTAACATCCATGCCCATCTTCCTCTATTTTGTATATGGGATGCCTCCACAGTATGGCTTAACTAGTGGTGCATCGGTCCGCACCTGGGATCTGAACCTGCGAACCCCAGGCCACCAAAGTGGAGCGCACAAACTTAACCACTACGCCACCGGGCAGGCCCCTAATTTGTAATGACTATTGAGGCATATGGAATAGGTTTAATTTAAGGGGAAAAAGTATAATTGTACATATTTGAAGAGGTTTCAAACTCATTTATGTTATATATCTTTTCAACTAATATTGTCTCAGGTAACACCAATGTAAAGGAAAGAGATTTATTAAAAAATCTATTATCACTACTTCCCTCCTTTCCTCTTTCTTCCCTTCCTTCTCCTACTTCTCCCTTTATTGAGCACTTTCTACATACCAGATCCATACTCAGTGCAAAAGTTTCAAGATAGAATGAAATCTATGATTAAGTATAGGAAATTGATACCATTAAGGTAAGCTTTTAAAAGGTGTGCTCAAATAGAGTTAAAAAGTGATTATATTCATCCAGTTTAAAAGATTAACACTTATCTTGCCTTGGCCACCAGAGTCTCGACATTAAATAGTATTCCAGGTTCAACAATGTCTTGATTTTCCTTATCTAAGGATGGATGGATTTGGTGATAATTCCATAGCCTTTTCTGACAGAATGTTTACTCTTTCCTTTTTCCTTTTATATAATATGTAGGGCTTATGTATTGGGGTTCTTATCACTTAATGCGGGACATGTCGGTCTAAGTCATGTCTTTTTATCAAGATTTTGAGAATAGCCATCTCCATCACAAACTTCTCCAGGGATTTTGGTAGTCTGTGGATCACCAGGAGCCAAGAACAAACAAGGTATTAAGTTAACTGGCTGGAACTTCCTAGGAACAATATTTCTGAATTGGATGCATATGTTGTATAATATGACTAATTGCTGTTTCCTCTCTTTCTTCAGATAACCTCTTCCCAACACTCCCCACACCTGGTGCTCGTCATGTATATGGTTTGAGCTGTTATGTTGAGGGAAAAATATTGGTAAAAATGTTTCCAAGAGGAATAAAAGAGCTGAGGTTTGAGAGATTCAATACATAGCATCCCTCTTAAGTTCTGAACCAAATAAAGAAGACAAAGGCATCAATTGAAAGAGAAAGAAATATCAGCTTCATTCTTGACAGTATTGTTGTAGACCATGCCTCAGCGTGAGAGTTCCATGTGCTGGTCCACAGGTCTAGAACTTGAGTAGCTCATCAGAAGAAGTGTTGGACTTCTCAGAGGTGTTATTTTTGACCACTGTGTCACCAAGTCACACTGATTCGGGATAAACGGGAGAGAACATAAACAGAGATCTGTTTCATATAACACTGAAATTTTCTTCATCCACTTGAAAAATGTGGACCAATGGCTGGCATTTATGAATCAATTAACTTACTCCACCTCCAATGGAGGCAGAAGAGGAGTGAGAAAAAGGCCAAAGGAAACACTTTTTTATGTAAACCAGAGAAACTGGAAAGAATTACTCAACTAAACCTCCCAGCAAAAACTACATACATTTCTGTCAAAAAGCAATACATACATTTCTGTAGGTGCAATACATCTACATACATTTCTGTAGATGCAATACAATGTAGTTTATGACTACTATGTTGGTGACCTCCATGAAGCCAGTAAATTCTTCTAAATTTCTTTGAGCTGGCTTGGTTTCAATTTTCATTGTATTACCACAGGATCCCTGGGGGCCACGGTTACTGAGGAGTTAACCAAAATATTAAAAATTTATTACAGTGCATAGTAATACACTATGTTATACATGTTATACATTCCATAAAAGGAGAAGAGAGAGCAATTTTCTGTCAACTAGTAGACTTTACTTTTTGACCTACCGCATAGTAGCAACTGAAATACTGTGACTAAATAAATGTTAAGGACAACAAAAGAGAGTTTTCTTTTTATCTTTTTAACTGATGAGGACAGCTTACTAATTAGCCCACTTAAAAGCTAGTATTTTCCACCAAATGCATAGGACTCTTTCCCAAAAGTAAATCAATGTTATCCCTACCCGTTGACAGGAAAAAGGGGAGAATAATGTGCCACACAGTTTTATTATTTCCATAATTATTCAGGTGTAAAAACAGCATTAAAAGGAGCAACATCAGCTGTAGCAGCATGTATTGCTAATTAGAATAGAAATTCCTTATATTATTGTGACTAAACAAAAACCAAATATTCCCCCAAAATTTATGTGTTGAAATGCTAACCCCAGAATCTCAAAATGTGACTGTATTTGGAGATAGGTCCTTTAAAGAAGTAATTAAGTTAAAATGAGGCCATTAGGGTGTGCCTTAATCCAATCTGACTGGTGTTTTTATAAGAGGAGACTAGGACACACACAGAGGAAAGACCGTGTGAGGACACAGTGAGCAAGAAGGTGGCCGTCTGCAAACCAAGGAGAGAGGCCACAGACCTGCTAACATCTTGATTTAGGACTGCTAGCCTCCAGAACCGGGAGAAAATAAATTTCTGTTGTTTAAGCCACTCAGTCTGTGGTGTTTTGTGCAGCCCTAGCAAAGCAATACACTCGCCTTCATTCATTAGGGGCTGCACACTGTTTGACTCTGCCAGAAAAGCTGATTTCAGACTATGGGGAGCGTGGGTTCAGGATTACTAGATACTTGAAGGTTACTCATAAGCAAACAGATATCAAATATGATATAGGTTATTAATAAGAAAGAGCAGCTTTCTAAATTATAAATTTTAATGCTTTAGAATTCATTTCTTGTTTAAAGTATCTTACATGCCTTGATCATATGTATCCATAGGTAAAATTGTAACTAACTTTAATTCTTGACTATGATATTGATAAACTGATTTTAAAGATGTTTGTAAAAATTAAATTCTCCCTTAAAGACTAGTACTCATATTTATTACAGCAATTATTTTTATTAAAGTAACAGAAGCAGCAAAAAGCTTAATTAATGAACTGGCATTTGAAATTACTCCATGAAGCAGACATTATCTTATTTTCTCTTTAGCTCTATATTAAAAATGCACTTAATATTGTATACGATATTCACATTGGCAACCTTAATTAACATGTTTTTACTACAGTTCCTATGTTTTTCCATGTTTAATACTTTAACTCTTTCTTGCACTATTCAAATTTTCTTAACAAAAACCTCACCCTGTAGCATCAGGCAGAACACAGTAACTTCAGGTCTCCTCCCCACTCATTCTAAGACTAACTATGCACATTTTTCTTTATAATCCAACCCATTATCGTGGTGTCTTAGAACTGCATCAAAGTCATATTTATTAAATATACTTAAATTGTGAAAGTGTTATGCAATTAGACATAAAATAGGCATTACATATTCCAAATCTTATGGTCTTTTAATTTGAAATGGCAATAAAAACTCACTCGCTTTTTTGGGTAATATAGAATAGTAAAAAGAATGAAAAAGTAAATCCATGCTCCCACCACAGAGACAATATTATTTTGGAATTATTTCTTTCAGGTCAAGATTGTTTGATGTGATCATACTTCATTGACAATTTTATGCATTGTTTTCTTTCACAGTTTTATCTCGTTGGAGTTTTTTCATATATTTGTTCTAAGTTCTAGTAGGTATATTAAAGTGTTTACATTAAAAATCAAATCTTTAACTAGGGTTATGGCAAAGACACAGTTCAGGAGGTTGGAAGAGGTAACCAAAAAAGCCATAAACCATTTATAAATACACATTTATTCTTATTCAACAGTCTTTTTGAACCATCTGATCAATTAAGCAATTAAGTTAATTCAACAACTAAGCAGCTATGTTAGTTCACAAAGAGGAGAGAAAGGGGAGAGGAGTGTATGGCACATCCTATCTTATTATGGAGACTTATAGGGTCAATTTCTCTCCGCTCTCTTGGAGAGCTGTTCCCTTCCTGCTGGTGCCTAATGGCCTCTGTTCACTGATACCCTCGGCCTGATCTGCCCAAGGAGCTGCTGCTTCTCTGATATCTTCACTCCAGCCTGTGTAAATATTCTCAGCATATTCTGAGGAGACGCAGAGACTAGTGTGGCGGATCTCTGATACTCAATGTCACAAACGGGTTTTTATGCTACTTACGGCCCCAGGTGTTATATACGTACCTTACCTTCTAGTTGTTAAATGTTACTTCATCTTTATCAGCGCATTTATACCTGCAGTATATAAGGGTCTGTTAAAAAAAGTTACTTGTTTATAAATTATGTTTTATTTGTTTACAACATTAGGGGAGTTTATATCGTAAGCATACAGCAAGTCTTTATTTTTGAGTGAGCTAAACTAACAGGTAGGTAAATAGTTTTACTTTACTTTACTTATTTTCCCTCACAATGCATCACAGTAAACAATTCAGGGTGAGACATCCTTTACATAACTTATAACTTACTCTTACTGCATCCATATTATTGAATAACATCATCTTTGATCATATTTTAGACATATATTTGTTTTTATACATACATGTATATATAGACATATATACGTATGTATACATATAGCTCTCATTGTGATGTTTGTATACATATGGACAGATGTTTAAAAACACATACATACACACACACACACACACACACACACACACACTAGTGGAGGGTGTCTAGAAAAACAGAAATAACTCTAGACCTTTAACAAAAAATGCATCCAATATAGAGATGTATGTGCCTGAAGAGCCATTGGCAGCACTGGAGGGGTGAAGGACACAGAGAATCACTGTTAGCCTTGCTGATATCAAGAAGCACTAGAATTTCAGTAGGTAGATATCAAAAATTTTAACTTCATAAGCGCCAAAGCAGAGGCATAGGATCACAACTGTAAACTGCTGTAAACCTCACATCTGAGATCTTTTCTTGGCTCTACCTGCTACTACTCCGGAAGCATAATACTTCTTCTTTTTTACCTTCCAAATCTCATTCTATTTCTCTCAATGAGTTTAGCCTGCACCAAAATTCTGCTGACAAGTGAGTCTTGGAAATGTAGGTGCCAGGATTATAGAAGAGCTTAAAAAACAAAGAATGGTATGGAGTATAAATAGGTGATATGTGTTATATCCAAGATATTATATATATGATTTATTAAACCAATTCACTATACTGGAATAATTTGCTATTTCCTTTACTTCCAAAGATGAGGATAATTTAGGGTGCTTGTAATTTTCTTGAAATGTGATGATGAGGAATTTTCTTCAGTGTTTGTATGGATTAGGGTATCTCCAAATTATACTTCTGATGGATCAAGAAGAAAAGGCCCAGGAAAGTTGTTGAGGATATGGTTCCCTTGTTCCTTGGGCAATATGAGTATTAGTACCAGACAGAATCTCAAGCTTATTAGTGAATAAAGTTATCTGTGTGATTTTTTTTTAAGAAATGGGACATATGGAAAAGTTTGACTGCATTTTTTAATATGTTCCAATCAGTGATGTAATTAGTTTAAAAACATCTTTGATTCTGACAAGTATTTGATTGTTATTTGTGTTTTTAGAGCTGCTATAGAATTTACTGGGTTTTTTTCCTATACTAATTGTTCCCTGGATATTTGGAAAGGAAATTTTGAAATGAATTTACAGGCATTTCATCCTCTTTTTAACCTGTATACTATATATTTCAGAGATACTATGTAACCCAATATTTGAGTAAACAATACAGACATATGCAATAAAACGAAATTTTTAAATAGGAGCAAAACTGATTAAGTGAATTGACTTTTATGACAGGACATGGAAAAAGGAGACTTAATGTGATAAATAAGAAATCATAAAATTAATGATGACTCTGGAACAACCTAGCTCCTCAAATTCATTTTACAAAATCTATCATTAATATGATCTGGCCTGGGAAATAAAGATAGTGATTAAAACAGTTAAATACTGACCTCTCATATCTCAAAATACCCTAATCTTTCTCTGTGGTGGATATGTTTCTTATGACCTCAACTAAAATATGCTCATGAGGTCTGAATGGAAAAATAATCTCTAAAATGAGTTTTCTTGCTCTCACTACAAAACTATTAAAAGGAGAACATGTTGAGCTGTTCATTCATTTGTTCTTTTTTTTTAATTTAAAAATATGTACTAAGTAATTATTACTTGTTCAACACTACTTATATACTAGGAACTTGAATACAAGAAGATGCTGCAAAGATCCTAATTGTTTTCTAAAAACATCAAGTAGAAGCTAAAAAGAGGAGTCAATTAAACATTAAACCAGTATTTCTGTCTTAAAATTTCAAAGATTTGAATTTATATTAGGAGGAGACTATTCCTTTTTGGGGGCCCAGAAAATGCTTGATCTCTCAGGTTCCTCCCCCAAAACCCTCTGATTAAAAATATATAATAATTGTCTCCGTATTACAAAACCATCTTTGGAAGCAACATAGAGCGAAGGGGTCAAATTAGCACTATTGTTGTCCTAAGGCAGAGGTCTGTCTCAGTCATTCAGCTAAGAAGTAGAGGGGAAAACAGAGTTCCAAGGCCGGGTCTGAGTGATGTGCCCTGCCCTTTAGTCAGGTGCAGGACACCCCACATGAACTACCAGCAGGGAAAATGGCAGTGGAATGGCTGACCTCAAAAAGGAAATGAGGATTCTGTAACAGAAGTGATGCTGTGCAGGCTACCACAACAGATGTCCATTGTGCAGACATTCAGCAAGTAATTATAAGAGGGATGTGTGTTATTAGATTGAGTTTAAGGGTTTGTTACCAAGGGAATTTAACTTAAAGCTTGTCAAAACCTTCCCTGATGTGTAGAACAACCGGGAATTTGTCAGATAAAAGGCAGAGAGATGGAAGTAGGTCAAAAGAGATATTTTAGACAAAATAAATAGCAAATGAAAGGAATAAATGTGAAATGTTATGGAATAGTTAGTAAACTGGAAAAAGTTCGGAACGCCTGCAATCTAGCCAATAAGGGAGAGAGAGAAATCAGCAGAATGAGAGGGCAGAGGTACAGAAAGGAAAAGAGGAACTAGACTATAGGCCATGGTAAGAGTTTTCAACTTAGTCTTAAAAGCAATAAGAAACCACGGAAGGTGAGATTAACATGATCTGATCCATATTTGAAAACTACAACTTTGGGGGGCTGGCCTGGTTGCATAGAGGTTAAGTTCACGGACTCCACTTTAGCAGCCTGGGGTTTGCAGGTTCAGATCCCAGGTGCAGATCTACATCCCACTCATCAAGCCGTGCTGTGGTAGCATCATACATACAAAAATAGAGGATGATGGGCACAGATGTTAGCTCAGGGCCAATCTTCCTCAGCAAAAAGGAGGAAGATTGGCAACAGACGTTAGCTCAAAGCTAATCTTCCTCACACACACACACAAAAAAAACCCTACAACTTTGCTGTTGTGTGTAAAATGGAGTGGGTAGAACAAGGTTTGTGGAAGAGGAACCATTTAGTAGGCTGACGCACTATTTTAGAAAGTAGGTGATGGTGCATATTAGGCCACAAAACAAGTCTCCATAAATTCAAGAAGATTGAAATAATACCAAGCATCTTTTCTGACCACAACGGTATGAAACTAGAAATCAACTATAGGAAGAAAATCAGAAAAGCCACAAATACGTGGAGATTAGACAAAATGCTACTGAACAACGAAGAAATCAAAGAAGAAATCAAAAAATACCTGGAGACAAATGAAAATGAAAATACGACATGCCAGAATTTATGGGATACAGCAAAAGCAGTTGGTTCTAAGAGGGAAGTTTATAGCAATACAGGCCTATCTCAACAAACAAGAAAAATCTCAAATAAACAATTTAACAATGCAACTAAAGGAACTGGAAAAAGAAGAACAAACCAAGCGCAAAATCAGTAGAAGAAGGGAAATAATAAAAATCAGAGCAGAAATAAATGAAATAGAGACCAAAAAAACAATAGAAAAAATTAATAAAACCAAGCACTGGTTCTTTGAAAAGATAAACAAAATTGACAACCCTTTAGCGAGACTCACCAAGAAAAAAAGAGAGAAGGCATGAATAAGTAAAATCAGAAATGAAAGAGGAGAAATTACAACAGACCTCAAAAATACAAAAGATTATAAGAGAACACTATGAAAAGCTATATGCCAACCAATTCGACAACCTGGAAGAAATGGATAAATTCTTAGAATCATACAACCTTCCAAAACTGGATCAGGAAGAAGTAGAGAATTTGAATAGACCAATCACCAGTAAGGGGATTGAAACTGTAATCAAAAATCTCCCCAAAAATAAAAGTCCAGGACCAGACGGCTTCCCTGGTGAATTCTACCAAACATTCAAAAAAGACTTAATACCTATCCTTCTCAAACTCTTCCAAAAAATTGAGGAGAGGGGAAAGCTCCCTAACTCATTCTATGAAGCCGACATTACCCTGATACCAAAACCAGACAAGGACAACACAAAAAAAAAAAGAAAACTAGAGGCCAATATCACTGATGAACATCGATGCAAAAATCCTCAACAAAATACTAGCAAATCACATACAACAATACGTTAAAAAGATTATACACCATGATCAAGTGGGATTTATTCCAGTTATGCAGGGATGGTTTAACATTCGCAAATCAATCAACGTGATACACCACATTAATAAAATGAAGAATAAAAATCACATGATCATCTCAATAGATGCAGAGAAAGCATTTGACAAGATACAGCATCCATTTATGATAAAAACTCTGAATAAAATGGGGATAGAAGGAAAGTACCTCAATATAATAAAGACCGTATATGACAAACCCACAGCTAATATCATCCTCAATGGTGAAAAACTGAAAACTATCCCTCTAAGAACAGGAACCAGACAAGGATGCCCACTCTCACCACTCCTATTTAACATAGTACTGGAAGTCCTAGCCAGAGCAATCAGGCAAGAGAAAGAAATAAAAGGGATCCAAATTGGAAAGGAAGAAGTGAAACTGTCACTATTTGCAGATGACATGATTTTATATATCGAAAACCCTAAAGAATCCACCAGAAAACTTTTAGAAGTAATAAACGAATATGGTAAAAATCAACATACAAAATCAACCTACAATAATCAGCTGCATTTCTATACACTAACAACAAAGTAGCAGAAAGAGAAATTAAGAATACCACCCCATTTACAATTGCAACAAAAAGAATAAAATACCTGGGAATAAACTTAACCAAAGATGTCAAAGAGCTGTACACGGAAAACTATAAAACATTGCTGAAAGAAATTGAAGAAGACTCAAAGAAATGGAAAGATATTCCGTGCTCTTGGATTGGAAGAATTAACATAGTTAAGATGTCCATACTTCCTAAAGCCATCTATAGATTCAATGCAATCCCTATCAAAGTTCCAGCAACATTTTTCACAGAAATAGAACAAAGAATCCTAAAATTTATTTGGAACAACAAAAGACCCCGAATAAGTAAAGGAATCCTGAGAAAAAAGAACAAAGCTGGAGATATCACACTCCCTGATTTCAATATATACTACAAAGCTATAGTAACCAAAACAGCATGGTACTGGCACAAAAACTGACACACAGATCAATGGAATAGAATCAAAAGCCCAGAAATAAACCCACACATCTATGGACAGCTAATCTTTGAAAGGGAGCCAAGAACATACAATGGAGAAAAGAAAGTCTCTTCAACAAATGGTGTTGGGAAAACTGGACAGCCACATGCAAAAAAAATGAAAGTAGACCCTTACCTTACATCATACACAAAAATTAACTCCAAATGGATTAAAGACTTGAATGTAAGACCTGAAACTATGAAACTTCTAGAAGAAAACTTAGGCAGTACACTCTTTGACATCAGTCTTAGCAACATATTTTCAAGCACCCTGTCTGACTGGGCAAGGGAAACAATAGAAAAAACAAACAAATGGGACTACATCAAACTAAAAAGCTTCTGCACAGTAAAGGAAACCATCAACAAAACGAAAAGACAACCTAACAATTGGGAGAAGATATTTGCAAACCATACATCTGATAAGGGCTTAATCTCCAAAATATATAAAGAACTGATGCATCTCAACAACAAAAAAACTAAGAACCCAATTAAAAAATGGGCAAAAGACCTGAACAGACATTTCTCCAAAGAAGATATACAGATGGCCAACAGGCACATGAAAAGATGTTCAAAATCATTAACTAGCAGGGAAATGCAAATCAAAACTACAATGAGATATCACCTCGCGCCCGTCTGAATGGCTATAATTTAACAAGACAGGAGACAACAAGTGTTGGAGAGGATGTGGAGAGAAGGGAACTCTCATACACTGCTGGTGGGAGTGCAAACTGGTGCAGCCACTATGGAAAACAGTATGGAGATTCCTCAAGAATTCAAGGATAGAACTACCATAAGATCCAGCTATTCCACTGTTGGGTATTTATCCAAAGAACTTGAAAACACCAAGGCATAAAGATACATGCACCCCTGTGTTCATTGCAGCATTATTCACAATAGCCAAGACTTGGAAGCAACCTAAGTGCCCATCAAGGGACGAATGGATAAAGAAGATGTGGTATATTTACACAATGGAATACTACTCAGCCATAAGAAACGATGAAATCCAGCCATTTGTGACAACATGGATGGACATTGAGGGTATTATGCAAAGTGAAAGAAGTCAGAGGGAGAAGGTCAAATACTATATGATTTCCTCCATTAAGTAGTAGATAACAACAACAGTAAACAAACACATAGAGACAGAGATTGGATTGGTGGTTACCAAAGGGGAAGGGGGGAGGGAGGAGGGTGAAAGGGATAATTTGGCACATGTGTGTGGTTTTGGGTTGTAATTAGTATTTGGGTGGTGAACATGATGTAATCTATGCAGAAATAGAAGTATAATGATGTACACCTGAAATTTATACAATGTTACAAACCAATGTTACTGCAATAAACAAAAAATTAAAAAAAAAAACAACAAAAGAAAAAATCTGGTGCTTGTATTAGAATCTCTATATAGCAGTCACCATGTTTACTGTAAGTTGTGAAACCTCAGGAAATAAACAGTAGACATACTTTTCTGCAATGTGGAAAAGAAAAGAAAGTAGATGATGGTGAATTGGGGTAGGATGACAAAGGGAGAGAAAGAGAAATGAACATGTTCAAGAACTATTTAGGGGGCAGAAATGATAGAACTTGGGGGAGAACAAGAGAAAGGAAGAGCTAGTTCCTTCCTCTAACACGTATTTATTGAACTACAGCAATATTACTGGTTTTGGTGATACAACATTGAATAAAACAAACAAAAATCCCTGCCATCATCAATTATATATTCTAATGGAAAGAGAATTCTCAGTGTTCAAGCTACAAGTCCTTGGATTTGAATAACATACTAATTGAGAACATATATTGCAAGACAAATCTAAATCTGTCACAGGCTTGAGTATCATCATTGAAGGTCCCTAATCCCCCAAATAAATTGGAAGAATATAATAAAGTGATGTAGCCCCTGAAGAGAAATCTTCCAAATAGTTATTTTACATGTGGACATTAGATTAAAGGACACCTATTGGGAACAGACCCTTGGTTACTCAGACTATCCTGGCTACCTCAGAAATCATTCCTCTTCCGGGACAGGAATCTTTGCTATCCCTGCCTAGAAAGACCACTGTGATTCTTTCTTCCTGTGTCATACTCCAAATGGCAACTTTTAATGCCATTCTCCTGCACCATTGTATTTTGGATGCGTGAGAGTTTATAAAATTTATCATTTCTCTACAGATTATTGGATGGTGATGAGTTCCATCTGGACCCAAATGAAAAGAGTGCTAATCATCCTGGATGCGGACCTGGGCAGGCTATGTGTTGTCTTCCTCTGGGGACAGGATGAGTGAATTTTCAATTGTGTATAGGATAGCTGCATTGGGCTAAGAGAGATTGTTTTTTAAATGGAGTGTTTGGGAAGAAAGGTTCTGAGCACCCATAGAAGTGGTAGAATATAGCTGATATATTATGCTTTTTTCACTATAGTATTCCTACTCTTGATAACAGACACTCTCTCTTTCTTTCAGAACCTATCCTGCACCTATGCTCTGCCCATGTGATCTGTGTAGGATTGATGCCAACTCCAGGTTCTAGGCTTGAACAAATGATATGAACCTGAGTAGTCAGAGCACTTTCTTCCTAGGCCATATTGACTAGTTCATGCATGCTTATAGAAAGAAAAATGTAGATAAAAGAGGAAGAGGGAAGATTCTTGACTACATTGTTTGAACTCATAGAAATAATAATGCTAAATCATCTCTAATACTAGTTTTTTCAATGAGTATAGAGGCTATGTCTGTCTTGATTACTGTATTATTTACATGCAATAGGAAAGGACCTAGAAGATAACAGGAAGACAACTATTTGTTTAATTGAATCAAATCAAATTCAATTGAATATTTTAAATTGTTCCTGGACTGTGAAAGTATAATTCTCAGATGAAAGGAGAAAAGAGTAAATTATATCACACAATGAAATGTGCACTAAGTAGTCCTGAATTATTGATTTTCCTTTCATTGGACACTTCACCTTAAATGTTATCTTTTGTAATCTTTTTCATGTTCTTAGCTCAAATTTCAAGCCAGGGAACAAGAGGAAAAGGCTTTACCTGCCAAGTTCACTCTTTTCTTCATCGTTTTCGGAAGACTTTATTTGCATTACTTTAGAATTTTTTCATAAAAATTAGTCCTAGTTTTCGTCTATTAGTAAGATATACTGCATTGTCTCTTCTTTATTTACAGGGAAAAGGCTTTGTTGACCGGGTATTTGAGAAATGAAACATAGGAAAATTAGCAGTTATGGGTGGGAATATAGTGAGTTGGAGTTTTGGATACATTGGGATGACATATTGTGTGATATCTGGGTGGAGAAATCTCATATATTCTGTCTGCAGATTAGAAGGAAGTTTTCAGTTGGAAAAATACATTTCAGGGGTATCACCTTATAGATGTTAAGTAATTGTAGACAGGCAAGTAGATGAGCCTATTCAAGGAGAAGCTCTAGACTAAGATATGAAGAATGGAATCAGGGACGAACTAATATTTGTGGTACAAAGAACAACACACGAAAATAAATGTAACAGAAGTCAAGAGAGAAAATATTTTATGAAATGGTATTAACGTAAACTGAAGACAGATCAAGTAAGATTCATTAATTTGTTTGTTCAACAAACATTTATTAAACTACTACTATGTGCCAGGCACTATTCTAGGTGTTGTAAAAACAGGTCTGAATGAAACTGAAAAAGATCTTCGTTGTTCTAGGGCTTAAATTTACCCACTCCCCTGCCTTCCACACACTGCTGCCAAAAGGAAGGACAGGGAAAGGACCCATGAATGGATCAAGAATAGCTGTCCCATTCATCAAAGAATATCCATCTCGAGTTCAGCGTAGTTTAAGACTGATCAGGGAAGCATAGCATCACCACATTGATTGGAGGCAAGAGAAGAGAGTAACTGAAAAGGCCCATTGGATTGAAATATCTTTAAAGCCCTCAAAAGAGGTAGATGCAACCAATTCTGGAGGATTGCCTGACACATAGCAAGAAACTTGCAGAGGAGGTGATGTGACTGCTCTGGGTTCCTACAGCAAGGGCTTCATGGGGTAAACAAGGTTTATTGCCACCCCCACTGACCTCAAATGTTGTAGATGGAGGTAGCCTCATGCTCAGAGCATTTATGGGTGACAGCTGACATATGGGCTCACACCTAACTGAAGCTCAAGAGTTGACAGTGGACCATGGGTAACTCAGAGCCCTGACCTCAACCTGTGTCCTATGTAAGTGAGAATCACCAAAAACCAGCCTGTCAGCCCTATTCCGGCCATCCAATCTCATACGATAGTGGGAAAGAAATACTATGCTGGCCAGCAGGATCAGTCTGTTCACCAGGCTGTCCTCCTGGGACCAGGGCCCTGGGACAATTATATGAGGGAGTACAGAACACCTCAGGACATTTGGTCAACCTCATACATGGAGCAGAAGGTTGGAAAACTCCTCGAAAGAAAAAACAGGGACCTTGTCCCATGAGATTCATGGTGGGATATCGGTACACCATCATGACAGTACTGCCAGTGCCCACAAGACGTAATGGGCTTGTGGCACTCTGCCCAGATAGCACTGCTGGCCTGGGCTGTTCCCAGCCGGGAGAGGGTGACTTAGACAAATGGAGAAAAACACTCCAATGCACAATAGACTCTGAGGCACCAGCCTGGGCAAAGGCCCTGCTTTTTAGGTCTAAGGATCATATTGCAATGCACTTCCCAAATAATCTACTAGCCCTCAAATCCTTGTCTCTGGGTTGGCTTCCATGACAAGAATGTTCATCTAAAAATAAGAAAGCAAATGTTCACATAACTGACAGAAATGATTGCCTGTACTGACTAAATTGGTACCAATCTGAGTTCTGCCATAGGAGTTGAAGAAATAGGCATATTATTTAATTTTCTAAGCCTCAGTTTCCTCACTGGGAAAATGAGAACAATTCTTTCCTTATAGGACTATTGTGAGGATTTAAAAAGATCACATATGCTAAGTTCCTCATACTGTTCCTGGCACAAAACAAAAACTCTCAACAATAAATAACTCTTATTAAATAATTAAAGTATTCTTCACTGCAATTTGTGATGATGAAATAAAATAAATAGTGTCTACATTTCAATTCTTTCCCTCATTCTGATATAAAATATAAAATATGTCCAATGGAAAATTTAAGATTTCGATGCAGTAATGAATTTCTATATAGTAAAGTAAATACCTAAATGCTAAGAAAATCATATTCTAAATAATACAGAATTATGAAAATAAGACTGTCAACTCCTAGTCAAATAAATCAATTCATCAAAACACAGATGCTTCAATAAATTCTCAGTTATTTTCTGAAATATTATTATTGGTTAAAATAAATTATCATGCTTATTTACTGCTAAATTTTTAAAAAATGAACCCAGATGTACCCTGGCGAACCAATGACTAATCACCTAACCTGAAAAGGGCAGGCGTTGACTAGATTTGTGTCAGGTAACTTAGTCAGTTCAGGCTATTATAACAAATTACTAGAAGTTCAAGATCAAGGTGCCGGCAGATCCGGTGTCTGGGGAGGGCCCGCCTCCGGGCTTGTAGATGGCTGTATTCTCCTTATATCCTCACATGGCTGAGAGCGGAAAGAAGCAGGCTTTCTAACGACTTATAAGGGCACAAATCTCATTCCTGTGGGCAGAGCCCTCCTGACCTCATGTGATCCTAATTACCTCCTAAAGGCCCCGCCTCTTCATACCATCACATTGGGGAGTAGGGTTTCAACACATGGATGTTGGAGAGACATAAATATTCAGTCCATAATAGTAACTAAGTTCATAGGAACTTAAAAAGGCAAATAAAGGGTAAAAATACACCTATTTTGAAAGACTGCGTTATGCTACTTTTTTTTTTTAACAAATGCTAAGACATCTAATTAGAATAGTACATCAAGAGTTTCTCTGAGACCATTTTTAATAATAAGTGAACGTTGATGTTTTGTTGTTGTTCAAATACAGCTTAAGTGCAATAAATATGCTTCATCTGAATCACCAACGACTAAGATACAGAATATAAATAAAAAAAGAATAGAGGAGAGTAATTCATATGAATAATAGGTGCAAATAGCCTAATAAAATTGAGAGTCACAGGAAATAGAGACTGAAAGTGCTGAAATAACCATTACACTTAGTCATTAATTGGGTGATGCCAAATAGACAAAGAAACTAGTTTATTTATTGTAAATTTCATATTAAATATGATTTAAATTATGTGTATACCATTTAAGCATCACCATCAACAAATATTACCGTAAAAATAAACTCTCTCAGCACATAAAACTTGGTTCCTACAGCAATATGATCTCCTGTTCTCCTCCCACCTTTCTGGAAGCTTATTCGTTTCACAAATATTTATTCTGTGTTCTACTCTGTGTTCGACCTTGTCCAGACACTGGGGAGCTCTCTTATAGTTTGGTGAAGAAATAACAATAAATTAATAATCACAAATAAAATAATACTCTTTCTTCTCAGGCATATTTACTGGATACCCTTTATTTTTATATTAATATATATATTTCCTATGGCTTACAGTCATTGTCTCTTCCATCCAGATGTTCTCAATTATTCCTCAAATATCAAATATGTATAGACCTTTGATTCTCAAAGCCATATATTTGTACCTGACCTTCTCTTTGAGCCATAGCCCTGAATTTCCAACTACTCTATCTAATATGACTAAAATAGTCATCTAAACTGATTCCTGGCCTGCTCCACTTGAGAACACACTCAAAAGAAAAGCCTTTTCTATGTGTCTTTTTTCATTTTTCACATCCTGTTGCTAACAAAATCTGATATTTTAACTTCAGAATTGTTTATTCATTTATCAAAACTTTAACATAAGTCAGGCACCAAAAATAGAGATAAAAATATATAGTTTTTAAAATAAGGAAGTTATTTTTTTGGAAAATACGATTTCTTATAACACAGTATGAAAAACAGTATGATTAAAGTCATATGTCAGCATCAAGGAGGAGCAGCTCAGACTGAGAGTGGAGTGGTCTAGAAGGGACTCCAAGAAAAAAAGGTCACTAGAGCAGTGAGTTGGAGGGCAAGGAAGGACTGTTTGGCTGTTAAAGCAGGCTAGAAGGGGGATTCTAGACAAAGAATCAGCTGGTGCACTGGCATTGACTGTGTGAGAGTACATAGTACTTTCTAATATGTTCAAATGGTTATTATGACTCAAATCAATAGATTGGGTATCAGGAATTGGCAAAAGATAAATTTGAATAGCCAGGTAGGATGTAGATAGTGCTTGAACATTGTCCTGAAAGCTATGAGAACTATTTGAATGGTTTAAACAAGGGATTTAGTCAAATATGTGACTTTGGAAAACCACTCTGTTAGCGTTGTGATGAAAGAAGGTCATGAAAACAAGATTGGATGCAACATAACCTGTTAGAGACAAACGGCTCTCCCAGTGTGAGTAATCTAGAGTTCTGTTCTCTTTTCCTCTGACTCCGAATTCTATACTCTCATCAAGTATAGTCACATATCCATGTCTTCCTTCTAGTCTCATCTTCAACCACTTTACACTTCATAACGTTTACTCCAGTTAAGACTGAATTTTCAGTTCACCCAAAACCCAAGATACTTCACACTTCTAGACCTTTGCTCGTATTTCACCACATCCATATCTGCAAGTGTTGCAGCCATCCTGCAAAATCAGTATGGACCCCATAGGAAGTTTGATTTGGATGTCAAGACTGATGACATCACAAAGGGTAGTGAGGCTTTCTGGGGCAAGCAGGACAGTCAATCCAAGCTGGTCCGAAAATAAGAGAGCTGGGAAAAGAGATGCGCTTGGGGTTTTTATGGTGGTTAAGGGATGAGGTTCCTTTATGCCAGCAGGGCATTGCTTAATGTGAAACTCCCACTGGTGTCAAAGGAAAGAGCATCTGTGCTTTCTTATCAGCTTGCCCATGTGCAGAGCGGAGGGGAGGAGGGGGTGAGAGGCTTAAAGCTGTCAGTAGTCAAACATCAAAAATTTGAGTTAGACTTTTATTACAATTGACCCATGATTTTACTGATATAAACACAAATAATTATCAGACAGACAGGCATGACTTCCACAATAAGGTTTACCCACTTACTCTGCTTTTATTTTTTTCTCCATAGCTCTTACCACTACTTGACAAACTTTATTTCTTTAATTACTTATAGTCTGCCTTTCGTGCTAGACTGTAAGTTCTGTGATATCAGATTCTATTTTGTTCACTGTTGTATCTCCATAGAACTGACTTATAGTAGGTGCTCAATAAAGACTTTTTGAGTAAGTCACTGACAGGTGGAGGGAAAGGCACATTGCAAAAGCAGATATTTAGAAGGAAATCTTAAAAGAGGCAAGATTGAGCCGAATTTGAAAGGAAGAATGTGATTTCAACAGACTGATAAGAAAGGATATTTAAAGCAGGGAAATGATACAACATAAAAAATTAATCTTGGGGCCGCCCCGTGGCTTAGCGGTTAAGTGCGTGTGCTCCACTACCAGCAGCCCGTGTTCGGATACGGGACGCGCACCCACGCACTGCTTGTCAGGCCATGCTGAGGCGGTGTCCCACATACAGCAACTAGAAGGATGTGCAGCTATGACATACAACTATCTACTGGGGGTTTGGGGAGAAAAAGGGAGAAAAAAAAAGGAGGAGGATTGGCAATAGATGTTAGCTCAGGGCTGGTCTTCCTCAGCAAAAAGAGGAGGATTAGCATGGATGTTAGCTCAGGGCTGATCTTCCTCCCCCGCCCCAAAAAAAAAAAAAATTAATCTTGTACTTGTACTTTGGCAATTTTTTCACTCTACTCTGCCTCCAATTTTTCCACATTAACTTGTCATTTAGTATTTTCTTAGGGTTGTCTCACCTGTCTATTGAAGCAAAAAAAAGAGTTGCAGTAAGAATGGCTTTGACAGTGATTGAGTAAACGCTCTTCGGTGATCTTGTTTTGTCTGTGGCATTAGGTATGGCTCATTGGGGGTATTAATGGAGAAGTTTAAAATAACGAAATGATATATGAACTGAATGTTCCCAACAAACTGCACCTGAGGTATCAGAACAACATGCCAAATGTGTTTATTAAAGTATGAGTACAAAGACCTAAACTCAGGAAATAAATCGAATCTGCATTGTTATTAATAGAGTTATGATACTTATGCATATAAGCAGAGTAGGCATTGCTTTAAGAATAATCAAGGCACTTATTACAGCATCTGTCTTAACTGTTGTAATAGCTTCCTGTCCAACTGCACTGCTCTAATTTTCCCCAGTCCACTCTACTGTACATGTTATTGCAATATTAACCTGCTTGAAGCCAAGTTGAGATTGGGTTGCTCCTTTCATTTATTTGTTTAACAAATATTTATTGACTTCCTATAATATGCAAGCAATATGGCAGATACTGGGATACACACAGATATAGTCCCTGTTCTCACGAATTCCAAAACGTTTGATGGTTCCTTATTACCGCCAACAGCATTTTACAATGAATTGATGTTAATATGAATTAGGAAAGAAAAGATCCAATGGTCAAGTAATGTGGACAATTTTAGAATCAGTAAATTTTAAATGTACATTATGCCTTTGGATCCTCAAAGATGAATGTAGTATATAGTATATTCCAAATTTTTTGTTCAAAAGTTTGTGTGTATGTGGAGCAGCTTTGGCAGGGATGGGAGAGGTAACATTCTGCAGAAATGCTTCTCACACAATTTCATAAATGTTCTTCTATAAATGATTTTGCACCAAGAAATTTCAATAGACACTGTTGAAGGATAAAATAACTTATTGATTAGAGCCAAGCAGTGAAAAATTAGATCTTAGATTGTTTAAAGATGGCACTGTGGAGATTTTGGTAGACTAATTGCAAAATGCCTTATGGGAAATAATAAAGAAGATTTTATTTCTCATACTAGCATTCATATCATTGACAAGTCGACCACCAGAGCTTGACACCTACAACGTGAACAAAAAAAATCAATTTGACATTTTGAAAATTCTAACTGTATTCTTTAGTGTACCAAAGAAGAGTCAGCTAGTTTATGTACTCACTCATATATAGGTGATATTCCACACTAACGGATGAATATCAATATATTAAAAGGTGCCTGCATTTTCTGTCCATAGCACACAAAATATCATCTCAAGAGCAGATTCCATTTTTGAAAGAAAAAAAAGGATGAAGACTTGAGAATGGTGGTACAGTGAAATCATTTAGAACTTCATTCTCAAAGTAAGATCATTAGAGAAAGGCCACTTGCCATATGTAGAAATCACGTTTCATTAACAACCTGGAGCAGGGAGGATCGACATAACAATCTTAAATATGTCAACCAAATTTTCATTATTTCCCCCAGAGACAGAGTGTTTTGTTTAGTTGTTATTAGTATTCAACTTGAGAGCAAATTGCAATGGAAATTTTGTTGAGGTGGACTGAAATCTCCTGTAGCTATTTACTACTGCTAAAAACAAGTTGATTACACACCTTGTAAATTGCCTATACTCAAAAGAAGCACTGTTTAATAAAGGACGAATGAAAAAAAATAATGTTAGAACATTACAGCAAATTTAATAAAAGAAAACTTTTAATGAGTTTAAAAAATTACATAACATTTATATATGTCTATTACAACATTGCTTATTAGAAAAACAGTCAATTAGAGTCTGCAGATTATTTTAAGAGACCCAAATAAATTCAATAGAGCAAAATCTTCTGGCTCTATGTTGGTATATAAAAAATTTTCTTAACCCTTTTGAGGAATGTAGCTGGTGGACTTCACTATTTAGTATATTGGAAGGTATATTATTTCAACCAACATAGTCATAAAGAAAGAGATTAAGTCAAAGACAAAGTGAGTTCATATAAAATTAAGACCAACACTGCTTGGAGAAAGGATTATTTTCACATACTCAATTTATATTCATAAAGCCAAAATCATCAAAAAAAAGAACTATATTTGCTAGTTTACATGTGGGTCTGAAATGAAAGTAATAATGATGATGATTGAAATAATAATGATGATGATAATGATGACCAAAACACACGACAGAATGGCAAAATCCAATATTTGTTTGAAGTGGAAAATTGCCCTGCAGGTGTCACTGTTGACAATAATCATGTAGTATTTAGACTGCTTTATAAGCATCATAATGCCATTTATAATAGAAAGCATAAAAATGAGCGCATTCAAGTTGCAGAGTTAACATGTCTTAGCTCAAGTGAGCCCACCAGTCTGACTCCAATATTCTCATCAATATGATCATAGCACAACGTAATTGCAAAAGGATGCACATACACCTAGGGACAGGTATGCATTAATACATACATTGGAATCAAAAAGGACTATGCATAGTCCTTCGCGAGTGCTTCATACTAGTCTGGAACCTTGAAAATCATTTTTTAAGCCTTTCAAGCCTCAATGTCCTCATTGCTTCATGATGATACATAAACAATATGTATAGCTCTTGATAAAATGACAAATACTAATATACCAGAAACTCCTGGCAGAATTACTAATATAAACATTTTTCCTTATTCTTTCCTTTCTTTCTCTCTTTTTTTTTTGGTCTTTTTTCTTTTGTTTTCTTGATACACATGTATTCAAAAAATATGGTTAATGGACATTTCCCTGGTATCATCCATATTATTTTCTGAGATTTTTCAAAGAACAGGTTTCTCTTCCTGTTATTTAGTATTTTTTTTCTCATCACTTATTTAGCCTGCTACATGGGTATCTAATAAGAGTTTGGACAAAAATAATCTTTTTTAAGTAATTTTCAAGAAATTTGGAAAACTACTTAGCCTTCCACATTGATTGTTCACATGAAAATGCATGCAATGTTACCATAAGACAACCTTGAATATTGTCTCAGTCTACCTGTTAAAGTCCTAGCACATGGCAAACCTGCCACCAATAAGTACAGCGTTATGGCATGTGCAAATACTGATTCTGTGAGAAAATTAAGATTTTGTGAGAAAAACAAAGGTGAAGTGAAAGTTAGAGCGGACATAATATATTCTCCTACTATACATGACTTTATAATTTCATGTGCAACAACCTGATTCATAAAGTTCAATCAACTTATATTTATTGAGCACCTACCTTACACCAGTCACTGTTCTAGGTCCTGGGAATCCAATTTGGTCCATTAATTTGATTTGGTTTATTAATCCAATTTCTAAAACTGTGATAGAGACCATAAAGAATAAAAAATAATTTTAATACATATTTTCTGCAGCTGCAATTCAAGATCATATTTTTGAGAAGCTATTAATATATATTAAGAAAAAGAGTTGAAAGGTGAAATAAGTTTGAGAAATTGGTTTCATGACTACAGAATTTCTCAGAGCTTTTAATATGCATACTTGCATTGCTTATTTCCAAGAAAGGAAAGTAGGCAGTATTTTCAAATCTTATTTGCCCATAGAACTCTTTTCTCTCAAAGCAACAATTAATATCTTTAAAACTAGTGTTCTGGAAAAAAAAAAAAAATGCAGAGGGAAAAAGAGGTAATAGGCCAAGGGAATGGTCCAGAGGTAAAAGAAAAAGAATCTCCAAATTTTATGCATTCTTTGCAAGAAACCTATGCAAAATCAGTAGTAGTAATTTCTTTTCCTTCCATGCATAATCAGTACTAGTAATTTCCTTTCTTTCCTTCCTTTCTTCCCTTCTTCCTTCCCTCCCATCTTCCCTCTTTCTGTTACCAAAGAACCAAGTGGGTTCACCTCCTGGCTGAGTTAGAATCAGACTCTTGACCAGAAGTTGTTGTCACACAAAGTAGAACTTATTTGCAGCAAATAGGAGGCCACTAGGAATCAATTCGAAAGTCCTGGCCATTCCTGAACAGAAGGAAGCAGGGACCTTTTATTTCGAATGGGGAATGAATATTCAAAAGGGAGAGGTGGGTATTCACTTGCACAGGCTCAGTTGGAAAACATGCTTCCACATACACTGTGGGTTATGGTAATAAGGCCTAAGCTCCTCCCAGAGAGGAGATCTTAGCATTAAAAATGAAGCAAACGTCATATGTCTGGCTCTTGCGGTGGGTGGGGCTTAGTCTGGTTCAGGGTGCTGGTGACCGCATCTCTTAAACAGTTAAATGCTTCTGAACCCACCCGTGAGTTCCTCAGGGCAATTAGTCAGTGAGATTTCCTTCCTTCCTTTTTTGCTACAGCAAAGATCTTGTGTCCTTTTTTCGTTTGTATTTATGTTAAATACCAAGTTTTTAATTTTTTTTAATTGGCTCATTGATTTTCTTTACATGTTAATGTCAATGTTGAATGGGAGGAGTGTCTCCTTTTTAACCATATTTCAAGTCTGTAGGCTGTTTAGACTGAAGTAGAAAATACCTTCAAAGCAAAAGTAACATTTCCGAGCTCTCTTGTTTCTCTATGATTTTGGTCAGGTAATTCTTTTTAAGTTTATTGGCATTTTGGTCTTTCTATAAAGCTTTGCGTGGTTTTCTGCTTTGTTTTCTTAGTATACTAGCATTTCATTTGTTTTCAGCGGAATGACTGAATAAACTTGTTTGCCATGACTATACCTCAGAATCTATTATGTATATTGAATTAAAAAAGCTTTTAATAATATAGGCAGAAATTTATTTATACTTAAGTTCTGACTGATAGTGAAAAAATTAAAGCAATCTAAATGTTCAGAAATAGTATTGCAGTAAGGGAGAGACATCAGGTTCAACTTCAAATATAACAAGAACAATTTATAGTCAAGGAGTAGGGTGAGGGGGGAGGTCTGTGGAAGGAAAATTACTAAGAGGAGACATCAAGGGTAGGGGGACATTAAGGGTAGGGGGATTCCTACTAAACCAACTTGACAGGATTCTTGCTGAAGGCAAGCCAAGATGATGATGATACCTGCTCAAGAAAAGGTTGACATAAGGGAAACCATATTGTAGATAAGAAAAACTCTATTGTAACTTTGAATGACCTCTGACAAACTAACCCAGCTGGATGTGCACCCTCCAGGAGATCTAACTGCTCTGTAGATTTTACGACCTCTGCTTATGCATGCACCTCCCATCTGCAATAAGATGATAACCTTGCTTTTTTGAGTTCCTTAGGAATATGATGACCCCTGAACAGAGAGTCTAGGCTGATAGCTATCATCAGTGAAAACTGAAAGATCTGGTGTGGCACTCCCAGTCTGTAACACCAGAAGGTCAACATTCCTAACGCCCTCCTCAATAACCCAATGACCTATATAACTGCTGTAAGATTTCGTGCCCCCTTAAGATGGTTTTTTTGGACATGACTTGGCCATCTTCCCTCTTGCCAGCAAACTGTAATAAAAAAGTCCTTTTTCTCCTAGCACCTTGCCTCTTGACTATTGGCATGTCTTGCGGCGAGCAGAAGGCCCCACGCTGGGTGGTAACAATGAGATATCAATGGTGGGGTATTCTCTCTAAACTTACTTAGCAGAATTCTTGCTAAAACTGGGCCATGCAGGCCTAGCAAGACTTGGGGCCCAAGGTTGAGGCATAGTTGAAAAGAGGCCTCAGACGAAAAAGTGCTCTGACAAGAGTTTGGTCAAGGAGAGGGTCTTTGTCACTAGTATATTATGGATTTATTGAACTCTTGTTTTGAAAGAATTATATTTACCTGGAATACTCATAGTTTCTTCATGAGATATTAAGTGAATAGCTACCATATTCCAGTTATACTTTTAGGCCATGAGGAATCCAATGGTTGAAAAAACTCTAGGGGAGGAAATACTCAATAAACAAATAGTTAAGAAATAAATAATCTTAAATATTGATACATTTATGAAGAAAATATTTCAGGATACTGTTATATGGAGTGGCAGTGGAAAGTGTTTTGGAAGGATGGTCTGGGAAGGATTTTCTTATTAGATAATATTTGAGCCATAGCTTGGCGATTGAGAGGGAATCAGCCACAAAGAATGGTGGGAATGGCATCCTGGACAGAGGCAGCTGGCAAAGAGCCCAAGGCAGGAACAAATCTGAGATTACCCTGGAACTGATCTCTCTGCTTTCACCCTTTGTCATCACTGGTCTATTCTTTATGAACATCCAGACTCGTCTCTTCAAAATATAGATAAGACTCTGCCATTTCCCTGCTCAAGACTGCTCAATGACTTGTGGCCTCACTCAGGCTAAAATCCATAGTCTGTACCGTGGACTACATGATCTGTTCCTTTCTCCATTCTCTGCTCCTTCATACCAACCTCTAAAGTCAACTATTTCCATTCTCATCATTGTTCCTTCAGCTGCAGCCATCTTGGCTTGTTTGCTGCATTTCAAAGACACCAACACGCTCATCAGGAACTTTGTACTTACTGCTTCCTTCTCCCTCAGAAGCTTTCATGGCTCTCTCTCGTTCTCTCACTGGATTTTGGTCCCTGCTTAAATGTCACCAGAGCAAAGAAGCCTTGACTAACCATCCTCCATTGAAATATCGTCCTATCATCTCACTCTCTACAGGCTTACCCTGTTTATTCGTTTCCATTATACTTAGAACTCCTAGCATTTTATGTTTATTTGTTATTTGCTTTCACCCACTTTGTTGCCTCCTAAATGTAAGCTCCAGGACGGCAGAGATTTCCTGATTTCATTAAAAATGGTATCCTCAGCACCCAGAAGAGCTCTTAAAATAGAGCAGATATTTAATGCTTATTTCTTGACTGAATTATCTCTCTGAGCTATGTACTATTACAATCTCCATTTGATTGATGAGAAAATTGTGATTCGCATAGTTTGTGTAACTTACCTAAAGCTGCATAGCTAGTAAGATATAAATCTGCTTAAATCTTTCTAAAAGTGATGTTTTTAAACACTTAGAACACATTTGGCGATTACTGATAACAATATAACATTTATTAAAAACAACAAAAATTTTAACATTGTCGTATCTTTAAATTACAGAAATTATAACATTAAAAAATTCTTATGGTGGGTAAAAAATAAATGAACATTTATTAGCCAAATATAATTTTAGGAAATATTAGAAAACTTGAAAGGCAATACTTCCAATGTGTGTATCATGTTTTATAAGTAATGATTATTTTTCAAGATGACCCTCCAGGAAAATGTTTCATATTGAAAGTCCATTTTCCGGGGGGGGGGGGGGGGGGGTGGAAATCAGATACTAGAATTCAGAAATACTGCAAATGCTGCAATACCAAATGCTAACAAGTATTGACTAAAAGAAGTCTAATTAATTTGTAATGATTTTAAAACATGAACTATTATATATTGCTTCTCCTTCATCTGACTTACATTAAAAAGAAAAAGTTACAGTGTTCATAGACTGCCTAATCCATGTATAGAAATATGAAATTAGGTGGTCCAATTCAAACCAGTAACTGTCAGATAAAGGGGATAGATTTCATTTCTCATCCTCTAATCTACAAATTTCCATATCTTCATCTTATAAAAGCTTTCATGTGTTTTACATTTTCACTTGTTTTGGAAGTTGCATACTTTTTACTAACGGTAGAGGTTAGAACTGAAAGCATTTAGAAATAAATCATCCTACTTCAAAGCAAGACAAATGTAGATGCACTGTGAAATAATTATTTTTAAAGCTTTTGGATGAATACGTGAAATTAGAGATAAAAGAGCAGGTAGAATGATTACTTGATAAATTGGAGTATTGTGTTTTGAAAGGAAGGCAAATACTAAGCAACAAAGACAATTGTGAGACTACATAATTAAACCCTCTCGCGAAAGAAAAAAATTCCTCCTCTTACCCATAGTTTAAGGCTGTCTTTAGCATAAAAGATAAGGTTGCAATTAGAGTGATGTACAGCAGAAGTACCAAATTATGTTTATTAGGGGATAAAAGATTCACATGTAGTATTTTTTGTTATTAAAAATGAAAATTACATGAACTGGCTTTGATAGAACATAATAGAACGTTTTTGCTATGATGATATATTTTATTTTTAAATGGCTTTAACTGAAAAAGCTGTAGAAGTGACTTATCTTTAGCAATTCCATTAGCCACTGCCAGTTAGGATCTTAAGGAATTTATAGGAACTTAAAAACAAGTGATATAACTTTTAGAAACCATTGCAGCAGAACTTATCAAAATAATATGTAAAACAAAGGCTTTAAATTCAGGGATATGTATATCAATGAACCAACTAATTAACCTAATTAGGCAAATCATAAATCTGATAATTCACTTGTTAGGATGTTTATTACAACAAATTGCCAAGTAATCTACTGTGTTATATCTTTTTAAATTTTGGAGGAATAGTATCTTCTTAGTAAGAGAGTAAAATTAGTTCATTTCTTAAAGTGCATTAAATCTTTATGTCAACTGACCTATCGTTTAATGTACTAAAGGAAAAACTTTATCAGACTTCACTTTCATATTCATATTCATATGTGGTTTTTCCACAGCAAACGTGTAGCCCCAGGCAGAGTTCTGGCACTCAACAAACTTCTGTGGTACTTTCCCCTGACTCCTGGCGGCCCTATGAATGAGTGATATCCACAATGTCCTGTCCTCAACAATCCTACTCATGCCTATGGCTTCCTTTCTGGAGTCAACCCATGTCATATTTGGTCTTCCTCTTTTCCTGCTGCCTTCTACTTTCCCCAACATTATTGTCTTTTCCAAGAATCCTGCCTTCTCATGAGGTGCCCAAAGTAGGACAGCCTCAGTTTTATCATTTTTGCCTCCTTTCATACTGTAATCTTGGAAGGAAGACACTGTGTACTGCCCAACTTACGGAGTGAGCAGTTTCTTAACTATAACATTATTTTTCTGCCTGAACAACTTTTAAGATTTCCTGCAAAATAGGTATGCTAGAAATAAATTCCCTCAGTTTTTGTTTGTCCATAAAAGTCTTTATCTCTGCTTCATTTTTGAAGGATAATTTTACTGAATAAAGAATTCTAGCTTGATAACTTTTTCCTTTAACACTTTAAACATATCTATTCAAACTGCAGAAAATTAAACAAAAAGAAAATATTGAAAATAGTAATTTTACAGTAGAGAATCTGAAAAACCCTACCTCAGCCAGGTGATCTAGGTTAACATTAACAGTGATAGATAAGTCATGTTGACAGTGTACATGATGTGACGAGAATGGCAGGATTCTTTGGAAAAGACAATAATGCTGGGAAAAGTAGATGGCAGCAGGAAAAGAGGAAGACCTAGGATGTTTATTACAACAAATTGCCAAGTAATCTACTGTGTTATATCTTATTAAATTTTAGAGGAAAAGTACCTTCTTAGTAAGAGAGTAAAATTAGTTCATTTCTTAAAGTGCATTAAATCTTTATGTCAACTGACCTATTGTTTAGTGTACTAAAGGAAGAAATTTATCAGACTTCACTTTCATATTCATATTCATATGTGGTTTTTCCACAGTAAATGTGTAGCCCCAGGCAGACTTCTGGCACTCAACAAACTTCTGTGCTACTTTCCCTAGATGTGTATACTTGCTATTGTTACATACTGTCAAGTTAGCTCTGATTCCTGGCGGCCCTATGAATGAATATGATATTCCTAAGTGTGCTTTTTGCTTAATTTGCTCTAGGACCCACTTGTTCATCTTTCTGACAGTCCAGGGTATCCACAGAGCTCTCCTCAAACACCAGATTTCAAATGAATCAATTGTTTCCTGTCAGCCTTCCTCACTGGCCAGCTTTCACACTCATACATAGTAATTGGGAACACGAGGGTGTGGATAACCTTGGCCTTAGTCTCTAATGACACTTCCTTACACTTGATGCTCTTTCCTATTTCTTTCATTGCTGTCCTTCCAAGTCGCAGTCTTCTCTTGATTTCTTGGCTGCAGTCTCCATTTAATTCAAAATAAGATCATTAATAATTAAAGAAAAAAATTATTAGAGAGATAAACATTTGGTGTGTATGTGCTAATATGGAAACACAAATGTACACAAGTACCTGTGTGGGCGCACACACATCCACACTGTGATGAAACAAGGTAACAATATTCCCTTTGTTCTGTGAATTCTTCAGTAATACTATTCAATTCTGTGAGTAAAGCCTTGAAAACGTAGAATCTAGAATTATGTAAGAAACTGGAAAACAAGATAGGTGTACCATAATGGCATAATAGAGTCTTTAAAAAAAAAAAACTAATGTAAAGGAATTGAGTGAGAGTTCAGTTTCCAGAAGAGGAAAGCAACATCCTCTTTACAGCTCAGAAACATCTAAAACAATAGGAAAAAAATGCATACTCCTCAGAATTTGGTGAAAAAGCCATCAACTTGAGGAAGACACTGACAGCATCAAAAAACATATGAATAGAGCTTGGATAAGTTGGAGGAAAATTTGGTAAAATTCTTATGTACATTTTGTACCAAATTATAGCAAATGAAGTAGAAAGATGAGTGAAATTATCTTATAGCAGTCTAAGAATATTTAGTGTAAATGATATTTTGCCTTGGTTTTTGTATTAGATTCCTAGGGCTGCCGTAACAAAGTACCAAAAACTGAGTGTCTGAAAATAACAGAAATCTACTGTCTCACAATTCTGGAGGCTAAAAGTCCGAAATCAAGAAATAATTCCAAAGCTTGTAGGGAAGAATTCTTCCTTGCCTCTCCCTAGCTTCTGGTGGTGGCTGTCAATCTCAGTGTTCCTTGGTCTGTGGCAGCATCACTCCAGTCTCTGTCTCTGTCTTCACATGCTGTTCTTGTGTCTTCATATCATCTTCCTACTGTACATGTCTGTCTCTGTGTCCAAATTTCCTCTTCATACGGACACTGATCATATCGGATTAGGGACCACTCCAATGACTTCATTTTGACTTGATTACTTCTGTACAGACACTATTTCTTTATAAGGTCACATTTTGAGGTACTCAGGGTTAGGACTTCAACATATTTGGGGGGGTGGGGAGGACACATAATTCAACCCATAACAATTTTACTCCCAATATTATTCCATAAGAAATGTATGCACTGGTCCAGGTTCTAAAATTTGAGGAGGCAGTGTACACAGAGATAAAGAACTGAGCTCCAGTACAGACAGACTCTACCTGTTACTCAGGGAGCATTGCATCCTCTGGCACATCACTGCATCACAGTCTCTTCATCTGCAAATAATGGTACGCCCCATAAAAACTGGGAGGATTAACAGAATACTGACCTTGAGAGTCCAATCTCTAAAATACCCTGCTAATCAATATCACAAGAGTAGCCTCTATTCGGTTTACACAGCAAAGTCATGGCCTACTTGTGGAGGAAATCTAAGACCTCAACCTTATAACTGGTTTTCTAATCAAGGGAGCAAATTAACCTATCTTGCTCATGAAAAAACCCTGCCAGATGCACATAAGCAAGGTTCTTTATCTCCTCATTTCAAAATCTGGTTCTGGTGTTTGAATAATTGTTTAGGAATCTCCAAATTAAAGCTATTTCAGAAAAATTGAAACATGTTTAATTCCCTCAAAAAAAAGCTCAATAAATTTATACTTTTGTTATCAACTTTTCTAAAAAATTTAAATGCAAAAATTATTAGTGCATTAATTAATTTTATGGTATTTCTAATAATGTAATGTTACCACATCCTGTAACTATTTTACTTTTTTTTTTTTTTTTTGGTGAGGAAGATTGGCCCTGGGCTAACATCCATGCCCATCTTCCTCTACTTTATTTGTGGAACGTCTGCCACATCATGGCTTGATAAGTGTGCATAGGTCCGTGCCCGGGATCCGAACCTGCAAACCCTGGGCCACTGAAGCAAAGCGCACAAGCTTGACCACTATGCCACTGGGCTGGGCCCCATTTCACATTATTTTCTATTAAAAAGGAAATCCCAACATTGCTTGTTTTTTTCAATTCTCTGTCTATACCATTAGATAGAAATAGAGATATAGAATTATGCTTACAAGAGAAAAGAATTCTTTATCAAAGATTTTCAGGTATAATACCTCTTTTTGTCCTTATAAACTACTCATAAATTGACTTATTCTTAGAGTCAGGAACATAATGCAGCTCTGAATCCAAAAGAGATAGTGCAAACATGCATAACCTAATTGCAAAGCCACTGGTATTGCTTTTTTGATTTTTTGGTTTTTGTTTTTTTCCTTGTTTTAAAAAATAAACTTTTTATTTTTAGAATAGCTTTAGGTCTACAGAAAATTTGCAAAGATAACACAGAGACTGCAGATAGCCTAAATCCAGTTTCCTGTAATGTTAATATCTTACATTAGTGTGGTATATTTGTTACAACTAATGAACCAATATCGATACACTATTATTAAATAAAGTCCATGCTTTGTTCCGATTTCCCTTGTTTTTACCTAATGTCTGTTTTTGTTGTTGTTTTAGGATCCCATCTGGAATATTGCATTTCATTTAGTTTTTCTTCTCCTCTGTCATCATGTCTCCTTAAGTAGCTCTAGACTGTGACAGTTTTTCACACTTCTTTTGTTTTGAGGACTTGGACAGTTTTGGAAGAATGTATCAGATATTTTATAAAATGTCTCTCAATTGGGATTTACCTCTTTTTCTCATGATTAGACTGGGTTTATTGGTATTGAGGAGACAGGTACCAGAGAGAAAATGCCATTCTCATCGCATTGTGTACACACTGCCAACATGACTTACCTGTCACTGTTAATGTTAACCTTGATCACCTGACTGAGGCAGTGTTCGTCAGATTTCTCCACTGTAAAATTACTATTATCCCCCTTTTCATACTGTAATCTTGGAAGGAAGACACTATGTACTGCTCACACTTAAGGAGTGGGCAGGTGCTTACCTATATCATTGTTTTTCTGCCTGAACAACTTTTAACATTTCTCGGAAAATAGGTAGCTGGAAATGAATTCCCTCAGTTTTTGTTTGTCCATAAAAATCTTTATTTCTCCTTCACTTTTGAAGGATAATTTTACCGAATAAAGAATTCTAGCTTGGTAATTTTTTCCTCTAACACTTTAAACATATCTCTCTGCTGTCTCTTGCTTGCATGGTTTGTAATGAACAGTCTGCTATAATTCTTACCCTTGTTCCTCCATAGGTAAGTTGTTTATCTCCCTCCCCCTTTGACATTCTTGAATATTTTCTTTTTTTTTAATTTTCTGCAGTTCGAATATGATATTCCTAAAGTGTGCTTTTTGTATTTATCTTGCTTGATGTTCCCTGAGCTTCTCAGATCTGCTTTGGCGTCTGTCAATTTTGGAAAGTTCTCTGTCACTATTACTTCAAATATTTCTTCTACTTCGTTCTATCTTTCTTTTCCTTTTAGTATTCTACTTATGCATATATTACATCTTTTTATACTGTCTTACAGTTCTTAGATGACCTGTTCTATTTTTTTTGTTTTTTCGTCTTTTTCCTCTGAATTTCAGTATACAAAGTTTCCTTTGACTTATATTCTAGGCTACTGATCGTTTCCTCAACTGTATGTAGTTTATTGATGAACCCATCAAGGCATTTTTCATTTCTGTTATGCTGTTTTGGATTTCTAGCATTTTCTTTCAATTTTGTTCTTAGAGCTTCCATCTCTGTGCTCCTATCTGTTCTTGCATGTTATCTACCTTTTCCACTAGAGCCCTTAACATATTTATCATAATTATTTTATAATGCCTTTCTGATGATTCCAATATCTTTTTCATATCTGAGTCTGGCTTTGATGCTTTGTTTCTTCAGACTGTAATTTTTTGCTTTGGTGATGCCTGGTAATTCTGATATGTTGTGTCAGGTAATAGAAGCTGAGGTAATTAAGGCTTTAGTTTTTAATGAGAGGATTTATGCTAATCTAGCTAGAAGTTGTTTACTATTTGCTATATATATGGATACCAAAGTCATTCAAATTTCTCTAGTGTTTTTTTTTTTTTTTCCTTGGCTCAGGGGTTTCCTTATGTACTGCTCCTCAAAGAGAGTCTGTGTATTGCAGCTGTTTCAGTTGTAATACTGTTAGGATATTGAGGTTTGTGGGTGGAGTGGTGGAGTGCTGGGGAGGGAAAGTGTTATGTAATCTTCTGATTAAGTCTTAGTCTTTTAGTGTGCCCATGTCTCGGCACTGTGGCCTTCACAAATGTTTCTGTACCTCCTCTGCTGATATAACTTTTTCTCCAATTCCCTTACTCTGTCCTCTGGCTATAGCTTTCCCAATTTATTTTTTTGAATCCCTGACCCCTGTTTATTAGGTTTTTCCTTTGTCCTTTAAGTGAAGCTAGAAATCAAAAGGGGGCAGGAGGTGGAGATCAATTCTTTGCCCCAAGGTGGAATAAGTTTTCAGAATTGCACTCTGTCAGTCTTTCTTGCATAGTAGGTCTCACTTATGGAGAAGGGTCTGAGCATGGTTCCTCTTCCCCTCCCTTTGCCATGGCCAGGAGGGAATCTTTCTTGGATTCACACTGTGAGAACCTGGTGAGTTTCCTAGAGGTCAAACCCACAGAAATGTGTTCCCCACAGCACTGCAAGCTTCTCATTCTTATGCTAGTCCACAATCAGCCCCCAGCCATTGTTCAGAATTATCATGTAAGTGTTCCTACAGTTCATAGCTTCTACGGCTTCTCCTCCAAGTTAGCAGATCTTGCTGTGACTCTCTAGATTCACATGTCTCTCCAGAATTCTGATAGAAGTTTTCCCTGCAACTTCAATTCTCTGATTATTCTAAGAAAACTCATTGATTTTTAGTTTGTCTGGCATTTTCTTGTAAAGACAGAGTGATGATTTCTAAGCTCTTTACATGTCAGAAGTGAAGGTGGAGGCCCCTTAAAATTATTATTAATTATAAACTGATCCCCATTGAAGTAGCTATGGACAAAATTTTAGTTTTCAAGGACAGGTACTTGTGTAGGTATATATTTTAATAACAAACAAAATTATTTCTTCCACAATAAAATTGCATGAGAAGAGAGAGGAGAGGCAACTCTTTGAGACTCCCAAATATTTGAGAGGCAAAACCTAATAAAAATCTGCTACAATTTTTTTCCCCCTGGATTTAAAAGGGGGCAGCAGATATTACAGCTTATCAAAACAATCATGTGAGCAACATCATTTTGATAAAGTTCAATGTAATCAGTAGATCAGGAAAGTATACTTCTTTCAGCATTCAACTCAGCACGATGATAAAACAACTCAATTCTGTGTACATTTTATTGTTAAAGATGATTTAGTACATAAAATATAATGATCACTATTTTTTTATCAGAGATCCAGTTAATGAATTGCATCTTTTTTTGATATCTCCATATGGAATGGCCAGTGGAATCAGGAATAAAATATATCATTTCCTGAAAATTAGAATATTTAGATAGACACCTCAGTTCAAGCTCATCCTATTAATGTTAAAAAAGATCCTGTATATTTATGTTCATCAAATTACATGCACAGGAGAGTCCTCAAAAAATTACAAATAGAACTACCATATGATCTGCCTATTCCACTGCTAGGTATTTATCCAAAGAACATGAAAACATGAATGCGTAAAGCTACATGCACCTCTATGTTCATTGCGGCATTATTCACAGTAGGCAAGACTTGGAAGCAACCTAGGTGCCCATCAAGGTATGAATGGATAAAGAAGATGTGGTATATATACACAATGGAATACTGTTCAGCCATAAGAAATCTGGCCATTTGTGACAACATGGATGGATAGTGAGGGTATTATGCTAAGTGAAATAAGTCAGAGGAAGAAAGTCAAATACCGTATGATCTCACTCATAAGTAGAAGATAAAAACAACAATAAACAATCACACAGGGACAGAGATTGGATTGGTGGTTACCAGAGGGGAAGGGGGGAGGGAGAGGGTGAAAGGGGTGATTAGGCACATGTGTGTGGTGATGGACTGTAATTAGTCTTTGGGTGGTGGACATGACGTAATCTACACAGAAATCAAAATATAATGATATCACCTGAAATTTATATAATGTTATAAACCAATGTTACTGCAATAAAAAAAATGACATGGACAAAGTGTTCATAATAGCTCCATTCAAAATAACCAGTACCATCAATAATAACATGAATTAATTAATTGTGGTATTTTCAATAATAGAATACTATACCACAATGAGAAAGAACAAACTACGACAATACACAATAATATTTATGATCTTACAAATATAATGTTAAGAGAAAGAATAGAGACACAGAAAGAACAAACTGTATACAGTTATGCACCACATAATGATATTTTAATCAACCACATACATGATGGTGGTCCCATAAGATTAGTACCATATAGCCTAAGGGTGTAATAGGCTATTCCATCTAGGTTTATGTAAGTACACTTTGTGATGTTCACACGACAAAATTGCCTAACGACACATTTCTCAGTATGTATCCCCATCATTAAGCAACACATGACTGTATTCTATTTGTATAATGTTCAAGAAATAATCTATGTTTTAGAAATCAGGAGAGAGGTTACACTTGAGGAGGTAATGACTGGAGGGGGCACACGGGGGGTTTCTAGGGTTCTGAGGTGGGTTCTTGTGAGCTGAATGTGTTCACTCACTGAATATTCCTGAAGTTGCACAATTATGATTTGTGCCCTTTTCTATACATATGCTATACTGCAATAAAAAGTTGAATGCATGATAAAAAGGTTTTAAAATATTGCTTGATGAATAAACTGTAATTTAGAAGTAGGCGATTACCTCCAATTTTTTTTCTCTACACAAAAACTTTCAATGGTTCACCTTTTGGAACACAATATTCTTATATGGCATTCAAGGACTCACAAGGTTGTAACCTATTTCACCTTTCTAGTGTCATCTTCCATTTCATTTTTTCATGCAATCTTTGCTCCAATCACCCCAAATCACTGGTTATTCTCTGATCTGATATACTTTCAAATTCCACATATCTAAATTTGTATTCTTCAAACCATAGCTCGAAGGCTCCTCTTGTCTTGATTCTCCCAGATCAGAGTGCATGCTTCCTTCTGTCAAGTACTTGTAGGTAGTAAACTCAGGCCACACATTTGGCAAATATCTCTCTATTCCACACATTAGATTTAATCCTTATTGTTGTTGACATAAGAAATATGGCACATGTAATAATTATGATAGTTTGCCCAGGCTTCTGGCTAGTTTAGCCTTCTATATAGTGATCTCTATGAGGACTGAGACTGTAGTGGTGGAAGTTTTAGTTGCAAGCAAAAGAAACTGACTTTAATTAATTAAAATAGAAAATTGTGTTATTGAGACGATACTAAATGACTCCAAGAATTGCTACAAAGTCTCAAGAACCAATGGTTCTTTAAAAGCGAGAAGAAAAAAAAGAAAGGGATGATAGCCAGAAGTACATACAGCAAAATTCACACCACGGAAGCAATCCAGTAAGATAACTCCTTCTGTTAACATGAAACTCAGAACATTGTCCATAACACCACCTCCCCACCCACCCCAGGAAACAGGATCCTGCTGACGAAACTGAGTGGCAACTTCCCGGTGTATTTCCCTCACTGGCTTCGATTCAAATTGCGGATGTTTGCAGTAATTGGCCCCTCTTAAGTCACTATCCATGTAAGGAGGGAAGAATTTGGAAATGCAAGTAGCCTTTTTTTTCAGGTTCTTTAGTGATGGTAAGATCTGCTTCATACAGATCCTCACGCTGAAGACTTTTATCCAGAATTCCTTGTATATAGGAAAGGACAGGGCTTCAGGAGCTGGGCAGTGAACAGCCTGACAGTCTCTGAGGTGACCTACTCATCTGTTTATCTTCAGTAGCTAAGACTCTGATTAATGCGTAGTAGGTGCTTAATAAATGTTTGTTGAACACAAGGAAGGAAAGAGGGAAGGAGGGAGGGAAGGAGTCAACTCTCTAAAAAAACTAATATTTTAAGTTCCAGTAAATAGGCAAATGTTTCGTTTTGGTGTTTTTTGGGGGGGATATACAGTTGTTTTCCTTACACTATCAACATATAATTTAACTGAGAAATATAAAACATGTAAACATTTTTGCTGTGTTTCTTTCTCAAGATCAAATATCATAAACATTCTGATATTTGCTTCAATTCCAGTTTCTTCTATCTATTTCAATTTCTTGAGGAAGTACTTCAGATGTTGTCCACACTTCCTTTCTTCCCTGGATGGGTAGCTTGTTTAGATGTCATCTTTTCCCTTTCCCCAGATCACAGCTGAAAGGCGAAATCTGACGTGATCATTTCATTCTAAGCTTTCCTGTAGTCCTAGTATGATACAAATTTTTATAAGTTTCAATAATAAATGTGGGTTAAGTTTCAGATTTTCAATGAAGACAAAAACTGCCTGGGAAATGAGAATAAGCCCATGAGGTTTGATGCTTTATTCTCATTGTTTCAAGATCCAAATCCTCCGTTCCTGAACAAATCTAGGTACTCAGTCCAAAAGATTAATCATTTTCCATGTAAGTTCTCTTGTAGCAAAGGCAGCAATTTTTCTTTGGGTAAAGTAAATTCCATTTTTACATTGTGGTGAGATTAAATGCATTGTGGAACTACATTGGTTAACATGAATTGTGGCAAGAAAGTTCATGCTTTTCAATTATATTATCGGATAATAATAAACATATTGCACTGAGGTAGGCGTTTACTAAAAACAAATATGTTGACTAATAAAAGAGAGAAATCTAATAGGATTTTGCCATGCAGGCATATTGCACAGATTAAACACACAAAGGAAGTTAGTGCCATGTTGGAAATTATTTCACTCTAAATTTCCATCTCTGTTCCTATTAGGGATTTCCTTTTAACCAAAGTTTCTAATACTGCTAATTAAAGCAGTTAAAATGGCCTCAGAGATTGTTTCTGACCTGCTTTATTAATTAGTTTTCCACTTCAAACCAAAGTTCTTTGCTACAAAGTGTTACAATTGCATCTTTCAGTCCAAAAGCAGATCAAAGTCCCGTATTAATTGTTTCTTCAGAGTGATGGGCTGAAGTACTTGACTGAAACTGGATTGTTCTGAAATAACCAGTGTGTGGAGTTCGCATCTTGTGATCCACCTCAAATACATTTTCACTCTCTATAGCTACTATTTATCACGAAACCACATGTTTTCCTGATGTCAAAACACATTTTCATTCTATTTTGAGAAAATACATTTTAGACAGGCAAATTCTGTCTATGTTAAAATGAATGTTATATAAAGTACCTAAGTAATACATTTAGAGAATTTCAAGTAATTATAAAACAGTGGGAGGTGTAAAGTAGTTTATATACTTAGAGTAGTAAAATACTGAAATAAAATGCAATATCTTTTTTTATTCTTGATAATCATAGAGTAATAGTACATAACCAGGGAAATATAATTTCTCAATTAATCCATATCAGAATCAACATCTCCTCCAAAACTGCTTTTATTTAATTTCTTTTAAGGCTATATACAAATAAATATTTAGCAAATATTTATTGAAGGCCTAAAATATGTCAGGCTCTAAGTTAAGAAGTGGAAAAACAAAATTTAGTAAGGCACAGGTTTTCCCATTGATAATTTAAAAATTCTTTTGAAGTGTAATTCATGTTTGCAAAAGAAATGTCAACTGGGAAATATTTTCAGAAATCAAGACTTTTTTCTACTAAAATGTTCTAATAGAAGAAAATAAAATGTCATCGCAAATGGGGAGTGGAAAAAACAGCTTGTAGCATTACAATATTGTAAACATGATTTTCACTTGCTTTATGCACATGCTTTCTTAGTATTTCATTCATTCAACCACAAATATTTATTGAGCACTTATATCACCAGCATCTGGCAGAGTAATGACACAGAGCTGTGTCCAAGACGTACACAGAGACTGCTTTCATGGAACTTCATTCTAGTGGAGCATCTAGGCATGAATACATAAACATAAATGAAACAATTTCTGATAAAAAAAGAAGATATACAGTAGTTGTCTTCAGTATTCAACGAAGTAGTTTGCCAGTTTCGCTTTTTATGTAATAAAATGAGAGGTTGGGGGGGAGGTAGGGTTAATGTTTCCATTTTTAAAAAATTGTTTTCTTTGGTTTGCATAGCAGGATTCTCTGAATGTATTCCTCAATATTTCTGAGTCTTCAGCACCTGAAAGCAGGAATTTCCTTCCTGTGATTTTAAAAAATTGGGTAGAGAAATATGTCTATTTATTAGACACTCCTTGATTAGGAAGAATTCTTTTGGGGAACCTTCTCAATCATTCAGACCTAAACTTTTTACTTACTCATTTTTCTTGATTTAACTCCAGGCTTGATGAGGTTAAATAAATGGAAAAATTTTAGAATCAACTGTTTATTCTTTCATTTAATAATTTAAACTGCTGGGCATGGGGAAAGTAGTAGATTACATACCTCAAGAGGATGGTTTATTTGGTTTGGTTTTAAATGTGGAAACTGGCTGTTCCTTTTGTTGGACTGAAAACATTTTGTAGTTTCCGGAAACTAGAAGGAAAATAAACAAAAGGAATAAGCTTGAGCTGAGATAAAACACTATGCAATCTAGTAATTGGGCTCATTGTCAGAATATAAAAGCATTAATTGATAATTTAATTAGTGCCACAACAGTCCATGCTGTCTCCTATTATTCTCTTTTGCAGCTTGATTCAGAATATTTGAGCTTGGCTGTTGCCAATATTGGATGACCCATGGTACAGAATGCTGTGTTGCTATAAAACAGGGGATCTAACTCGCCTTGGAGTTTAGAGAAGTCTTCTGAGAGTGCTGAAGATGTGACTACATAGGATAAATAGGTGTTTGGTAGGAAAGGATATTTGGAGTGTAGTTAAGGGATGGGAAGTTGGAGGGAGGGGAAGGAAAATCCTAAGGCATATAGAATGGTTTTTTTCTGGCTTTATTAAGATATCGTTGACATATAACATATGTAAGTTTAAGGTATACAACATGATGATTTGATACACATGTATATGGCAAAATGATTACCACAATAGGGTTAGCTAACACCCCATCCCCTTATATAGTTACCTTTTTTTTTTTTTTGTGGTGTGGTGCTTACATTAATGTCTATTCTCTTAACAATGTTCAACTATATAATACAGCGTTGTTAATTATAGTCACCATCCTGTACATTAAATTCTCAGAACTTATTCATGTTATAGATGGAAGTCTGTACCCTTTGACCAACACCTCCCCATTTCTCCTAACCCCCAGCCTCTGGTAATCACCATTCTGCTGTCTATTTCTGTGAATTCGGCTTATTTTGGATTCCATAAGTGAGAACATACAATGTTTGTCTTTTTCTGTCTGACTTATTTCACTTAGCATAATGCCCTCAGGTCCATCCACGTTATTGCAAAAGGCAAGATTTCCTTCTTTTTTATGGCTAAATAATATTCTGTGTGTGTGTGTGTGTATCACATTCTCTTTACCTGAATCTTTATCTGAATCTAAATTATATCGGAGGCCACAGACACAATCAGAGGTCAGATAACTTACTATTTAGTATTTTACCTTAAGAATATTGAATTGTTCTTAAAGTAATGGAAGTCACTAGAGGATTTTAAGCAACTGAACCTGAAAAAAGGAAATGTTGGAAAATAGAATACAGAAAAATTAGACTTTTTTCTATGTTGTGTTGCAAGCTTGACTTCTAGACTCCTGATTTGTCAAGCTGACTCTGCAGAAGAGAGGATTACTAGATTCCTTTCTAATTATTTACAAAAACACTTAGGTGAGATAGCACTCATATTTCTTGGGCCCCTGCCTTTCATTGAGTCTGTTGTGGAGAAGAAGAATGTGAATAGTTGTTCCTCTTCTTATTTTTCTCTACACAAGTGGAGACAGCACAATATCACTGGAGCCAAGATAATGTTCAATCAACACACTACCCTCTTATTTCAAAAGAAAGACTCCATCCCACAATCACAGTCTATGCATGCAACCAATCTTCTCACAAATGCAACTTTGAGTAAGGTGGGTTGTAGAGTAGAAAGTTAATTATCACAATTCCTACATAATTTTAAATAAGTAAAATCAAAAATTCTTCTTTCTCATACAAAAGATTTAAATAAAAATAAATATTCAAAAACCTGACATCTGTTTGTTTACAAGCTAGATTTTTTTAAAAGACATCTACATTTGGTATACTAAACAGAACTTTTTAAAAATTTTAATTTTGTTATTTCTCTAATATCTTAGAAGAAAAAGAGAATCTGTGGCACTTAAACATTTAAAATGGACACACACTATGACACATTAACACAGATTCCTATACTTATAAACTTGTTTATAAATATATACATTCATATTGGAATTACATTTTTCCTTTGGTAGCTGGTCAAAACCAATGTGTACTTTTAGATTTATATGAATAATTATTTTTTAAAGTAAGTCAGCTATTTTATAGCCATTAATTTGTATTCTTCTTTGTTTCTTGTTTGTATTTGGGGGGAAAATGAAGTCCCTTTTCTCTATTTATAGCAACTTAATTTACTATGTGTTTTTCAGAATGAATGTCTACCCCCAGAATCCTATAAAATTCAAAACAAGCAAGCTTGGCATCTATTTGCTTCCAAGGTATGAGAAAATCAAAACAGAAATAAAACCCAAATCACAAACTTTATAATTCTTATGTAAATTATTTTATGACAATATATTATTTAATCTCTAACGTAGGTTTATATTATTATATCCATATTAATATGCAGGTTTAACGTAGACCTAATCAAAACACAAATTTTCTCTTTTTTCTTATTAACCAAAGAAAGTAAGATTTTTCTGGGAAAAAAAAGACTCCTCAATATCTATATTCTCTCTATATCCACTAATGGTATGTCTCATTTGATTTGTCTTTTCAGGTATAATCTATAGACATATTCTAAAAACACTGTAGCAGTTCCCTTAGAAATCTTAAATTTTAATACCACTTATTTTCTTAAAAAGAAAATGCATTGAATAATGGCAGCAATAGAAGGGTTATTAGTGCTATTCACCAAATACTTGTTGCTCTTCACTTTCTTTATATAAGTAGGATTGAAGTTCTGGCCTTCTTGGGTGTGGTAGGGACATGCAATTAGCCAGAGGAATGTTGTATGGCTCTCAACTAGAGCCTTTAATTGCAGAGAAAACCCCTCCAAAACTTATATCCCATTGCCTTGATGACTAGCAATAATCTAGAGTGTCTACTCTACCAGCCTGAAGCCTGCAGTGAGGGCATTACAGAAATAAAGGACATAATCCAGCCAATCCTTGGAAAGAAATAAACCTTTGTGAATTTAAGCTAGCGAAATTGTAAGTTTGTTTGTTACTACAGTGTATAATCGATCTACACTAACTAATATATATAATAAGCAGTAAAACTTTTTTTTGATTAGATAATTTTGTGATTGTAGCTTTAGGCAACATAAAGATAAATATATCCTAAATGCCTTCAATACAAAAGTTAGTGTCCAGAATGGCAATAAAACTTGTTTTGCTGCCTCTTTCTACACTATATTATACACTAGACCCAGTTCTTCTCTTCGAGACCAACTTTTCACTGATGCAAGTCTAGAGATAAAAGCATGAATTTCAACAGGGAGAGAAATAATGAGTCCCCATGGGTAACTTACCTTTGAGATCTTCAGGGGATAAACATTTGCACATCATGACCTTAAACATGTGCAGAGAGGAAAAACAACTTTCACCATTGCAAAGCAGTTCTGTTTACCAAGTCAGAACTGTCGGTCAAGGCACCTGGACCACATAAAACGTTACATCAAAAGTAACCAATGCATGCAACGGTAACATTATAGAGTGTGCTTGTTGGCATAACTAACTTACTTTATAAGGCAACTTATCCAAGGTAATACTTAAAATATGTTCATTTGAGCTGAAATTTAAAGACATTTAAGGCTATAGAGGCAATACTCTAGAGTATGTTTAATTTAATTTACTTTATCAAACATCTAACAGACTTTATTAAAATATTAATATAAGTATTATACAATATTTGAAAAAGTTTGTATGGATCTATGTATTATTCCCACTCCACTATTAAATAGTGCTGGTTTCCAAGGCAGTTACCTAATTCTTCACCTACAGTTTCCAAATTTCACTTGACCTGAATTTTTTGTTCAATTATATTTTCTTTTTGCTAGACAGTATGTAGAGATTTCAATTTTTTCTAAATTTTAAGGATTGAATGAGCACATTGTTGTTCTTTTATTTTATTCAACCCTCAAATCATTGACCCACATAGAGAGGGGACATGAAAGCTCATAAGACCCAGATTCTACAGATATCCTAAACTACATCAACTAGAAGTTTCCAGCCATCCTCTTTCCCTATCACCACCATTCCTGAATGCCTTTAGGTCATCTGAACTAATCCCACTACATCCTTTATCTCTGTTTATGTGCAATACCTGACACCATAAGAAGCTCAGAGTCCCAGGTGCCCCCTCCCCTCTCTCACCTTAATATGTATAAGTTCTTGCACATCGTCTTTCCTCTTTCCATCTCCCACTCCTCCCTAACTCATGAAAACTTACCATAGTGCCCCTAATTTCCCAAGACATAATCAGCAAACTTCCGTACATTCTCACTTTCTGAGAATCCTCATCACCTTCTTGCTCTACTGGAAACCTGGGCCCGTCCCGAGTGCACTGCTTCTGCTGCAGCCCTCCAAAGCAGTGACTGCTCTTTCTCCCATCTCCTTTATAACACGATGTTTGAGTTAGGATAATGTCTTTCCTCATCCTCATTGACTCTGGCAAACAATTTTCCTCCCTGCCTTCCTTAAAAACACTACTTGACTCTCATGCTATCCATGTTATTCACTACCTTCAAATAATTTCAACTTCCACTCTGCCTAAGCTACCTATTTCCATGGTGATAATTCTTGACCTTGTCGTTAGCAATTACTGCCCCCTCTTGATCATCCTGATGGCCTCTCTTTCCCGATTATCCAGGTTAAATGTTATGGTCAGTTCTCATAATCACTTCCTCTCGTGTAACCTCAACTCCTTCGTCCTTCTCTCACTTGGCCTTATATGCATGGAAAATACACAACCTTGTTTATTTTATTTATTTATTTATTTTGAGGAAGATTGGCCCTGCGCTAACATCTGTTGCCAATCTTCCTCTTTTTCTTTTTTCTCCCCAAAGCCCCAGTACATAGTTGTACATCGTAGTTGTAGAGTTGTTGCTCTTCTATATGGGACACCGCCTCAGCTGGCTTGATGAGCAGTGAGTAGGTCCGTGCCCAAGATCTGAACCTGCAAACCCCAGGCCACCGAAGCAGAATGCGCCAACTTAAAGGCTATGCCACTGGGCCGGCCCCCACAACCTTGTTTAAATACAGTGATCGGCCTACTTTAAACCTGAACCTATGCAGATAAATCTAGTAGAAGAAAAACAGCAATCCCACTAATTGGTCTCCCTTTAAAAATCATGACCACCAACCTCAAGGGGGCTTTAAGCTGGCTATCTAGAAACCATACTACATATCTCAGTTTACCCACTTCGTCATTGTCCTCAAGCATTCTTTTACATCTTCTCTAGTCCCCTCAAAAACCCCTTTTCCTCTCTCATTCTTGGTTAATGACCTTTCCTCTTACTTCACAGAGAAAATGGAAGCAATTCTAAAAACTCTGACTCCCACTACCACATGTGGACACCTGTCAGTATCTGTGCCCACACACTCTGCCTTTCTTTTAACATAGAACAATCAATCCTCGTTTCTCAATCCAATTCCTCACCTCTTCATGAGATACCATCCTCTGTCATCTACTCACTGCTCATTTCATATTGGACAATTACCATCAGCTTACGGACATGCTGCTATTTCCCCATTCCAAAAAAAAAAAAAAAAAAAGAACAAAAACAGAACAAATTAAAACAACCAGGCAAAAAAAATACTTGTGATAAAAATTTTTTCTAGTGCCAATTTATCTGCTCCTTTTTTACTGAAAATACTCATCAATTTCTATCTTTACATTTTCTCTTAAACTCATTCCAGTCACGTTTCTTGTCCCTACCATTCAGCCAAATTGATCTTGTCAGGTTCATCAATGACCTCTAAATTACTAAATCCAATAGTCAATTTTCAACTTTAATTTTCTTTGGCCTGTTAAATAGCATTTGACACAGTTGATAATACCCTTTCCTTTATAGACTTTACTTGCTTTCCAAACTACCACCTGGTCTTAGTTTCTTTCATATCTTACTGGTTGGTTTCTTCACAGATCCGTTGTTGATTCATGCCCTTCTCACATTCTCTTACTAATGAAGTGTCACAGGACTCAGTTCTTGGTTTTTTAACTCACTCTCTCGGTTATCTCTTTCTTCTGTAGTCCAATGATTTTTAAATTTGCTTCTGCAGCAGTGTCCTTTCTTGTGAACTCCAGAGACATATTCAACTACTTATGTAACATAGGTGTGCTCATCTAATAGTCTTACATGTATACACATCTAATAAGTATACATATCTAATGAGTATATCAAGCTTAACATGTACAAACTCAACTCCTGATCTTTTCCGCCAAGCCTACTTCATCCTCATCCTTACTTATTCATCTCAATGCATAGCAACTCTAGTTTTTCATTTCTCAGACCAACAACCCTGGAGTCATCCCTGTTTCTTTCTCTCACACCTCAAAATCTTTCAAGGAAATCTGCTGCTCTAACTTCAAAATATATCTCAGATGAGATTAATCTCACTTCCACTGCTATCCACTCTGAACCAATCTACTATCACCTTTTTCCTGGATTATCATAACAACTACCTAACTGGTGGTCCTGCTTTACCCGTGCCCCATTTAAAGCTATACTCAACGCTGTAGCCATTTTAATCCTTCAGATTAACTCTTACGCTAAAAACCCTTTAAAAGCTCTCTATTTTTCTCAGAGTAAAATCCAAACTCCCTAAAATAGCCTTTGATAACCCAAACTATCTGCTGTCTTCTCCACCTTTCTGATATCTCTTTACAATCTTATCCACTGCTTAGTAGCACAGCACTTGGCCTTTTGATGGGCCTTGCTGGCTATTCCCTGTGCATATATTAAGAGATCTGCATGGTTAACTCATTCCCATCTCAAGCTCAAATGCCACCTTCTTAATGAGATCTACTCTGATCCTCTTACTTACAATTGCAAACTATCCTCACTCCCAACACTCCCAAATCTCCACACATTGCTTTATTATTTATTGCATTTATCACCTTCTAATACACTATGTGGAAAAGAGCACATAGCACTATTGATTGCTATCCTTTAAAAGCCCTGTTTACAAGTTTGACTCCCAGCTGGCATCTGGGAACTTGAGTTTCGGGAGGTTTCCTACAATGTTATTATCTGGTAAGAATGACTCATTGTACCTAAACTGTTTGCATAAACAATATGGTTTATGCTGAACATCTTGTTTTTCTGGAAGTCTGGAATTTGTGTGTATACCAAAGAGGAGGTGCATATACGATCTGCCCTGGATAAAAACTCTGAACATTGAGTGTCTAATGAGCTCTGCTGGTTGGCAACATTTCACACATATTGTTATAATTTATTGCTGAGAGAATAAAGTGGGTCCTGCATGACTCTCCTGGGAGAGGAATCTAGAAGCTTGCTGCTTGTTTCCTCTGGACTTTCTCTGCACCTTTTTGTTTTGCTCATTGTACATTGTATCCTTTCACCGTAATAAATCATAGCCAGAGTCCAACTATATGTTGAGCCCTGTGAGTCCTCCTAGTAAATCATCAAACATGGAAGTGGTCTTGGGGTTCGCCAATACATATACTATACAACTTATTTATGTATTTTTTCTACTATTCGTCTCTTCCAATTATAATATAAGTTTCAATAGGGCAATTTCTATCAGTTTTGTTCCCTGATACATCCCAAGTGTCAAAAAGCAACCAGCATATAGTAAATACAGCAACAAATATTTACTGAATTAACAAATGAATTCAAATATATTTTGGAAAAAAATAAAATTCTTATAAATAAGCTTAACAAGAGAAAACATGAAGGAGGACTTATAAAAATATAAAATTTACGTAATAAAGCTTGAAAAAATGAAGTTATAGCATATTTTTATGTGCTTAAAGTAAATATTGTGAAAATGCAAATTTCCCCATATTAATATATGTTTCAAGACTGTCTAATCAAAAGCTAAGGTTGTTTTTTATTTGATTAAATTATTTAAAAATTCATCAGGAAGAAACTTAATTCCTTAAGTGTTGTGTTCTATAGAGTTCCCTGTCTGTCCCTTATCTGTTCTTCTCACTCTAACCTAATATTCTTTTTATTTTTTTGATGAGGAAGATCAGCCCTGTGCTAACATCTGTCAATCCGCCTCTTTTTTTTTTTTGCTGAGGAAGACTGGCCCTGGGCTAACATCCATGCCCATCTCCCTCCACTTTATATTGGACGCCGCCACAGCATGGCTTGCCAAGTGGCGTGTTGGTGCGCGCCCGGGATCCAAACCAGTGAACCCCGGGCTGCCGCAGTGGAGCACGGGCACTTAACCGCTTGCGCAACTGGGCCGGGCCCTAACCTCGTATTCCTATTCATTTGCTTCTTTTCGACTTGTCTTTAACTATTATTCCCAAATAATAGTTGGTATCCAAATAGTATTCTGCATCTCATCTTTTTCTTCCAATTTATAGGCTCATATAATAAACTGCCTATGCAAAATTAATATACGCAAAGTTGAACTTCCCTTTGCTATCCTCCTCAAACACAGTCTCAGTAAATGGCAACATTGTGGATCCCACTGGAAAGTCCAAAAATATTGTACCTATATTGAATATTTCAGCAAGACTAATATATTCTACTTCCTTTGCATTTTTTAATTTTGTCCGTTTCTCTCCTCTCCAACTTCAACTGGAAAGTAAGCTGATTTAAAGTTAGGTATACATGTTTTAAACTTATCGTCAGTCACAGCTATTGGCAAATACGAGAGAGTAAGCAACTAAGATAGGGTAATAGGTAAAAGAATTAAAGAATCCTTGAGGAAAAGAGTAAACAAAAGACAAGATATTGGAAGAGTCACCTCCAAAAATAGTGAAATCATCTAAAATTATAGGAAGAATAGCAGGAATGAAGAGGAGTAACCCAGAATTAATAGTTATCTCTGATTGATAAAGAGCTTGGTGGTTTGTATAGCTTGATGACATGAGAGTCAAATCTCCTTTAAAGAGTAGGAGGCATAAAGGGAAGGAGAATGACCTAGAAGCAGCAATGAATAGAAAGGGAGAAACCTATTCTACCTCTCAGCCCAGACTTATAAAGCCTTATGGGAGAGAAAAGACTGCTATTTAGGAGGGATACAGAGGAATCAGCATCCTAGAGGAAAGCCAGGTTTCAGTTAGAAAAAAAATGAGAACACAACATTCATTGTGAATGTTGAGGATGTGGGAGATCTCTGATGACTACCCAGAAGTTCCAGTGGGCTCAGCTGAAAGTTGTCAGGAGTTAGATGATAGAATAAAACAAGGAAAGAAAATTATGTTATATTTATTACAGATTTCTGTATTTTTATATAGTACCTATATATCTTAGAAACTTTCAATATTTTAATAATTTCCAGTTTGATTTATGGATATTTAATTTATTTTTATTTTCTATGTGTTAGATCATCTTACCATTAGCTGTAATCTAATGAGAAATGTTTTTAAAATAATGATTATGGAGATAATCCTTTTCTTGCTTCTCTTTTTAATATAAATGCATACTAACAAACGAAATTTCTATTTCTTACTATGTGAAATTGAACTTCAATAAACGAATTGTTTATTCTACATTGTAGAATCCTTTCAAATGATTATTTTGTTTACTTTTGTTTACATATTTTTTTGCTGTATACTATATTACAATGCAAACCCCAAGAGAGTCAGGACCATATCTACATTTTCACTGTTGTATTCCAAGTCTTTACCACAGTGCCTCACACATAAAAGGTGCTCTAGGAATATTTGTGGAATGAATGAGTGATTCCACATACTTTGGAAATTTTAATTTCTAGGAAATTTCTCATTGGGATGCTGCTGTGAATACAGAGATGCCAGCAAAACCACTAGAAATCAATTCACTAAGGTGCCAGCAAAAATTCTGGCTATTTTCCCTTACAAGTCACCATATGTAGGGAATTCTTGGTGTCAGAGCTCTACTACCTCATAAATGTTAGCTGTTCCTTTGACATCCTCTTACTATTGAATGTAAAAATTTCTGTGTGGAACCAGCTGTGGAGGTGTGATGATCACCAACTCAGTTTTATGCATCTACTTATGCATGCTGCCATTTTGCACTCCCGGTAAAAAGTGGGTTTATTTCACCTTTCCCTAGAGGCATAGAGACTTTTAATAGTGGTTCTAGAGAAACTTGGCACTATCTAGTGCTTCACAGCCCACCTCATAATTATAAGGTGTTTCTAAAGACTGCACACCTTGATGTTTACCTACAGGGGTTGGGAATGGCAGAGAAAAAAATCTCTTGTTTTTTCCTATTCACTCTTTTTTTCTCCACTGTCCCTCAAAGGCAACAAGGCATCAGGTATTGCCTTTTAAAAAAAAAAAATCATATCTCACTTCTTCCCTACTCTAACCTCATGTCTAAGCCCTACTGGTAGTATAGGAGACAGAGATCAGCCTTCTGACAATGAGCCAAAACTGAGATTTATTTCAGAAAACATATTTTCATTAAAATGCAAAGAGAGCATTTGCCACAAGTGTATAAGACAATTAATTAATATTGTACATAGGTAAAAATTGCTTTTAAATCAGTAAGAAATGCATACTCAAAAAAAAAGTTTAAGACAGGAATAGTGTATACCCAACAGAATAAATGTAAATGCTTAATAAACTTTTAAAAATGTTCAACTTCACTAAAAGCCAAATAAAGGTAGAACAAGTGTCATTTAAAATGTATATGTATATACATAGTTGTTTATCAAATTCACAGTAATGATAATCTAAATTTGCAAAACTGTAATGCATGCAATTGACCAGAAAATCAGGGTTAATAGATTTCACTGAGAGATGCCATTGCAAGGGCAAGCACAAAATGACAGACAATTAATTTAAAAAAAAAGATTTAACCATCAGAAATACCTTGTGAATCATGATAAGCACAAAATATCCTTAAAACTTGGGAGTAAATAGAAACTCTGAATCACACTGGCCTTGTATGGATATATCTGAACATATTTTAGCTAAATCATAGGTAAATTTCTTGCACTTCTCATAAAGTTGTTGATAGGGAAGATAAAAGCTAAAAATATGTGGTCTCCTGGTGATTAGGTAATAACTTTGAGGTGCTTAGACTAACAAGTATGAACGACATTAAATCAGAATTCTGAAAGTAGTGAAGCCTTCATTGGTTTAACCACTTAAGCCCCTTACTAATAACTATAGAGAAAGTCTTAATCTGTGCTGACATACTTTCTCATCTCAGCAATAGATTATTAACAATTGATTTCACAGACAGCATGTGTATTTGAGTATACATGAAATTACTATAACAAAAATTCTCAAAAAATAGTAGCTTAAATTAATTTGCTTAGAGAACAGAAAAATATTTATTTCATACATAACAATCCAGAAATGAGTTATCTCGAGTTAGTGGGACTGTATTTGAGGTGTGACTTCCATAGCTACTCTGTCATCCATCATTTCGCAACCAGTGACAAGGAAAGAACAAGGCAAAGACAAGTGTCTTGGTCTTTGAGAAAATGACTCACTTTGCACCTTTCACTTATGTCCATAATACATTCTTTCAAACTTAGTCACATGGCCACAGATAGCTGCAAGGGAGTCTGGAATGTAGTCTTTAGCTTGGTACACACACCCAGTTGAAACTCAGGGGATTCACTTACTGAAGAGATAGAAGAATGAATATTGTGAGATAACAACAATCTTGCTTTTTTTCCCTATCAAATGCTCTGCAATAATGTAGCCCTCTGCCTCATGTATTTACAAAAGCGGATGTGCAAAGTTCTAGTTTCCATTGTCTTTATCTTGAATGTTCTGTGTTCTCTCAGCTGTGATTGTCATGCTACATGTTGTGCATATAACAGGATTTTTTAGGGTTGATGGTCCTTTTCATCCTGGAGTTTGATTTGGAAACAAGTTCCCCATTTATCAGAAAAAGAATTTGCAACACTATTAAAATTGCCTTACCAACAACCCAGCAATTCATGGTAACATGTTACCTCAGACCACGATAATGTAAGCTAGCTTAGAATGCATACAACAAATGTATTAAATGTGACTTAGAACCACTTAAAGTTTTCTGATAGATTTACATACGATCCATTCCCATTTTCTATATTTCTATACTTCCATTTTTTTCTAACCCATAACAATTTGGTTTCTGTCCTCTATATTCCGAATCACAAAACCTAGAGTAAATTCAGCAAACATAGGAATGAAAATCTTCAGACATAAAGCTTGAATGATGGCCACATTATAGGGCATTCAACTAAAATATCAATGAAATAAGTAAGAAATACAGTAAAATGAGAGATAAGAGATGAGCATGAGTGTTCACATATTGCCTGTAAGTTTATCTGTAGATAAGAAAAGACATCAATTTAAGTGTATGGCAATAAAAAGTAAATAAAAAGGAAGATTAAAGTAGCAGTTCAAAGAAACAGAGCTGAATAGATATCAAACATATGGTGAGTGATTTTATGACACCCTCTGGGTACCATTAAAACACCCACAAGTAATCTGATTACTTGTCCCATCTGGAATCCACAAAGCTTCAGGTTAGTTGCTACGTACCTAACTGCATGCCTTCAAAATAATTGGTGTTGTCTTAATTTTTTTCCTTATTAGCATTCTCCATCATTACCAAAAATGACATGGAAAGAGTACTCAAAGAGCATAGCTTAATGTGGCAAAGGAGTCTCATCTGTTATTCTTCCTTTATCTCATTTAATCTCTTTTCTTTAGAAGTTTTGTGGAGTGAAAAACATTTTTATTTCATCCTGGCTCATCTGGTGCCTTTGGTTTAGAAGTTTTGCCAGTTTGAAACACATCATAGTCTACATTCCAATCAATACGTGTGCGTATATGTGTGTGAGTATTGTATGTACCACTTATTGCAAGTCAAAGGCATTCCAATGCCTTTTGAATCAATAAAGTCTTATATTATTGATGTAACTTCTCTTTGTGTACTGCTACACCTTCCCTAAAATTTGTCTCTGTTTTAGACATTTCTTAGCAGTGCCAATTTGAGAAGCATTTGGCAAAGTATGTTTAAGTGAATTTTTAGTGCTTTCAAGTAAATTAGTATCTTAAAATTTATCTTCAAAGGCTGTTTATTAAATGGGACATAAGGAAGCCTAGGAAATCACAAAGAATTAGTTATTTCAACTTTGTATATTGTTGTAGACTAAATAATGTAGACTTAAATAAATGATCCTTTGGAAATGTGTTCCTCTCTCTCTCTCCTTTACTTTTTCCTTTCTTTCTGCTTTCTTTCTGTCTTGTTTTTTAAGGTATTGAAGTAATCAATTAAACCAAAAAAATCCTGGCTCATTGTATCATTCATGGTGACTTTAAAGTCAATATTCAGTCTCTTCTAGGTCAAGGAAAGCTAGTAAGTCCAAAGATAGGACCCTTTAACAAGAACAATTTTCAAAACCAACTTTCCGGGAATTATTTGAAGATGCCCATAGCACATCTAGCTATTAGTTATAACGAAGATTGAATATTTACATAATGTTATTCTAAACTCTCATTTTCCCATTTGGAATGCGTTTAGGTCTATTTCCATGTTTAATATCCATTGATATAACCATCTTTAATTGTAGTTTCAGATTTTCTCAGTTTTAATAAATTTAATTTATCTTTATCTTCCTGTTTTCTTTCACATTAATTTCAGTTCATTTTCCCCCAAGCTGGATAACTGTCATGACTTTCTTTTTTAAAGTATTGATTAGAAATTTCACATTCAAACCAGCCTCTCAATTCCCAATTTAAAAAAAAAAAAAAAAAGCCTCTATGGAAATGGAGAAAAAAAGAATTATGTAACGCCAATACAATTCAAGTGAGATAAACAACATAAGGATAGAATATTGGAGGAATCCACAGTAAATATAAAGCAGATGAAGCTAGATTAAATTAAAACATCTCAATCTTTACAAAACCTCATCTCTGTACCAATCAGAATGTGGGTAGCAATTTATTTCTATGTGGATGTTTTTTGGGTGTTGGGAAGAATGGCAAATAAAATTTCATTTTCTTCACACAGCACAGTCATCTCTTCAAATCCATGCAAAAGTATAAACTACATAAGAACTAAGCAGAAAATAAGGAGAGGTTAATATATGTGAGGCAGACTCATCAGAGTACAATAGGTAAATTCTTGGTAGGCAATATTAGAAGGGGGCTGTGCACATAAAGCCTGAGCTGGGAACAGAGAAGATATTTGACCATCAGCATAATGGATAATGAATAACCAACAACACATGTTTGCTATTTTTACCAATAAGAAATCTGGATTAATCTTTCCTATTTCTAGAAGGAGTTATCAAAACATAACAAAAATAGAGCCTAGGGAAATATACTGCAGAACAAGGTAAATGGAACTGCATTTAATTTTGTTTTGGAAATCCTGTTTTGCAATTATTCTCTCAGGTTTTAAATTTCAATGCTAACTTTAAAACTTAATCACTCATTTATGAGTATCTATTATTTTATTTTATTTATTTATTTATTATTTTTGTGAGGAGATCAGCACTGTGCTAACATCTGCCAATCCTCCTCTTTTTTTGCTGAGGAAGACTGGCCGTGGGCTAACATCCATGCCCATCTTCCTCCACTTTATATGGGATGCTGCCACAGCATGGCTTGACAAGCAATGTGTTGGTGTGCGTCCGGGATCCAAACCTGCGAACCCTGGGCAGCCGCAATGGAGAGTGAGCGCCTAACCACTTGAGCCACCGGACCAGCCCCTCTATTATTTTATTTTAAACTGATATCTCCTAGATTCACACATACTGAGTCATGAAATGTTGCTTAGGTATATGATAGTTGCATTTTTCTCTACATTGATATGAAAACAATGATGTCGTCATTAATTTTTAAAGACATATCCTTTAATTTGTGTGTGTGTGTGTGAGGAAGATCAGCCCTGAGCTAACATCCATCCTAATCCTCTTCTTTTTGCTGAGGAAGACCGGCTCTGAGCTAACATCTATTGCCAATCCTCCTCCTTTTTTTCCCCCAAAGCCCCAGTAGATAGTTGTATGTCATAGTTGTACATCCTTCTAGTTACTGTATGTGGGACGCGGCCTCAGCATGGCCGGACAAGCGGTGTGTCTGTGCACGCCCGGGATCTGAACACGGTCTGCCAGTAGCGGAGCGCGCGCACTCAACTGCTAAGCCACGGGCCAGCCCTCCTTTAATTTTTAAATACTTTATTTCAATACATAGTGGGTTTTATTTGCATATATGTCTCATTTGTATATATTTGTATATATGTTTATACATATACATTAATACTGCTTTAAATATATATAAATAACTATTTTTAAGTGTATTTCTTATTCACGGAATTTCAGGAAAACATTCACATGTGTTTTTTTGATTAAAATAAAGATCATAAAGAAATTTTTCAGCAATGATAAGCTAACATATACATAATTTAACTGTGTGTGTGTATATATTTTGTGTTGTGGCCACTATGGAATGTCTCCTAAACGCCAGTTACGACCTGTATGTTCCTTTGACTTCCTCTACTATAGATATAAGGAAGATAAAATATTCACCTTTTTAAATTGCCTGACAGTTAGGACTGGCCAGGTATCATAGTTCTGGCCAGTTAGATATAAACAGAAGTACTTGTAAATGATTGTCTTTTTTTCTTCTTTCTATTAACAAAAAGACAAAACTTGGGGACATGGTTGGAGCCTTTCACTTTCATCTCTCCTGGAACATAGACATGAAGCTTAGAGACAAAGCAGCCATCTTGAAAAAAAATCACACTCCAAGAATGGAAGTACGGGATGAGAGAAGGAGCTGGGGTTATTTATGACATCACTGGACAGCCAGATCTACCCTGGCCTCTTTCCTTTGAACTGCTCATTACTGAGATCAATAAACTTATTGTTGTTTAAGCCACCATATTACAATTTTCTATTATTTCCAGTGAAAAGCAATTCTAACTGATAAATTAGCTTATAAATTTTGGAAATTTTCTTGATGATTTGTATTTTAATAAAATATATCATTCCATGAATGCCTTCCTGAAAACCTGTAAATAGAAAATATATCTTAAAAAATAGTAACAAAATTTGTTTTTAGTGCCATCAAGTCAATTCCCACTCCTAGCGACCCTGTGTACAGCAGGGTGGAACCCTGCCCAGTCATTTTGCACCATCCTCTCACCTTCTGGGGCTGCACCAGAAGGTGTTCCACCACTATTCATTGAGTTTTTATGTCCAATTTGTTTCAGAAGTGAGTGGCCAGGTCCTTCTTCCTAGTCTGTCTTAGTCTGGAAGCTCCACTGAAATCTGTCCACCGTGGGTGACCCTGCTGGTATTTGAAATACCAGTGGCATAGCTTTCAACATCACAGCAACACACAACTGCCACAGTATGACAACTGACAGACAGGTGATGTGGTTCCCTGACCGGGAAACAAACCTGGGCCTCAGCAGTGACAACGCTGAATCGTAACCACTGGACCACCAGGGCTGGCCAACAACAAAATGGTATTTTCAATTTTTAAATTTTTCTATTGCTGGCATTGTATGATAGTAGCTGCATTGGCTAAACTAAATATTTACAAATAGAAATCTTGATTTTTTTTACTATAACTATAATATTATTTTCAAATATTGCTTGAAATTTTACTTACATCACCTGAAAAATGACACCCTTCAAAATAAAGCAATGAAATATTGAAATCAGAAATCAATACTGAAATCAGCAAATATCTGTTGATTACTTAATATAGTACTAAAGTAGGCTTTATTGAGGAAACAAGAAAATATATATTTTTTGTCATGAGATAATATCAAATAAAACTTCATTTGAGCAAAGAAAGCAATAGTAATATGCAAAACCCTCCCCAGGACTTAACAGAAGCCCAAGTCCTATAACAAGCCCCTCCCACCAGCCTTCTAGATCCCCCTGTTCCCCATGGTCTGAAGTCTCTTTTGGTGAAATGAGCACCAACTCTGTTCGGCAACAGAAGTTCCTAGTGGCTTTTGGTGGGTAGGCATTGACAAACCAATAATATTTTCATATTGGTTAATTTATGTACTATTTTTATAGTATCCAGCCTTTGCAATAACATTAGTTCAAGTGAATAAACTGAGATGCAAACATCACTACAAATTGTATTACAATCCAACTGCATTACAGCTTTCTAATCCTATAATATACCAACACTGCCCTGTGCTCACTGCTAAACATCTCCCCATAGACTACCAAGGAAAAGGATGCATAAAGTGAATTTTATGTGCGTGTAATAGATCAACATGGCTGAATCAGATAACTGATTTTTGAGAGGCTAGTGAGATAAATCTGCAATGATCAGTTGAAGCTGGTTTGATACCCTGAGCTAATGGATTTTATTCACAATTTTAGAAGAAATAACTCATAATATAATTTGTTTGTGAACATTAATTTGGTGCTTGTGAATAGGAAAAAGAGACTGGGTAAATATCAGGAGGGTGGCAGAAAAATGGAAAAGAAAGGAAGGATATTAATAAATATTTTCACTAGGCATTGTATCCTTTCTCAATACATTGTTTTAATTAGTTCCATATAGCACCATAATTGTTTGTTTTCTGTATACTTTCAGTTCTTTAGAGACGCTATCCTTGTTTTTTTAACTGCATTTGCGTATAATAGCTACTTCAATTGCTTCAGAAAGCAGGTACTCATTAAATTCTATTGAAGATTGAATTCATTATTTCTTTTCAAAAACATGATTTTGCTTCCTTTTGTTTTCTTCTATAGTCTGATGGATGAGGACTTTTGTGATTTAAATTCAATATGAATTATTTTGGGTCAAATTTGTAATCATACTCAATCCTTCCATGTTTGATAAGGTATTCAGCAATAAATATGTACACCATTTAGCTAGTATTCCTAGAAACCTTATCATCTCCTTTTCAAAAAAAAGTGTTTGAGCCTTGGCATTGAGCAAAGGATAACATTTATAATTGAATATGTCAATAACAAGATACAAAATTCAATTTAAATAGGCTATTGTAATTAGTTTGTAATATAATATGGCTATCATTGAAATAGATGAAAAATTAAAATAGATTAAATATTTCATGCTCATTTTTCGGCATTAAGATTTGTTTTCTTGTCACAGTTGTATTGTGGCTGCTTCTCACACAGCTACTAAGGGGTTTCTGGATCTCATAACATCTAGTATCTGCATGACAACAAATAAAGCACCACAATTATTTGCTTACTAGAGCTATCCATAACAAATATGCAATATTTTCGCTTTGCATCCACACATATTTTTGTGTATGTGAGGAAGATTGTCCCTGAGCTAACCTCTGTGCCTAGCTTCCTCTATTTTGTATGTGGGATGCTGCCACAGCACGGCTTGATGAGTGGTGTGTCAGTCCATGCCTGGGATCCGAACCTGAGAACCCCAGGCTGCTGAAGCGGAGCATGCAAACTTAACCACTACGCCACTGCGCCAGCCCTGCATCCAGACATTTTTGACTTCTCTCATAGACACAATGTATGCTTGGAATTAGAAGGGGTGTTAGGGAAAAGAGAAGAAAGAAATAAAAACATAAGAAAGACCTCATATAATCATTTATTTGGATTCACTAATTATCAATTTCCTGAGGGTAAAATTTTTAAAAATTATTATTTAACCAATTAAAATAGGTATACATTACTATGAAAATGAAGAAACAACAAAAATATATTACAAATAATTATCGGGCAATAAAGTGTTATCACAAAAGATTTATAATATCTGCCTCAGTATTGCAGAAACTTTACTGTTAAAACATTTTTGTGAGTGGTCATTAATAAAAAATAAACCTCCATACAGGAAAATTACACTTACAAACAACAAAATTAATGTCTTTTATCACCCAATAGCATTTCCCACTGAAATTGTCATAAAAATGCAATATTTTAAACATTAAAAAATATTTACTTACATTTGATATTTTGAAAATATATATGCCATTAATATTGTCCACTTATCTCTAAAATCATTCTGTGCCTTTATCCACCTTGTTCTGTGCCTGAGGAGGCTGACCTTCATGGACTTTGTCAACAGGCTCTCTTTGCCCTTGGACTTCCCACTGGGTTCAGGAGTATCAGAGAGGAAATTAGTGGATAGAGTGACAATGAGGATGAAGTAAGTATATATTCTCCTGAGTCCTCTTTTGTCTGGCTGCAGATTGGCTGTGGCTGTGTTCCCCAGTGAAGGCCCAGCTCCTGTCAGGTGGCCCTCTTGTTCTACAGCACTGGCTTCCGGTTCTGGTAACTCTCCTTCCTCTTGACCGCTTAAAGACCAGAGCTGATGACACTCCTCCCCCAGTTGGGGCTAGCCTGGAGGCTGTCCTATTCCTTGCTTGTTTTCCTTCACCATGCCCATGTCTTTATGAATAGTCACTTTATTTAATTTTCTTTAATTATTCCATTTGAGTATACCATCGTGTTTTTGCTGGAATTTGGACTATTACACTTTTCTTAAATTGTAGTATAGTATTTTCATGTTGGACAATGTTGTAACTCAAATACTGAACATCAAAAGAAAGGTAATTATGTTGGATTTATATACTGACATATTAAACACATGAACATTTTAAGCTATCTTTGGTAAATACTAACTACATATTTGTCTACTGAGAGTATAGTCTAATTTAATGTTTGATGAGTAGGGTCATAATAATTAAAATATTTTATTAATACTGTTGGTTATAATTTCATGTACAAATATAGATGACATCGATCAAAAAATACTGCAAAGTTGTCCTCTAGAAAGGCTTACCATTTGTACTACTACCAATACCATATGAAGATATCCATTTCTCAAGCAGTAATAGCATGGATTTATAATTCTTTTTAAATTTTGCCAATCAATAGGCAATAAGTAGCATCTTATCATTGTTTTAATTAGCATTTTGATTGCCAGTGAAATTTATTTTCATATGCTTATTGGCAATATGTATTCTTCTTTAGTGAAGTGTCTTTTCATAATTTTACCCGTTCATATTGGATGAGTAAGCTACTCTACTAAGAAGGCTCTGATGCCTGAGTTCCTACTGAAGGCGAATTTTGAGTGGTGATATTCTCCACTGTTATGGAGTTGGAAGGAAAAGGAGGGCATTTCTGAGTATAGGTAATAAGTTTTGTTTTGGAGAAATGGTAAATTTGTGGTGATTAAATGACATCCATATAGTTGCATATGGATAGTTGATTGTAAAGTCTATTAGAGCTTGGTAAAGAGATTTGTACTAAAATTACAGATTAGCGAGACTTCGGAATACATATAATTGAAAACGTCTGACTGCGTACCATGTAAACTGATAAGAAATGAAAATACCCCTTTTATGGGGTGATCTGGAAAAGAAGTTCACATAGAAGAAGTAGAAGTGGAGAGAGGGAAGAGGAAAATTAGAAGCACGTAATGTCATGGACACTAAGAGAAGTGAGAGAATTCAATATTATCACAGACTAGCAAAGGTCAAATAAAGTGAAAACAAAATTATGCATCGTTTTTATTAATGAAAAGTTTATTAATGACCTTGTTGAGGGACATTTCAATGTTATGGTAGAACTAGCAGCATTAAGTTGAAGAGAGAATGAAAGATAACCAGAGACGGGAGTGTGAAAAAAATCATAAAAGGAGTTTTATTATGAAAGAAAATAGAGACAGCTTTGGTTTTAGGAAGACGTGGAACTGAAGGAGTTTAGTTTAGTTTTAAAAAATTAAACATAGGAGAGAATTGAGTATATTTGAATTCTAATGGGAAGAAGCTGGTTGGGTCTGAAAACTGCAAGAAACGAGAGACAAGGGGTGACTGATACATTTATGTACCAGAGAGAGCAGGAAAGAATAAGATCCAGAGCATAACTGAAAACTAAACTTAGGAGAAAAATCAACACTTTATAACAGGAGGAATTTGGAAATCATAGGTGAAGATGCAGCTATATGTGCCAGTGCATTGGCATTAAGATAAGTGAGTATGGTTAGTTTGATGGCACGTGGATTCTCTGAGAAATGGAAACTGATTTTTCCCAGCATGATGGGACGATAAGGTGGGTGGTAGGATTAAAAATTTGAGTATCACAGGAAAGTTTTAAAATAACTGCTGAGGACAAGCCACAGATTGGAAAAAACAACGTATCCAGGAAAAGACTTGTATCCAGAATATACAAAAAACTGTTACAACTCAAAGGCAACAATCCAATAAAAATTGGACAAGTATATTCATAGATATTTCACAAAAGAAGATACAAATGTTTAATAAGCACACGAAACAATATTCAACATCATTAGTCATTAGTCAAATGCAAGTGAAAACCACAAGGAAATACTTCTTCCTAGCCTTTAGGATGGCTATAATAAAAAAGATAGACAATAACAAGCGTTGACAAGGATGTGGAGCAACAGGAACCTTCATATATTCCTGAAAGGATAGGAAAATGGTGCAGCTACATTGTAAAATAGTTTCGCAGGTTCTCAGAAAGTTAAACATAAAATTACATATAACCCAGCCATTTCACTCTTAGATATGTACAGAAGAGAAAGGAAAACATACACCCACACAAAGACTTGCACAGGAATGTTCATAGTAGCATGAATCATAATAACAGAAACTTGGAAACAACCGAAATGTCCATCAATTGGTGAATGGATAGATAAAATGTAGTGTATAATTATAAAGTGGAATACTATTCAACATAAAGATGAACAAATTATTGACACATGCTCATCATGGATAAATCTCAAAATCCAGAAGCCAGACACAAGAGACCACATATTGTATACTTCCATTTACAAAAAATGTCCAGAAAGCAAATTTACAGATAGAAAGTAAATTAATGGTCGCCTGGGGCTAGAAGTAGGAACAGGAATGAACTGTAAATGGGGATGACGGATTTTATTCGGAGAATCAAAACATTCTAAAACTGAGTATTGGTGATGTTGAACTTCTTGGTAACTTACTAAAAATCACACTTGAAATGAGTGAATGTTATGATATATAAAATATACCTCAATAAAGTTGCTTAACAATAGTTGCTGACAATTTCAAGGTACTAAGTAAGAAAGGTATGAAAAAGACAGCAAAATGGGAATCTTTCTGACTATTGTAGCTGAAAACCAAAAAGGCCAAGTACAAAATAGTAGAGGTAAATTTATTCTACATTCTATTAGAAGATGTTAGAAAATTTCTGTAGGTATTGAAAGAGAAATTGTTTAAAGAATGTTGCGGTCTTTATCTCTTACCTCACCTTAAGATACAAAAGAATGAAAGTTAAAGAATCTTAGAGAAGAGTTTTGGGAAGATTACTTGGAGAGCTTAATGTGTCTCCTAGAATGAGGGACAGTGGGAGCTATTTTCTGATTCATTCATCACTCGTGAGAATGGCATCCTGCCTTGCTGCTCTGATGGTAAAGAAAGAAGAGCCTACATTAGAATTGGTTTTAAGAATTGTTGGGGTAAAGAAATCCTATATATTTCCTGTGCATTAGATATGAGCTTTGCCTAAGAAGGCTTTCTGAGTGAGTAATGGGATCTCGACAGAGTGTGTGGGTAAACCAACAAAAACCAGAGGCTGAAAGTAAATCAGAAGAGCCCAGCCAGAGGAAAGGAAAGGCAGGTGAAAAATATTCAGGGATACGGATCTCGGACAAACCAGCAGATCACCTCAAAGTATTCAGCTTTTGAACGCCCTCCCAATCGAGAGAGCACTAATGCCATAACATGATATTAATAAGCAAGTAAGATCTTTCTATTTCCTCTACTTTTCCTCTCTATCCCTTTTTTGAGCCAAAACTGTTCCAAATCACAATGGGAAATCTACAAGCAAGAGAATGAAAAAAAGAGTGAAATAGAGAAGGGTCCAAATTACTCCCGTTTCTAACTGCAGGCTTGATCTAGAAATAGGGAGGGAGAAATTTAAAATGAATATCAGAGTTTTTATCATTATATGGTACTGAATTATTATTTACTGAAATTAAACTATTTGTAACTACAGTTAACAGAGGCCTTTTTATTATCTGAGTGGTTTTTGAAAAATTTCAACCTAGAGAACTAGTCCTGCACAGTAGGTTTATAAGAATATTGATGGGGAAATAAAATGTAAACTTTTGATTTCTCCCTATCCAGTTCCAATTTTTAAAAGGAGATGGACTAACTGGATGTGTGAAAAACCCAGCTGAAATTAGAGATTATAAAATTACAGTTATCTACAGTCAATATAGGTATGTGATTTTTTTTTTTTTACTAGGTGTTGGTAGGGTATAGTAGTTAAGAGTACAGACAATGGAGCCAGGTTGCCTGGATTTCAATCCTGGTTGTACCACTTAGTGACCATATGATCTTGGTCAAATTACTTAAGTTCTTTTTATCTCCATTTGTTCATTTTTAAAATATGGATTAGTAGTAGTGGTTACTTTGTATGATTGCAAGGATTATAAAATTGGTGTATGTTAGCACTTAAAACAGCAAAAGGTATAAGGTAAGCATTCTATTAATGTTATCTATTATTATGATGATGATGATGATTACATGTTACACGATAACATGAAATTATGCAGAAGTGAGATGTGATGCAGTGGAAAGATAATGGATGAGTTAAGAAAATTGACTACAGATTGGTGAAAGTAAAGGACTGCAGAATCTATGCTGGGTAGGTGGAATGTAATAGCAGGAGAGGACTAATAGATAGGGAGATATAAGACGATGACTTTCCTTGTGAAGCAAAAAAAAGATATTAAATAATCACATATTAGGGGATAAATGCCATGGTTTAGTAAAATGAAGAGGGGTACAGGACCAAATTTCTGGAAGATATTCCAGAAGAAATGTAGAGAATATTTGAAGGTCAAGGAGAAAGTAATCTCTTGGTGGACAATCTGGAAATACAATATTAGGCACAGAATAATTGACATGTGATGACAAAGCCTTAGAGATGATCATGGGAGTGGTGTCTAGAGTAGAGCAGAGAAAAAGATGAATAAAGAGAAAGAGATGAGGAAGGTCAGGATTTGAGCAATGAACTGTTTGTGTATGGTTTGGAAACTCACTTAGAGCAATGGCAAGTTATAGGAGAAATTAAAACTTCAAAGAATGATAGTAAATAACTAGGAGTTTAATAAATGTGAATGGAGAGGGAGAATGGAGTATGGCATATGTGGATTTCATTAACTATATTGTATGTACAATTCTGATCATAATGCTTGGTACATACAATTTGCTGCATAAGTATGACTTCAAAAAAGGTGTGCACCTTAGAGGAGATGTGATTTTCTTGTTGGAAAAGCAATGGTCTGGAAGATACAGTGTGGAATCAGGAGAATCTGATCTCATACATGACCCAAGTCAAAATCTGATGAGGATGGTAGATAATTACAATGGGAGATTTTGTGGGTTATGGCAGCAGAAGCAACTTCCATCTGAAAAAGCTGCAGATAAAACAGTGTAATTGGAGGAGCGCCAGGCATTATTTAAGACAGAGGTAGAAAGGATGATAAGTAAGAAGTTGAAGCATGTGAAAAGTTCATTCACTACAGAATGGAATATCTAGAAAGATTTCAGAAGAAGAACAGTGGAACCTGATCATATTTGTCCACTACACTGATGGTGCCATGCTGATATATCTGTAGACAAAAAGTATTAACTGCCCCCAGAAGTCTTGGTTTAGCATAAGGTAAAAGTTCTATTCATTCGTTCTATTGTATGCCAGGCATTATTCTAGGCACTTTAACATAACTAGAAAAAAAATAGAGAAACAATGTTGGCTGAAAGGCAACAGATAATAATTAGAAAATGTAATAATATGAGTAAGTTATACAGAAAGTTAAAGTGTCATGGTATTAAAAAAAATAGAGCAAGATAAAGGGTTTCAAGAGTTTTGGCAGGGGTGGGTAATGGTTTAGATATCAAGAACTAGATACTTAAACAAAATCTTAAAGTAATTGGAGGATTTATCCATGAGCACATATGGGAGAAGATTCCAGTCAGAGAGCGCGACCCGGGCAGTGCCCTAAAAGAGACTCTCTAAAACGTTAACTCATGTCAAAATTGATGAGAGTTTGAACCAGAGTGACAGCATTTGAGGTTATAAGAAGTGTTAAGGATCAGGATATTTTGATAGATTAAACAAGATAGGGCCCATGAATGGACTAATGATGAAAGTGTGCTACAACCTGAGGAGCATGATTATTTCAATTATCTGAGCCTGACATTCAAATAAATGCCTAAAGGCAAACAAACATCTAACAACAACAAAGCTCTACAAACTTACAGATGCAACGATTTGGATATCAAGATAACTGATTATCTTATTTTATTTTCTATATTGTGAAGGACAGGTAGAAAAAAACTGGACTTCTCTTTTTTGCCTCCTTTGATTATAAAAATCTCCAAAATCAAAGCAGCATATTATAAGACCTACATAGAGATGGAAGCAATGGATAAGAAGTTATAATCAAATGGTAAATTTTTCGTTCCCCCATTTGTCTAAAATTCATAGTAACTTAATTTCACTTTCAATGAAAGAATCTTTCAGTGGGCACAGCAATGTTTCTTTAAAGTTATCTGGACTTTATAAATGAGGTCTATAAAAATTGAGTGTAGAACATTTATAAATTTAAACTTTTTTTTAAAGTATCATCATTTCATTAAAGAAAATACGTATCTAGTATTTATTGTATGAAACCCATTGGGTAACTTAAAAATGAACTGTAAAAATGTAAAAATAAAAACAATTATAACAAACAACATTAGATAAAGAAACTAGCAGAGGAGTGTTTGCATATTTTTAGTCAATTTATACTGAATAGTAAGATCAAGAACATTTTTATACAAATTCAATAAGAATCAAAAATTAACTAGCCATACCCCTAAAACATAGATCAATAGATTTGATTATTAACTGTTGCTCTATTCTTTGTAAGCATGAGTTCTAAGTTTCGTAAACTTATTTTTGCTTATGTTTGGAATTTTTTTAAAAAATGTTTAAATATGAGACCAGTTCAGTTAAATGTCCTAGAAAAAAGCTATAGCTTGGGATGAAAGTATTTTATTTCTAATTTTCATTATTTAATAACTCATGAGGCAAACTACTTTTACACTAAGAAATGCAATTGCTAATTATATCTAAAGAATTGTTGCCTTTGTTTTATGTTAATTGTAGTAGAAAATGAATGAACTGCATTTTCCAGTTGTACTCAGAGAATCAGAGTTATTAAAAGACTTTCTCAATGGAAAGGAAAGATGGGAATTGGACTAAATTATATGTGACTTAAACCTGATAGGCTATTAGTGAAAAGAAAGTAATTTTTTAAAAAAGAAATTTCTAGTTAAGTAACTTCTCAACTATAAAAGATAAATAATAATGGCTTATTAATAACATGATGAAGTAAGATTAATTAGTATTTCCTACAGAGAATTCTATTCAAAGAAGAAGGAAGTCACTAATCAATATTTTGAGTTACACCAAGTTTTGAAACATACTGGTGTCATGAAGCCAGGATATAACATAAATAGAACTATAGTTAAATTCAGGTGGTAGGGGGTTTAGGAACTATTAATGATTGTAGGGGTGTCATTTTTCCCCTGAGGAATGGTCAGTAACCCAACATGAAATTGCCTGAAATATAGTGAACTTGAACTTATTACTTGACATATTTGACATTAAAGAAATTTAATCTAGTAGGAAACTTTGCTGATGTAGACACAGAAAACAAGAAGTGGCTAAAATTTAGTATAAGTAGGGATCATCTTCAGAGGAAATTAGGCCATTGAGGCCAAGATCCATTATCAGAGAGAAGTCTGATTAAAAACTGTAAACTAGGATAGAAGTGGTTCAAACAGATTGTTCATTTCACATAGCTAGAGTTTTGTATGGAGAATGTGCCTACATACTCTTGCAGAGTCTAAACTCAACAATAACAGTATGAGCAAAGAAGCCCCCAAATGCCATCAGGTCTAGTTCTCATTGACCTTCTGGCTAGGATAGGATACATTTCAAAGATGACTGTTTTTCTTTGATGAGGAATGGATGAGTCTAAGACAGATAGGATTAATGAGTTTCCAGTGCTCACAACATTCAAGTGGGTGCCTTACCCTGGGATAAACCCACATAAAGAAGGATTGCCTTACCTAAACCACCACTAGTATTCCCAATGAGAAATATAGAAGCAAGAGCTGAACCTTCAAGATATTAATATTGAAATGTACTGGTTGAAAGGAAAAGAGAACAATTTAGTAGAAAAAAAGTTGATTTGGAAGTATTAATTCCTTAATAGGCTTCCTCTGCTTCAAATGAGACAGTCATGGAATATTCAAGGGATTTTAATAAAACATGTAGCATAAAAATTAAAGATGCACTATATCATAAAATTATATGTAATTTCTAAGTATATTTATTAAAGTTAAGGCAAAAAAATAATTGGTAATTATGAAAAATAAGTCAATGATTTTATATGAAGTATACTTCCAAAGTGATGTACAAAATAGATACTTATGTCTCTTGGTGCTGTGACTTGCTCAATTTGGGGGATTTGTTTCATTGTATAGGAGATTGGACTAAGAGATTCAATTTCATGATTTTGTGAATCAATGATATAAGAAAACTCTAATTATGAAAATTAGAACATAAAAAAATAGATGAAAAGGAGGAATATAAAACTCTTTCACCTACAGCTTGATTCATTGGAGAATTTCTTTAAGCATTCTATTCATTTAAAGTATTATTCAGTTTATAAAATGAGATTCCCAGAGTGCTTTTTTGGAATACTTTTATTTCATAGAACCGTTTCCTACATCCTAAAGACCTTTTTTGAACACAGACAAAATTGGTCCAAGTTACGGTTGGTGGCTACAAAAGGATGTTTGAAAGAGCTAAAATTGATTGATATTGGACATATGTCATTTGTAACTTAATACTTGTTTAGGGTTAAATACAGGTTATTCACATATTTGGACACTATATTTGGATTGCAAATGTAGTCAGCAGGGGAAGAAATAACACTTAGAATCAATGAGTAGTTGAGTTAAAGGTTATGGAGGTTTGTGTTACAAGTGGCGGATTGCTACAATAAGCATATTCTTTGTTCCCATGTGAGAAAAAATGCTAGGATAAAGCACTGCTTGTTTAGCTTTTCTCTGAGGAACTGAGGCAATACGAATTTAGTTAATTTTCAAATACTTTGCATTCTCACTCATTTTATACATTTGTGGTGTTTGCTTCTCACTTCTTGAAGCTTTACATTTTCAAAAATTCCATTCTGAGCTTATCTCTTCATTAATCTTCTTTCCTGTCAATTATTTCAAAAGTTATTTCTATTCTTTTAAAGACAGCCTTACATTTCCTGGGACCTGTCAGACCTCTTCATTTCTATTACCTGATAAAGTTTATAAACCTAACACAAATATATCTTCACCTCCCAAAACCTGCTTATTCTTCTGACTACACTGCTAAAAGCCACATGCCTCCTCCCTCTCACTAGTGACCCCAAATAGTTACCAAATGCCATAAATTTTATCCAAGTATTGCACTTAAAGTCAATCAGTTTAAAAACTCCTGTTCCCAACAATCTTACACCCACGTTATTAGGATTGCTGCCTAAACCTGTCTGTAATCTTTCCCTGAGATAATTCTGTCTACACAGAGCAATCATATTTAGCCTGGAGATAAAATTTACAATTAAAATTACTGTTAGTCAAATGGTAATATAAAGTTTTTTCTCCTAGAGTTTAGTGCTCCAATTTAAAATGCTTATTTTTAAATTCTGAGTCCTATTTCCCTGCTTAGATCTGTTGAGGGAGAATCTCTGGGAGAGAAACTTGGAAATCTGCATTTTCTCCCGGTTCTTCTGAGAACCAGGTGATTCTCATAAGTAATGACCTTTGAAAATTAAGATTAGAGTTCAAAACGCTGCTCAATGGAATCACCAGAAGGGCTAGTTAGAGGGCAGATTACCACGTCCCAGTGTAGAAAATTCTAACTCACAAAGTGTCAGGATAACTCCGTGAATATATAGCCCAGGTTATTTTGGTGCAGTGCATTGGAAGCCTGACTTTTGGGAATCCTTAGCCTTCAAGATTGACTCCATATTTTGAAGGTAGATGTTTAATTCCTTAATCTAGGAATCCCAAACATGTAAATGCTATGCTCAAAAATTGACAGGGATTATTCTATGCTGTCTAATGTAATACTAGAGCTCTTTTCCAGGATTCACAAATCTCCACAATATTCCCTGATTCAAAGCAGCACAATCTTATTTACTACCATTGATCATAGACATGTTCCTTCTGTTCTGGTAACTGGATTTCTCCCCTTCTTTCTTATTAAAAATGTTCTTAGCTATTCTATCAGGTGAAATTTATAAGCAATCTGTTGTGACCCCAAAACTGGGAATCTGATTAGAATTGCACCAAATGTACATGTTAACTTTGGCAGAAGTTACCTCTTCAAATTATTGAATCATATCATGTACAAACTTAGTATACATCTGAATTATTTGGTTAATATTTTATATATATATCAGTGTTTTTTCTGGTTTTTGCCATATAGCTCTTGCACATTTCTTATATTTGTATCTAGAAATAAACAACTATTATTTCTCCAGTGAAAGAGATTTCCATTCTTAGCATATTTTTCACCTGATTATCTGACATAAGAAGAGTCACATTTTCCTACAGGTTTACCATGAAACTAATCACCATTCAGATATCTTTTAGTAGTTGTAATAGTTCTTTAATTGTCTCTTTTTTCAGTATGTGCATATATTTTCTTAATCCCATTACATTAGCTAAAATCTTCAGAATGATGTTGAACGAGAGTGTTGATGGCAGACACCAATTGACGTGTCCTTGTTTTTAGTGGCAATAAGAATAATAACACAGGTGAAACTTAATAGTGCTACAATGTGCCAGGGTATTGTTTCAAGAATTTTGCATGTATTACTACTTTGAATTCTCACAAGAATACCACGAAGGAGCAGAAGCACAGAATGTTAAATGATTTGCCCAAAACACTAAAGCTAGGAAGTGAGGGAGCCATGTTTGAACCCAGTAAGTTTGCTCCTTAGTTTAATGTTTGATGACCGATTCTGGTAGTGCCCCTTTACTGTGTAATTATATTAAGATAAATTCCTTTCGTAATAATTTATTAGAAAATTGTAATGTACTATTGAAAAGTATCATCTATTTTTGTAAACGTGTTGATATGATCACATTAGTTTTCTCTTTTAAGCTATTAATGTAAAAATTAATAGTAATTTATATTCTAATTTTGAACATTCCTACATTTGTGGGATGAGGAAAAAGGCTTGACCATGATTTAATTATTATGCCAATTCATAGATATTTTATCTGCTACCATCTTACTAAAAATTTGGTATCTCTATACATGGATAAGAGTCTATATTTTCTTATATGTTCTGTAAGTTTTAAATAATGGATGTTGCTTGCTTCACAAAATAATAAGCTTTCTTTTTCTCTATATTATATTAGTTTAAATATCATAGAACTATGTGATTCAATTTTTAAGTTAAATTTAGCCTATATCTATAAAACCATATATACCTTCCATGTTTTTATTAGCAAATTTTTGACAATCCCTTGAGTTTCTTCTTTGGTTGTGTGATTAAGTATACACTAGGTTTTAAGCCAATTTTGATAATTTAGGTTTTCTTAAAAGCACAACCAAAATAGTTAACAGAAAAATGGAAGTATTTTTTGTTGTTTAATTAGTGCCTCCTAAGGGATAAGAGTGTCCATAAAATAATAACTGACTGCAATGCAAATTTTTAAAACTCTTAAATGGATTTAGCAATGAAATAAACAGAATATATGATCAAGTTTTTGAGTTGGAAGATCAGCTGATAAAGTTCCTGAGAATATATTACAAAATTACAAACAAATGGAAAGTGACAAAGAAAAATTTTAAGACATGGTAGGTAAAACTAGAAATTTTAGCAATCCATGTTTTTAGATTTCTAAGTAGAGAGAAATGAACGAGCAATACAAATATAGAATTAGTGAATAGTAAAGATAATTTCCCACAGCTGAGGAAAAACCTTAGCATTCAGATTTAAAGAGCCCAACAATAAGTAGAATTAACCAAAAATCATTTGTATGTAGATATGTCTTTGAAATATAAAAAAAAAATCCAGAAGTATGAAAAAAATTCTAAAAGCAGAAATAAGTAGATTAATTACATACAAGGAGATTCTTACTGGCATTATACTTTACAATGAAAATATTTTTTGACCCTATACTTTTGTAAGTAATTAAAGAAACATTTAATTATGAAAGTAAAACAGAGGTTTTTTTTCTGTTTAGTATTTATAGGCAGTAGGCTATGAATTGAAATTTTCTAAAATAATTGTTAGAAACTCCCAAATATTTTTAAAATTTTGATTAAAAATATAACGGAACAGTAGAATGCAATAAGACAAAATGATAGGTCAAATTTATTTTGAATATACATGTAAATACTCTACATGAAACATTTTCAAATTAAATTTATTGATATTTTAAAAGAATGTTACATCTTAATGAGAATTCAACAATGCAAGGTTAGGTCTACATTGGGAAATCTATTCACTATATTATCAGACCAACAGAAAAAAAAATGATAGTTTTGATAAACACAATAATTATTCATGATAAATCTTAGCAAGCTAAGAATAGAAAAGAAGTCATTATTGCAGGAGTATCAGGTATATCCTAAATATCTAATACAAATATTAAACTCCATTGGTAAAATGCTAGAAATATTCTTACTAAAATCCAAGACAACACAAAGATATCTGCCATCAATTCTGCAGCCATTCGATTCTTTTCATTTGATGAATGGTTTTGGAAAAATATCAGCAGAATTCTAGCTCACACTGCACTCAAGAAAAATGATCAATTGAATGTGTACGTATTTATATGTAAATATACAGCAAAAATGTCTGAAGAAAGCTGACCAAATTATTTAATTCTAGTAATCTCCAGAGATGGGAGGAACGCAAGTGTGGAGTGGTTTCCTTTACTCTGAATTAGTTTAATCTTTACCAAGCAGACATTGGTAATTAAAAAAAATTATTAGCTATTTAACCAAACAGAAATGCTCTTTTGAAAATACAAGTGTTAAGGAGAGTGTATACCAATCTAGATAAAATATTACTTTCTGTTATTTTAGCATCAACACTGGAGTATTCTTAATATAAATTTTCATCATGTTGTTTTATTTTGAAAGAAATGAATCCGTGTTATACACACTAACCCACATTAATCCAGTTTCTGGGTTCTATGTTCTAGAAGAAGCCATTGGAGTAAATTCAATAGCTAGTGCAAAGTCTTTGTGCATTTTCGTCTAGCTAACGGGAGAAAAAAAGAAATATTTTTATATACAAAAATAATATAAAATGTTATTAAAGTATAAATTACATATAACACATACAACATTGTTTAAAATTTAAGTAGAAGGGAGTATCATATATTGAATTAAATTGCAGGGTGGAAAGGGTATAAGGGATGGGAAGAAAAAATAAAATATATAATTCTGAGTAATAATTTTATAAAAATCAAGGTTTTGAAAAAACTAAAGTTTGACACAACAGTAAAATAAACTGGGAGAGGAAAAAATATATAAATACAAAAAATTATTTCCCCACTCACTAGAAAGCACAAAAATCTTTAAAATTCTTCTGAATTGGCTGTCAGATCACCATGTTTAAGAAAAGAAGCCTGTGCCTTACAACTTCACAAATATGGTGTATTTTTTTTAGAGGTAAACTATTTATAAATGTTTGATTTCATTTTGGCACTTTCTTTAGAAATATTTACCAAACATCCCTTGATGATGAGAATCATCTGGGATACTTGGTAAATATTTAGCTTTGCAGATTTTCTCTTACCTATGATTTATGAGGCCTGGGATTTCGCCCAGGTGATTACCCCGGTGATTCCTATCATTAGGAAACTTAGGGAAACATTGTTTAAAGAAGGTTTTGAAATCAGCCATAATGAAGCAACATACACAGTCGGAAAAACAGAAAAAGCTGTTGACAAAATTAACCCTCTTCCACCAAAGTGGGGCTCAAGGTCACATAAAACTAGCTGTAAGTCAAATGAGCCTTAATACTTTTGGTAGAGGAGAAGCTTAAATCTACTTTTCCTATTCCAAAGTTTTTGAAGTCTAAGAGATAGGAATGTTGATCTCTATTTTCTGGAATTTTGTTTTATATTTTAATACTCAATTTAAAATATTCTTCTAATTACGGAAGTTGAAGATTAAAATAAATACAAAAATGAGATTTCAAATAATTTTTTACCTGGTATGGAACAACATTTCTGAATTACCTTTCTGGAAGATGTGAATGTCAAGAGAACATTGAATTTATAGTCTGCTCAAAAGAAAAAAAAATTCAGTTTTTTATTGATTATCATAGTTTGATTAAATACTAAAAGCCTAACTGGTAAATAAGTTTGACAGGGAATTCAACCCACTTCCAATCTTTAGGGAAACTGCCTTCAAAGCCATTCTGGACGACAAGTATCTAATCCTAACTTCAGAAGTTCCCAGAAAAGATTGTGTAATCCTTATATAACCCGTACTAACATTTAACAACTTTTCCTGCCATAAAACATTATCTTTACCCAAACTGAACTTCTCTTCTTGACTCCCTTATGAATCCTTTCCAAAATTCTCATAGAACATCCTCAAGTTATGGACTAGGCCTGTCCTCAGTTCCCTCCTATAGTAGGCGGGATTTTGGCTCCCATGATGTTACACCTGCAAATATGTTATATTACATGGCAAACGAAATTTATAGATGGAATTAAGAAGGCTAATAAGCTGACTTTAAAATAGAAGTCTATCTTGGATGATAGATGTGGGCCCAGTGTCATCACATGGACCCTTAAAAGCAGAAGAGGAAGGCAGCAGAATCAGTCAGAACTGTGGTGTGAGGAGAAGCAGGAGAATTGAGCCAGACGCAGAAGTCAGAGAATCAAACCATGAGAAGGACTCAACCAACCATGACTGGCTTTGGAAATGGAGAGGTGCAGCCACAAACCAGGAAAGGTAGGCAGTCGCTAAATGCTGAAAGAAAGCCCCAGCCAACAATCATGAAGGAAACAGGAACCTAGTCCTAGAACAATATGGAACTAAATTCTGTCAGTGACCTGAAAGTGAATTCTCCCCCAGAGCCTCCAGACAGCTCAGGCTGTCTGGCACCTTGATTTGGTCCTTGTGAGTCCTGGTACATAGAAATGAGCTGAGCCTACAGGACTTCTGATGTGCAGAACTGTGAGATGATAAATGTGTGTTGCTTTAAGCAGCTAAGTTTGTGATAATTTGTTATTGCAACAGTAGAAAACTAATACACCTAGTAGGGTCTAATCAACCAATGGTTATTTACCAGTCAACTACTGTTATTCTTAATAATACTAGTCGAAGTTTAAGGAATATACCTTGGCTCACTGAGACTGTTGGATGAGCCCCATATGTGCTACAGTTCTTTGCACCAAGGAATTTTCCAACTCTCTAATTTACTGAAATAAATTCAAGTTGGCTAACCTGATAACCACATTTCTCTACGTATGTATATAATGAACTGTGGAGTATTTAATATTTTACCCTCCTTCCAAGTTAACTAGTTAGCTTGCAACAGCTTTATGGATGCTGGCGGAATACATAAGACTCTTGGGTTAGAGACAAACAACGGTCTTTGAACAGTGCTGGAACAATTGGGCATCCATATGCAAAAAAATGGACGTAGACACAGGGTGTTATTACTCACAGCATAACAGTAGCCCAAGTCCCAATACCTACAAGGTAATGTGAAGAAGCCCAGGTAGTGTTTGTCCGATTGGGGATTGTGTTACCGGAGAAGAACATCAAGCTTAGGGAATCTGAATCTTTTTAGATGGTAAGCCTGCTTGATATTTTGTCCCAGAAGGAGAAACTATATTTATTATACTGCATAGTACACATACCTGCGCTTCGCCCCACAGGAAGAGAATATCTTTATCTTCCAAGGCTATTTTCTATACCAACATCCTTGAAAAAATAGTCCAAATCAAAAAGACAGTTAGTGCCCCACTCATCTGCAGTTACCTAGGTCAATACCTTTTCCCCCCACCTTTCAGTGAGTTTGCTTCATACATTTGTAATACAGTTAGATTGTTTTGTCACAATCTGCATTTTATCCTGGGATCCCTTGATCTGCTAAATGATATTTTTATTTGTATAAATTAAGATCCTCTCTATGTGCTGTGAATTTTTATGCCTAATGTCATGTATCCACCATGACAGTGTCACATAGTATAGTTGCACTGTCCCCCAAATCCCCTGTGCTTCACATATTCAACCCTCCTCCTCACCTCCCTCAACCTCTGAAAACTACTGATATTTTAAACTTTATATATAGTTTTGTCTTTTCCAGAATGTCATAATTGAATCATACTCTATGTAGCATTTTCAGACTAGCTGCTTTCACACAGAAATGTGCATTTAAAATTCAACCATGTCTTTTTGTGGTTGATTTTAGCTCATTCTTTTCTATCACTGAATAATACTCCATTGTATGGATGTGCTACAATTTCTTTATCCATGCACCTATTGAAAGACTTCTTGGTTGCTTCCAGTTTTGGCAATTATGAATAAAGCTTCCATAAACGTTCACAAGCAGGTTTTTCTGTGGATATAAATTTTTAAAGAAGTTGGGTAAAAATCTGGGAGTGTGATTCCTGGATCAAATGGTAAAACTATGTTTAGCTTTGTAAGAAACTGCCAAAATGTCTTCCGTAATGACTGTACCAATTTGCATTGCCACTAGCAATGAATGAGATTTTCTGTTGCTTTGCGTCCACCAGCAATTTGTATTATAGGCTTTATTTGGATTCTAGCCATTCTAATAGGTGTGTGTGGTATCACCCTGTGGTTTTAATTTGCATTTCCTAATGACAAATGATGTTGAGGATATTTTCATAAGCTTATTTTCCCTTTCCTCATATTTGGTGAGTTGTCTGTTCAGATCTTTTGCCAGTTTTTAAGTTGAGTTTTTCTTATTAACAAATTTAAAATTCCATGTAGATTTTGGAAACCAGAAGCATTATCATTTATGTGTTATGCAAATATTTTCTCCAAGTCTGTGGGTTGATTTCTAATTCTCTTAATAGTATCTTTAACAAACGAGAAGTATTTAATTTTCATGAAGTACAACTTAACCATTTTTTCTTTCGTGGATTGTGCTTTGGCATTGTATTTAAAAACTCATCACCAAACCCAAGATCACGTAAATTTTCTCCTACGTTTTCTTTCGGAAGTTTTATACTTTTGCATTTTACACTTACACCTGTTACCCATTTTGAGTAAATTTTTGTGAAATATGTAAGCTCTATGTCTAGGTTCATTTTTTTTGTTTTTGCATATGGATGCCAAATTGTTCCAGCATCGTTCGTTCAAAGACCATTTTTTCTCCATTGAATTTCATTGGCTCCTTCGTCAAAGATCAGCTGACTGTATTTGAAAGAGTCTATTTCTGTGCTCTCAATTCTGTCCCATTAGACTGATTATCTATTCTTTTATCAGTACCATGCTGTCTGGCTTACTGTAGTTTTATAATAAATTTTAAATTATGTATTTTGAGTCCCCCAACTTTATTCTTCATCAATATTGTGTTGGCTTTTATAGGACTTGTGCCTTTCCATGTAAACTTTAGAAACAATATGTTGATATCTACAAATTGCTTACTGGAATTTTGATTATGATTGCAATGGATTTATAGATCAATATGGTAAGAACTGAAATCTTAAGAGTATTGAGTTTTCTAATCCTTACACGTGGAATATCCCCTTATATATTTAGGTCTACTTTGATTTCTTTAATCAGAGTCATGAAGTTGTCCACATATAGATTCTATAAATATTTTATAACATTTAAAATTAAGTATTTCATTTGTCAGTGCTATGGTGAATGGATTTTTTTAAATTCTAATTTCAATTGTCCATTGCTGGTGTATAGAAAAATGATTAACTCATATATTCTTTGTTCTTGCTAAGCTTGTTTATTTGTTCTAAGAGTTTACTGTTGAGACTTCAAGATTTTTTCCATAGACAGTAATGTCGTGTGTGATAAATATAGTCTCATTTCTTCTGTAAAATTTTGTTTCCTTTGCTTGTCATATTGCACCAGCTAGGACTTCCACTGTGATGTTGACTAGAAGTAAGAGAGGACATTCTTGTCTTATTCCCAGTCTTAGAGGTAAAATGTAATATTAGCTGTAGGCTTCTTGTATATGTTTATCATCACATTGAGGAAGTTCCCCTGTATATATATTTTTGAGAGTTTTAATCCTGAATGAGTTTAGGATTTTTTCAAATGCTATTTTCTGTATCAATTGATATGATCATATGATTTTTTTCTTCTTTATCTTATTGATGTGGTAGATTACATTAATTGACTTTCAAATGTTGAACCAGCCTTCCATACCTGGAATAAATGACACACATTCATGGTGTATAATTCTTTTTATATATTGTTGAATTTGATTTGCTGAAATTTTGTTGAGAATTTTTGCATCTATGTTCATGAAAGATATTGGCGTGTACTTCTTTCTTTTGGAAGTAAGGTGATGCTGGCCTCATAGAATGAGTTAGAAAGTGTTCCCCCATTTCTATTTTCTGTAAGACATTGTGAATAATTGGAATAACTTCTTCCTTACATGTTTAGAGAAAATCACTTGTGAGACCTCCTGGGCCTGGAGCTTTCTCTTTTGAGAGGTTATTAATCATTGACTCAATTTCTTTATTATATGTCTACTCATAATATATATTTCTCATTGTGTAAGTTTTGGTAGTGTGTCTTTCAAGAAGTTAGTCCATTTCATCTAAGTTATCAAATTTGTGTCAATAGAGTTTGATGATCATCTTCCTTTATTATCTTTATATTGTCCATGGGATCAGTAGTGGTAACCCTTATTTCATTTCTAATACTGGTAATTTGTACACTCTCTGCTTTCCTTAGATGGCCTGACTAGAAGTTTATCAATTTTATTGCTCTTTTCAAACACCCAGCTTTTGGGTTCATTGATTTTTCTTTTTTTTCCCCCCTATTTTCAGTTTCATTAATTTCTTATCTAATTGTATTCTTTCTTTTCTTTTGCTTGCTTTAGGCTTAAATTACTCTTCTTTCTCTAGTTCCCTAAGATGGAAGCACGGATTATTGATTTTTGTATTTCTTTGTTTCTCATATATGAATATAATGCTGTAAATTTTCCTGTAGATGCTGTTTTTGCTGCATCCAACGAACTTTGATACGTTGTATTTTCATTTTCACTTAGGTTAAAAATATTTTTAAATTTTTCTTGAGACTTCTTTTTTGATCGTAATGTTATATAAAAGTGTGTGGCTTGATATCCAAATATTTGAGGATTTTCCCAACTATCTTTCTTTCAATAATTTCTAGTTTAATTCCATTGTGGTCTAAGAACATACTTTGGATGGTTAGTATCCTTTAAATTTGTTAAAGTGTGATTTATGGAACAGAATGTGGTCCATCCTGGTGATTGTTCCACGTGAGCTTAAAAAAATGTGTATTCTGCTGTTTTTGGAAGAAGTGGTCTATAAATGTCAATTAGATCAAGTTGATTTATAGTCTTGTTCCGTCAGCTGTATCCTTACTGACTTCCTGCTTACTTGATATAGCAATTACTGAAAGAGATGTGTTGAAGTCCCAAGTATAATAGATTTGCCTGTTTCTCTTTCAGTTCTCTTGGTTTTTGTTTCACCTACTTTGATGCTCTGTTTTTAGATGTGTACAGATTTAGAATTATGTCTTGTTGGAGAATTGTCTTCTTTAGCATTATGTAACACCCTCTTTGTCTCTGATAATTTTACTTTTCTGGAAATCTGTTTTGTTTGAAATTAGCATAACTAATTCCATTTTCTTTTCATTAGTTTACAATGTGTTTTTTTTTATTTGTGAGGAAGATTAGTCCTGAGGTAACATCTGTTGCCAATCTTCCTCATCTTTGAGTGAGGAAGATTAGCCCTGAGCTAACATCTGTGCTGGTCTTCCTCTACTTTATATGTGCCACAGCATGGCTGATGAGTGGTGTAGGTCTGTGCACCGTATCTAAAACTGTGAACCCTGGGCTGCTGAAGCAGAATGCACTGAACGTAACCGCTATGCCATGGGGCTGGCCCCACAATGTATTTTTTTTTCCAGCCTTTTACCTAGAACCTATCTGAATCCAAGCATGTTTATATTTATAGTGAGTTGCTTGTAGTTGGTATATAGTTAGTCCTTTTAAAAAATCTATTCTGCAAGTCTTGTAATTGGTGTTTTTAGATCATTCATTTTAAAAATGATTGTTGAAATCCTATCAAAAAATGGGCAGAGGAAATGAACAGACACTTCTCCAAAGAAGATATACAGATGGCCAATAGGCACATGAAAAGATGTTCAACATCACTAATCATCAGGGAAATGCAAATCAAAACAACACTAAGCTATCACCTCACACCCGTTAGAATGGCTATAATCTCCAAGACAAAAAAACAACAAATGTTGGAGAGGATGTGGATAAACAGGAACCCTCATACACAGCTGGTGGGAATACAAACTGGTGCAGCCTCTATGGAAAACGGTATGGAGATTCCTCAAAGAATTAAAAATAGAGATGCCCTATGATCCAGGCATCCCACAACTGGGAATCTATCCAATGAACCTGAAATCGACAATCCAAAGAGGCTTATGCACCCCTATGTTCATTGCAGCATTATTCACTATAGCCAAGAAGTGGAAGCAACCTAAGTGTCCCTCAACTTACGATTGGATCAAGAAAATGTGGTATATATATACAATGGAATACTACTCAGCCATAAAAAAAAGACAAAATCATCCCATTTACAACAACACGGGTGGGCCTGGAGGGTATTATGTTAAGTGAAGTAAGCAAGAAGGAGAAAGACAAACACTGTATGATCTCACTCATATGCGGAATATAAACCAACACATGGACAGAGAAAACTGTATTGTGGTTACCAGGGGCAATGGGTGTGGGGGGTGGGCACAAGGGGTGAAGGGAATCATATGTATGGTGATGGACAAACAAAAATGTACAACCCAAAATTTCACAATGTTAAAAACTGTTAAAACATCAATTAAAAAAAATGATTGTTGATATAGCAGGATTAATAGCCACCATGTTTGTATCTGGTTACTATTTACTGCATTTGATCTTTGTTTCTTCCTCCTCTTTTTTCAGCCTTCCTTGGCTTAGTCAAGCATTTAATATGATTCTGTTTTATATCCTCTCTTTGAATAACAATTATAATATTTATTATTTCTTAGTGCTTGCCATAGAGGTTCCAGTATACATTTTTTTTAAAATAATCTTATTTATTTATTTATTTTCCCCCCCAAAGCCCCAGTAGATAGTTGTATGTCATAGCCGCACATCCTTCTAGTTGCTGTATATGGGACTCGGCCCCAGCATGGCCGGAGAAGCAGTGCATAGGTGCAGGCCCGGGATCTGAACCGGGGCCACCAGCAGCGGAGCGGGCGCACTTAACCACTAAGCCATGGGGCCGGCCCTCAGTATACATTTTTAACTAATCTAAGTCTACCTTTATATAACATTACTCTATTTCATGTGTACTGAAGGTACTTGATAATGAGTATTCTCAATTTCCCCCTCTCAACTTTTGTGACATTGCTGTCATTCATTTCACTTATCCATATGCTATAATCACCCAATACATTGTTACTATTATTTTTAAAAGTTATCTGTTATAGCAATTAGAAGTAAGAAAAATAAAATATTTTGTTTTTTTAAGCTATTGTGCTAGGGAATAAAGAAAAGAAGTGTAGTGTAAGTTAAGGACTTGAGGGGAGAAGATACAATTTTTAGAACTTTAAATAATAGAGTATAATTTTTTTAAATTATTAGATTTAAGTGTTTCCTTTGTTACTTGAAGTAATAAAAGTTGTGTTTATCAAAGGACAATGAATTTGCTTCAATTTTATTTTTGGATATGTTATGTTTTAATAGTTGGCAAAGAATATTTTTATGAAGAATTAACTGGGTAATGTATGATAACATGATGAAAGGAATTTAAATCTAAAGTGTTACGTTAATTTGTATATACACATATATATAATGTAACACTTTAAATATATATGTGTGTTGATATAGACATATAGTTATAGAAATAAATTTTAAAGGCTAGGACTTTTCCTTAGGGCCCTAAAGTACTATCAAGTGTCAACTTCCATTAAGTAATTAGTTTTGTTACTTCAGTGACTAGGTTTTAAGATTTTTACATTAATACTTTGTTTGAATTTTTTTATTCTAGAAACAAGTGCAACAAGTATAAAAAATGTTGTGAGAAATTATCTACTACTGCTGCATCTATGGCAATTGCTGTGATATTAATTCTTGATAAGCATGTAATTGAGTAGTGTCACCACTACACCAATTAGAAATAAAACAAGATGGTTCAACCTTTGGAAAATACATGCACACACAAATAGAAAGCATAAAGTTAACTTCATGGTGGTGACTTGCTGCCAGATATTTAGCAAGAGTCATCTTGCAGAGTTAAAATGGCAAGAGCACAAGACATTAAAGAGCTTTTCTACTCAGCACATTGGAAAGCATAATTATTACCAAGCCTTTGCTATTAAAACATCATCAAATTATGTTTATAGAATATTATTCACTGGGAACTTCATAGCTGTTTCCCAACAATAAGCCTGACCATATTAGTGCACTGGGAATACTAGTATTGACTTCTTCAAACTAATAAAAGCAGATGTAATAAATTATGACTCCAGAGTGAACAAAATAACTCTTACTGGCCATATGATGTTAATGCAGCCGTAAAAGATTTCCTCCATACTCAGCAGTAGATGCTGGACCACATACCATGAGGAAAATACAAGAGAGGAATTCATTTATAGAATAAAACAGCACTAAAACAGAAATATATGAAAAGCCTATATTTTTCCTGTGTGTTTCTGGTTACTAAGCATTTGTACAAATTTTTCAATAAGTGAGTCTCTTTAGAGAATACAATAATTATTAAAATAGTGACTAATTGGTAATATATTTTCTCTGTGTCAGTCACTGTGCGTGCTAATGACTTATCTAATCGTCATAGCAAACCTTCAAGGAATGTATAAATAACTCCTCTCTTTTTTTTTAAAGATGGGAAAACTCAGGCTTAGAATAAATAAATCACTTGCCTAAAGTCATGTCACTGCAAAGGGAAAAGCCAAGTTCGCCTTATTATCTTTTTGGTTTTGTTGTTATTCCAAGACAATGTCCAATAAAAACATTTAATCATTGTACTTATTTGGCAGTGCATCTCTCTTATCCATTTTAACTAAGTGACAGAGAAATAAGTTTGCAAAAAATTGATACATTTAGGCTACTAACTTCTTAACTGTTTTGTGTTCCAATTTCATCTACCAGAAGGTAGAAGAGGGGAACAGGGAAAGCTACTAATTTAGACTGAATTGTGCCCCCCAAAAGACATCTGGTTGGAAATGTGAAGGAGACAGGAACTTTGGTGGAAAATAAGCACATCACCTCGGAATTTATATACTCATTCGCCAAAAAGATACATTGGAATTTGCCAGACATACAGCCTAGGTACTGACAATAGACTTGTCTTCTTGTATAAGACTGGAATATGGAAAAAGACCTGGGCTCAGTGATAAGTTAGCAACTGATATGGACCTTAGTGGGCTGGTATTCATTTCCTTTCTAGTTGAAGATAAAAGCTGAGTGCTGCCTGATATGGTAGTTCCTGGTTAAAGTTGAAGGACTCTGTTCCCGTAATTCTCTTCCATTATCTCCTATCTGGGATTTTTTTTTTTTTATTGAGGTATAATTGGCATGTAACATTGTGTTAGTCTAAGATGTAGAACATGTTGATTTGATACACTTATATTACAATATGTTTGCCATTGTAGCATTAGCTAACACCTGTTGCATCACATAATGATCATTTTTTCTAACGGGGAACAATTAAGGTACAGTCTCTCAGCAAGTTTAATGTTTATACTAGAGTTTTGTTGTCTATAATCACTGTACTGTATATTAGATCTCCTGGCCTTATTTATCTACTAGTTGCAAATATGTACCCTTAAACATGGCATATTCAGTTTTTAACCCAGTTAGTAATTTTGAACTTTCAATCCACAAAGAAATAAAACTTTGTCTGATTAATTGGCTAAAATTATTTTGTCTCTAATATACAAAGAAGTCCTTGTAACATAATAATGACATTAACTGTTTGAAATATATATTATTGATCATTATGAAGACAAGAATTATTTATGAATTAAAAAAGTGTTACCATACTACTGTTTGGTGTTTGTGTAGTTTCTATACTATCTCAAAGTAATAGTAAAACACTATAAAACAGGGAAAAATAATTTCAGAGATTTGGACCTTGATTAACATAAAGTTTTTAACTATTATGTGTGTCATGAAAATATTTTATGCATTAATAGAAAAGTAATATCTAATGTAAACTGTTTTTATAATTATCATGTGTAGCCACTAAATTCTCTGCTCCATTAGCTTAAATGATTGGACAGAGATTTTCTTATACTCCTAGAACCAAAAAATTTCCCAGTCTTTGCAGAGGGTTCTGTGAATGTGTTGGGGGCACACCTTCAACACTCAGGCAGGCAGTTTACAACTCTGCTTCGGTCTTCATAGAACCTTCTTCTTTCTGTGTTTCCGTGTCTTTTCCTCATGTTCTAAAGACAACTGGTCTTGGATTTAGGCCCTCCCTCCCCACCAATCCACAATGATCTCATCTCGAGATTTTTTTTCCCCCCAAAGCCCCAGTAGATAGTTGTATGTCATAGTTGCACATCCTTCTAGTTGCTGCACGTGGGAGGCAGCCTCAGCACGGCCAGAGAAGCGGTGCATCGGTGTGCACCCAGGATCCGAACCTGGGCCGCTAGTAGCGGAGCAAGCACACTTAACTGCTAAGCCACGGATCCAGCTCCTCATCTCGAGATTCTTAAGTTAATTACATCTGCCAAGACTCTTTTACCAAATAATGTCACATTCGTATGTACCAGGGACTAGGACTCAGATATATCTTTTAAGGGGACATGAATCAACCCACTACATTGACTTAGTATAAATTTACTTATTTATTTATTTGTTAATTCTCAATTGCCCCTCACTAGAATGTCAAGTCCATGACAAGGATTAAATATATTTTGTTTATATTTGTGCCTTGGCCAGTTTCTGGGACACAAAGGGAGCTTAATAAATATATGTTTAATAAATAAAAAAAGAAAAAGTGAACAAGACATAGGTGTTATCGATATAACTGGAGCCAAAAGTAGAAAAACTAGGAAAGGAGCATTTGAAAAAGAGGTCTGATTTGTGTGAGGAAATGCATAAAAGAGTGCTGCTCTTGAAGTCAAGAGTGTTAGCGTAATTAGGGAGTGGTTGCTTATGTCAAATGTCAAGTTGAAAGAGGCATAAAAGGAGACCTCTTAGTGATTTGAATATTCAAATTGTGTTGGTGCCTATGAAGATCTTCATATCACTTGGAAATATGTCCAAATCTGAGAAAGGTTTTCCTATGGACTCTTATCTTAGTAGCTATGTCACTACCTTGTTACAAATGACAAAACAGATTAAGAAGGAAATAATCTCTGTCATTGGGTTAGAACTCACTGACCTTTTTTTTTTAGTAATATTCTTGTGGAATCTCTTACCTCCTAGACCCTTGAATTGCCAGTCTACCTATACTGTATATGTTTGGTGTTCAATGATTGTTGGGACCTATTTGTATATGTATAATCTGCAGACTCTATTTTTTAAACTAGGCAAAAGTTTTCACCTTATTAGTTCCATTCTGCTAAATTCCAACCTACCCATCCTGTTGTGATAATTTGTAACATTTTTTCCATTGACTGTATCTAAGCAATAGAATTTAAAATAATTCAAAAAATTAAATTCAGCCTATTCTTAAGAGAAGCATGAAATTTACTTATAGTATATACACAATAGCACTTAGATATGAAAAGTAAATATATAGGTATGTTTTTTATTGAATAACTATGACGAGAATTTATTAAGTGTCGAGCAATAGTGCAACATGATCATAGGGTGTCATTTGCCATTATATGTTTGCTTTTCTACTAAAGAGAAATATCTACAAATAAATGTAAACACTTCAACCTTGACCACAATGGAGATGAGTTTATTATGTGCAAACATTTCAAGTATATTACCTTAAAACATGTTCTGATTATGACTGCTTAATTCTAAATATACCCATGGTGTATAATTTACACAATCCACATTTTACCTGGTACAACTTAACAAATGCAAAATTGTCCAATATTTGAAAATAGTTTCATCCCATAATATTTAGACATTATATATATGAAAATACATTGCTTTCTTAAAACTTTGCTGAAATTATTGTTTTCTAATTTAATACCTAATTTAATAATTAAATATTAATATTTAATAGTGGTAATTTATAATAGTTTATCATTACAATGATTTGGGCCTAGAAGAAATCACTCTAGGAATCTATGATTTTCTTCTTTTTTCTCCTCAATTCAGAATCCATATCTCTTCAGGAAGTATTCCAACATTCCCAAGAAAGTGTAGGTGGAAATGGGTTTGTGCCATCCTATTGATGTAGAGAACTTCAGTGCCTAATCTGATATTGGAGGACAAAGGCACCATAAAAGAGAGAACCGATTAAACGAATACAGGTTTGAAAAATTGCTTCAGACGCTTGTTGATTTAAGTCAATATAATTTTACTCCAGGATTTGGGATTTGATTAGAGAGGACATAGTTCTTATTTAATTATGAAGGCCTTGGCAGAGAAGAGAAAGTAACTCAAAAACTGAGAGCAGTAAGAGGTTGAACTGCCTCAACCAAAGTGAAGAGAGAAGAGTGTATTGTAGAAAAGGGAACTATAACAAAATATTCCTGAAGCAGACAGGGAGAGAAGAAACAGGAGGAAATGAGGAAATTAGGAAACTGACCGTGAACATAAAAAGCCTCATTACTAAGTTAATATAAAATTTAAAACTACTGACTTTACAGTGCTTTATAGACCCATCCAAAAATGATTTTAGATAGAAAAAAAAATTCCTCACACAAATAATCAGAATACAATAGTATACTGTTTTTTCACTCTTTATAACATTTATTGGTCTGAGGTAAAACTAATACCAACAGTGCTATCATAAAATACACTTTTGATATTTGTAGCTGATATATCTGGATACCTTTATGAATATTAATTTTGCAAATATTACTATTCTCCTTCATTTATTTATTTATATTCAACTTGTTTCAGAAATGACTGTAGATGAGTTAATACCATTTATGGCTTATAATTTTCTTCATAAAACTTTTCCTTTATGCTAAGAACCAGACCTCTTAAATTTTACTTCGATCATCTCCAGCCCTGAAAGCTGGATTTTTCTTCAGACAATTAAAAAAAGAAAAAAAAAGATAATGATTACATTGTAGAAAAATAAAGCCACATTGACATGCAGAAGCTGGGAGGTCAGGTAGACTCAATAGCAAGTCGAGTGATTTCTTTCTTCACATTAGCCTAAAATTGAATTTGCTTTCAATTCGTTCCTCAACCAATGTGTATATTATTATATTTCATTAACCTTCTGGTAGATAGCAGATCATTGTGGAAGCTGCCAATGTTAAACCCATGAATACCAACGTTCTACTGTATTTGATTCAAAATGTGATCCTAATGCCCAACTCACATGAGATTTCTGGCTTAGAGATCACCCATCTTTAAAATCGTCAGATCATAAGAATGAGAACAAACTCAAAATTATAAGCATTCACCAATAATTAAATGAGTTTGAATGAGAAAACTAGGGCAGATTAGGAAAGCTGTGATTCATTTGATCAAAGAACATTAATTCAGCAGCTACTTTAGGTACGTCAGGCACTAAGGATACAATTGAACAAGGTCTAGGGGAAAATTCAGTAATATGAGTGGGGAATTAAAAACAATGAGAGAAATACCACAATAAGTACAGTTTTATGGGAGCCCATCAAAGATATCCCTAGCTTGGATTTAAGTTAGTGGACAGGTGGTAGCCAAGAACTCTCAGAAGAACATATATAAGACTTGAAGAGTCCAGTCATGGAAATGAGTAGGAGCAAAGTCTCTGCTCCAGACAAAGAAAACACTATGTAGAAAAGTCTGGATGCAAGAAAATCATGTAAATTAAAGAAATGAAAACATTTAGTGTATGACAGTATGCTCACTTGTTGGGGCTGTGTGAGAGAGGAAGCTGGAGAAGCGATCTGGAGCCCCACGCTAAGGAGGCTGGACTATCTGAGGGCCAAGATGGCCAGACAGCAAAGTGACTTGATCAGATTTAGGGTTTAGTTTGATTATTTTGGCTATGGTGCCAGACTGATATGGTAGTTGATAACTTTAAAAGGTATTTTTCCCCTTCAAAAATTAAATAAGTCATAGATAAAATATGTCCCCAAATATTTTGCCGTACAGAGTAGAAACACTGAATTGAGAAGCTGAAGATCTAGATTAAGTCCTAATTCTGCCATTTTCTAATTGTGTGAGTTTGGCCGAGTTATTCAATATCACTTCAAAGGTAAATCTATAAATTAAAAATGTAAAAATTTTAATAATATATGCCCATTCACAAAGTGGTTTTAAATGACAAACATGACCTTGAAAGTGCTTTTGAAAATCATCAATAACTAAAAAATATTTTTAGAAATATGGTTATGAATAAAATATCCAAAATACCTATCAAGAAAGACAAGAGTAGTATGCTAAGACTCAAAAGGTATAAATCTGAACTAAAAAAGGAAAATATTTTTACATTTGTGATATGAGTGTAAGCTCTTTGAAATAAGTTAAAGCTACATAAAGGAAAAATATTATAATATATAGGTTAGAACCCACCTATTATATAAACTATAACTATTGGCATTTTTCATTTGTTGATAATTTTGTTTAACTTATGGAAACTAGAGAGCCTTCAGTTATCGTTTGGCTGTAGCTGTTACATCAAACATTTGGTTATAATGGCATTTCTGTAACAAAATTAGAATTATAATTAGATTAGTACCATGGGCATATAGTTCAAACCAGCATGACACTTTGACTCATCTTTATTATTTTAAAAACTAATTTAGTCTTATTCTATCATAGGCACTCTGTAGGTCCCTTTAAATATTTTTAGAATAAGCTGAAGATAAATAAACCATTATGGGCATTATCATTTATTGAATAACCAAATAGGAGGAACTATATACTTTAAGACAGGTAAAAACAGTTCTGGTTTTTAAGACCAGACAAAATAAAATGCATATCTTTCCTCCAAGAAAACCTCAAGATTTCAAAATTCCCATTAAACATGCATATATTATAGATTCCTATTTATACACATGGTTCTACATGCTGTGAGAGTTAGATTGTTATGAAGGCATTGCCTCTGATCTTCAGGAATTCATGATTTAGTGAAGGATCCTATCACAGAAACAAATACTTCTATCAAGAAAGGACAAGTGTTCAATGGGAGAGAGGGGTTCAGCAAGTGTGCATGGAAAGCTTACTCTTGCCGGCTAGAAAGACCACCATGATACTCATCATGTTGCTTACTTTAGGGATTGATAGTCCAGTTAGTGTGTAAAACAGTGAGTGTTTTATTTATGTATAATAAATTATATAAATTATATATAATAAATATAATTTATATACAATAAATTATAAAATATACACAATAAATTACAAAATAATATATAAATAATAATATAAATTTATTATTATTTATATATTTATAAATATATAAATTTATAATTTAATTATGTTTGTAAGATATTATGTTCAATAATTGGATAGTTTGCAATTTACAGAAATAGCCAAGAGGGATGAGATTAAGCTCTTTCTCAGGGTTTAGGAAGGTTTTGTTTGTTTTGCTTTTTAACAAAGTTTATAATAGACCTGAGAATCTAATTTTAATTAGAGAGTATCTAGTTAGACATGGAAATGGGGAATGTATTATAAACATCTCTAGAAGTAGCTAAGACTAGCAAAAATGGAAAGGCAAGTGTTTGGCTATCATGGGGTTAAGAGATTGTGAAGATAAGCTAGGAGGAGATAATGGAAGCTATTTGTATACTAGGTTACTACATTTCTGTTACATTCTTTATAAAATGAATCCAGTAAATGGAATAGTTTGACAGTGGTGCATAGGATAAAATTCAAAAAGAACAATGAAGGAACTATTCAATTATACTGGTAAAAATGAGAGAGAATCCAAAGATAAGCCCCATAAGCATGGAAAGGGTAAAGAAATTTGAATTGCAAGGACAGAATTTAACAGAATTTGAATCTTACTTGGCATAGGGGATGGGGAGTGAGGCAGGGAGAAAGAATCTAAGAAGTTAGAGCTTCCATGAGGCAGTCTAATAAAATGTCATTGAATAATATTGAGAAGTAGGAAATGGGTAATATTTGAAGTAGTGGGTGAATTGGAAAATAAACTGAGTCCTACTTAAATAAGTTGAATTTGAAATACTTGAAAGACATCTGTAGGAAAATGATTAACAGGCTTTTAGAAACACAAGTCTTGAGTTTAGGAATGAAGTCGGATCTAGAGGCATAGATTTTGGCATCTGCTACTTAAAGGTGATATTTAAAATCTTGGGATTAAGAGCATGCATATGAAGGGAAGCCGTTCAAAAGTTGGGAAGAATGTAGAGCAAGCATGTAAGGTGGAAAAGGAATCTCTGACAAATAGGAGAACCAAGGGAGTCCAATGTCATAGAAACCAATGGAAAAGAAAATTTCACAAGAGATGAAGTAGCTTAGTGTGGAAAGTAGACTAAAAATAAAGAATTTAAAATGACCATCAAATTTCAACAAGTGAAATTTTTTTTTTTTTTTTTTTGTGAGGAAGGTGAGCCCTGAGCTAACACCTGTTGCCAATCCTCCTCTTTTTTGCTGAGGAAGATTAGCCCTGAGCTAACACCTGTTGCCAATCCTCTTTTTGCTGAGGAAGATTGGCCCTGGGCTAACATCTGTGCCCATCTTCCTCTACTTTATATATGGGATGCTGCCACAGCATGGCTTGATGAGCTGTGTGTAGGTCTGCTCCTGGGATCCAAACCTGCTAACTCCAGGCTGCGAAGCAGAGCATGCAAACTTAACCACTACGCCACCAGTGGGCCCCATGAAATTTTTTTAAAAAGAGATAAGTATGGAGGGAAACCCCATTTTGAGTTGCAACCCTGGGAGCATGCAAGGTATAACCTGAAACTGGCTGCCATATATAGAGGATAAGGAGAGACCAAAGAAAGAGGCAGACCACTCCAGACTGGTAGGTGGCAGGTTTAATAAGCAAGGGAACTTAATAGGAGGTTTGTGTTGGGTGGCTGGCAAGATGAATGGTTTTCTGCACCCACCCGCCAGAATCTTAAGTGTATATAGAGGCCTTAACTGGGCTCAGTCGCATACACAGTCCAGATAGTCTCATCACCACATTCCTATCTCAAGGCTGTATCCTGGGGGCAGCTTCTGGGAAGAAGGCAAGTGGAATGCATGTTCCCAGGACAGAGGAGGGGATGGGGAGCCTCCAACTGCCCAGATCCAGTTCATGGTCAAACTGGCCATCACATCTTCTTGATGACTTCCCCAATACCCCAACACAAAACTAAAAAACGTACTAAAAGGAGAGTAAATAAATTTTGGGATGTGCAGAACAAAACTGGCAGAGGAAGAAATGACCTTTTGTATTAAAACCTCAAAAAAAAAATCCACAAGTTTATTCACATTTTATAGAAAGTATTAAAGGAAGGAAAGGAAGAATCTAACCAAGCTTGGCTGATAGAATGTTTCAAGAATAAGGAATAGAATGAGATAAGGTTTCATACTACATATTTGTATATCTACTATGACTACATCCATAAAATTACACTCTTCCTCTAGTAAAAATCAGAGCTAATTTCCTGAAAGATTATTGTCTTTTGTAAGCACTCAATAAATGTTGGGTATTATTTTAGTATAGACATTTTTCCAGAAGCTTTACTTGTGTTATCTCATTTAATCATCACAAAAACTCCCCAGGGGAGAGTATGAACGTCATGCCAATTTCATGGTGGAAGAAACAGGCTTAGAGAGCTTAGTGTGATCCAATAATTAATAATGGAAGCATTCAAGAATCAAGGCTTGAACTATTAATGGCTAATTCTCTGCTGCCTTCTTGATGTAGTCTTTGAAGAGTTTACTGAGCCTTTGGAAAAGATCATATCACAAAATTTTGGAATTAAGGAGCATTAATGTTTCTCTAGTCCAATCCTTATTTTATGGATGAAGAAACCAAGGCCTACAGTGGCTTTAACTTACTCAGGGAAGCAAATATTTAGCCTAGACGCATAAGCCTGCTGCTCTTAATTTGCTTCTCTTTATCTACTATTTGAACTTCTCATAAATGATTTTTGAACTCTGAATCTTACTTGAAGATTCCACTGTTTAATAGAAGGTGAGGATACTTTATATGACTAATGCTATAATACATGTAGCTTATAATTCCCCCTAATATTTCATTTTTCAGTTTGCATTTACTCATTTTACTGCTTACCGTCTGCATCTGTTTTTCCAGTATTTCTAGAGTTTGTGTATATGCTTTACATTTATCAGCAGTGGCATTGAGAGCCTTAGATTGCAAATTTCCAGAAAAAAAAGGGCTATACAGAGTAATAAACTTTGTGCTTCTATCTCATTTAGCTTCAAGTTTAGAGAAAGAGTAGACTAATATGCTTTGAATGTTTAAAACAAATGACCTGGATTCAACACTGTGTTCTGTTCCTGCTATTAACTGGGCGATTTTAGGCAATTAACCTTTCAATTGTCTTATCACTATAAGAAGAATGATAAAATAATAATATTAACAATAATTATAACATCATACTAATATTTTCTATAATATTTTTTTAGACACTGCTGTAAGAAAATGCATACTAAAATTTTTGCGGAATGGAAAACACATTTCAAATTAAAACGTCAAAATGGAAGGATCCAAGAGAATGATGGGAGTGGGAAATGCGAGGCATTGAAATATGATGTTTTCTGTGCAAAAGATATGTGAGCTATGAGTTAACAATTTTCTTTTAATGTCAAAGGCAAAGAAAATCATAGACCCTTAGAAATCAAAGGGTCTCAGATTATTTTGTCAGCTTCCTTCTTTTATAACACAAGGAACTTTAAGAAACAAGGCGACCAGCCAAGGTCTCACAAAATTAAAACTAAAACTCTGGTATTCTGATCGCCAATATATATATATTTTTCCCAACATATCCTATTGTCTCAAAGAGACAAACAATACATTTACTATCAGTGTGTAGAAGGAAAACAGATAAACGGTCGATGGTTGCATCTCATTCAGTCATCAATTCAAATGATTAACATGTTCAAACTCTACTTCAGGCAATACACTAGCAATGTCAGATAAAAGACATATCACTCAGTATTCATTGAAAATTGGTGAGGATTGTGGATTCTCTTAATAGTGTAACATACAGTAATGTGAGTGCTTCATCAAAATTCTGATAACCCTAAACACTGCAGTTCCATCCTGTGATTAAGCAGTACCTACCCTCCTAATGGCCTCAGCAGGTGAAGAAACATCAGTTGGCATGTTGCCAGAGTTGAAAACATCCTCTCATCTGACAGAAAACAAAGAGAAATGTGTTTCCCAGATGTATTAACAGCAACATCTCGTCCTATCAATACAGGAAAAAACATAATCTTCTGAAGAGCAAATGTGTGATATGTACTCCGAGGCCAGTACATATCTTGCATTTTAATGTGACACAAGTTTCGGCTCTCTTATGATTTGGCTTTAGTTGCTGATTTAAAGGTTGCCAGCTGTAACAAGAGTGTTTGGAAGTCAACCTGGGACCACAGATAAGTCATTCTAGTATGAATGTTAGCTCTTGCTGAACATCAGCCTCCTACAAGCCAATTCAAAATGAAAGAAAATGTCATTATGCTTAAAGAAGTTCAATTATGGATTCAAATGCATCTGCTATTCATCACTTTTAATCATTGTCATTGTCTGATAAGAGAACCAAAGAAAGAGAGCTCAGTGTGGTGCTGACGGGTCTCTGTCTCCAAAAACATTCAATTTGTCAATTCTTTTCAGAGGGAAAAAAATAGATCAAGTGGCATCCTGTGTGCCTTGTAACGACAGGCTTGTTGAAAGACATATTTTACATAATGCCAAAAAAAGTCCACCTCTTTACTTTAAAACACATGTTTATTTTTTTGCTGATGGAATTTACAAATCCTCAAAGTGGTCATCTATGAATTTCAGATTAAAGTTCAACATAAGTGTTATAATATAAATTTTACGTAAAATAAAGTAGTGGTCTGAGAACTCTCTCGGAAATGCAATGCCCCATTAGTGACCCATTTTTATCTTGAAGAGCTAGTGAAGGGACCTAAAATAAAAATGTAAACCAGATAGCTTTCATGAAAAAAATTTCCCACAGATACTTTCCATCAGTTTAGTAAGTTTAAATTATTTCTCCTTTTAAAATGCATTCCACTGGGTAGAGGAGGATTTAATATCTTAGCATATCTTTGATCATTTTTACAGGTTGCTGTCTTCTTTATGTCTACCTGTGATCATGCTTACAACAGAAATAAGAATTTTGATTGGGAAAGAGAAGAAAGAAAAATTAATATATGTCGGATACGGACATATATGTCCGTGTGTCTGAAACTAAATGTCTGAAACTAAAGCAAATTATTCACTGAACAACCAGAAAAGCATATGTTAAAAAGAAACAAAACAAAAAAATCACTGAACCAAAAATATGTTAAATATTTTACTTACCATTTTAATTAGTCCATATGTCATTGATCAAGACCATGATGTTTGTCCAAAACTTCATTGTTAAAATATGTTTAAATCAGCTCATTTTTTTTAGTAAAATTTCAAAGAAAGAGAAATATGAAAATCTCAGAAGAATATTTCCCACCTTACTAAATAAAGCATCAGTTTCGTGTCTGCCATCCTCAGGAGAGTAAATAGAATTCTAATTTAAATCACTTGATGTCTACTTGTGTTTCTCATCACATTTAGTTTTTGTATAAATACTAGTGTGAACGTGAAAGTCTCCATTTTCTCTCTGCTAACATAGGGTGAAGAATCATGTTTTTTCCCTCAATTAAATCTGGAGAATTTCATCAACGACCAAATGCTAAAAAAGGCATAACTTGAAGGAAACTATTTCTGCTTTCTGTGGAAATATATCTATATTTCAACAGTATGCACAGCAGTCTGTTCATACACACTAAAAGCTCACACAATCACAAGTGGGTGATGATTGTGAAAAATAGGGTTTTCTAAAAACATAACTAATTTTTCCAATAACTTTTGCAGATTCTGCAAAACCTGATCTATATACCTACCCATAAAATAGAGTGCCGTATAATCCTAACAAAACATTGAATTCTAGTTAAGATCATCATTCTGGAATAGAAATTACAAGATAAAATCACTAAAGGACTTTGCTTGAAGCGGTAATGATCAGCATAAGAATTGTAAACAGTTTGGGGCCGGCCCCGTGGCTTAGTGGTTAAGTGCGCGCTCCGCCACTGGTGGCCCGGGTTCAGATCCCGCGCGCACTGACGCACTGCTTCTCTGGCCATGCTGAGGCCGTGTCCCACATACAGCAACTGGAAGGATGTGCAACTGTGACATACAGCTATCTACTGGGGCTTTGGGGAAAAAAAAGGAGGAGGATTGGCAATAGATAGTAGCTCAGAGCCGGTCTTCCTCAGCAAAAAGAGGAGGATTAGCATGGATGTTAGCTCAGGGCTGATCTTCCTCACAAAAAAAAAAAAAAAGGAATTGTAAACAGTTTGAATCTATTAATGTAGAATGTAGACTCACTTATTAATGTAAAGTCTAGGAAAAGAGAAAGATATAATGGTATACTTATATTGTAATACATTTTGACAATATTAATAGCTGCTGATTATTGAGCACATATTACATTTCATTACATTTCAGGCACTGTGCTAGATCCTTCCCATTTTATAGGTGAGGAAACTGGAATAAAGTATGTTCGATAATTTGGTCACTGTTATATAGCTAGTAAGGACCATAACTGGGATTCAAATAACTATCTAAAATTTGAACCTCTACTAAAACTCACTTGTCCTCACTAGGGATCATGTTTGAATATAATCCATACAGCAATTTGTCTAGATATTTCACAGAACATTGTTTTACTTGTCAAGGTAATGTTCACACCAACAATATTTCATTCTTTCATTCAAAATATTGTCCTTGGATTGAGTATTCAATACAACGGTAAAGCCAAAAAACATGGAACTTGTCCTTATGGATCTTTTTCTATTCATTGGCTTTTGTTTTTTAGTAAAAGAAACAGATTTCAACCAAATAGCTGAATAGATATACAATTATAAATAAAAAGAGAATTTTAATTTGAGAGGGAATAGCACCAGAAACTTGATTGAGATCGAGAACCCAGGGAAAGTCACTAGGAGGAAGCGACGTTTAACCAAATACCCACTGGTAAGGCAGGGAAAGAGCCAAGAGAAGAGTGGTAAGAGGAGTCTAGACAGAGAAACAATTGTGAAATCCCTAAAGTTTGAAAGAAGTGGGCTATGAAACAAATTAAAACAAAACAAAACAAAAAGAGAAACAAAAAATGACCTTAGATCATCTTGATGGAGGAAAGTTGATCAAGTGATGAGACTGAAGGGATTGGGGCAAGGAGAGAAGAGTGATTAGGACTAAAGGTGTGAGACAAATATAGCAACCATCCTTAAAAGGTGTTGGAAGAGAGGGCAAGAAGTGCTGAGTGAGAGACCACACGTGACTTTTTACATTTAAAACGTTTGACAAAGCAAGATCATCAGATTATTTTTAGTTAGCAGTCAGTTTCACAATAGGCAGTTAAAAATTCAAAGGCTATTATCAAACTAAGTGCCACCAAAGTTAAGCAGGTACTATCCATGTCATGCATGTGCCACCAATAAGCGTTTTTATGGAAACTGATTTTAAATATGTCAAAGCACACTAGTTCGAAATATTTTAATAGAGAATATAATTATAATGTTTAATGTTTTGCTTGAGTATGTTGACTAATTAAACCTAGATTCAGACATACAAAGGCAAATAGAGAAATGAAATATATAGTATTTGATGTCAATACCCCATATTCAAAATCTATTGAGCAAAAGAAAAGGCACTCTACTATGTGGTGTATCTAAAACAACAAAACAAAACAAAACAAAAAACTGCACTCAGTAACCAAGATATTCTGTTTATTAGAAATACCACAAAAAGCTATGCAGATAACAATGTATGATTCTGGCAGAGGAAATAAGGTAAATGTAAAAATTTAACAAAATCAAAGAGTTAGCATCCTAATCACTGGAAGTGGATTTAAGGATTGAGAACTTCATATTGTGTCTGTAAGAATTCTGAAAGCTATACCTTAAGGCAGCTATCATCTCTCTGAAAAAGGTCTATTTTAGCATAGATCAATTACATAGGAATGTCAAGTAAAGCCCATACAAGTTTCATTGTGAAGACCAAATACATCTCGGGTATAAATCATCACAAGTCTTCTGATATTTGGCAATCAGTCTTGGGAGAAGATTTTTGAAATAATGTTTTTCTTTCAAATGTTAGAAAAATCTAATTAACTGAGTATAAATTTTTTATATTTATTCATTATAATCTCTAACAACATACCATATATTTTTCAGATTTGTATTTGTAATGGGAGTCACAGTTTGTCATAACGTGACTTCTTTAGTTTTACGGCCTTTAGCGAGCTCACTTATAATACATTCATAGCCTGATTCTCCTTGAGCCCTCATGAATCTTGATTTTACAGCATAAGCACAAATGCAATAGAATACAGTTCTCATTTAAATTATGTGAAATTGATATTGTGCTGCATTCAAATGTCATATGAAGGAATGTATCTGGTCATGGCAGGGGTGTCAGAGGCAATGGAGACTGAAGCCGTTAAAAGAGAAGCTCTGTACTTTACCTTCTCACGAACTTCAGAATCCTTTCCAAGGACAGTTCTGATACTGTCAGGGTATCTCTAACACTGGATTTCATTACAAACCATAATGCAGCCTTCTTAATGTAAGTTCATATAACCCATTGAAAATACAGATGTTTTAAAATAATCTGTTTTTGCTAGACATCAAGAGTTTATTTTACATGAGAGTGGCATTAAACTACCTTCTCCTGGGTCTCAGAAAAACCTATCTGCTTACAACTTATTCCCCAATGACATTAATATATCTATCATTTCACAAGATAGAGAATTGGACTGTGTAAATGTGAACAGCTTTCCAGAGCTTAACAATGTGTATAGTTAATTCAGAGAAAAAAATGCCTGTCAAGGGCCGGCCCCATGGCTTAGCGGTTAAGTGCACGCGCTCCGCTGCTGGCAGCCCGGGTTCGGATCCCCGGCACGCACCGCTTCTCCGGCCATGCTGGGGCCGCGTCCCACATACAGCAACTGGAAGGATGTGCAGCTATGACATACAACTATCTACTGGGGCTGCGTCCCACATACAGCAACTGGAAGGATGTGCAGCTATGACATACAACTATCTACTGGGGCTTTGGGGGGGGGAATAAATAAATAAAATCTTTAAAAAAAAAAAAATGCCTGTCAAGATCATCTTTTGAAGTTGTTCAGAATGCTGCAAAAGAGCTGGATTCTACGTTGGTGTTTCTCTTCTGCTATCAGAAAGTGACGACCAGTTAAGAATGCTGTTCACTTAGAAGGACAAGCTTTGCTATTTCTAAGATTAAGGCCAAAAATGTACTCTGAAGTGTCTTCTAGTGATTTCTTCTTCAAGCCAGTCCCCAATTCTACTATGTATAAGTGCTAATATATTATCATATCATTTTACTGATGTTTAACTTTAACTGTGTATGTTTTCCGTTCTGCTTACAAGCAGAGTCATCCATCGAAAACTGCTTTTAATGTGATGGAAATTTATGATTCATTGGAATCAACTAATGTTTATCATCAGAATTAACATATGACCAAAACATCAACAATATTGTCATGCCAAAAAAAAAAACAGTAAATAATGATGTCTATAGAGTATATATATAATATAGACTATATAATATAATATATATATTTGAAGAGTATTTATTTGTCAGGTGCAAAACAGTGCTCTGTGACATATCATACAACTTATTTTATCAACACTATCCCTAAGGAGTTGTAAAGATTTAAATTTTAAGCAAACAAGTGTCTGAATCCTAGTTATGGTACTCATACCTATGTGATAGTGACCAAGTTATTGAACACATTTCTTACCAAATCCCTCATCTATAAAATGAGGATAAGAGATAATCAATAAAAAGGAACTAACTGAGTGCCTTGATACGTGAACTAGGTTTATCAGGTTTATCTAATGCTTCCCAGATAAGGTAGGCCCTGACTCTCTGGCAGACGTGACCAAGACTGTACTAGAACAGAATATTCTCTAGCACAGTATCGATAGTTAATCAGGTTTCTCCATGGCCTGGAAGAAATATCTCTTAAAACTAGTAGTTCTCAAATTGCATGTCAGAATCACCTAAAAAAATTTTTTAACCCTCACTCGCTAATTAGGGTATATTAGTTTTTTAAAAACTACATGTGTTTTATCTCGATCAGGTGTTAGAGTGAGAATGAAGCAGACATATTATCTCCTCAGTTAAATCGGAAGGTTAACCCACCCCCAGATCATCTCCATTTGAGATCTTCTGCTCACAGCCATCTGTATCTCTTTATCCAGATGCTATGTTCAAATAAAACTGTCAGATTCTGATTATCAGTTTGTTTCCCTGTGATCTTGATCACATCAAGTGTTGTGGAATAGGAGAACATGAATTTTCTTGGTAAAGATATACCTTCCACAATTAAGTAATGAATTGGAATCTGCTTTATAAATCATTATCTTGTTAGTTAATTAGCAGGATTCAGTCTCCTCACACTGAATCCAGTCTGGCTATATACCCACAAGCTGAGTTTCTAACCTCAAAACATTGAGGACCAGACCCTGGCCAGTGATGGTTCCATAGTGTTATCACACATTATCTTGCTTTGCCAAGTGGAACTCTCAGCCTCTCTTCCTAACCTTCCTGCTATTTCCGCATTTAATAAAATTAAGAATGCATATAGAATTATAGGGAGGTTCCAAATCATTTTCATGATATTGTGATTTTCCAGAAAAACGTTGATAACTCAGTTTTATATTTCACTCAACATAAGCAGATAGGGTGGATAACATATTTTCTGAAGGGCTTATGTCCCTATTTTGGCTTTTAGATAGATTTTAAGATCTCAGACGTGCTGACTGATGGCTTTAGAAGACTATTTATTTATTTGAAGTTTATTCCAGTTTTACCATCAGTATTGACAAATAGTTTAACTCTAATATGAGTTTTCTCAGTTCCATATTTTTAATCTAATTTTTAAAGTAATTTCTATTTTTAAAATAAGGCCAGTTAACACCTAAAGAGATGGTGGTCCATTGTCAAATGTAGTAAAACTCCCTTAATCCATTTAACCAGAGCATTAGAATTGTTGCTCTACATTCCACATATAATTAGTTTACATTAAATTTATGTTCAATATTTATGCTGATTTAGTCACAGTAATATAGAAATTTTCAAAGCTATACTATTGCATAGCAAAATACTCCAAAATCTAGAATTTCTACAAAAATGTATATTATCATGAATAAAGTTGTGCAGAATGGGTTTGGTATTGGGAAGAGTGATATGCATACAAAAGCTCTCCCACCCTTTCTAATTTTTTTAGGGCAATGTATTTGGAAACGGCATTAAATCTGGTTAATGAACCAGCTTTCATTTTTTGTTTTTTATTCCGTTTCTGTTAATCCCTTCTTATGGTTTATGAGCCATTTGAACACTGACGATTCTAGCCACTTCTTTTATATTGGATTTAGTATAAGGCATAGGAAAAATATCCAACTCTCCTCTCATTTTACAATCCAAGCTGAGAGCCACAGTTACATCTGTCATTTCTATTTCATACCTCTTGTCAGTAGAGAGCACTCAACATTAGAAGAGCAATATTCGAAAATGGTACTGAGTGTGAAAGGCTGAGATTCAGGTCCAACTCTGCTTTTCCTACCACTGAGTCAATTTGGAAATGTGATTTTATCTCTCCATGCTTCCATTTCCTCATCTGGAAAAAAAGGCAGATCATAACAAAGGACAATATTTACTGAGTACTCACTGCATGCTAGAGTAATGCCAAGCAATTCACATATGCATTTATCATTTAATTCACCCCAGTGAATACAGCGGATAGGTAATATTTATTTTTAAAGAGGGGGAAACAGGATCTGAGATGTTAATAAATTTATCAGATTGTATAACTAGAAAGTTGTAGTGCCCATTTTAAGCAGGTCTGCTTCTATCCTCAATAGCTACCTCAGACATATTATTAGTGAGTATAAAAATTTTTCTACAAAATATAAAGTGACATAAAAGCGGTAGCTACTATTGGAACTCAGAGTAAGCACTCTGACATTGTTTAGTCTCTCAAGGCTTATGTATGTGAATTGGACATTCATCAGCACCCAAGTTTAAAATATTAGGATAAGATGAAAATTCTCTCTCCAGAACACAGTGGTTTTGGAATGTTTGCATTATTTATAATAATAAGGAGACAGCGTAAAATGTGGAAATCATTTAGACTATGTAGGAAGATACTAGGATCAGTTAAAATTATGGAGTTTAAAACATATAAAATTAAAAGATCATGATGTTTATTTATTTGCTGTTGCTTATCAAAACGTTAAGAGAACAGTTGCATGAACTGTATATCCAGTATATGCATATGTGTATGTGTGTATCTAAAAAAAGCAAGTTACAAATTATATGCTATGCTCTGAGTGATAGATTTTGTGAGATACATGTGTTTATTCACATTAACTATGTATGTATGTATTACATATTTTATATCATTTATCTACATATGTCATAGGAAGGGGCAAAAGATTAGAAGGATCCTCCTCAAAATATGATTCTTCTTAAATATTGATGTTTTAGGCCATTTTTGTTTTTTTCATTGAGGTTTTCTTAGTTTATTCTGAAGCAAGTAAAATTACTTCATTAAATAGAAAAGTACCCTAAACATTGTTAATAAAAAACTCTACCAGCCAATCGTGAAGAATTTTTCTTCCACTTACATAAATAGGGTAACAGCTGGCAATCGATTCATGAAAATGAGCCTTTTTAACCTAACATAATATATTAATTTACAGCAGTTAAAAAGATAAGAAAGTACATTTCTTATTTTTGTTCATTTGCTGCTTTGTTTTTATATTGGTCCTATGTTGAACTTTTGCAAATATAGGATTTTATGTTTTATTTGTGAAGAGAAGTAAAGAGGTTGCTTAGTTAGTTACTTACCAGGGCATTAGTTCAGTTAAATACAAGGTGGCCTTTAGTAAACATTTTCTAAACTGGTGGGTTTTGATAACACTTGGTATATCAGAATATAGGAATCATACTTAGAGTGCAGAGAAATAACTGCTTTGTCCATCTACAGTAAGAATTCTTGAATATGGTACTGTGCTTGTATTATATGATCAGACCCAGAAAACAGGTATTTTATACTGTACATTGAAATAGGAGTTTGAGTACTACGGGGAATTTCTCTAATTAATGACTACAATAGAACTTTGGTAAACAATCCTTTTCATGCCAAAGTATTTTCATGCCAAATGTAAAGAATAGCAATCTGTGAATGGTTTGAGACAGATTTTGCCTATCATCTTTTTGTGCCTTTAACTTTATTTGTATTTGTGTTTTTGTTTGCATATGGTGGGATTATTGCTCTCACATAAAATTATTTAACTGAAATTAACTATAAACACCAGGAGGTAGGGAATGACGTTATATTTTTTCAGTTAAACCAGGGGGTAAGGATGCTGTTTACATTCTCTTAGTCACCAAGTGCACTCAACTAATCATTTCAGATAGACACTTGGAGCCTGACTAAACCCTTATGATTTTGACAGTTTGAAACAAATGCATTTAATAAAATGTACATCATCTATAATATGTGTTAATTATTATGTTTAGTGTTCAGATAGAGAGAGATAAACAAGATCCCTGAGATTAATTTATTGAAGAGGGGAGGAAAGTTCTCTTAAGGAATCCTACATACAAAGTCATGCTACCTCGAAGTGAGAATTTAGTCCAAAATGATTAAAAGTTGGTAGTGTTCCCATATGCTTCAAGCAAAGCAAATACAAAAAGTGTTTGAAGGCTCTCTCCTTCAATGGGAGCTGTCAGGAATTTCTAGAGATAAAGTTCCAGGAATAATAAGATCACAGCGGCAAAAACAAACAAAAACAATAACAACAAACAAACAAAACATAGGCTATCATGAATGACAGAAGAAAAAAGACAAGGTTGAGATGCACAAAGATCTCAGATATTGACATTATCAAACATAATGTAAAAAATAAGAAGAAACTGAAATTATTAACAAAGGGAAAAGGATTAAAAATTGGAAAGCATATATGAATAGAACATAGATACATATAAATATTCTAGAAATTAATAATATAGTACTTATATAAAAAATTAATCGATGTATTTAACAGTGGACTACGAGAAACTGAAGGGAATTTGTATCCTGAAAAATTTATGTAAAGAAATTATCAAAAATGTAACATAAAGGAACAAAGAGGTTAAAAAATAAAACATTGAGTGGAGACAGAGAGCAGAGATAGAATATCTAATACAGGCGTACCTCATCTAATTGTGTTTTGCTTTATTTTGCTTCACAGATGTTGCATTTTTTACAAGACCCTCCACTAGCAAAAAGATTATGACTCCCTGAAGGCTCAGATGTTGGTTAGCATTTTTTAGAAATAAAGGATTTTGTTTTTGTTTTTGTTTTGTTTTTTTTTGTGAGGGAGATCAGCCCAGAGCTAACATCCGTGCTAATGCTCCTCTTTTTGCTGAGGAATACCAGCTCTGAGCTAACATATATTGCCAATCCTCCTCCTTTTTTTTTTCCCCAAAGCCCCCAGTAGATAGTTGTATGTCATAGTTGCACATCCTTCTAGTTGCTGTATGTGGGACATGGCCTCAGCATGGCCGGAGAAGCAGCGCGTTGGTGCGCATCCAGGATCCAAACCTGGGCCGCCAGTAGCGGAGCGCACACACTTAACCGCTAAGCCACAGGGCTGGCCCAAAGCATTTTTTAATTAAGGTGTGTACATTGTTTTTCTAGACATAATGCTATTACACACTCAATAGACTAAAGTATAGTGTAAACATAACTTTTATATACCCTGGGAAACCAAAAAAACTCATGTGACTCACTTTTTTACAATATTCACTTTATTGCAATGGTCTGGAACCAAACACATAATCTCTCCAAGGTACCCCTGTATACATCCAATTGGGGCTTCTGAAGGAGATGAGGAAGAAAATGGAAGAAATACAATATTCAACAAGAAAATGGATGAGAATTCTTCATAAATGATTAAATACAACATTCCACTGATTTGAGAAGGCTGCTGAATCTCCTCAAAAATATGAAGAGAAATACACACCTAGACACAACAAATTAAAATATAGAACACCTGAGACAAAAAGAAAATCCTAAAAGCAGCTGGAAAGAAAATGACGATTAACTTCAGTGGAATTGATATTAAAGTGACACCTGAACTTCCCAACAGAAATAACGGAAGCCAGAATACAGTGGAGTAACCTCCTCAAAATGCACTGAGAAAATGAACGTCAACCTCAGACATTATAAGAAGTCAGAATACCTTTCAAAAGTTGGAACAAAATAACATTTTAAACAAACTAAACATTTTAAAACTAACAAAAACTGATAGAATAAAATTCTACAGGATATATGTAAAGATATAATTGAAATTATCCCAAATGTGAAGGGTCTGTAATGCATTAAGGAATACTTTGTAATGAAAGTTATAGATGTGAGGATTAATCCAAGCTCCTAGGTTTTTTCCTTGTTTATAAATACTGTTGCCATTTAGTATGACTGGAAACAATGAAAGAGAAAAACTGACGGGTGTGGGAAAGATCATGAATTTGTTTTGAGACTTGTTGAGCTTCGGGTACATTTGAAAGATCCATGCATAAATGTCAAGCTCACAGTTGTTTCCATGGATCCAGAACTCATGAGAGATGCCTAAACTGGAAATAAAATATGTGATTAATATGCATAGAAGTGGTTATTGGAATAACAGGCATGGATGAGATCACTCTAGGAGAGGATGTAAAATAAAAAGGAAATAGGCCAGGACTTAGCATTGAGGAACTCCAACATTTAATAAAAAATCTTGCCTGTGAGTTGAAAATTTGAATTCAGTTTTCTAAAGTGATTTTCACTTCTAAGAGATTCAGGTCATGTTAATATATTTCTCTATCCAAATTTTTTTTTTTAATTTAATTAATTTATTTATTTTTCCCCCAAAGCCCCAGTAGATAGTTGTATGTCATAGCTGCACATCCTTCTTGTTGCTGTATGTGGGACGTGGCCTCAGCATGGCCGGAGAAGCGGTGCGTCGGTGCATGCCCGGGGTCTGAACCCGGGCCGCCAGTAGCAGAGCGCCCACACTTAACCGCTAAGCCACGGGGCCAGCCCTCTATCCAAATGTTAATCCCAATTTTTTCCCCTCAACGTGATGTTGAGCCAAACAATGCTCTAGAGTCCATAAAGCTCCTTAAATGAGACACAAATATAAAATATTACATTATTGGAAATCATTAGTCAAACCAATGAGCCTTAATTGTATTAATAAAACACAATCAAGACTGAATCCAGGCTTCATTTATCACATCTCCATGGAAAATTGCCAAGCCTACATTTCATGATCCCATCAAAAGGTACTGATATGTGTTGGCACCCCTGGAATTCCCAAATTCCCATTCCAGGGAGGGAAGCGTAGTTCTTGGGCGTTTAGACAGTATTCTGTAGTCTTGACCATACAAGCTCCGTGGATGTCAATCATGAGGTGGTCTAACTGAAACCCTGCACAGGATATCAGATTTGTAAACTATGTAGATGCAAAATTTATTTTTTTCTTTATAAAAAGTGGCATGTTCTTGTCATTATTTTCAAACCCAAGCTCTTTAGTATCTCTTTTCAAATGTATGCCATCTGTTTCCTATTACCCTCCCTCATCTAATTACACTTATCTTTCATTACTGTCTGTGTAGAACTTGCCTTCCAGACCAGCTAACATGGTTGCTTTCTTGTTGATATGTTTTGAATATTTGTTCCCGAACTTTGTGTAAGTCTTTCCTCTACACTGGAATCAACCCCACTCTGACCCCAACCATCCTCTCCTCCAAACTCCAAAATATCTATTTAAAAATCCCTGGTTGGTGCACTTATTTGAACAATTACTAAACTTTGGGACAGACAGTCGTCTCAGTGAACTCAATGTAGCTTTCAGAGCTTAAGTACATAATTTCTCCTACCAACGTTTAGCAAATTTTATGTCCTACATTTTAACATGTATTTGTCCTGTATTTCCCACTTATGTATAAATTTCAATTACTGTTAATATTCTTTGTAAGACCTAATACAATACCATTCACAAATCAGAAAACAGCAAAACATTAGTCATTATCTTTTCTGGTTGATCATTGGCGAATAGCTTGTTTCTCTCACTAATCTATTCACTTTTGGGGAAACAGCATATTTCTAAAATTTGAAAGCATTTTACATATGTCCTTTTTCTAGCCATCTGATGGGGAAAATCTACATTTATACAATGTAAACTTTTATCTGTGCTGCTGCAAGACAGGCACACTAAATATTTGCCATAATAAAGAGTCTTAAAATAAAATGTGTAGCAATGCAGAAGCTAATCTGATTGAAAACAATTCAGCATCTTACTTAAGAGTCACAGGCCTGAATATGTGCAAATTGTTTAGGATAAGTCCCTAGCTAGTTAGCTGGGATCAATACTTTCCTTGGAAAGAGACATCATAAAGAAAGATATGCCTCCTTGATTTATCAATGAATATTTCTGCTCTTTCTTTTAAATGTAAATCATGTTGAAAAATATTCACATATAAGTGTGTTAAGGTATATTCTGGAATGACAACAGATTGTCAGCATGTTTACAGATGCCATTATTAGAGTAAGTGGATGATTGATGAAAAGATGCACTGACCTAGAGTTAAAAAAACTTTTAAAAAAAAAGTTGTGCTAAACTCCAGGCAGCTACATTCAGCATTCATTGGCCCACTGAGGTTAGATGCTATAACTGTTTGCAAAAATGTAATGGCGTTTGATAGATTGCATAAGATTTTTAGCACAGTAGCATAGCTGTTAAAGGAACTTATAATTAATATCTTTTTTAAAAATGTATTAACGGCTGAATTTAACCTGTCACTACTTCCAACTACCCAGTAATATTAAAGTGATGTATGGTCACCTGAAAAGTACTTTATGCTATTCTAAAGGAAGATATTATACATTTCTAAAAATCTCACATCAAAGACATTAAATGTGTTTATCATAGATATAATATGTTATATCATAGAAAGGTAAAAATAGCAAGCTGTAAAGAGTTCAAATGAAATAAAATTATAAAACAAATTAATTAATCATGTCCATTTATTATGATTGGTTAAATTTAAAGGAATAAATTGGCATTCAATGGGTACTTACTTTAACTCACGTTCAAGACTGTTCAGGAACGTAATATATAAATATTCTCAACACAAGGACAGTGATCTACAAATATGTACTACTGCTGTAGAGCAAAGAGACTTGTGGTAAACTAAAGTTCCTTTGCAATTAATTAAGAGAGAAAATAGGGAAATGTAATTCCACTAGGGCTAGTAACTGCTCATATTGCCTATTTTCATATTTAATTTTCTTTGCTCCTGAATGTTGAGTTTTTGATATTGTGCTAAAAATAAATTTTCCCCTTGACAGGAAAAATCTTCCAAAATAAATATAATGTCATCTTACTAAAAAAGAAAAAAAATCTTAAATGTTGGATTGTATTTGAGTGTAAATAAGGATTATTTCTAGGACTAATCTCATCTGTTTCATATGTTTCTCTGTTTCTTTTCTTATTATTTTATTAGTTTGTTCTATGTCTTAGAGTGCACATATGCAAGTACATGCGTTAGTAAGAGAAAGAATGGACTCTGAGTGGCAGAAAAGTTTCTTTTGTTTTCTATCTCGTTGTCTTTTATCTCAGCAGTGAAAAACTAGCTCTGTTTCCCATGTATCCCTCAATCTTTTGCCATAAAATATTTGTAGAACTCTTTTTATGCTCCAAATAATTGAATGTGTAGAAATTTAGTCATTACTCAGTTAGATTGTTGCAATAGCATTTTCAGTCTGCTGATACTAACTGTATGTTTCAAAGCTTTTATCACAGTCATCTCGATCAGTATCTTAATTCATTCCATGTTGCCTTAATGATTTGATTGTGCTTGTGAAATAACGTCTGGAATTTTTTTAGAGTGCTTGCAAATGGTTTACTTCCTTCTCTCTGTTAAATGTATATTGAATTTTGAAAACTACCTAACAGCATGACTAACACAGTGCTTAGATTTCAGGATGAACTCATTTATGTAAGAAAAAATAAGCTACAATAGTAACATATTTAAACATTATTTGAAATGTGGGGGCGGGGAACTCAGGCTAAAAGAAGTGTTTAAACGATTATTACTCTATTGTACCTTTAGGGTTTATATTAACAAAGGGCAAAATACCAATTGAAAACCCAAAAAGTAAAGTCATATATCCAGAGATCAAGCAGAGTGTTATATATACACTAGATGTTTATTAACGATGATGTTGCCTAAATATTCTTCTAAATGTTTTTAGTATTGAAAGATGTTTTCTGTACCACCTACAAAATTATTTTATTTTCAGTATATTGTAGATTAAAAAAATAAGTCTTTAGTGTTGGTACCCTGAAATATATCTTCTGAAGGCCTTCCCATACAGACGCAAATCTTTATCGATTTTGTGATTTAAGCATAGGCCAATGTACTCAATACAATTTCCCATTGACTTTGTTGAATTGTACAATATATTATGTCTTTCAAATTGTTACTACTTATTACTTTTCCTAGAGGAATACATCAGCTTGCAGACTTTCAATTACTTCCTATTATCTACAAAATATCTCCCAGATTTTTTTTATTCCTTTTAAGAAAAACTACCTAAAGGATAGCTCAATATTTTCCCTCTAACTTCAAACTCCTCTTTGTTGCCAACTTCTCTACTTCCATAGGTTGGCTTTCTGTGTTCCTGATCCCAAAAGTTCATAATTTTTTAATCCATTCTACACTTTCTTTTCAGTCAAACAGCAAGTTCCCTTGATATTGTGAGAGATCAGAATTGACCACCCCAAAATGTGTCTCTTTGCTTTGCCATGATTATTGTTAAGAACAAAAGACTTTAAAAGAAACTTTGACCTCCCCTTCTAACTGCTTAAAAGAAATTGAAGATAAAGGCCTGTCCCCAGGACAGGCCAACACTATAGATAACTCTGGGTATCCGAAGACTGTGAGGGTCCTTGCTAAGACCATTCTCATCAAAGTTCTGTTAAGCAAACATCTGGTTTTCCATTTCCATGTGAATTGCCTTCTAGCCCTTTGAAGCCCCAAACCACTACCCCCAACATCCTCCTTTGTCTTTAGCTGAAGAGGATATTTAAGCTGGCAGTGTCAGCCATTTTGGCGAGTTACTCAGTTTTCCTGGGTCTCTCCCATGTATATAACACATATACATGTTTTAAAGCTTTATTTGATTTTCTCCTGTTATTCTGTCTCATGTCAATTTAATTCATAGACCAGCCAGAAGGACCTAGCATGGGTAGAGGAAATGTTCTTCCTCCTCTAAAATATCAACAAAAGTTCTATTTACAGGAGCAAGTGCCCTTGAAAGGAAAATATCATTCAGTGTGTTTGAACATCCCATATAATAATTTACCTAAATTTCCTTTTTATAATTTTAAATAATTTTGTTAAAAATCAGTAGAAAAGATTATTTTATTGATATTGTTTTCCTAAATAAACTCAAGAATATTTAGAAAAATACACATGATATCTATGTCATTTGAATATGTACATGAGTTTTAGAGCTGTAAGAGAAAATTAGTAGAAGAGAATAATAATGAAACATGTAGAGGCTGATTAAAATAAGTTGATTAGTACTATCGTACTCTTTTCAATGTGGATAATAAACTACATTAAGAAAAACATTGCAAAAGCAATAAAAGGATATTTATTTTTTTAATTTCTTTTCCAGTTTTATTGAGATATAATTGACATACAGCACTGTATAAGTTCAAGGTGTATAGCATAATGACTTGACTTACATATATTGTGAAATGATTACCACGATAAGTTTAGTTAACATCCATCATTTCATATAGATACAAAGGAAAAAAGCAAAAAAATGTTTTTTTTCCTTGTGATGAGAACTCTTAGGATTTAATCTCTTAACAACTTTCAGATATACCATACAGCAGTATTAACTATAGTCATCATGTTGTACATTACATCACTAGTACTTATTTATCTTATAACTGGAAGTTTGTAACTTTTGACACCTTTATCCAATTCCCCCTCCCCACATTCCCCACCTCTGGTAACCACAAATCTGATCTCTTTTTCTGAGTTTGGTTTAGTTTATTTTTTTCATATTCCACATACAAGTGAGATCATTCAATATTTGTCTCTATCTGACTTATTTCACTTGGCATGATGCCCTCAAGGTCCACCCTTGTTGTCACAAATGGCAAGATTTTCTCCTTTTTTATGATCGAATAGTATTCCATTATATATACATATACCACAAATTCTTTCTCCATTCATCTGTCAATGGACACTGAGGTTATTTCCATGTCTTGGCTATTGTAAATAATGCTGCTACGAGCATGGGGGTGCAGGAATCTCTTTGACGTAGTGTTTTTGTGTCCTTCCGATATATTCCCAGAAGTGGAATTGCTGGATCATATGGTAGTTCTATTTTTAATTTTTTGAGGAAGCTCCATACTGTTTTCCATAGTCTCTGTACCAATTTACAGTCTCACCAACCGTGTACAAGAGTTCACTTTTATCCACATCCTTGTCAGCATTTGCTGTCTCTTGTCTTTTTGATAATAGCCATTCTTACAGGCGTGAAGTGATATCTCATTACGGTTTTGATTTGCATTTCTCTGATGATTAGTAATGTTGAGCACTTTTTCACGTACCTGTTGGCCATTCATATATCTTCTTTGTAAAAATGTCTATTCCTGTCTTGTGCCCATTTTTTAATTGGATTATTTGGTTTTTTGCTATGGAGTTGTATGAGTCTTTATATATTTTTGATATTAAACCCTTACCAGATATATGGTTTGCGAATATTTTTTCCCATTCTGCAGGTTGCCTTTTCATTTTGTTGGTCTTTTCTTTTGCTATACAGAAGATTCTTACTTTAATGTAGTCCCACTTTATTTTTTATTTTGTTGCTTGTGGTCCTCTTGCTCTGATTACTGCTATACCAAGTGTGATTTAGCCCCAAATAGATATATGTTTGTGTATCTTTTCCCTTATATACAAGTTATTACAAAAGTCCCTTTACTACTTCTTCTGAAACATCTTTCTAATTTCAACCTCACTGTCACTACTTTTCTTCAGTCCTCATGTGTTAACTGTACTATATCAACAGCGAGACTGAATATACCAATGAACAATGGCCAGGCCATGCATAAAAGCAGAACTCTGTCTCACAGCCTGCAGCAACCTACCCAGGAAACCAACCCCCTTAACTATAGTAAACAGCCTGGTAGCCAGGCTGCTATAGGTCAGACTCGTAGGAAATTAAAACACTATCGCTAGTAACAATCCAGGAAGCTAAACAATAACTTTTATAACAATTGGCCCAAAATGGCCAGGACTTGATTACTAACTGTTTCTCTAATTTCTGTTCTTTTAACATAGGACAAACCAGAGAAAGCCAAATATGCACCCCTAATCAATCACACAGGATTTCCCACTTCCGGTTAGCCTATCTCCGGCTTCCCCATGCCAATAGCCTCCAATCAGGGTGTACACAAAAACTTTCCTTTTTTTCATTATAAAACTTTCCCACTCCTCCACCTGCCTTTAAGCCTCAGCCAAAATGCAAGTGACAGTGGCTGCCTCCCTTGCTATAGCAAGCTCTGAATAAATAAACGTTGCTTGTTATCATTTGGTTGGTCTTCTCTTATTTCCACATAACAAGGTCCTGACTAGTCTCTGCCCAGAGTCTGAATACTTCTAATCAATTTCACTCTACAATTAGAATGACATTCCAAAACTCAGAACCTGTATTGTCAGTGATCTGCATATTTTTCAGTGGCTCCCCACTGCCTTAGGAACTGAGCTTAAGCTCAGTTCTTAAACTGAGCGCATGAGGCGCCAACCTCAACTCTTACCATTCCCTTGAATAAAACACCTTGCTGATCTCATGACACACCGAACACTATCATTCCTCCAATTGTTTGAAAAAACTGGTGTCATTTCCTTTAATGAGTTTGCCTGCTTTATCCACCTGTTTAACTCCTTTCCTGCCTTTCAAGACTGGTTTAACCATCTTCTTAAAGAATCTTACATTACCTTCAAGCCTTATTTGATTTTTTTCTGTTCTATATGCTAATAATTCCCTGAGGTTGCTTCTACTTAGCATTTATTAAGATCATACTCTTTTTATATACTTTTATATATCTTCTGCTAAACTGTGAATCTTGAGTGTGAGGTTTCAATCTTAACAATTTTCTATCCACAGACATTAGACAAATTCCTAGAACATAGTAGGCCCTCAGGAAATAATATTAGTTATTTGATTTGTGGTCTTGACTTGCTTTTTACCCATATAAAGTATTTACTAATTAATACCCAATGAATCTAAAGTATTAGTATTGTTTTTCAATATAAAATGCTTATAGTTTTTGATCATCATCATCAATAATCATGTATTTCCTTCTTGATGGGCAGCATCAAAAAGACCTAAGAGAAACAATGCAGTAAATATGTCCTATAGGTTTTGTTGAATATTGGTCATATCTCAAGAGTCTCCTCCTATTTTCTCAGGGTGCAAGATTTCTCAGACTCTCAGCCACATCCTCTGGCTTGGCTGCCACTGAGCACAGTTTGGGCTCATGTAGTTTTTCTGCCTGGGGTGTGCTAGAGAGGTTTGCCTAGTAGGGCTGGACCTTCTTGCTTTGCTCTCTCTTTATGATCATACCAAAATGCCTCATGACCTCACTTCTTGGCTTCTCCCATGACTTCCGAATTGAATGAGGCATCCACCATAGGGCATGTGGCCTGGGCTTCCTGAGTAACTAAAGGAGGACTAGAACACACATATTAGAAGTGAAGTGGAGATTTTTCCCCATGGGGAAACTTGGACCATTGAGAAAGAAGTTTAGAGAGATTGGGGCAAATAAATTCACTCGTTTTCCTTCCTACCATTGGCTATAACACGTTGCTGAGATATGTCCTATGTTGTAGAGCGGGCGTACCTGCTGAACAACTAGCTGTGTGGCTTTGTAGTTACTGGTGAGTTTGATAAAGTATCACTTGCATTGTTTTCCATTCTTTTCTGTTTTACCTTCCACTTTCCTCATTCTTGCTGCTTTGAGATTGTACCTCCTAAATCAAAGACTAGCAATTATCCTTGCCTCAGGTTTTGTTTTCTAGGGATCAAGGTTTAAAATAGGATGGATATAAATGCTAGCCTTCCAGAAGAGCTTATGATTTAAGTGAATGAAAAATATTGTGTAACCAGTAGTAACAGAAATCTTGTCTTTGTCCAAGTGGAGTTTTTAGTCACTTTATACTGTTACACAAAGATCCACTGGGATGCTAAAGTTAAAATGCCAAGAATTTGTGAATATATTCATTATTCTATGCATAGCCTGTGCTGAGATAGTGAAAAATCTCAATAGGTGTCTGCATAGAAAAGTAAAGCTAGTAACGTGTTTATATTAAATAACAAATTTAGATGGCTATTTATTCCAAATATATTTGGACTGGGTTCAAAGGATAGAAAACTCAGTGATCCCTGATCTTGTGAGCCAAATGTTGGTATCCTAGACAGGGTCTGAGAACGTGAGCCATGTGCAAATCACACTTCCCACTTGCCCTTTTCTCTATTAGTCCTTGAGAACCTCTGACTTAAAGGCTTTGAGGAAAAACATGAACAAAAGGTATAATCAAATACAGAAAAGCACACATTTGCTGTAATTGATGCCTGACAAAGCCTTAAACCATACGTGAACATCAGAGACATATGTTCGCCACAGTAGGAGTAAATAGGCCTGCTAGTGCACGGCCCGTGAAGCCAGGGATCCTGTGGAGTCTTTTGAAAGTTCTATATGGAAAGGGAGGTGTTCATCGCATCTAAATATGTGCACTGGTTGCTTCTTATTTTTTTAAATAGAAAACCCATCATTTCTACAAGAGTAGGCTGTTTATCAATATTGGCACTCTGGAGGCACCTTAATCTACTTGAAAATGGCATTGAATTTGATGTCATGATATGCTTTCAAAAGAGTATCTCTGCACACAGAGAAAGGTTGCAGTTCAGCAATCCTAGCTTCATGTGACAGGAGACAGAGTTTAACTGAATTGTGGAAATGAGGCTGTGCATGGCTGCCTGAGCTCTCTGCTGTCAGCGTGAGGTGTACCAAGAGGAGAGAAGAAACAAAGGTTCTTCGCTAGATGTGAATAAAGACTTCAAAATGGGTGATAAACTTGTAACTTTTTAAGGCAATGATCCATAGGATTCCAAGCCATTTTTCAAAGTTAAAAAAAATTCTGAGTAAAGAGACTCTTCTATTCAAAATTAGATTGAATATTTTAATACAATGTTTCTACTTAGAGTACTAGCATGCTTTTAAAACATATTTGAAAGAGCAATTTTTTTGTTTGTTTGTTTGTTTTTCTACAACTCTTGACCAATGACCTGTATGCTCATTTTGGAAAAGACGGTTTGCTTAGTCTGCCATAGGACACAGAGTATTCATACCAATTTCATGGTTAATTACTTCTCTAGGGGGCCAGCCCTGTGGCTTAGCAGTTAAGCTCCACTCCGCTAAGTGAGTGGTCCACTACTGGCAGCCCCGATTCGGATCCTGGGCGCGCACCAGCACACCACTTGTCCAGCCATGCTGAGGCGGTGTCCCGCATACAGCAACTAGCAGGATGTGCAACTATGACATACAACTGTCTACTGGGGCCTTGGGGAGAAAAAGGGAAAAAAAGGAAGAAGATTGGCAATAGATGTTAGCTCCTCTTCCTCAGCAAAAAGAGGAGGATTGGCATGGATGTTAGCTCAGGGCTGATCTTCCTCACACACACACACAAAATTACTTCTCTAACATAGTTTTTCATAGCGACTTTAGTTGAGGGATTTTTAAAATTTATTCCTCTATGTCAAAACGTAAAATATACTGCGAATGTCCTTTGTTATCTGGCGAGAAACATAGTATAGGTACTATATCTGAACAAAAAACGCTCTAGAAATTAAGTGAAAATCTATGGCTAAAAAAATAAATCAAATTGTTTACATGCTTTCTTGGAGGTAGTATGAGGCTTAAAGCTTTCAAGGACTGGAATAAACACTATTTGATAAACTATAGCATCTAAAGTAAGTCACTTCAATATGTTCTTCAAGTTTGCTTTATGTTACATATTTTAGAATAAATAATACAATTAATTAGCACAGCATATAAGATCTATCAGAACCAGACTCCAAATTGCATTCCCACATTCATCTCTCTCAACCACGTACCCAGTTCTTTGGCCAAATCACTGATCCCCAAATTCACACAGGGTTTTCTTCATCTTGGCCTTGTTTATGCTGCTCTGTTCACACCATCTTCCACTCTTCTTTCCTCATCTACCTTGTCCCTTTTTCCATCTAGCAACCTTCTACTCATTTTTCAAGGTGACACCTTTTGTCTAACTTTCTATCAGCCGCCTTCTTATTCCCACAAACGTATACCATTTAAATTTTAATTATGCCTTTACTTTAGCCTTTATCATGTTGTATTGTTACTACACGCTACTGAGTTATTTTTCCTGAGCTCTTTGTGGAAAAATAATTGAATCTTGATCATCTTTGTTTACCTGGCTCCTAGTACAGGGCTTAGCACGTGGTTATAGTGCAGTAAATATTGTTGGATTGATGAAGATAAACTTCTCTTGCATGTCTTTTTAGTAGATATTTTCTAAAAGTATAGTGAACTCATATTTTCAAAAGAGTCTCTTGTAAATGATTCTCTCTGGGCACGTCTGAGAAGATTTTTAGTTTTCCTCACATAAATGATGGCTTAATTGAATATAAAATTCTAGGGTTACAATATTTTCCTTCCAAATTCTAGAAGTAGCAATCTTTTTCTGATAACTAGGAGAAATTATAGATCAAACGTTGCTCTTGCCACTTTCAGCCAATATCCTTTTCTTTTTCAAATTGTTGTCACTTTTCAGCCCAAATGCTTTATTCTTGTCATTCACTTGGCCATAGTTTGCTCTGATGGCCTCTCTGTCCATTGATCATTTCTGTGATTTTTCTCATTAAATTATTCCAGTCATAGTCCTCAATCAAAGTCTTCTTTAAACAAATTACACATTTTTCTTTATTGTGTATCTCTACTTGGAATAAATACCCTGTAGAAATAATATGATTTTTGAGGGCTCAGGACTATGTGTAAGTTTTCTTTCTGGAAAACAAAATACCTGAGCCAGAGGTCTGCATATAATTGTCCTTCAGAACAAAATTCTGCAATAAATCAATAAATGATTGAACAATGGTTTGCCAATCACTCACCTTTTCTATTCTCAATTTTTAAAACACTGAAATAAAATTAGTAATAGCAAAATTTTTCCATTAACATCACACATCTCTTTAATAAAACATACTTGGTTATGCTGAATAACTGTATTTATATATTGTTGAATTGATGCAGAAACACAATAGGTCATCACCAACCTCTTTTTAATCGATGGCTTGACGTGCCAATCAAAATCCTTGTCTGATTTCTTGGTTTGAAAAGGTTTAATTTATTAGAGTTCTGCTAGCCTGAAAGAATACTTTTTCCCATCCCCAGTACCTGCCTTGCTGGCATCCTAAACAGGTAAAATATATAACTCCTGTAACAGGAAAATGGTTTTTATAGTGGTAATATGAAATGCAGGCCTGTGGAATCAGGCATATCTTGATTTCACATTTGCTTCTTAGTAGCTCTATGATGAAGATGTTAATCCCATTTTTCTTATCTGTAAAATGGAATGTACCTTCCTCATCGGGTTGTTGTTAGAATTTAATTTTAATATGTAAGTAAAGGATTTGGCATGGTTTAGTTTCGGCCCTAAACATGACTTGACCTAGAAGAAAGCAAAATGTTTAGAATTAACTTTTTTTAATAAATTCACTTTCAATTGAAAGATTAAATAAAAATAGTTAGAGGAAACTATAAAGTCCTTGTCTTTTGTTAAAAAAAAGACTTAAATTTTTAAGCATTTTTGAAGAAATTTCATAGAAAACAAGTAGTTTTATCTCTCTACTTGCTGCAGCCCTTTAGGGCAGGCTTAAGATGTGTTATAGGAAGGAATCTAAGATCCTTCAGGAGAGCTCAAAAAAGAAGGCTGAATAACTTCGCAAATTGGGTGAAATCTAATTGTATTTCTCTGTTTTACTAAATGAGCTGTTTGCTTCCCCCCATCCTTTGCCATCCTCCCCCACACTTAGGGGCATTTCCAGTGATTTGGCAATTTGTTAGTAATAGGGAGAATAATATATAATCAAAACTTGATTTCATGCCTGATTTGATTACGGGGTACTGATTAAACCAATGCTAGCAAATTCCATTTAATTTGGTGATTAGGAGAGGGGTGTTTTCCCCTATATCTTTGAAAGATCAATCACTGTAGGTAAAACTCTCTGTCCTTCATGATGGGGATGCCTGAATCAAGCATTAAATAATGTATTCATTCTTTTAAAGGTACATTTATTAACAGGCTTTTAGGTTTTCCAGAGAAACTGAGACTCGAGCTTCCCGGGTAAATGAAAGCTAAGTGATCGCCCTGTCTCTTGGGTTTAATGACATTTATTACTTCAGAGTCTTGACAAGTCCCATTATTACATTTCACTTTTTGAAAAGTGGCAGTATGCTAAGCTTAGTACCTGACATAGCATTAGATATTTTGCCCAGTAGGTTTACAAGTTAATTCATTAAAGCAAATCATTTTCATTAGAACGCTGGCCTCATGTGTTACTACTAGAACTAAACTAAATCATTTTATTCTGTCCATTATGGTAAGTGATACATCTGATACATTTATTAAGTTAAAGTGTTCTCTCAAATTCTCATGTTCAATTATTCTTGTAACCACTCACCATGCCGATGGCTCTCTCAGGAATCATTACCTATAAGAGTGCTATAAGAGTAATTCCAGACTTTGTTTCCTGGTATTTATGTCCCTCCAGTTTGATCTCAGCCTACTTTTCCAACCTCATCACCTACTATTCTGTACTCAAATCTTCCACAGCAATCAGGCTGCCCTCTTCAGATGGAAGGTCTAATAGGAACACTGCAGCCTGCCCAATCCTTCTTCACATCCTCTTTGTTTAGGCAAACTTTACCCTTCCTTCATGATCAGATCCAATCCCACCTCTTTCATGACGAGTTTCCCTTCTCTGTCTTGCCTGTACCTCTCCTTTGCACAGAATGATATGTTCAGCTGATGGTAGCCCTTTACCTTTGTTCTTACTGTGCTGTTAACAGATATCGTTATGCTCACTTCTCAGGTGACTATTCCTTGAACTTCTCATTTGATTTTTTACATTGTGTAAGGTTATAAACTACTCTGTTGTAGTTTTCCCTATCCACCCAAAATTTAGCCACGAATGCATAGAGAGCAGTACCCACAGTAAAAATGTCTCAGTACTTGTATATCGTATTTTCCTTGGAGTCAAAGCAGTGGTAATGCATCTCTACCAAAGGCACTCAATAAATCAGCTCTATGTCCTTGCATTGCTTATTGGTCACTCATCTTTGAATCCACTGAGGTAATGACATGCCTTAGACTATAATTCCTTCCAGCCACATTTTCTGTAATTTTGGTAATGTTCCCAAGAAAAGTGACATTTTTAAAATCCCTAACATGTATGGAGACTTCCATAAATCCCTAATTTCCAATTATGGTGCAAAAGTGTTAAAGAAATTGGAAAATATTGATTAACATGAAGCCACAGTTGAGTAAACAGTAGAGATTCCATGTCTTACTGAATCAGAGAAAGCTCAACCTAGTGCTTATTGGCTGAGTGCTGGTGGTGTGGTGCATGGAAATCTTTGACCAAGAATATGTGTAACAGTTTTATTCACTAGCTTTCATTGGCTGAGAGCACAGGACAGGAATAAAATGTATATTAGTAGCATAATTAATAGATTAGTACATATTTATGTACTATATATGTGTGTAGGTATATACACATACATATATATTAAATGTTTCAGAGAAAAATAACATTACAATAAAATAATCCCCCCAGGATACTGGAAAAATAGGTTATGCTTATATTAAAAATTAAAGGCACAAAATATATGAGTAAATATAATAAATTCAGTTATATAAAACAGATGATTTGCTACTTCAATGATTCTCATGAATATTCAATGTAATTCTGATAATACTTATTAACACATTTGCCACATTTTAGGAACCAAAGATCACAAAACACTGGGCATTCAATGCTCACAATATTGAGGAAAAGAGATGTGGCATTATAGAACTATAAAATAATGTTGGTGCTTAAGCTCACATACTGTGTATACTATTGTGATGATGTTTTAATGAGTGAATTTTGCTAGGCTACAGTTCCTAGTTATTCAATCAAACACTAAGCTAGGTGTTACTCTGAAGGTATTTCCATAGGTGTATTTAAAATTTATAATCAGTTGACTTAACATAGAATAGATTTTCCCAGGTAATCTGGCTGGGCCTGATTTTATCATCTGAAAAGCTTTAAGAACAGAGCTGAGGCTTCCCTGGTGAAGAAGAAATTCCACCTGTGGACCGTAGTTTCCCCTATGGCCAGCAGAGTTCCAGTCTGCCTTTCCTGACAGCCTGCCTCAAGTATTTCGGATTTCCAACCACTCCCCCATAACCCTGCAAGCCAACTCCCCGTAGTAGATCTCTTAATTTATATCTCCTGCTGATCTGTTTCTATGGTTGAAGCTTGACTAATTGAAATATGCACACTCAGTGTGTGTGCACAAATATGTACATATGTAGGTTTACACATGCGCACAAACACACACTCAGATGTATTAATATAAAAAGTGAGCATATAATCCACCTCCCCCCCTAAAATAAAGTGACATTTTATTGTTTTTTTTTATGCTGAGAATGAAAGGGTAGGCAGCAATCAGCCAGGTGAAGGGGATGGGGGCTGGACAGAGTGTTGCAAGCTCATGAAACAGCCAGTGCAAAGGTCTGGAGCTCAGAACGTGTAGGGTGCTGTCTAGGAATGTAAGACTGATATGAAGCCAAGAGTACAAGTTGCAGAGGGGCAAGAGACTAGACTGGTACTGGCCAGGTCCAGGTGAATTTAGCCCTGCTGAAAAATTTGTATTTTAACCCAGGGTAATGTAATTAAATCCTGGATCTACCCCTTCTGGGATCTGTGACCTTGGGCTAATCTCTTTGCTTTGGTAGTACCAGAACTGTATTGGTTTTGCCTTGAGTATTAGCTTTCTCTCCAACACTTTTAAAAATACATAAAGAGGTGACTTGTTTTCTAAAGGCCTGCACATAGGAAGTGCACCCAGGAAAGCTGGTTGATTGATGAGTATCCAGGGCTCTGTAGCAAAGGAGGATAGCATCTCAGCCTTGTTATCGAGGTATACAAAAGCTGGCTCAGACCCACGCCCATCACCGTGTGCTGGCAGCTGAGAGCACTGCAAAGGCAACAATCAGGATGGAAAATTCTCCTTTCCAAGTTCCTGAAACCTCCAGTTCAAGGTGGTACTGGTGGCCTATTATTCCCTGGAGCTCTAGTAATATGGAAGAGTTCTGTTTGCGCAATTCTAGGCAAGAGAAGTATGTTTTCTCTTGATGAAAGGGATAGATTATGATTAGATGGCTATCTCCTTAGTGGTTTTTTTATGGAGATGTAGTTCACATATAACATTAGTTTCAGGTGTACAACATAGTGAGTCGATATTTGTATATTTTACAAAATTATTAACACAATAAATCTAGTTAATATCCCTCACCATACATAGATAACAAATTTTTTTATTGCGACGAGAACTTTTAAGACCTACTCTCTTAGCAAGTTTCAAATATGCAATACAGTATTATTAACTATAGTCATCATGCTGTACATTACATCCCCAAGACTTATTTATATTATAACTGGAAGTTTCTACCTTTTGATCCCCTTCACCCATTTCACTCACCGTCCACCCCTCCCTCTGGCAACCACCAATCTGTTCTCTGTATCTATGAGCTAAGTTTTTTGTTTTTCAGGGTTTTTTTTTCCCAGATTTCACATACAAGTGAGATCAAACAGTATTTGTTTTTCTCAGTCTGACTTATTTCACTTAGCATAATGCACTCAAGGTCCATCTACATTGTTGCAAATGGCAAGATTTCCTTGTTTTTATGGCTGAGTAATATTCCATTGTATATACACACCACACTTTCTTTAGCCATTCATCCGTTAATGAATACTTAGGATGTTTTCATGTCTTGGCTACTGTAAATAATGCTGCAATGAATATGGAAGTGCATACATCTTTTCGAGTTAGTGTTTTCATTTTCTTCAGATAAATACCCACAAATGAATTGCTGGATCTTATGGTAGTTCTATTTTTAACCTTTTGAGGACGCTCCATACTGTTTTCCATAGTGATTGCACCAATTTACATTCCCACTAACAGTGCACAAGTGTTCCCTATTCTCCATATCCTCTCTAACACTTGTTATTGCTTGTCTTTTTGATAATAGCCATTCTAACAGGTGTGAGGTGATATCTCATTGTGGTTTTGATTTGCATTTCCTTGATGATTAGTGACATTGAGCACCTTTTCATGTACCTGTTGACCATTTGTATGTCTTTTTGGAAAAATCTCTATTCAAGTCCTTTGCCCATTTTTAATAGGATTTTTTTTTTTTTTTTTTTTGCTATTAAGTTGTATGAGTTCCTTGTGTATTTTGCATATTAACCCCTTGTCAGATATATGAGTTGCAAATATTTTTTCCCATTCAGTACGTTACCTTTCCATTTTGTTGATGATTTCCTTTGTTAGGCAGAGGGTGACACTTTAAAGAGCAAAATCAAGGGACACAGGAGTAAACCATGACTGTCCAAGACAGACTGGATAAATCTGATTATCCTGTACTAAAAAGAAAGACAAAACGCTCATGGGATCAAAGAAGGCTTTAAATGGTCCTTAATTCTCCTAAATTGAAAACAAATATCTTCAGACTTTCAAAACATTCATGACCCTAAAAGGTTAAGAATCACTGAATTTTCTTCTCTTGTCCTCTGAAAATGCCTTTACCACATTATCCTATATTGGACTCAGTTCCATCATGGTCCCCATTTTGTGATGTACCTGTTATATACTCTAAAGATTCCATGTGCTTCTTTGTTCTCTAATCCCAAGGGGGTCATTCATTCAGTGCCAAATATTTAATTAGCACATATATTGTAACACACACTTTTCTATACCCTGGAATATGAAGGTGAATAAGATTTAAGTCATTGCAGAATTTACTGGCTAATGAGAGTGTAAACAAAAACAGAAAATTTGTATTTCTCATAATCCTCTGATATTCCACATACTTATTATCAGATTAATAAAACCACTGAAAATAGTGAGAACAGTGGTCTCAATTTGGACTCTCAAAATGGACAGTATTATTGGTCATATGGTCTTAAGCTTCGTTACCTTAATAGTCACTTTTCTTTCTGATCTTTATAATTCTACTACTCATTTGCTGCACGTAGATCTCTGTGTGTCTTGGCTTGGCCTGACTGTGATATTTTCCATATAGAAGGATTCCCATATTTACTTATGATAACATGTTTCCATAAGTCTGTTCAGTTATTAGTATGTACTCTCAACATATTCAGCAAGTTGGGTTGTGGGGGGCGATATTTATTTTGTCTGTGGATTTTCCTGGAGGAAACCGTCAGGTACACCACAACCTTCCATCTACCCCTTGCCGTTCCTATAATTGCAGAAATGTTTCTCTGTAGTCACTTCAGTTTCCCAATTTTCATCACCCATGTATATGTAGGCTTGGTTATCCAAAGTGACCTCTCAGAAGGTTTTAAGTCCTTAAGTTCACCCCAACTTTGAGCAATACATTCACCAAACATAGTCCATGCTTCTGGGCTATAATTTGCAAATAACTTTTTCTGATCTAAAAATAGATGCTGGTCTTCTACTCTTGATTTTTGATTGCACGTTTGATTCACACAATGATCGTGTGATTTAAGGAAGAGACATAGTTCTACTAAATAAAGACAGACTTCTACTAAAAACTGCCTGTATTTTATGTATTATATCAAGTTGGTATACCAAGGTGTCTGCATTTTAAGCCAATAACATACCAATTTTGGACTGCCTGGTGATTCCTCATTGCCCATTCTTCTGCAACTTTGCCATTACTGTGGTATATCTGAATGGTAGAGAGATATATCTTTGGTTTGTCTTCTCAGGTTTTTAAACAATTCTGAAAGGAAGTCCTTGAAACAGAGGATAAAAACTGTTACTGAATGCAACATGAAATTTAAAGAATATATGTAACCTAAAAGTACCAAATTCCTCTAGGTAGAAACTATCAACAGAATGGGACTCTTTTATGATTTATACTGCCGAGCCTAAGGCAGCATTCTTTATAATTTTTAAGGGAACTGGAGTCAAAGACAATGACAGTACATAAAGCAATGTGAAATGTGCATACCAATTTCCAAGAAGACAATTTGGCCTTATAAATATTTTGCCAGACTTCAAATCACACAGTTCAACTTATATCTCTAATACTATGAAAATCGATGTGTATTTTAGAACTATCATCTTTAAATTCCTTAAGGAAACATAGCGTCCAAATCAATTTTGTGATTATCACCTACTTCTTTGTAAACTTGGAGTATATTCTCAGCATAATGTAAGTCATTGTACGTGAAAATTACAGCAACTCAAAACAATAAGACTTGTTTTAGGCAATAATGCTTTAAACGCTTTAAGTAGGTTGGTTCTGCTAGCTAACATAGATTACCATAATTAATGATATCTGTGCAGTTCATCCAAGGTATCATAATTTTATATTGTCCCATTCCTGAGAGTTTAGAAATTGCACCCATTTTTTGCAATCTCTTGTATAAAGAAAAAGTAGATTACATTTTCATAACAAACTGTTTTAGAAAATTTGTTTTTGTAAAAGATCTATTCCGTTGCTTTTTCAATATTTCTTAAATGACAAAGTATTTTTTTGTAAGAACACTAGAGAAAACTCTTGAAAGAACTCTTGAACAGAAATCTGAGCTTTCTTTCGAAGGCTACAGTTTATAGAGGGAAAATATGTGCTTGAGAAGCAAACAAAAACCACAACAAAATCTCTTTGAACCAAAAGACAAAATAAAAAAATATAATATGCAAGTCTTTTCATTTTCCAAAGTCCTTAAAAGTGATTCTTTAGTGTTATATTTTCTATAATTTATAAACCGTCTTTCTTCTATGAAAATAATACATTCTTATTTTTGCTTAAGTCATTGGTCTTTATCTTCCTCACCAGTTCCTCTTTCTTCCATCCAGAGGAATATATTCTGCAAGGTGAAAGGCATGTCCATCACTGCTATAATCTGACCCTTAATAAGGAAATTTTCAAACTTTCAAATATTGACCTCTATCTCCCATTTCAGACAAACCTTCAAATTAAATGGTTCCTAATAATTCTTTACAGTACAACGTCCAATTCATCTCAGTCTAAAATGTCCTTTTTCTTTCAATTCCCCTACCTGTTGGCAAGGGAATCTTTCTTAATAATTTCTCCCCCATCTCTTCACATATACAAATCTTACTAATGCTTAAAAGCCCAACATGCATTCAGTCATTTCAGGAAGGTTTTCTATGGTAATCTCCCCCCTTATTGGGGCATTAAAACATGGTGGGCTTTGGTTAAACAGACAGAACTGGATCCAAATGTTGATTCTGTCTCTTACCAACTTGTGACCTTGAACACATTTCTTAATTTTTATATTTTCAATTCCTTAGCCATTATAATGGGACAAAATATCTAACTCAAGTAGTTTTGTAAAGACTGGTTTAACTCTGCATGTATATAGGTGTGTGTACATATGTGTGTGTTTGCGTATGTGTTATGCACACTGTTCCTTGTATATAGACATAGCAAGAGTTCAATAAATTGTACCCACAATTGTTTCTCAGGCACTTCTTGTCTTTTTCACTCATTTAACCATTGATCGTGTACTTGGAGAGTGTAACACCACATTTATGGGCACTGTCCCAGTTCTCTCCACTTTGTAACTCTATGAGGTCAGTGTTTTACTTATTTTCAGTTCCTCACAACACCAACCAGAGAAGTTACTTAATAAATATCGCCTGACTTAAGTGGAATAAATGTCCTCCTCAACCTTTGCCTTGGATCATAAAATTTCATAGATGGCAGCACATTCTGATAATGTACTTGCTTCAATCACAGATTCATGGAAACTCAGAGATAATATCCCTAAATACTGATATCAGGAACATTCAAGAATAATTTCTGGTCAGCATATTGGCCTGATGTAGTATAAAAGTCTTTGGCTTATAGTTAGCATAAAGCCCCCATTCATTGCATATCAGCTCAGTGATTTTGGTCAAATGACATAAATTCTCTAAGCCTCCATTTTCTCCTCTAAAAAACGGAGACAATATAACACTGTTATCTCATAGAACCATGAAAACCAATCGAGAGATTATAGTTGATATCAAAGTATTTTTTTTTTCTTGGTGAGGAAGATTAGCCCTAAGCTAACCTCTGTTGCCAATCCTCCTCTTTTTTGCTGAGAAAGATTGGCCTTGGGCTAACAGCCGTGCCCATCTTCCTCTACTTTATATAGGATGCTGCCACAGCATGGCTTGATAAGCGGTGCGTAGGTCTGAGCCCAGGATCCGAACCTGCAAACCCTAGGCCACTGAAGCGGAGTGGGTGACCTTAACTGCTATGCCACCGGGCCAACCCCTCAAAGTATTTTATGAAACTACACTGGACATAAAAATGTTGTCATAGCACTTGTGCATAGACCTAAAGAAAATAAGATTTGATTTATGAGAGTGTAGCAGGTCCTATGGAAGGGCACAGGCTATTATAACTGAGAAGGAAAGGAGATGGCACCAGGTCCTGGAAGTCACAAGATGTTGGGAGAAATCAATAGAAAATAGACAAAAAAGGAAAAAGATGAATGTGAATAGTCACATTGAGATGAACAAAGTAGGAACAGAGAAAGTTGAAGGATAACCTGTTGAGGTCATTTACTAGATGGAAGGCATTTAGGTTCCCGAAAATCAATAAAGCCTTCTGTTTCAAGAACAATGAGAAGGATTTCTATGTGGCTAGAGAACCTTAGGGAAAAGATCTTCCTGACACCCAGCTATGCAAATCTGGTAACAATTTTCCCAATGCTAGGACAGGAAAGCTTAATATGTCAACCATGGAAATAATGTAGCATTTTGTGGTTTGCCATGTAAACTGAATATGTTATTTATTGGTGCAGAGTACTTACACATTAAGCATTACCTATGTATCATCGAATTCCCAAAAGAAACATTTATGAAACAAAAGAAAAATCTTAACAAGTTCATATAGCTTCAGGACCCAAAACAGAGTATGGAGATTTAGAGCAGTTCCTCAATTCTGAAGCAATGGCTATTATGCAGCACTTATTTTAAGCAAGCAATAATGAAAACTTGGTAGAAAATAAAACATAAAACCCAGAACTATTTTACATGGATGATTTTTAATACTCGTCAGCTAATAGATGTCAAGTACTACTAATTTGTGTGTGTGTGTGTGTGTGTGTGTGTGTGTGTGAGGAAGATCAGCCCTGAGCTAACATCTGTCACCAATCCTCCTCTTTTTGCTGAGGAAGATTGGCCCTGGGCTAACATCTGTGCCCATCCTCCTCTAATTTATATGGGATGCTGCCACAGCATGGCTTGACAAGCAATGTGTCAGTGCATGCCGGGGATCCGAACCCTGGGCCCTGCAGTGGAGCACGCGCACCCAACCGCTACGCCACAGGGCTGGCCCCAAGTACTACTATTTTTTTCACCAGAAAAGGAAAAAAAAAACTTCTGTGTGTTTTAAACAGAAATTTTTATATTCATTCACCTTTCCTCTATTTTGAAATATGTAGAAAACAATTTTATAATTCACTAAAAATAATTTCTAACAGTTCGACCAGTCCTTTTTGTCTTTTTCCCTACAACGTGGATCTTTTATTAAAGAAGATTGGGTGGCTTGATTTTCATTATGATGACTCCAAGTGAAATACTCCAAACAGCCTAACCAGAGGCCCCCCCCAAAATAAGAGGCTGTTGTGAAATGTGTGTATGAAATACACACCATGATTCATCAAAGTTTTCTGGTTTTGTTTAGAAAATTTCCATGATTGGATAAGAAGTATGGAAAAGCTCTTTAACAATAAGGCAAGGAATCAGCTGATCAGACTCACAGATAACTTAGAAGATAGCAAGGAGAAATAAAACTAAATCAACATTTGGTAAATAGAAACATGATCCTGTAGATAGAGATCTCATGTAAATGATTTTAAGTAAAAATTTAAACTGAGGTTGATTGAAAACCCACTTTGGAAAATGTATTAATCTATCTTTAGGCATTAAAATATCATCCAAAAAAAAGACATACAGAAATCACTCAAAAATCAAATGAAAGACATCAAAATGGGGAGGAACGAATATGTTGCAATTTTTCATAGAAAAATTCAGAGCAAAAAATGGTAGACATTAAAATATTGAGATCACATTTTATCAGCGTACCAGATACCCAAAGAATAGTTGCATACATCTAACGTAAACAGTAATATTGGTAAATTATTTTATTCCCAAAACACATAACTAGTTTTACCTAAGATATGTGTCGAATACTTAAAAACAGTGCATAACTCTTTTTTACATAGAGGAAAGCTGAAAATAATATTGCCCAGTGATGCTATCCCACCTTGCTACAAACTTTTTTTTTGGAGAGTGTATCCAAATTATATTGGTAGTAGTGTAAAAATAGCTGACTTTGCTTCTCAGAATAGAATCAATCTAATTATCTTCCATAATACATCAATAATAGTCTGTGTAGAAATTAAGATAATAATTTGTCCTTTATATTTCTGTCTTATTGATACAATGATCAAAGTGTCAGAACAGGGTGAACAGATTCAAGTATTTCAATTTCCAACAGTCCTAGTTAGGAGTCTCAAATTCATACCTCAAAATCAAAGGCCTATTTAAAAATAACTCAATTAGCACCATATGAGCAAAATTATAACCATATTTATCAATCAGTTAAATTAAAATCATGAACTAATTACAGATACTTATAGGTAAACGTTAAAAATATAAACTGGATTTCCATTGCCTCCTTACCAGAGAATTCCAATTTGCTAGTCTGGTATGGTAGCTCTATACCTCAATCCATTTATTTTACACCTTTGGTCTTGATTGATGATCTCTCACTTAATGTTATAGGGCACATTGCAGGATCAAACAGATTTCTGCTGCAAGTATCACCACTTCCCATTGTTACCACTGTACATAGATCTGGCTTTTCTAGATTTCCAACTCAGTTTTGTCCTCTGCTTTCAGGTGTCCTGTTTTTCTCCCCCCTTTTTTTGCCATGTCTTTTCTCTCTTACCTGATTTTCTTCAAACTCATCTGTTAGCACTTTATCTTTCATTCTCCTTCTGATGCTACTTCCCTCCATGCCCACATTTTCTTTCCCCACATTCTCTTCACATTTCAAGAATTCTGTGTTGTCTGCTCAAGTTCTTTCAGATGCTGCCCTTCTTCTCAGCTGGGTGGGAGGACTCTTTACCCTTCAGGAAACCTCTGACACAGCACTTCGAGAAGACAGACTGCCCATTGCCACCAGGACAGTAATTCTTGCTAGGCGTTAAAACGAATCTTTTATACTGCTTTCTGTTTCTTCAGTTTAAGGCAACTCCCGGTAGAATAAAAGCCAGGTATCAGATGGGGCAGCCCAAGGAAAGGCAGAAATTGAGGTCAGTGTATTCGAGTCGCGGCAATTACTCATATTTCTCCTCTGTAGTCTGTTCTTACCTTAGGTTCTCCTTGACATTCCCCTTGACAACAAGCTTTAGGAATGCATTGACACAGGGTCACGCACCCTGTTTTAGCTGTGGGAGGGGATGGGAATGGAGAAGATGGTAGTGAGGAGAAAGGGAATGCTGAAATAGTAACCTCTGGACAGAGTTGGCGAGCTCCTCAGTGGTACAGACGTCCTTGGTGTTTACTGAAATCTTGCACGTCTCAGGAAGACCTTCCTGGCTGCATAGTAGACTCTTGGGCAAGCTGAAGAGTGAGCATAAATTAGAATCCCCATTAGGAATGTTCCATATAGAGAACTGAGAATTAATAGAGGCATAAAAGAGGTGGGGAGACGGAAGAGGGGAGCAGATAAAACAATTGAAAGAGATAGCAGTGGCCGAGTATTCCAGTTGTTTACCCAAGACTGGACTGTTTCCTGATTACTAACACTATGTCCTGTGAGGGTCAGGATCACTCAGGGAGAGGTAACTCCGTTCACCTATTTGGAAATAAGATGCCTTTTTATGTCTCATAGGAAAAGAGTAGGTAAATGTTATAGGCCAAGACTTGAAAGAATGCTTATGTAGTGGAAAGAAAAAATGGGGAATGGTTTTAGCTCTGGTTTAGCAACTTACTAGTGTATGAGCTTAAAAAAACCAGTTAGCTCCAGACATCTTGAGTTTTCAAAAATAAAATAAAAATTCTTCATGATCTCAACTTCTGCATTTACATAAGAACTCACTGAGCATATTTGATAACAATGATAATTCATTTATTAATATTTTTTGTGCCAGGCACTGTGCTGACCCCTGCATACATTATCTCATTTCATATTCACAACAACCTAACAGTATTGTAAATTATTCCCATTTAAAACATAAATAAATAGCCTAGAGGAACAAAATAACTTGACCAATATTATCTATCTGATAGGTGATAATGCTGATATTTACAATTTGTCTTAGTCTAAAGCCCAGAATCTTAACCACAGGGTTATTTATCTTAAACTATGTTCCTCTCTTCCCCACAATTTTTTTTCAAAAAGCAATACTCTGTTGGCAATCAAATTATCCACCACATCATGCCCATGCAATCTAGATTTTTTTAACCACATTTTGGAGATAGATTTGGCTTTCATAAAAGCTGTTAACCAATTATCTCTGATAGAATTATACTTATATTATTTATATGTTATCTGATGGAGTTATGTTTAGAAGGATGTGAGACTGAAGAGGCTGCAGCTATTTTGCCACCATGAAGCTAGACCTTGAGTAGGATAGGAAGAAGAGCTAAGATGGACAGAAAGAAATTAGATCTTAATGGTACTGTGTGAGAACCGACATCAAGTTGCATCTGAGGCCAAATCTTCCCCTAGATATTTCAGTCACATCAGCCAGGTCATTTGGGGTATCCTGCAACTTGCAGCAGAAATGGTCATGGCTGACTTTTCCTCTCCAGGTTATAAACAGTAGACATATAGTAGTCCCAAACTGGAAACAACACAAATGTCCATCAACTGGAAAGTGGATAAACAAATTATAGTCTATCCATATAATGGAATTCACACATACAATAAAATACATGAACATCAAATACTTTGTTACTTGAAAGAAACCAGACAGAAAAAAGAAAATACTGTAAGAATCTGTTTGTATGAAAAATCAGCAAGTGGCTGCTCTCAGAAGTGATAGGGGAATTGATTTGAAATGGACATGAAGGAATGTTTTGGATTGATGGAAAATTTTATATCTTGTTTTGGGTGGTAGTTTATGGGAATAGTCAATTCTCAAAACTCATTAAATTACTCACTTAAGATTTATGCATTTTATTGTATATTAATTATATGTCAATTACAAAAGCTTATATTTTATTCTCCTGCTTATATTAGTAATATCTATAGCTATCCAATATAGTAGCTATTAGCCACATGTGGCTATGTAATTTAAAATTAAACTAGTTAAAATTAAGTAAAATTAAAAATTCATTTCCTTAGTTGCACTAGCTATATTTCAAATGCTCACTAAGCACATACAGCTAGTGGCTACTTTATTGGTGAGTGCAGATACAGAACATTCCCATCATTGCAGAATGTTCTACTGGGCAATGTTAATCTAATAGAATGCCCATACTCAGTGTTTGAGCAATAACCATTATCTATTGTTGATTGATTTAGTTGATTCCACTGGTCCTTCTGACTACCATTTTATTTCTTTTCTCTTTTTTATTGACAAAATTTCCCACTATGTTTGCAAGTCTATCATCCTTCATTTCCTCCTTCATTTTATTCTTAGCTTACCTCAATTTGACTTCTGTTCTTACTCTCTTCAGAAAAGGTAATCACAAAGGTTACTAGCGGGCAACTAACAGACTCATTCTACTGGCAATTACAGCATCCTTTAGTAGTTACCACTCTCCTTTTCAAAACTCTGCTTTTCTTAGTTATCTGTAATTCTCACCATCTGCTTTTTTTTCTCTATCTCTGATTTCTCCTTCTGTTTTGTTAATTCTTCATCCTATTTCAGCCTTATCCAGACTTTGTTAGAATTCTCTAACACTCAATATTACTTACTCCAAATAATTTTTCTAAACATGAAATACTTTCTTCAATGGGAACATTACCCAAAATCATAAACAAATAAAATAGACCCTTCAGAAGTGCTCTGGTTGATACAACGATGAGGTACCCAGAGGGCTTACATCCCCACTTCAACCACAGCCTTGACTTTAAACCAACGGATCTCTTCCACTCTCAAATCACAATTAGCACAGGCTCATTGTGACTGATTACTCTCTTGTCCAAATTGGCACTTGAGTGTTAGTTCCATCTCTTCAACTGGACATTTCTTTCTACTTTTAATAACCAGTACCTTCTGAAACTGGCCGTGTCCTAACGCAAATTCATAATCTTCTTTTGCTAAATGAATTCCCATCTGGCTTCCCTATTTTTTCTCTCTCCTTAATAATTTATTCCTACCTATCTATCAGTAACAATCTTATGTACCCTCTTCTTTGATGTCTTCCTTGATCACTTGGATCATCATTATACTTTCCATTCTCTCAACAATAGCAGAACCTGTTTTGGAATCATATGTGGCCATTGAATCATATCTTGTCTTAATTTGCAATTAAATGTTACTGTGTGATTACAAAAAAACAATGTATCTAAATGAGCAGCTACCTGAATTGTGATACATACCAAAAATGTTAGCTGTCATTATTATGTATATATCCTATGCGGAAACCTAGATAATAAGGCCCTTAATAATAGAAAAGTGTAACCAATAATTTTAGTATACACCAACAGTGCCTGACAGCGTTTTATATACATATTGTTTATCTGTACAGCACATATTGATTAAAGATAATACTTTGTTCTACACATATCGGCAATCGCTAAACTTCAAAGATTTTAATTACAACATATGCAAACAATTTGAATGCAAATAGGAACAATAGAGTATAATCCTCTGCTAGATGAAAGAGGAATGTAAAGAAAATCAGCTCTGAATTTCTTAACATCAATGCCTGTTGTTTATTTGATGTTTAACTTCCATGTAAACAATATTTAAAAGAAAACATAAGAGCTCATTGTCAAATCAAACATACTTTCTTGAAACAAAGAGCTAGAACACAATGATGCAAGTTGCAGCTCATTCTACAAGCCAACTGCGTGGAGCAGCCTTCTCTCTCCCCTTTGGCAGATGGTACTCGTTATGATTGCTCTCAAATGAGAGAGTGGTTTGAAGTAGGCTTGTATTTACAATTATGGCTCTCGCATAAGGAGGTTTACTAGGGTTCTAAAGCTAATTAGCTCTGTCCACATATCAATATTTTTTGTTCCTCTAGCTCACAACCATTTTGGCAATCATGGTGAGAGGACAGCCCAGGGAAAGGGCAGAGAAAAACTGAGGATATAGATAAGTTATAACGTGTTATTCTTTTTTCAAATATTAGGTTAAAAGGATAATCTTACAAGCATTGCTGTGGTTACAAAAACTCATGAGGCATAAGACAATTCAAGATATAGGGAGATCTGAATATTTCTACATGAGAAATAAAGAGGTAAAACATCAATTTCGAACCTATGCTTTTGTCTGTATTATTCTGACACAGCCACAGTAGAGAGGAGGTTTGAAGTGACGTACGTCTATTGATGGCTCCTTGAGAACAAAATGATGGAGCTCAGCTGGGAAGGTTTTGACTGATGATGTATCCGGCTGAGGAATCTTTTTTTTTTTTTTCCAGTTTTTTAAAAAGAACACAAATATACCAAGAAGTATTGTTATTGTAAAATCCTGAGAGTGTGAGGACAGGGAAAATAAGTGGAGACTGACTTAAGTTTCACAAATGGGAGCAGGATTCCTGAGCAAAGTTAAGCTGGTAAGCCAATCACCATCCATCTCCATACAGAGCAAAATTCAATCAAAAGCAAAAGTACATTAAAAAGTAAGTTGCTACATGTTATTGATTTTTAATAGTTGCCATACAAATAAAATCTCCATAATCAAGATGCAGTGGACATATCCTCTGGCAGGCTCACAAAAAGAAAAGAGTCTCAAACAAGCCATTTATTTTAATAAAAGTAAGGAACTTGGCCTTCTAAAGCTCAGTATTCCTCTCTCTCTTCTTGCATTTGCTAGACTGCGTTACTTAACCTTCATCGCTAACTCCAAAAAAAGAGTCACTACACTAAATTGTTAGTGCTTTGATTAACATTCACTACTTAGGAGAGGAAATGTAACAACAAATTCATCGTAATGAACATATTCTGTCTTACAACAGGTTTACATTTTCTTTATCTTAGAATTTCTTGAACTAAAGTGCTCTTTGGTACATCCAACAATAAATCCTCCTTTCTTCCTTCCTTCTGTTCTATGTTGATATTACTGAGAAACATTTTATTTCTGGATACATAGGCAACTCTTGATACTGTACCCTCAACACTTAGATACTATTCTGTTTCTTAATGTTACGATAAGTATCTTTTCATTAAGAAGGTAAAAATGTGATAATGCAAAAATGGATATTTTTTGATTGAGTGATGTTGTTCACTCTATTATTTAAATACCAAAACTGCAGGTAACAACTTCCACTAGTTAAGCAAAATTTTGAAATGTGTAAATCAAAGTGAATTTATTTACAGAGAAAATGACAGTAAATAGGAGAAAGTATATTTTATCCAACATTCATCAATATGTTAACTGAAGTTTAAAGGATTTTAGCAATATAAGGAATTGAAAATCTTTGTTGTAGAACTGAAATTTATCTCCTGAATACATCATAATTCTTAGTAATTTTCTTAAGACTATTACTCACCAGTCTTTAGCTTAGTCTACAGATACTCTGGTATTGCTGCAATATTCCTTAGTTGTAAAGAAGTGTTTCAAATAAGGACACGGGAAAGGTTTAGGAGAGTAAGAAGTTTAAAAAGTACAAACATTGTGATAAGGTGTATATTTGGAAAAAACAAATTTCAAAAAATTATGGTTTTGGTCAAGAGAATGCTTTATTTGGCACATTGATCAAACTGGACAGATTTAAGCTTTGAGATTAACAGAAAATGTTGTCCACAAAATTATTTCTAAAACTTAAAAAACAGTGAACTAAATGTCAGCATGAATTAAAAAGCTCTAACATAAATAATAGATAAAATCTAGACTTGTGAGACAGTCCTCAAACTAGGATTTGTAAGACTCAATCTGCATACTAAGCCAAGAAATTCCTGAAGCTATATTCTGCTTAATTTGGATAATTATCATACACCACTAATTTTTTAAATTAATTTTTTAGATATAGAGGGTTAAGTTCTTGTTTTAAACTTTAAAGACACCATGTATTAACATTTGGATTCAGCAATTCTTATTAATTTGGCCTCAGAATTTGACATGTAACATTTTTAATCTTATTCTATAATATTAAGTGCTATGCTCAATAGTCCTACAGACTCTATGATTACAGATTAACTGAATACGTCAAATCATCATTATATAATTTAATTCAGTTCCAAAATGTCTACAATTTCATCGTACTTTATTTAAAACACTTAAAAAGACACACGGACAGGGGCCGGCCCGGTGGCGCAAGCGGTTAAGTGCGCGCGCTCCGCTGCGGCGGCCTGGGGTTCGCTGGTTCGGATCCCGGGCGCGTACCGACACACTGCTTGGCAAGCCATGCTGTGGCGGCGTCCCATATAAAGTGGAGGAAGATGGGCACAGATGTTAGCCCAGGGCCGTCTTCCTCAGCAAAAAAAAAAAAAAAAAAGACACACGGACAATGCTTCTTGCTTTCTAAAATGTTAACATCTATGCATTTTTACGTATAAATAAATGCAATAGGAAATTGACTATTGCATTGCAGGAATGATCATTTCATAAGATATTATCAACTTGATACCAAAGTTATATTGTATCATTATTATGAGGTTATTGAGAAATAGCAAAGATCTGTGGTTAAATGTTTTGAATATTTTAACAGATGTACATAGGCCACAATAATTTATTTAATTAAATAACCTATTTAAGTAAGACATTGGAAGGGATTTTGTGAAGTAGTTGCTTAAATTTATTATTATTTTTTTTTCTGTAAAACGAGAGTCATAGACTAGAGGTTTCTGAAGGTTTTTTCTGATCTGGAAACTTTTGATTCTATGACTTTATCTTACATGTGTCTACACATCAGTCGAATCTCAAGCTGGGGGAAACATAGGCCAGTTTTGTGCATATGAAGCCTTCAAGTTTACCAGGTGGAGACGTTTGGGTCTACCAATGGTTTCCCATCAGAGCAGATATATAGTTAAGGGTTTAGAGTCCAAGAGTTTCAATCTCATTCTAATTCTGGTTTGAAAAGCCTCTAAAATACTAGACCGGTTTCATGGTAATTATGGAACATTTAATTCAACTGAGAAAATGAGGAGAAAAATAAAGCCTTGTGCTTAAGGGAAGGTAATTCATACAGGTTTCAGAGAGCATAGGCCAAGGATCTTATGGTGAAGAGAAACATCCCTCTAAAGGGTAAAGCTAAACACTTTCCAATTTAAGAAGAAAGTGCAACAGCAGCAAGCAAATTATCCACTTCCTCTGAGCGTACTTTATGTTCTAGATTTACTCCTAGGAACAGGATGGGAAAACTGCCAAGACAACATCTATAACACTTGCATATTTAGACACCCTACCCTACCGCTGCACCCCTTAGGGCAATTCTGCACGTCTCCATCCCATCTTGTGGAGCCTTCTGAAATGTGGGCATTTTTGTACTGTCTTGGCCAAGATTGTTGGCAGAACAGAATTAAAAACAGACAAGTAGAATCTGGCTGCCTTTTTGTTCCAGGAATGTGACTTGGCTGGTGGTGGTGGTGGTCAGATTGAGAGATGGGGGGCAGGAGTAGATACAACTTCTTGGGAGCCTGCACTGGGCCTTTTATCCATTCTATTTAATTTCGTCTCTGCACAACACTGTGAGTTAGGTGTTATTCTTGTTTTAAAATTGAGAAAAGTTGAAGCTCAGAGAACTTAAGCAACTTGCTGAAGATTATAGAGCTAGGAAATATAGTTCTTACACTGAACTTCAGATATGTTGACCCCCAAAACTCCTTCCCTTTCTACCATACCATGACAAATGAGAAGACAGCCCAAGAACACTGGGTTTTTAGTATGAAAGAGTATTGGAAATACAGTTGTAAACTTTCCACACTGGTCATTATGAGACAGAACAAGTTATATAATTTTTAATAGCCTGACACCATTAATATTAAAATGGTATGGTTATCCTAATGATAAATAAATAAACCCTAATTAATTAATTAATTAAAAGTCCATATCTACAGGCAGTTGAGGCAAATCCCTGAAGATAAGCATATACAGGAAGAAATATTCAAGCAAATAATTGTATTACACATATATCTGAAAATAAACAGGTGATATAAGATTTTTAATATATCAATGGGATAAATCATATTAGTTCTTATTACAAAATTATGAGAGACTCGGTAAAGAAAAACATATAAAATACAGAATATCTAAAACAAATAGGGCCAGCTTTTGGCTGTATTTCTTCTCAACAGTTTTGTTCCATGCATTTACGCATTTATAAATCTCTTCAGCCAGGTAGGAGCAGAGTGGTTAAGACCATAGTCTCTTGACTTAGACACTTTGGGTTTAAATCCTGACCATTCTATTAAAGTTGTATGACCTCTGGCAGTGTACTGATTCATTCTATGCCTTTATTTCCTCTTTATTGAAATGGTACCTATCACATAGGTAGATTAGATTAAATAGTTTGATTAATTTTCATTAAATAAATGAATGCATGTAATATGTCTTGTGCATAGTAATTTTTCAATAAATGTCAGCTATATATTATTGTTATAGCCACATAATATGTAACATTTGTGTATTTTTTAGAATTTTATATATTATTTTACATTCAGACTTTTCTGTTATTCCACAGTCTTCATTAAACTGAAGTTAAATATTACATAAAATTAAAAAATACATTCTTAAAGCCCTAAATTTTAAAAGCATTATTATAATAAGTCAGAAAATGTGTTAATTATTTTAATTCACGTTTAAAAGCTCATTTGGAGGTTATCAATTTTTGTGGTGGTAAGAATCAGATACTATCTGTGTAAGAAAGGATTAAGGTCACTTTGATAAAAACTAAACAGAATGCCAAAGAAATTAAGATAGATGACCCACTGCTAAGCAGGTATTATGCAAACATTATTAAAGGACAGGAAATAAATTGCCACAGATATAGAAAGTAAAAAAAAAAATGCCTTATAAAATGAAGATAGCTTTAGTTTTAAAAGAAAGTGCATACACGGTTGAGAACCATCATGGTAGATTCACTTTCCTAGAAATGATAAGGAAAACATGTACACGTTTCTCTATTAATTTCTTGCATTAAAAATTTTATCTCTGCATAAATGTTAGTCTAAATATTTATTATGATATTTTAAACAAATTCTCAAAAGTGTAATTATTTCCATCTTTTCCATAACAATATTTCCATTGGTTACTACAGGCTTTAGCATCTAAATTGCTCCTCATATTCAAATCCCTGAATTTCTAAAAATTTTAAACTGTACCACCCTGTCTGTGGTATTTTGTTATGACAGCCCTAGCAAACTAATATATCAGGGGATGAAGAAAAATCCTCACCAAGGCACATCATAGTGAAATTTGAAAACACAAACTTCAAAGAATCACAAAAGCTTCCAGAGAAACAGGTCTCACAAAATAGCAAGCATCTGAGCTGTGTTATGCTTCACAAAAGCAACCCTGGAAACCAGAAGGCGGTTGAGTAATGCCTCGCAGTTCTAAGGGAAATTAATTCCCTAACTAGACTTCTATATCCAGCTGTCCTATCAATCAAGGATGGAAGAAAGAAAATTTTAGTAATGCAAGGTCTCAAAGTATTTACCTCCCATCCTTTTCTTCTCAAAAACATATTGAAAGATACATTTCACCAAAATGGATGAGGTAATCAAGAAAAAAGAAGGCGTGGAGTTGAGAACACTAGAGTTTTAACCTAGGAGGGAGGTAAAGGGAATCCTGGATATGATGGTGAGAGGCCCAGAAAACAACCAGGACTTACTGGAGTGGGGACAAAAGGCACCAATAAAGAGTGATGCCCAGAAGAAATGAAACTAAAATGAAAATGAAACCTTTTACAAAATGTATTGAGGGAAGATTTATACTTCTGAGTATAAGAGTAAATTCATGATAGGAACACAGAAAACTCAACAAATGAAAAATTAGCTTTAACTTCAACAAAGATAAAAGTTGCATGAGAAAGGAAATATAATTTTTGTACACTAAAGAGCTCAGTTGTGCACAATAATTACAGGGATGATGTATGCATGGGATAATAACTAACCTACTAAGCAGCTGTGTTAGGAGGATGGAGAAAAGTCAAATGCATGTGAGGAGAAGTGCTGGTCAGGTTTAGGAAGCTACAACCTCATCTTCTCTAGTAGAACGTCAATTGATAATATGTAAAACTAAAGTGGCAAACTCACAGCATATCCTATAAGCATTCTGTTTAGAAATATGGAGATGATTGCTAGGAGAAATATTTAAAACAACTGCCTCTGCGAAGCAAGTATCAGAAATGGAGAGGGGTAGGGCAGGGGCTGCTTTTTGTTGCTGTCATACACCTGTAAAACTTCTTGAATTTTAAAACTGTGCGTTGGACAATCTGACAAAAGAAACAATTTGAAAAAGTCAGTCAGGTGACTTTGAGTCAAGTTAAGTATACTGATAACTGATTTGAGCTAATCCTGTTTTCTGAGCATTTCTACTTGTTGCTATGGCCAACCCGAAGCCTTCTGACCCACTCATCCTCAATTTAGGCCTCACCATCAGAATCAGTATTGGGTTTCCAATAGTCTTTCACCCTTGTATCCACTTCTAGCATCCTTGGATCCTCTTTTCAGATAAAATGGCTCCTGCAAATTTTTCTTGTTTTGGAAATTGGACCAGTTTCTTTGGTTCCTGTTTCCAGGTAGGAACCCAGGAATAAGACAGAAATTCCTTTGTTAGCGCTGATGCCCTGAATTAGAACAGGGAACATGTCTCTTTATCACTCTTCTGAATAGGAGTCTTAAATTGCCCCAGGCTAAGAACAAATGACTAGTCTGAGGAACTAGGTCCTTGTCTTATTGCTGCTTGTCTGCACTCCAGTTATGTAAACACTAAGCAATGGCTTGTTCTTGGCACTTGGAATGAATATCTGCTCTTGAACTCTATTGCTGGTTGGAGTTCCCCTACATTCTTCCTTCCTTCCTTCCTTCCCTCATTCCTTCCTTTCATCTAATCATTTATGATTCATGCAACACACAGTGCCAGTTTCTCTGTTGTTAGTTTTCACAGGTGACATCCTTCTTTAGAGAGGATTCGCAAAATCTCTGCCTCTGTAAGCCCTGCCTAGACACTCAGTAGCTAGTTCTTTGCTGATTTGGCTGCCTGAACTGAGAACTGTCACTTCCTCTCATCACCTTTTTGAACTTCTCTCCCATAAACCACTGACTAAAGTCATGCTGGATTTAGGATAACTTCCTTAAAATGAGTACAGTATAAACTTGCCTGCCTGAAGACAGGAAAGCTAGAAAAGATTATCTTGAAGTTTATTCTAGTTTCAAGAATCTTTGTTCTTAAACTTTATTAGTCTTCTCAGATATAGCTTATTATGAAAATATACTATACTAAAAAGCAACACAGAGCAAAGAAATGTCTGAAGCCTCTGACAATAATAATTGACAGGATAAATATTTTAGGAAAATGGTTCCAACTGTTATTCTTTGGTCACTACTGAGGAACTAACATTTAGGAATAGACAGAAAAGGTTTTTGGCAATTGAGCTCTTGAACAAAGAAAGCTGATGGATTTCTCAGTGGGGAAATAAGAGACACATCGTTGGCTCCTTTTTAGATCTTGTAAGTACATTAATGAGTCTTGTTCTCTGGTTCTTATGAATATAAAACTCTCGTTGGCTTGCATGTACTTCAGTGTTTCTAGGCTGCATTTGGAGCTTTGCCTAGGAAAGGACACAGAATGGCACTCCTGCATCATAGGTCTTTAGGGACAGATGGCCCTGGATTGTACACAGATCCTCTGTGTTCCACTATGATAAACACTTCTGGATCATTTCTTTCTTTTTGTCCCTCAAACATGTTATATTTTCTTAAATTATACATATAAGTCAAATTAGGAAATTATGATATATATGCTATTTTTCAGTATCATTGTTTTTACTTTTACTGGGACATTTCTACTAAGTGACAAATGCTTCCTTTCTAGAGCAGTAGTGCCTCTAAAATAGGAAAGAGAACAAAGGCATTTTGACTTGTGGAAGATAAAACTTTGCCCCCATGCACTATTAGAGGTTGTAAAAGCTAAAACTCAATTTCACTACTTCCTTGATGGCCATGTGTCCATGTCCTGGCCAATGAAGCAGAGTTCTGCTTCCTCTATACTTGAACTTTCTGCATGATATCTGGAGGCACAGCAGGCATACTAAAGATAGTGGAACAGGAGGAGAGGAGACTGGCTCCTTGATGGCATCATTGAGCAGGTATTGATAGTCTAAATTTCGGCTGGAAATTTGTACTTTTTATAGATGCTATAGACTGAATTTTTGTGTCTCCCCAAAATTCATATGTTGAAACCTAATCCCCAATGTGATGGTATTTGGAGGTGGAAGCTTTTGGGAGGTGATTAGGTCCTAATGGCAGAGCCCTAATGAATGAGATTAGTGTCCTTATACAAGAGACTCCAGAGAGCTCTCTCGACCCTTCTGCCATGTGAGGACATGGTGAAAAGACAGCTGTGAACCAGGAAGCAGGCCCTTACTAGACACCAAATCTGCCAGCGTCTGGATCTTGGACTTCCCAGCCTCCAGAATTGTGAGGAATACATTTCTGTGCATAAGCCACCCAATCTAGGTGTTCTCTTATAGCAGCCTGAATGGATCAAGGCAACAGCTGCAGAACATAGTCTGTACGCGCAAATACGGCCTAGTACAGGAGTTAATGGAGAATCTTGGTTTGCAACAAGGCCAAGTCCCTCCATTTGAGTGCTCTATTGTCAAAGCACATGGCAGGCCCTTGGAAAAGCAATGTAATCTTTACAGACCTGTAAGGTGAGTTTACCAAACTGTACAACGCACCCTTGAAAATATATATTTGAGGGAAAATTATCTCATACTGGACAAAAGCCTTGGCTTGCTCCCCTACTTACTCTGCTTTCTAACACAACATGCAAATTTAACATTTCAGAATAATTTTAGGAAGAAGGAATATCTTCATAGAACTATTCTAGAAAAGAGCAAGTGTATGTATGTGTGTGTATTCTCAAAGTTAGCACAAAAATAAGATCACATTAAATACATTAATACATATACCTGGAGTATAACTGCTATATAGATCAACATCACTTTCTCTAGAAATTTATGTTATGGAGTCTGCTCATCACATAGGCTGATGATCATTCTGCTGCTGACCAGGCAGGAGAGATTCCCTGAGCTCAGTTACTTAAGCAGATGTCAATTGGAGAGGATCACATAGAGCAAGGTTTCTCCCCCTCTGCCTGTATTATTTCTGCTGGAGGATCACATCTCATTAGTAGCTGCTTAAGGAGCAGAGATTTACAGTAAAAGAGATTGATAAGTGGGGACTGAGGGGCTGAGTGGAAAAATCTTAACTGCTAATACACCATAAGCAGATTTTTTGCATCAAAAAATGTCAATGTATATACTGAAATACTAAATGACTACTTCTGAGTACACAAGCATGCACACACATACAACCACACACAGAAATAACAAGTAAAATGAGACTGACTAGGCAGAAGATTCTGTTTTTCTGTCCTTTTGTAAGTCAAGGCTGGATTATGTGAATCAGTATTGACACAGAGAACAGGCACTTGTACTTTTGTGGGTTCCAATGGGCACTAATGAGCATGCCTTCTAGCATTTCCTCATTAGATTCCAACTCTTTTCTTTCAGTTTCTGAACTTTTTCCACTACAAACTCCAGGTTCAATTAATATTAAAATATTCAAGAATCACTATTTTCAGGAAAAGGCAGCAAACTGCATCAATCTTCAGTGTTTTCAATAATACATTGCATAGTGACCTTCCCACTCAAATAATTCATTTACCAAATAAAATGCCACATTCTGAAACTAGCTATGTAATCCTAAGAAATCTTCCACAAAGACATTGCAAACAAGAGGTAGCTTTCCAGAAAGATGTCCCAGTTAATATCCATGAGACATACTTTCTGAGCTAATGCAAAAGGAAACACGAGTTAAATAAAGACTTGCTCACCCGGTTCTGAAAACATGTCATGACAACTTCAATTAAGGGTAATGAAAACAACTCACATGTCTAGAGCACTACATGGTTTACAAAAGGCTTTCACACACATTGTCCCCTATGAAATATCATTATTCTAATAATTGTTTTGCCAGAGAGCTACAAAACAGGGTTCCTCGTGGTGTTTTACTACTTGTCAGGCTAAAGAAACAATGATTTGTGACAGCTGGTCAGATTTCAAGCTGCAGGAGATAACAGCAGATTTTGCTGAATTTCCAGTTTCATTGTTAAAAGGAGATGGAACCCCTTACTCGATGTCCAGGCAGCCCTTCTAAACCTCTTCAGCAGTGTCAGTGGATGTCACCTTTAAAGGTATCTAAACATCAAGGATGCTGCAGAATTTTTTCTTGAGCCCCAATTACTGACATTCTAAGTCATCTTAGCTAAATTAGGAGCTGTTTACAAAATTTCCCAAGGATTTTTAGACTCGTCAAAGTGGGGGAATTTCTGGTATTTAGACAGGTTTAGATCATAACAATTTTACAGATTAAAAATTAAAAGGTAGCTCTAAAGGAGTCCAGGATTAAGTGAAATCTAGATTCATTTTGGTGGATGTGAAGGTGGTAGGGAGTTGTTTGCAAGGTGGAGAAAATGCCCAGGGGGAAAGAAGACGAGTAGAAGAGTGACTGGCCGTAGGAATCCTTCAGGTTTGCTTTTAAGATTGGATTTCCAACCTCTGCCCTCAGAGCCATTCAAGAAGAAAGCTTGAATATTTACTCCAATTTTTTTCTACTTCATTAGTTTTGTTTCTTGTGTAAGAAAAAAATAAGGAGACAGAAAAACAACAATATTAATCCCAAAATACAGCAGAATCAAGCTACTTTATCTTGTAAAAATGTTCTCATTCTCATTGTTTTGTCCCTAGAAAAGCTATCCTTATCAACTGTTTCTTTGTTCTTTCCCTTGAATTAAAATGAAGTAATCTCTATCTCCTGGGGGAATATATAGTTAATAAAGAGCAAAGGAGATCATGTTGAATTATGGGGTTGATATTCTATGCTTTTATGTCTATTGACCTGATAGTCAAGAAGTGATTATTTTTTCAACAAATATTTCTTGAGTGTCATAGTGTGTCCAGCATTATTTCTAGACACTTTAGATTACAGCAATGAATAAAGCAGACAAAAATCCTGACTCTTGTGGAAATTACATTTTAGGGCCACAGTATTATCCAAAATAACATGAAGAATGCTCTTGTCAAATTAGAAGTTTCTCTGTAAAACACAAAGAAAAAAAATAGTACCTGATCTTCACATCAAATCTTCAGTAAAAATTCATTTATTAACGCTACTGGATTTTTTATTATAAAAGTTGTTTTTGAAATTTCAGTAGGCACTTAAGTCATATTTGTAAATCAAACGTTATGTGTATTTGGCCTAAATACATTTAGAATAAACTGTTATTTAAAAATAAATTTATATTCAGCGTTTAGTAATTACAATAATAGCGTCATCAGATTTAAATCCTTGAAGACAAAATATATAAATAAGTAGTTAACAACTCTTAGAGGCAATATTTTCTCACCAAAACCACTGATACATTTTTTATTTTTTCAAAAAAAAACAAAAGTTGAGTGAAGTGTGTGTGTGTGTGTATATATATATATATGTATTCTAAGTTATATGTTAACAATGACTATAAAAATAGCCATGCAACTTTTATAGTTCAAGTGCAGTATTTTGAAATACAAATTCTTATATCTTATTATTAGTGTAGATGTTACCATAGCAGAAACGTGTGGGTAGAGGCTTTCAAAATCTATCTGGGGACTATAATAGAAAGATCCAGAGAATTCCCCAGAGTAATCTTAATACCTGTCACATCTGAAAGAATATTTGTTAAAGTAGTGTGTTTGGGAAGACTAAGTTAAAAATACTCTGGGTAAAGAACACTGGAAATGCAATGGATTAAATGCAAGCTGTGGGTGTCAAGAGCTCATGTCTATGTTTGCTCTAGTACTGCCACGAAACATATGTCTATCGCAGGGCAGAATGTAGAAAGAACCACCTGGAAACAGCATCACTGAATTTCTTAAAAATAAAAAAATTGTGTCAGTGTAGTTTTTAGTTTGGGGACCATAGGCATTTTTTAACAGAAACTATTCATGCTTAAGTAGAGTCAACTAAAAAGATTAACAAGGGAAAACTAATGAAATTATTAGCTCTGAATCCTTTTTTTCTTTCTCTATAGTAATAATTGGCTTCAAGCCCAGAAGAAATACTCTAGTTTTCAACTCTTATCACTTTTATAATGACCTCATGATCTCTTATACAGTAAGTGAAATCACTGCATTAATTTCCATGAAACCAGAAGCCCAGGAGCAACGGTGGAGTGGAGCTATCTGAAACCCAGTCTGTTACTGTGATACAGATCCTCACTTGGCTCAGTCTCAGTGGATATATGGGGTAGAACTCAGGAAGGATGTTTAAGATAAAAATACAGATATGGACATTAGTTAGATATAGGTGGTGGTTGAAGTTGTAGGAATAGACAGAAAAGAAGGAAGAGGAAAAAGATGTGATGGGAAGAGAACAGAGTTTGGAGACCTACTGAACTCCCAAGCAGAAAGAATGGACAGAATAAGAGGACTCAACAAAATCAATAGGGATAGTGCAGTCTGCAAAGAAAGAGTTTAACTGAGAAATACATAACAGTGGACAGACAGCCACTGAAGACTCCTTCTTTCAGGAACTCAGCCTACTAAAGTCCAGGACACATTTCATGCCACATTTTCTAATTGGATGACTCCTGTGGTAGGGACAATCACCTTCTGGGTGTGTATAATTAGTGAATTAGTTATCCCTCTGGGGATGTCTCTTGTAACTAAGGGTAGCCTGTTTCAAAGATATTCCTGTAGGAGGCTGCATAATCTACTGTTAGTCTTTACTTGAACACTTGAAAGTCTCTTATGGCTGCCTAGGGTGAAAGCTACCATGGTCTTGGGGGCAGGCAAGCTAATGCCTGGCTTCTACACCAGATGTATAGTCCTAAGTGCACATGTGTCTCCCCTGGAAAGAAAATATTGTCACAGTTACTGGACACCTCCCACATGGGACCTTACAACAGTTGGGATATCCAGGTTGAATTGCCTTCAACATGGCCTCTCAGATGGCTGGTAAGCCTTAGGGTTCCCAACTCTGTTTGGATAATTGAGTCCAGGACTTGACTTTGGAAGGGCTGTGTCTTAGTCCATTCAGTTTGCTATAAAAAAAATACCACAGACTGGGTAGCTTGTAAACAACAGAAATTTATTTATCGAAGTTCTGGAGGCTGGAAATCTGAGATCCCGGTGTCAGCATGATCAGCTGAGTGCCCTCTTCCAGGTGGCAGACTTCTTATTGTATCCTCACATGGTGGAAGGAGCTGGGGAGCACTGTGGGGTCTCTTATAAGAGCACTAATCTCATTCATGAGGACTCTGCCCTCATGACCTAATAAGATCACGAAGGTCTCACCTCCTAATAACATCACAATGGGCATTAGGATCTCAATATATGAATTTGAGGAGGTGGGGGACATAAACATTCAGATCATAGCAGATTGCCTGAGAGTGGTCAATTTGACTGGTCTCATTTTCCACACCACTAACAGGGGACTGGATCAGGTGTTCAGTTACTAGAAGCCCAGTAGTGGGCTGTTATAGACTGAATGTTCATGCCCCCTCCAAATTCATATGTTGAAGTTCTAACTACCACTGTGATGGTCTTTGAAGCTGGGCCCTTTTGGAGGTAATTAGGCTGAGATGAGGTCATAAGGGTGAGGCCCTCATGATGGGATTACTGGTGTTTTAAGAAGAGACACCAATTCTCTCCCACTCCACTCCCTCCAGCCCCACTCTCAGTCTGCCGTGTGAAGACACAGCAAGAAGGTGGCCGTCTGCAACCCTAGCAGAGAGCTCTCACCAGAAACCAGCCATGCAGGCTAATAACTACTTTTCCAAAAAAGCGAATCTCGTGGGAAATAATATCTGTAGGAGAAATAACGAGTCCAAAACCCTAAGGATCAACTGCGGTTTGAAGCTGCCTATTTTTTCTAACGGCTCCAATTGGAAAAATCATCAAACAGAAGACTTGTACTTTCAATGGGTCGTTTGGGTTTTGTGGCCTCAATGGCAGAGAGTGTGCCATGGCTTGATAGGACATTTCCACCGCAGCCAGCTGGTTTGGGCTCCATTCAAAAGATGCTATAGGCAGATTAGTCCACATAAAGGACGAAGCAACATGCCCAAGTGGCCCACATATTGTCTCTGCCACCCAAGAATCCAACAAGGGCCTGGAATTCATTTTTGGTAGAGGGGCCCGAAGGAACAGTAGTTTTTCTTTCGTTGCTAGGAGAGGTTGAGTGTTGTGAATTTGTTCCCATAGTCCCAAGAAACTTGAACTAAGGGACAGGTCTCTAAATTTTATTCTGGTTATTTCTGTTTTATATTACCTAAATTAAGAACCCAGTTCTAAGATAACAGAAAATCCCCAGTAATATCCCTCCTCATATAAATATTGGGAATTAGAAAATGTCATCACTATTCCAGGAAAAGTAAGTATATTTACTTCTGGTTTAAAGGGTGCAATAAAAAGATGACATACTATTTCAGAAAGGGGCTATTCTTCTAATTTTGTGAGTAGATTTAGGACGGAAAAGGGTTATAGCTGATTATTGGCAGCCAAAAACAGTCTGAAAATATAAAGGTAGTCAGATATACATATAGAGGACAAGCACGTATTAGTGGGTTTTTTAATGAAAAGATGATTAAATGTAATCTTTGGATTAAACCTCTCTCTGTACAAACTGCCCCAAAACATGTCAAATTAAAATGGAAGCTCAGCTGTGCAGGTTTAAGGGTCTAGATTGAAAGGAAAAATGAATCAGCAGAAGTACTAACATCTGTACTAGCGAATACTGTAACCCTGCTGGGGCAGTGATAAGGATGAAAATGACAAGAAGGACCCTCTAATATAGAGTGCTGGAAACAAGCCTGGCGCTTTACCTTCATTATCTCTAATCCTAGCAACAATCTCACAAGATGGCTATTATGATCTCAATTTCACTGAGACGAACTGAGACTCCGAGAGGCCTATTACTTGCCCAAGATTACAAGGGTGTCAAGAGACAGGGTTTTTTTTTTTTTGAAGTATAATTGACACACAATGTCTTATTAGTTTCATGTGTATATCATAGATTCAATATTTATATAAATTATGAAATCATCACAATAAGTCTAGTTACCATCTGTCACTATACAAAGTTATTTTAATATTATTGACAGTGTTCCCTATGCTGTACATTACACCCCATGATTATTTATTTTTTAACTGGAAGTTTGAACCTCTGAATATCCTTCACCTATTTTGCCCAACCCCCCAGTGCTTCCACTTCTGGTAACCACTACTCTGTTTCCTGTATCTATGAGTCTGTTTCCCTTTTGTTTATTTGTACATTTGTTTCATTTTTTAGATTACACTTATAAGTGAAATTATATAGTATTTGTCTTTCTATGTCTGACTTGTTTTACTTAACATAATACCCTCTAGGTCCATCCACGTTGTTGAGGATGGCAAGATTTTATTCATTTTTTATGGCTTGGTAATATTCCATTGTGTATATATACACCACATCTTATTTATCCATTCATTTATCCATGGACACTTAGGTTGATTCCATATCTCAGCCATTGTAAATAATACTGCAATGAATATGGGGATGCGTATCTCTTCCAATTAGTGTTTTTATTTTCTTTGAATAAATACCCAGATGTAGAATTACTGGATTGTATTAGAGTTCTATTTTTAATTTCTTGAGGAAACTCCATACTGTTTTCCACAGTGGCTGCACCAATTTACATTCCCACTGACAGTATACATGGGTTCCCTTTTCTCACATCCTCATCAACACTTGTTTTTTTTTTGTCTTTTTGGTAATAGCCATTCTGACAAGTGTGAAATGGTATCTCATTGTGGTGTTTTTTTATTGAGGTAACATTGGTTTATAACGTTATATAAATTTCAAGCGTACATCATTATATTTCTATTTCTGTATAGACTACATCATGTTCACCACACAAAGACTAATTACCATCCATCACCATATTCAGGTTCTCTGTCACCCCTTTATCCCTCTTCCTTCCCCCCTTCCCCTCTAGTAACCACCAGTCTAATCTCCGTATCTACGTATTTGTTTTTTGTTGTTGTTGTTATTGTTTTTATCTTATACTTATGAGTGAGACCACACAGAATTTGACTTTCTCCATCTGACTTATTTCCCTTAGCATAATACCCTCAAGATCTATCCACGATGTTGCAAATGGCAAGATTTCATCTTTTTTTTATAGCTGAGTAGTATTCCATTGTGTATATATACCACATGTTCTTTATCCATTCATCCTTTGATGGGCACTTAGGTTGTTTCCAAGTCTTGGCTATTGTGAATAATGCTGCAATGAACACAGGGGTACATATATATTTACACATTCATGTTTTTGGGTTCTTTGGATAAATACCCAGCAGTGGAATAGCTGGATCATATGGTATTTCTATTTTTAATTTTTTGAGGGATCGCCATATTGTTTTCCATAGTGGGTGCACCAGTTTACATTGCCACCAGCAGTGTAAGAGAGTTCCCTTCTCTCCACATCCTCTCCAACACTTGTTATTTCCTGTCTTGTTAATTATAGCCATTCTAATGGGCATGAGGTGACATCTCATTGTAGTTTTGATTTGCATTTCCCTAATAATTAGTGATGTTGAACTTCTTTTCATGTGCCTGTTGGCCACCTGTATATCTTCTTTGGAAAAATGTCTGTTCAGATCTTTTGCCCATTTTTAAATTGGGTTGTTTGTCTCTTTGTTGTTGAGATGTATGAGTTCTCTATATATTTTGGATATTAACCCCTTATCAGATATATGGTTTGCAAATATATTCTCACAATCGTTAGGTTGTCTATTCATTTTGTTGATGGTTTCCTTTTCTGTGCAGAAGCTTACTGCGGTGCAGTAGTCCCATTTGTTTTATTTTTGTTTGTTTGTTTTCCTTGCCTACTGAGACATGGTATTCAAAAAGATGCTGCTAAGACCAGTGTCAAAGAGTGTACTGCCTACATTTTCTTCTGGAAGTTTTATAGTTTCAGGACTTACATTCAAGTCTTTCATCCATTTTGAGTTAATTTCTGTGTATGGAGTAAGGTAATGGTCTACTTTCATTCTTTTGCATGTGGCTGTCCAGTTTCCCCAACAACATTTGTTGAAGAGACTTTCCCTTCTCCATTGTATGTTCTTGGCTCCCTTGTCGAAGATTAGCTGTCCATAGATGTGTGGGTTTATTTCTGGGCTCTGGATTCTGTTCCATTGATCTGTGTGTCTGTTTTTGTGCCAACACCATGCTGTTTTGATTACTGTAACTTTGTAGTATATTTTGAAATCAAGGAATGTGATACCTCCAGCTTTGTTCTTTTTTCTCAGGGTTCCTTTGGCTACTTGGGGTCTTTTCTTGTTCCATATAAATTTTAGGAGTCTTTCTTCTATTTCCATGAAAAATGTTCTTGGGATTTTAATAGGGATTGCATTGAATCTGTAGATTGGTTTAGGAAGTATGGACATTTTAACTATGTGAATTCTTCCAATCCAAGAGCATGGAATATCTTTCCATTTCTTTGTGTCTTCTTCTATTTCAACAATGTTTTATAGTTTTCAGTGTATGGGTCTTTTTGCCTCTTTGGTTAAATTTATTCCTAGGTATTTTATTCTTTTTGTTGCTGTGATTATAAATGATATTGTATTCTTGACTTCTCTTTCTGCTGCTTTGTTATTACTATATAGAAATGCAACTGATTTTTGTATGTTGATTTTGTATACTGCAACATTACTGTATTCATTTATTGCTTCTAATAGTTTTTTGGTGGATTCTTTAGGGTTTTCTATATATAAAATCATGTCATCTGCAAATAGTGACAGTTTTACTTCTTCCTTTCCAATTTGGATCTCTTTCATTTCTTTTTCTTGCCTGATTGCTGTGGCTAGGAATTCCAATACTATGTTAAATAAGAGTGGCAAAAGTGGGCATCTTTGTCTGATTCCTGTTCTTAGAAGAATAGCTTTCATTTTTTCACTGTTGAGTATGATATTACCTGTGGGTTTATCATATACAGCCTTTATTATGTTGAGATACTTTCCTTCCATACTCATTTTATTCAGAGTTTTTATTATAAATCAACACTGTATCTTGTCAAATGCTTTCTCTGCATCTATTGAGATAATCATGTGATTTTTATTCTTCATTTTGTTTATGTGTATCATGTTGATTGATTTGCAGATGTTGAACCATCCCTGCATCCCTGGAATAAATCCCTCTTGATCATGGTGTATGAATTTTATAAAGTATCGTTGTATTTGATTTATTAGTATTTTGTTGAGGATTTTTGCATCAGTGTTCATCAGTGATATGCGCCTCAATTTTCTTTTTTTGTGTTGTTCTTGTCTGATTTTGGTATCAGGGTAATGCTGGCCTTGTAAAATGAGTTTGGAAATGTTCCTTCCTCTCCAATTTTTTGGAACAAATTGATAAGGATAGGTATTAACTCTTCTTTATTTTTTTGTTATTTTTTTGCGAGGAAAATCAGCCCTGAGCTAACATCCATGCCAATCCTCCTCTTTTTGCTGAGGAAGACTGGCCCTGAGCTAACATCCATGCCCATCTTCCTCCACTTTATGTGGGATGCCGCCACAGCATGGTCTGACAAGCAGTGCTTCAGTGCACGCACTGGGATCTGAACCCAGCCTGCCAGCAGTGTAGTACATGCACTTCACCTCTATGCCACGGGGCTGGCCCCTTAACTCTTCTTTAAAAGTTTGAGAGAATTCACCTGTGAAGTTGTCTGTTTCTTGACTTTTGTTTTTTGGGGTTTTTAAAATTACCGATTCAATTTCATTGCTTGTAATCAGTCTGTTCAGATTTTCTATGTCTTCGTGACTCAGTCTTGGAAGATCGTGTGTCTCTAGGAAATGTATACATTTCTTCTAGGTTTTTCAATTTGCTGGCATCTAATTGTTCATAGTAGTCTTTTATAATCCTTTGTGTTTCTGTGATGTCAGTTTTAACTTCTTTTATTTCTGATTTTATTTAATTGGACCCTCCCTCTGTTTTTGTTTTTTTTGTTTTTTGTTTTTTGTTTTTGATGTCGGGCTAAGGTTTATTGATTTATTTTTTAATCTTTTCAAAGAAACAGCTTTTTTAGTTTCATTGATCTTTTCTTTTTTTTTTTTTTAGTCTCTATTTCAATTATTTTTGCTCTAGTCTTTATTATTTCCTTCCTCCTACTAATATTGGACTTTGTTTGTTCCTCTTTTCCTAGTTCCTTTAGGTGTAAAGTTAGATTGCTTATTTGAGATTTTTCTTATTTCTTGGACTGTATCCCTATGAACTTTCCTCTTAGAACTGCTTTTGCTGTATCTCATTGATTTTGGAAAGTTTTGTTTCCATTTTCATTTGTCTTAAGGTATTTTTTTGTTTCCTCTTTTACTTCTTCATTGACCCATTGGTTGTTTAGTAAAATGCTGTTTATTCTCCATTTGTTTGTGTTTTTCTCAGTTTTCTTTTTGTAATTGATTTCTAATTTAATACCCTTGTGGTCAAAAAAGATGCTTGATATGATTTCAGTCTTCTTCAATTTATTGAGATTTGTTTTGTGACCTAATATATGATCTACCTGGAGAATGTTCCATGTGCACTTAAAAAGAATGTGTATTCTTCAGTTTTTAGATGGAATGTTCTGTATATATCAATTAAGTCCATCTGGTCTAATGTGTCATTTAAAGCAAATGTTCCCTTATTGATTTTCTGTCTGAATGATCTAGCCATTGATATAGTGGGGTATTAAAGTACCCTACTATTATTGTATTACTGTCAATTTCTCCCTTTACATCTGTTAATGTTTGCTTTATATATTTAAGTTCTCCTATGTTGAGGGCATAAATATTTAGGAATGTTATATCCTCTTCTTGGATTGACCACTTTATCATTATGTAATGCCCTTCTTTGTCTTTTGTTACCATCTTTGTTTTAAAGTCTATTTTGCCTGATATGACTATTGCTACTCCAACTTTCTTTCTGTTTTTATTTGCACGAAAAATCTTTTTCCATCCCTTCACTTTGTCTGTGTCTTTAGATCTGAAGTAAATTTCTTGTGGGCAACATATAGATGGGTCTTGTTTTTTTATCCATTCAGCCACCCTATGTCTTTTGATTGGAGTATTTAGTCCATTTACATTTAAAGTAGTTATTGATATATATGTACTATCGCCATTGTGTTAGTTGTTTTCTGGTTGTTTTTGTAGGCCTTCTCTGTTCTTTTCTTCTTTTCTTGGCCTCTTCCCTTGTGGTTTGATGGTTTTATTTAGTGTTATGCTTGGGCTCCTTTCTCTTTATTTTTCTGTGCATGTATTGTTGGTTTTTGGTTTGTGGTTACCATGAGGTTCATATACATATATATATATATATATAGCAGTCTATGTTAAGGTGATAGTCACTTCTGTTTGAATGCATTCTAAAAACACTGCATTTTTACTCTCTTCCCACATTTTATATTGCCTGTGTCATGTTTCTACATCTTTTTATTTTAGGGACTCCTTAACTACTTATTGTAGTTATAGTTGATTTACTACTTTTGTCTTTTAACCTTCATAATAGCTTTTTAAGTGGCTGATACATTGCCTTTACTAAATATTTGCCTTTACCAGTGAGAGTTTTTTTTAATACATTTTCTTATTTCTAGTTACAGCCTTTTCTTTTCTACTTAAAGAAGATCCTTTAATGCTTCTTATAAGGCCAGTTTAGTAGTGATGAACTCCTTTAGTTTTTGTTTGTCTGGCAAACTCTTTATCTCTCCTTCAATCCTGAGTGATAAACTTGCTGGGTAGAGTATTCTTGATTATATGTTTATTTCCTTTCAGCACTTTAAATATGTAATGCCACTCCCTTCTGGCTTGTAAAATTCCTGCTGAAAAATCAGCTGATAATCTTATGGGGTTCCTTTGTATGTGACTTATTGTTTTCCTCTTGCTATCGTTAATATTTTCTCTTTATCTTTAACTTTGCCATTTTAATTTTAAAGTGTCTTGATGTAGGCATCTTTAGGTTCTTCTTGTTTGGGACTCTCTGTGCTCCCTGGACCTGGATGTCTATTTCCTTCCCCAGGTTAGGGAAGTTTTTAGTCATTATTTCTTCAAATAAGTTTTCTTCTCCTTTATCTTTCTTTTCTCCTTCCGGGACACCTATATTGTGAATGTTAGTGTGCTTGATGTTATCCAAGAAGTCCCTTAAACTATCCTCATTTTTTTTAATTCTTTTTTTTTCTTGCCTGTTTTGATTCGGCAATATCCACTATTTTGTCTTCCAGATTGCTGACCCGTTCAATATCATCTAATCTGCTGTTGATTCCCTGTAGTGTATTTTTCATTTCAGTTATTGTACTCTTCATCTCTGTTTGGTTCTTTCTTCTATTTTCTAACTCTGCTGAAGTCCCCTCTAATATTTGTTGTGCAGAAGCTGTTCAGTCAGCCCTCAATTCTTCTTCAGGAGTAATTGCTTTATATGTAGGTATGGATTCTGTGCATCCTTGGGTGGAGGTGAGTTCAAGGTCTTCCTACAACACCATCTTGGACCTTGTCTTGAGACAGTCAAGTTTAAACCTAGATCTCTCTGGATCCCAATCTCAGAATAGTTTCCTTATGTGACACTGCCTCACTATCAGAAAGGAAAAAGGAGTAAAATGGGACTGGAGGGATAAAATGGGAGAGCAAATAGCAGGGAGATTTCAAAAAGTAGTTGGGAAAAAGACAGTGACAAACAGGCTAGCAGGGCATAAATAAGAGATAAGAAAGAAAGTGGATGTGGGAGTTTGAGCAAGGTGACATATGCCTCCAAAGAAATGCATTTTCCTGAATTCTCAATAGATGAAAAAAATGGTGTTAGGTAAAATATCTGCAGGAACAAATGGAAAGAAATACCAAGGAGAAAGAAGGTAAAGGGCCCATTAAAAATTGAAGTAAAATCTAATGGAGGAGAGAGAGAAAGCAATTAAGGCACGCAATTGAAAGATAAATCAGACTCAAAAGTGAGTTAATGGAAACCAATTTTAAAAAATTAAAATGACTTTTGTATTTCAAACCAATCCAAAACAAAATGCAACCAAAATACACTACACACAGGCGCACACACACAGAGGCACACAAGCTCATGTCTGCTCTCTCACTCTATAGTTAGCCAAAAACATAATTTCAGAAATTATTATTAAATAATTTGAGATTTTATTATGAATTCCAAGCAGAGAGGCTTATGTACAATGTTTAAATGACAGAGATTAATCCTGTGTTTTTCTAGCTAGAACCAACTCCTTTGATAAATATAAAAAATTCAGTAAGTAATGAGATCTCTATTGTCTTATATCTTTAAAATGGTCAGTTTAAGGTCATACAGTGATAATCATACATACTTAGACAAAAAGGATTGTGTTTTTGCACATTTCAAAAAGGTAAGGCATTAGCCTGCTGAACTGATTTCCATTGGGTCTATAATTGCTAATTCTTTTGACTGTTGTCAGTAGGGCCACACTGGCTTTCACACCGTCCACAAGACATTTCTTGACTTTGTGAAGTTTACTGTGTGTTTATCTATGCACAAAAAACCCTTATATGGACTGAAAATATTTCTTAAATAAAACTATTCCTGAAATTAAATTAAAATAGGACTTAAGAGGTTTATGGACATTGTTTGTAATTATACAGCACACTGTAAAATATTAATCCAGGTTCTTTGCTTTAGATGCTCAATGCCACAGGGGCTATGCTACTCCACATATAGAATACTACAACCTAGAGTACACAAGGTCTTTGTGTCTCCTAGACTTTGAATATTTACTGTGAACTACCTGACATTTAACACTCTACCTTTCAAAGGCTAACAGTTTTTATCTATCTGATTGACTATTTTACCCTCATCATTTAGGTTTGTCTGTTGAAAAAATGAATAATTTCTTAGACATAAAATTCAGAATATTCTACTTCTTAAAAAGTGTCTTTTATTCAACATCCAATGGTGAATATTTGAGCAGCTTCTATTTTCCATGTTCTGTTTAGATGTGAAGAATATGAAGTTGTACAAGGGACATGCTTCATTCACGAAGATAACAGTGTAGTTGGCTGTAGAATAATTGATGATGATATATTTTGTGAATGCATAAGTTAGAGTAAGTATAAGATTCAATGCAAGCTCTTATCGGGGGCATCTATGCTACGCTTGGAAAGTTAGGAAGTCTTCCAGAAAGAAGTAACCTCAAAGTAGAAACACTTAAGATGAATAGATGTTAGCTCAATGAAGAACATAAGGTGAGGTTGTTTGGATAGGCAAATCCAGGGCTACAAGGAAGCTGATAATACTTCATTATGATTTCAGCACAGATTGCAAGTGGTGAGAGAAGAATCTGGAAAGACAAGCAAATGCCAGATTATAAAGTTCTAGTAAAGCATGCGTAGAACTTTGAAATTTACCAAAGCAATAGGAGTCTCTCAATCAAACAGTTCTGATTTCGAGAGTTGCAATTTATGCAGTCTTATAGGGATGTTGGCTTAAAGTGGGCCCACGGTTGGATTAATGCTCTTGATATTGCCACCATGAAAGTCATAATAATTTTTGAACAAGGGACCCTGCATTTTAACTTTCTATTCGCTCCCACAAGTTATGTAGCTCATCCTGCAATTGGGATTATTTTTAGCTTCAGCTAACAAGCAACCAAATATGTGGTTAAATAAGATAAAGTTTTATTTCTCTCTCATATAAAAGAAGTTTGAAGCTAAGCAGGCCAGAGCTGGTGTGGCTTTTCCGTAGATATCAGGGACTCAGCTTCCTTCTTAGCCCCTGCACCATCCTTAGGATACGGTTCTTAGTCTCTTAGCCTCATAGTCCAAAATGGCTGTGGAAGTTCCAACATCACAGCCACATTCCAGACTCGAAAAAAGCCGGAATGGTAAAAGCGCACACCTCTTTTCTGAGTCTATAATCTTTAAGGATCTTTCTAGCATGCAATTATGGCTCTATTTTTAAGGAAGAAGGAAGGAATGAATATTGTGTAGCCAATTATTAAATTCTTGTACAGGAAGTCATAGCACACATTCAAGCAGGGAAGGCCATGATAAGATTTGCATTTTACAGAGATCATCCTGGCAGAAGTGTGGAGGAAGTTGAAATCAGGGGTAAGAATGTTGTGTTGTTAAGGTAACCTTGGCCTGAGTTGCTGGTGTACTGAAAGGAAGCTGGCAATAGGGGTAGAAAGAGGTGACAAATTCAGCAGCCATCTGGGACTAGAATATACATGATTTGGTGATTGAAAGTGCAGAGCAAAGAGGAGGAAGGAATCGAGCTGAAGACTTCGTTACTTGCTGGAAATGACATACAGAACAAAACAAGTCAGACAAGGAGGCCAAGCTGTTTTTTTTTTTTTTCCCTGCAGGGAGGGATTTGCCCCTGAGCTAACATCTGTTGCCAATCGTCCTTCTTTTTTTTCCCCAAAGCCCCAGTGCATGGTTGTATATCCTAGTTGTAAGTCCTTCTGCTCGTGCTTCTGTGTGACCCACCACCACCATGTCAGCATGGCAACTGACAAATGAGTGGTGTGGTTCCACAACAGGGAAACGAACCTGGGCCACTGAAGCACTTAGAGCAAGGAGGCCAAGTTTTAAGGACCTGTGGGAAAGTTAAGTGATGAGATGTAGAATTTGGTTATATCAATGGATCTGGAGCTCAGGACGGAGTGGGAGCTAGAGATAGATTTGGAGCATCAGCTTAGGGACAGTATTTGAAGTAGGAGCAGCTGAGTTCCCTCTGGGAGGCAGAACCTAAGAAGAAAAACTAGGCAAACACATAGGAAATATGGCTATAATTCCAACTTAAAGAGCTTGCCTGCAACCTATGTAAAGAAAAACAATTAAGTCTATATTTTAATTGGCTAGAAAGTGAAGACTATATTATAACTACAATTAAAAAAAAGAATCAGTCACATTAAAGATCTTTAGTCCAGTGCCATCATTGCACAGAGTGGGAAATCACATGCCTTGCAGAGCCATCTACATGCTATTTCCTCTGTCTGGAAGGCCCCTGCTTCAACACTTGAATAACTCCTATTCTCATTCATCAAAAACTAATTTATATTTGACAGACAATGTGCAAGGCTCTCGGGCTATTGTGAAGAGAAAGATAGACAAGGTCCTGCCTTCATGCATTTCACAGGAGAAAACCATGTTTGAAAAAGTCATTATCATTGTGTCAAAAGATAAAGGGGAAGTACATGGGTTTCTTTAACCTCTATGAAGACAGAGATACAGACATACTGCCCCTTGCCTTGAGTTACCTCTCTGCCTTGTATCATAACAATTAAAACATTGTGTTATATATGCATCTTTATTTGAATACGTTTTCTTGTATTTTGCATACACATCCAGATTGATGCTTTCAAAAGATAAATCGTGGGGGCTGGCCCTGTGGCATAGTGGTTAAGTGCGCGCGCTGCACTGCTGGTGGCCCAGGTTCAGATCCCGGGCGCACACCAATGCACCACTTGTCAGGCCATGCTGTGGTGGCGGTTCCCACATAAAAGTGGAGGAAGATGGGCATGGATGTTAGCTCAGGGCCAGTCTTCCTCAGGAAAAAGAGGAGGATTGGCTTGGATGTTAGCTCAGGGCTGAACTTCCTCACCAAAAAAAAAAAAAAAAAAATTATGTTGTGTTCCTTCTCTGCTCAAAATCTCTCACTGATAGTAGAAGCCAAAGTCCTTAAAATAACCTATATCATCTGTCCTTTATTATCACTCTGATCTCATCTCCTACTTTCCTATATTCACACTAACCAATTCACACTGGCCTTTTGAATTAAACACACACCAAGAGTTTGGCCTGGTCCACCTTAACCTTTGTTCTGGAAGTTCCCTCTCTTTAGATCTCTCTTCCTCCAGATACCTGCTTGGCTAATGTCCTCAATTCCTTCAAGTCTTTGTACAAGTCTTACCCTCTAAATGTCGACTTCTTGACTAGCCTATTTAATACTGTACACTTCCCCTTCTCTCCACATACCAATCCCCTTTAATCTGTAAATTTTCTAAAGTACTTTTTACCATGTAATATACTGTATACTTGTTGTTTCTTGCTTGCCTATCCCTCCCCTAACTAAAATATAAGTCCCATAAGGACAGGAGTATCTGCCTCTTTTGTCACCATTGTACCCTCAGCACCTAGAGCAGTGGCTGGCACATAATAATTAAGTGCTCAATAAATATGTATTGAATGAGAGAATGAGAATCTTCTCACTACACTGTGACCTCTGTGAGAGCACAAGCCGTATCTCCTTGTCTTTGTATCCAGAGCATCTGCCACGGCTTCTGGTATCTAATAGGCTCTCAAAACAATATTTGCAGAATAAATGAATAAGCAAGTAAAATAATGAATGAATGATTATAGCTTTAGTCCAGAGTAGTTTTACTATACGTACATAGATGTTTGGAATATATGAAAATTTTATTTGACATTTATAAAATGTCAGGAGTCAGGATGGAAAAATATCAGGGTTCTAAATTTGTATATCATCAACAAGAGATGGGAAAGAATATTTCTTTAAGGATGTGAGGCCATTTCTACACTTAAGACCTTTGAGTATTGAAAAGAGATTTCAACTGAATCTGGAGTAAAAAGTAAATAAAAGTAGCCGCTAGGCCATACATTAGATCTTCAGAACTTATTCATTTCATAAGTGGAAGTTTATACCCTTTGACCAACATCTCACCATTTCCACCACCCCCGACACACTAGCAACCATCATTCTACTCTGTTTCTGTGAGTTCGGCTATTTTTTAGATTCCACATGTAAGTGAGATTATACAGTATTGGTGTTTCCCTGTCTGACTTATTTCACTTGGCAAAATGCCCTCAAGATCCATCCATGTTGTTGCAAACAACAGGATTTCCTTCTTTTTCATGGCTGAATAATATTCCGTTGTATATATATCCACAGCTGCTTTATTCATTCATCTGTAGATGGACAGAAGTTTATTTTCCATATTTTGGACATTGTGAATAATGCTGCAATGAATGTGGGAGTGCAGATATCTCTTCAAGATCCTGGTTTCATTTCCTTCAGGTATACATGCAGAAGTGGGATTACTGGATCATGTGGTAGTTCTATTTTTAACTTTTTGAGGAACCTCCCTACTGTTTTCCACAGTGGCTGAACCAGTTCACATTCCCACCAACAGTGCACAAGAGTTCCGTTTTCTCTGCATTCTCACCAAGACCTGTCTCCTGTCTTTTTGATAATAGCCATTCTAACAGATATGAAATGATATCTCATAGTGGTTTTGATTTGCATTTCCCTGATGATTAGTGATGCTGAGCATCCTTTCATGTAGGTACTTGTTGGCCATTTTATGTCTTCTTTGGAAAAACGTCTATTCAAGTCTGCTGCCCATTTTTCAATCAGTTTGTGTTTTTGCTATTGAGTTGTTTGAGTTCTTTATATATTTTAGATATTAACTCCTTATCAGTTAGGTGATTTATAAAGATTCTCTTCATTTCATCGGTTGCCTTTTCATTTCATTGCTGGTTTTCTTTGCTGACCAGAAGATTTTTAGTTTGATGTAGGCCCACTTATTTATTTTTGCTTTAGTTGCTTGTGCTTTCGGTGTCATATGCAAAAAGTTGTTGCCAAGACCAATATCAAGGAGGCTTTTTTCCTAAGTTTTCTTCTAGAGATTTTTATGGGCTCAGATCTTACAGTGATTATAGTTTACAATACTATATTATATACTTGAAAGTTGCTAAGAGAGTAGATCTTAAATGTTCTCATCACACACAAAAAATGGCAGTTATGTAAAGAGATGGAGGTGTTAACTAACTGTATTGTGGTAACCAATTCACAATAGGTATGTGTATCAAATCAACACATTGTACACCTTAAACTTACACAATGTTATATGTCAATTATATCTCAACAAAGCCGGAAAAAACACATGTAAAAAAAGCCTATTATATCAGATAATAGAACCATTCTGTAATAATAAAGGATTGAATAAATGTATTTGGATACAAATGCTAACTAAATACATTATACTAACACAAGATGTAAATGATCAGCAGAATTGAAAAAAATTGCTTAGAAAATCACAACCTTGGCAATTAAAAAATATCTACTTTTCTCATTTTAGAAATAAATAAAGCCTAGAAAATTTTGGAGTATTTGGAGAGAGAACAAATTCCTATTTATACAGAAAAGATTTTTTTTTTAATAGTTGGAGGAATTACTTGGAAGGCACTTAGTTTTCTTTTCGAGAGTCGCTAAAATAACGGACTATAGTCACCATATGAAAGGAAGATTTTGAACAGATGTTAGCAAGAGCGAGATTTCTAACAAACAATGGCATTCCATTTGCCTTATTAAGAGAACGTACAGATTTTTTACATGGGGCAAAAAAAAACCATTGACCAGAAGATGAACTAAAGATATTTTTAGAGACAAAGGTAAAAAGTAATCAGGAAGACAGAAAGCTAAACTTCTGCAGAAAACCTGATAAACAATTGACCTTCTATAATGTATAAAGAGAATAATGAGTAGTAGTCAATTTCCAGGGGAAAAATGAGCAAACTTGAGAAACTATCAATAATCTAGAAGCTATTTATGGAAGAATTTCAGGAAAAAGAAAAATAAATGAAGAACAAGATCAAGGACCTCATCTATTACCAGGATACCATTCTGGAAAAGCCAAAGCTCATGGGGCAGGCAGGGTTTTCAAGGGGACAAGTGTTTCTGGATTCTACAAGACTCAAGAGCTGCATAAACAAAGTTTTTTCTTTTAATTCTATTGGTAACAAAAGAAAAAAAATGAAAAAAGAAATAAGAAAAAATAAAAAAGCAAACAAATAATAATGTATGGTATTATTTCTCTCATTTTCTATCTCTTTTTTTTTTAATTTTTGCTGAGGAAGATTCACCCTGAGCCTTGCCAATCTTCTTCTTTTTTCTTGAGGAAGATTCACCCTGATCTGTTGCCAATCTTCTTTTTTTCTTGAGGAAGATTAGCCCTGAGCTAACATCCATGCCAATCTTCCTCTATTTTGTATGTGGGTCACCACCACAGCATGGCTGATGAGTGGTGTAGGTCTGCGCCCAGGATCTGAGCCTGTGAACCCAGGCCACCAAAGCATAGTGCGCAGAACTTAACCACTAGGCCACGAGGCCAGCCTCTCTCTTTTTTTGGTTTTTTTTTTTTTTGAGAAACAGAAAATATTACAAACTAGATACAATTTACAATATTTATAGCAACACTACTATGTTCCAGGCATTTGCTATGTGCTTGGAATAATAGCAATCAACAAGGTAGATAGTCATCTATGTGTATCATCTATGTGTGCCTTATTGCTGAATTCTTTGTCCATAGTGGCATAGCTACTGTGTCTATAAGTATATTTACACTTAAGAATTAATGCTGGATACTTTGAGCTCATCAGACTTTTGTGAGACAGCCACGCCAATAGTCTCTTTTTTCTCTCTCTCTTGAAATGTATGAAATATTAAATACGTCATCTGCCTTCCAAGTTATCCAAGGGAATGTTTTACTTTTGCATAATATGAGTGATGCGTAGCCCCCAATAATAAAATCCTTCCTGTGCACTACCCAATTACAAAACATATAATGTAGTGTGTAGATATATCAAGACCCTATTCCTGGTCTCAATTTCTACATCAGACAAGAGGGGATAAGCTATTCTGCAATTATCAACAACCTAAATATCGCAGTGACCTAAAACTACAGTTTATTTCTAGCTCACACTGCATGTTTACCTGATGGTAAGGAGGATCTGTTCATTTCAGTCAAAATATGAGGCTGACAGAGTCTGTATCTCAACATAGCTTTAATCTTCAAAGAATAGGGAAAAGACATGATGAAAAGCCACATACTGGCTCTTAACACGTACACACAACACGTGGAAATGGCACATTATTTTCATTCATATTTTGTTGGTCGAAGCAAGTTGTATTTCCATCGCAGAGTTCAAAAGCATGGGAATGCAAAATCTCAATTCAGAGAGAGCATCAAATATATCTTTGAAAATTAATACAGCCTACCACATTTGACATACCACTTTTTTTAGTAGCCAAAAAAAATTTTTGATTCAATTGGAAATGACAACCCATCTTTATATTCTCTTTGCGTAGTAGTCATTTCTTAGCTACAGTTACTAGGGGCAACTCGACTTTACGTGGATTTTGCCCCTTGACTATTATGGCATGTCAACGATGTTTGTAATATGATTAAAGCCTGGCTTAAGCAAAACTGTGAAGCAGATTAAGTTTGGCATATTTTATCTCTCCTTTCTCTACTTTTCTCTCTTTTCTGAGCTTTCTGTCATTTAGATCAATGCCTTATTTCTCCCATCATGGACAGAAGTTGTCTTATAAACAAATTCAGAGTTAGGTGTTAGTGACTTAAAGTATCATCTCTTTCAGAATGTCTGAATTTTAAGATAGGACACCAAGGATAGAGTAATATTTAACCTGACTTGCAGAATCCCTAATGGGGGAAGCTGTTGATATGTGGTAGGGCCAGGGATGCAGACAGGGAAGATGTTTCCACTGCACTTGAAAGGACATTACAAGGATGGCTTTTTTGGCCCATACACAGTTAATGGCTTAAATCACCTCATTCTTCACTTACAATCTCACTCCTTCTGAACAACAAAAGTATGAGAGGGCAGAGGACAATAATGGACCCCTATAACACCAAAGTGCTTTCCAGTTAATGCTTTCATTCTTTCATGTAAAACTGGTGCAGTGAAAAGAGCATGGGATTATGAGTTAGAAGTCCTGGCCCTGCCTCTAATTAAGAAATATTAATATTTCACTGCAAAGGGCCTCAGTCACACATGCACAGGATACGATTGCTAATGATCTTCCAGATCCAAAATTAATGATTTCTAGAGTTCCATAATTAAGTGGAAGTTGATAGCTGAGATTTGCTTTTTCCTTGCTTCTTTTTTTTTAAGGAGGGGAGGAGAAGGTGGCATAAGTTTTTGCAAATGCCATGGGCTACAATGCCGCGTGATTCAGAAGCAGACTGAGAAAGGATCTGGCAATTCAAGAATAGCTGTTAAACTTCTACCTTCAAGAGGACAAAATTAGGAGGATAATGTGTCTCTCTTAGTAAAACTTTTCCCTCAATGTTTCTAATTTCCTTTTCTGTACTACAGAGGGTGGGGTTCCCAAAAGTTAAGGAGAATAAAGATCCTCTCTGGTGTGTGTTGTATCCTGTTGACAGTGAAACGCTCTACTGCCTAAGGACATGCTTCTCTTTTTGTGTTAAGGAAAAATCTCACCCATGAAGTCTAGGGGTAAACTCTCTAAAGGAAAGTTTGTACTGTGTCCACCCATATTATGTTTGGCTCTGGTCGGCAACATTATTTTTCCCCTTTTATGTTTTAAATGGGGTAAAATTTGCAAGCAGAAAGGAAAACACAAGCACAAGATATTTCACCATGTATCTGTTTTGTGAAAAGTAAATTGAAACCAAATGAATTCAAGGCTGATATTTTGCTTGATCGACTAAACTAAAAATGCGTGCTGTTTCCCAGTTGCCTCAGGGCCTTGCCGGTTTTAGATGCTCTCCAGCGAGCTTGTTCACTGGTCCTTGCCAGAGAAAAAGAAACTTATACTGTTGTCTCAATATTCTTCTTGTTTGCCTTTCTTCTTATAAACAAATTCCTTCCTAACTTAGGAACCCGATGCAAAATCATGAAGCTATGGGGAGAAGGGTAAGAAGGTCTATACGTGGAAAACTACTAGAACTTTCTAAGTGTAAGTCAGACAACCCACGTGTCTGTAGACATGGAACTTCCACTAAGTAAACAAGATGTTGCCCAGATGCCCAGCACACACACTGCCAGGGGATATGTACGTAACACAACTCAAAGAAAGCCTCTGCAATGTGGCTTGGTAGTGACTGTGTGTCTGAAAAAAAAAGTATAGGAATGTATAATCTTGCTTCAGGGACAACATCAAACATATCTTTGAAAATTAATACAGTCTACTACATTTGACTCTCCTACACAGCAGGCCACAGCACATGTTTACTTTGTCTCTCCACTTACTGCTCCATACATCACTTTCTAATAACTGGTTTGGCCCCTCAATTTTAATAATGCATTAATTCTTCCCTCCTTGAGTTTCTCTCGGGATTCTCATCAGTACACGTTTCCCTAATTTTGGTTACCTCCACAGCTTTGTCCCCTTTCACCCTCTGCTCCTTTAGATCTCACTCGCCGAAAAGTTCCAACCCTCTTCTCCTTCCTCGTTTCCCAGAATATGTCCTTAAGTATCATAGCAGAGATGTTGCTATGTGTTTTACCAATTCCTTTTTCATTTTCCTCTTCCTGGTCACAAAGGAAGACTTGATTTCAGCTTTGCTGCTTGCAATTGGGTTGAGGCTGTTTGATGGAGTTCTGGCAAATGACATACTTGTAGGACATATACAGTACGGGAGGCTTAGGTCTAAACCTTCTACACACACCCTCTCTTCCTTTTCTGTGGTGATACCAGAGAGCAAGTATTTACTAAGGCAACACCAGAGAATGAAAGGCACCTTGATTCTTGAGTTACCATATAAGGATAAATTCCAAGGAGAGCCACTAAAGCTGCACTGGACATAACACAAACAAAAAAAACCTACGTGGTCTGCATTCACTGGGATTTCAGTTCACTTGTTACTGTGATATTGACTATCCTAATTGTGACTAATAAAAATGTAAAAATGAATCAAGAGATAAAACGTGGTTGCAATAATACCCGTGAAAAAAGGGATAACATTTTGTTTGGTTTTAAAATTATTCTAAATTTTCTAAAATTTGAACTTTTAAATATAAAATTGATGATGTAAGATAATCAGTGTGAAAAATAAAAACAGAGTTAAACATAAGACGTTAGCTTCAGGGAAACTAATACTTGAATGAAGTGTGCAAAACGAGTCACTAAAGTTATTTTCCCTTACAGAAATCAAAAAATAACATTCTAAAGAATTTCAGCTTACATTAAGATATTTCGTATGTATAGACTTAGCCCTGGTTTCAAATTATTAAAAAAAAAAAAAAAAGGATTTTCTGGGCCTAACTGATCACTGATATCTCAGAACTACTCTCTCAGCCAATTATCCTGTAGGTCCTATCAAAAATCCATTATGTATAGTTAATCTTAATACTAAATCCGATTTCAAAGAACATGTGATAAAGAGTCTCTCAAACAAATTACAGACAATTGCTGAGCTAGACTCAATTTAGATGGAGTTCAAAAACATCTGAGTCTCACTCTGTGCTACAGTGTTGAATGATCTTACTCCCACACAACCCCACCATCTCCAGACTTTCCCTTCTGCTGTCCACACATGCGTATCGCCTACATCCCAGCACTACTTAAACCTGAAGCTCATTACAATCACCATTTAGAGTCTCTTTCATTTAAGAACATTCTTTTATCCGAGTAACTGTAGCAATTTCCACTTAAAAATGATTTGTTCTCTCTTTATCTCTTTACATTCTGAATTTTGTTTCCATGATTATGCTGAAAATCCTTTTTACAGGATCATGAATGCCCCACTGCCAGACACATGCAAAATCTAAATCAATAACATCACATTTTAGGCATTGGAATTTACCTTAGAAGTCGTTTAGACCAACTTATCACCCAATCACATTCCAGAATGTGAGGTCTACCCTTTTCTTAAAACATTTCTAGGATGGGAACTTCATCAATTTTTAAAGAAACCTCCTCTATGATTGGCATGGTGTGCTTATTTATTTATTTACTTATGTATTTATTATTATTATTATTATTATTATTATTTTTTGGTGAAGAAGATTGGCCCTGAGCTAGCATCTGTTGCCACTCCTCCTCTACTTTATATATGGGACACCGCCTCAGCATGGCTTGATGAGCAGTGCATAGGTCCACACCCGGGATCCGAACCTTCGAACCCCGGGCTGCCGAAGAGGAACGCTCAAACTTAACCACTGAGCCCCCGGGGCCGGCCCCAAGATGTGCTTATTTATAATGAGCTGAAATGTTCCTACTTAATTCTTCCCTCAGGTTATTCTGTCTTTGGGAACGAAAGAAAATAACTCTACTTCCTGTTTTACAAAATACATTTCAAAATATTTTCAAGATAGCTTTTCCATCCCTTTTCCCCAAATATTTTCTACATGTTAAACAAGCGTACAATCAGGAATGCATGGTTTGTTTGTTCCTATTATTCACTCTGTATATGGAATTAATATAATATCCAATATCATTCAAGTTTTTCAGTGTCACCTCTAAATGATAGAGTAATAATGATTGTGATGTGATAATAATTATATAATAATGGTAGCTAAACTTTCTTGAGCATTTCTGGGTTTCAGTTATCATACAATGGATTTTATATATATTATCTCATCTTGTCCTCAGAATGTTGTGTTATGGACTAAATTGTGTCCCCTAAAAAATTCACAGGTTGAAGTCTTAACCCAAATGTGGCTGTATTTGGATATAGGGCCATTAAGGAAATAATTAAGGTTAAGTGGCTTACGAACTCCATCCATGTGGTGATATATGAAGTAAGTGAAGGTAAATATATCAAAAAGCTTGTTATAAAAGAAGAAAAGAGCTACTATGGTATTACAAAGATTTATAAAAAGCAATGAAAGCACAAATTTTGAGTAGCAAGAAATGTAGAATATGTAAGGAAGAGGGAAATAAACACTGGGCAGGGAAGAACTGAGGATATGTTTCCTTTAAATGGATTCCATGATGCAGAATAAAAATAAGATTGTCTTCCAAGTCTCAACTATATTATTGAAATCTTTATCAGCTTTGACGTCATAAAATGACCCGATTATTTTCATTACATTTTTATTCCCACTCCCCACCCACCCAGTTTGTAAAGTTGAAGAGTTGAGAGTTTAGGGTAAATAGGCAGTCTATTTGTGTTTGTCTCACGAACACATTGTCTACCAGCCCTGTGACCATGAGGAGATCACTTAAATATTCTACACTTATTTTTATAAAAAGAGAATAGCAACAAAGTATTACCTAAGAGAATATTGTTTCAATTTAATGTAATTAATTTTAATTTAAGAGGATTACACTTTTAATATGTACAAAGGGCTTGGTGCCTGACAAATAAAGATTATCTTATTATTAAATGCCCATCCCACTTTCAACAGGAAATCCAAAACACTTCCAAAATCTACAAAAGTCTATGAGCATCTTGATTTTTCTAAGCATCTCTTGCCTGAACTCCTTGCTTTTAACAGATATTCAGACTTCCCTTTGCATCTTCCTTTCATAATCTCTATCCTTTTTTGTTCCAATTAACCCCATGAAGGATAACACCACATTTCATTTGTTTTAGACTATCCACTAACAAAAAGTCATTTATTAAAAAGGGAAAAAGAAAACTTTGCTGAAATTTTGGGGAATCAAAGTGGGAATAGAGCACTGCAAAGTAGCAAGCTGAAACCCAAATAAAAATATTAGACATATTATTCCAAAAATAAACTCACTATACTTGTTATGGTAAACATAGGGACCCCTATCTCTCCTTAGGTCTCAGCTTGCCTCTGTCATGTCAAATTTCTTACTGTCACCCCTGAATACTAGCCTGCAGAAGTGAACTGATTGCAGTGACAGCCTCTCATACCTCCTACAAAGATGTCCTCAGTTAGTACCTTCCCACAATTACTCTAGTGACATGCCTTGGAAAGTAGCAAATACGAAGCAAGCAGACACTAAGGGCTTGCGTATGGGGGCTTGCCTTATTTCTGTTACAGTAACTCTACAGCTTTCCACATAAATAAGCACGGTTAGCCTGCTGGAAAGAAGGCTCAGTCATCCCAGCCTTCCTCGCTGAAGCCATCATAAACCAGTCAGCCCTACCCAATGTATCAGCTAACCAAAGATACTTGAGCAAGTTCAGGCAAGAGCAGCCAAACCTGGCCTAGGTGAGAAAAAAATGCCCATCTGAACTCGACACTAATAGCCCATCTGCAGAATATAGACTAAACACATAGTTATTGTTTTAAGCTCTAGGTTTGGAGAGGCATATTATACAGCAAACTCTAACTGACAAACCAGCTTATGACACAAATTTCTAATTCTTATTATGCATAACATTCCAGTTCGCCAATACTCTCCCATATAAAGCAGGCTCTGAGTTGATCTGTTTGGGTAAAACCTTATTAAAGTCCTCTGGTAAACAGAAGCCTTTACCCTTTAACAGCACAAAGAATTAACAGAAACATTAAAATTGAGTTTTATCTTTTAATATGATAATATTCTTAGGCAAGATTCGCTTTCCAGTAATCTCTATAAATAGAATTACTGTTTAGAAATTTGTTTTCCATAGAGAAAATTTCCTCAGTCATATATTTGTTTAGTATTCAAATTTTTCTCATAAGATATTCCTTTATCCACATTAATTTATAATATTTCTTATTTTCATTCATCACTTATGCAATTACTTTAAAAATTTTTGGTGGATAATATTAAGTTTTAGTTTTCATGGCTTTCAAAGCTTAGTTGCCACCATTCTCCCATTTCTTTTCTTTTTTTTTTTTGTGAGGAAGATCAGCCCTGAGCTAACATCCGTGCTAATCCTCCGCTTTTTGCTGAGGAAAACTGGCTCCGAGCTAACATCTATTGCCAATCCTCCTCCTTTTTTTCCCCCAAAGCCCCAGTAGATATTGTATGTCATAGTTGCACATTCTTCTAGTTGCTGTATGTGGGACACGGCCTCAGCATGGCCGGAGAAGTGGTGCGTCGGTGCGCACCTGGGATCTGAACCTGGGCTGCCAGTAGCGGAGCACGCACACTTAACTGCTAAGCCACAGGGTCAGCCCAATTCTCCCATTTCTAATGTAGAAAGAAATCAACTAAATTGTCTTGAAAATACCAAGGAAATGTAAACTCAAATAGCCTCAAATAAGCTATGTTCTAAGTGAAGAGGAAGAAATTTTAAACAAAATACAACCTTGTTTTTGGATGTCATTTTAAAAGGCCTTCATGCAATTTTATAAAGAAACACTATGAATAAGCAGCTATTATGAAGTTACACATGGCCCTGGCTGGAGACACCAAAGGGTCATATGTGCATGGATTCAGCCAGCCCAATTAGAAACTATGCTCAATTTCTTTCAGACATCACAGCTGGATGCAAAATACTAATAAGGAAATCTATTATTTCAAGATGTGCACCAGCAATCATAATTTTATTGTTTTGCATTCCATCTGTAGCATAGGCAACCACCAGAATGTTTGGTGAATAAACATGAACTATAGTAGAAAATGGGGGCACGTGGCCAGTACAGCACAAGAGGAACACGACTGGTTCTCGTTTCTGGATTTAGTTTTCTCTTCTGTACATACTATTTCAAGCTGTGCCATGGACCAACTCAATTCAGATCCATTAACCTGTAAATATAGTTATATATTTGATCATTAAATTAACAAAGTAAATTAACTTTTAGTGGGTGGCATTACTCATTGTACCTTGGAAAAATGAAAAGCTTTACTAAAATGCATGTCTCATTGCACATTGACTTCTTGTTAAATGGGTATTTTAACACAGATAATCCTTTGGATGCCATGGAATGGTGAAGTTGCTGTATTTCACACTTCACTATGCTATGATTCATTGTCTAAAATAAAGTGAAAAAATTTTATATAATTAACTCCATATGGCTTTTTCTTTAACTCATTTGATAGAGGCCAAATTCTCACACTTTAATCAATTAAACATCTCAAAATAAATTCCATTTAAAGAACTTATAAGGGTAACCTTGCAAATTCAATATAAGAGTATATGGAAATCTGTAGTCAAGAACATTTTGTGAATAATTAATAATTATTAGTTGATAATTTATCTTGAAAGTCAAAATTAGACTAGAGTTGATAATATGATTTCAAGTACCAGAAAAACAAACATATAAGGGTTTATAATTTTTCATATGTTTAATGGAACATAAAGTAAATTTTCCACAGAGCTTTAATATTATCTCATATTTTAAAGGTATTTCAGTTAATTTATTAAATCAGTCTCAAAAATTAGATAACATTATTATTTTAAATAAAACTGAGGCTAGAAATGAGAAGTCTTTGGTTAATTCTTAGTTTTGTTACCAACTAAATAAATAAATTTGTATTTTTACAATAGTGATATTGATGATTATTTACTCAGATCTCACGTAGACTTTCCATACAGTCTTAGTTAACCATTTTAAACTTTTCAAAAGAGATGGTTAGGAACAAGTTGATCATGTGAAGTTCCTTCCATATATATTATTCTGATATTATATGATAAAAATGCCGTTAAATTACTTCTGACCTGCAAGTTAAATAAACATAAAATTTTTAATATGTAACTTACTCTAGTGACTTTAAAACTTCTTAATCACAATCTATAAGTAAGAAATATACTTTATATACTGACCCAGTATACAAAAACACACACACATACAATCATATATGTAAAACACACAAAACTTTTCATGCCTGAAGTTTCCTCTTCCTTCTTTTAGTCCTTTCACTTTTTTTTTTGTTTTATTAAGACATAACTGACATACGGTACTGTATAAGTTTAAAGCATACAGAATAGTGACTTGAATTACATATATTGTGAAATGATTATCACAATAAGTTTAGTTAAAATCCATCGTCTCATATAGATACGAAAAAAAAAGAAACAGAAAAAAATGGTTTTTTCCTTGTTATGAGAACTCTTAGGATCTACTTTCTCAGCAACTTTCAAATATAGCATACTTCAGTGTTAACTATAGTCATCAAGTCGTACATTACATTCCCAGTACTTATTTATTTTATAAGGGGAATTTGTACCTTTTGACCCCCTCCATCCAATTCTCCCTACCCCCACCCTCACCTCTGGTAACCACAAATCTGATCTCTTTTTCTGAGTTGTTTTTTGTTGTTATTGTTTTTAGATTCCACATATAAGTGAGATCATACAGTATTTATCTTTCTCTGTCTGACACTTCACTTAGTATAATGCCCTCAATCCATGTTGTCACAAGTGGCAGGATTTTCTTCTCTTTTTTTCGGGCTGATTAGTATTCCATTTTGTGTGTGTGTGTGCGTGTACACACATATATACCACATTTTCTTTATCCATTCATCTGTTGATAGACACTTAAGTTGTTTCCATGTCTTGGCTATTGTAAATAATGCTGCAATGAACATGAGGGTGCAGATATCTCTTCAACGCAATGATTTTCATTTCCTTCAGATATATACCCAGAAGTGGGATTGCTGGATCATATGATAGTTTTATTTTTTAATTTTTTAAGGAACCTCCATACTGTTTTCCACAGAGGTTGTATCAATTTACAATCCCACCAACAGTGCACAAGGGGTCCCATTTCTCCACATCCTCACTAACATTTGTTATCTCTTGTCTTTTTGGTGATGGCCATTCAGACAGGCATGAAGTGATCTCATTGTAGTTTTGATTTTTAATTCCATCATTGTTAGTGATGTTGATCACCTTTTCATGTCCTTATTGGTCATTTGTATGTCTTCTTTGGGAAAATGTCTATTCAGTTCCTTTGCCCTTTTTTAATTGGATTGTTTGTTTTTTTGTTATTGAGTTATATGAGTTCTTTATATATTTTGGATATTAAGTCTTTATCAGATATATGATTTGAAATATTTTCTTCTCTTCCATAGGTTGCCTTTTTATTTTGTTGATCATTTCTTTTGCTGTGCAGAAGCTTTTTAGTTTGATGTAGTCTCACTTGTTTATTTTGATTTTGTTCCTTGTGCTTTTGGTGTCATATCCAAAAAAATCATTGCCAAGACCCATGTCAAGGAAGTTTTTTCCGAAGTTTTTTTCTTGGATTTTTATGGCTTCCACTCTTACATATAAGTCTTTAATCCATTGTGAGTTAATTTTGGTGATGTAAAATAGGGTCTAGTTTCTTTTTTTTTTACATGTGAATATGCAATTTATCCAGCACCATTTATTTTTCTCCATTGAGTATTCTTGGTTCTCTTGTCAAGTATTAGTTAACTATACATGCATCAATTTATTTCTAGGCTCTGAATTCTCTTCCTTTGGTCAATGTGTCTATTTTTATGCCAATAACTTACAGTTTCAATGACTATAGCTTTACAATATAGCTTGAAATGTGGACATGTAATGCCTCCCACTTCATTTTTCTTTCTCAGGATTGCTTTGGCTACTTTTGTGGTTCCATATAATTTTAGGATTGTTTTATCTACTTCTGTAAAAAATGCCATTGGAATCTTGATAAAGATTGCATTCAATCTATTGACGACTTTGGGTAGTATGGACATTTTAACAATATTAATTCTTCCAATCCATGAACATGGGATATCTTTCCATTTCTTTGTGTTCTCTTCAATTTCTTTCACCAATGTTTTATAGTTTTCAGTGTAGAGATCTTTCACCTCCTTGGTTAAATTTATTCCTAAGTATTTTGTTGTTTTTGATGCTATTGTAAATGGGATTGTTTTCTTTATTTCTTTTTCAGATAATTTGTTGTTAGTGTATCAAACACTACTGATTTTTGTATGTTAATTTTATATCCTGCAACTTTACTAAATTAATTGATTAAATCTAACAGTTTTTTGATGGAGTCTTTAGGATTTTCTATGTATAAAATCATGTCATCCGCAAATATAGACACAATTTTACTTCTTCTTTTCCAATTCTGATACATTTTATTTCTTTTTCTTTCCTGATTGCTCTGCCTATGACTTCCAGTACTATGTTGAATAGGAGTGGTGAGAGTGGGCACCCTTGTCTTGTTCTTGATCTTAGAGGAAAAGCTTTCAACCTTTTACCACTGACTATGATGTTAGCTGTGGGCTTGTCATATATGGCCTTCGTTATATTGAGGTACATTCCTTCTATACCTAATTTATTAAGAGCTTTTATCATACATGCAATCTTTTTACTTTGAACATTCTCTGAGTCTTCACCTTTTCATGTGCTATACCATCAACCAACAGATACCTTTCAGGTTTATGTTTTTCAGTTCAACTAAATTTAGTTCTGCCTTATCAACTAAGCTCCATTCAGATGCAATATCTTCAAATGAGTCATCATAACTGATCTATAAGGAAAAGAATGACTTTCAATTTCCTGTCAAGAATTTAAGAAGCTTGGAAGTCATTACCCCCATCAAAACAAGCGAAAACGGAACAAACTGAAAAATATACAGTTCTTAGATCCATCAGAGAAGTGTGGTCACAGGGAAACCACTACCCCCAAAATTAGAGAGACAGATTGATGAATACGGAGAATCACAACCTACCAGAGAAGAAACCCACAAGCATGAAACTCTGGGAAAACCAATGTCAGGGTAGGAAAACCTAAACTGTAACTTACAAACTCCTGGTGCTCAATGTGGACAAGTCTGAGAGTTAAAACCTCCAGGAGGAACTAATCTAGAGGGGCCTCTACACTTTCGTCAGGTTTGCCCTAGGGTCTCTACCAGGTTCTCTCAGTGAAGATTGGAGAAAAATTATTTTGTGATTCCAGCAGTGGGATGGGAAAAGTAGCCATTCTGAAATACACCAGAGCATTCTGCTATTCTTAACAAGGCCTGCCCTCAAAAGAAACTATTTTGCCAGAGCTTAACATGTTGGCGTTTTATCAAAGCCTAATCAAATGTGGAGGAAGGGAAATACCCAAATCCAGCCCCCTCTAGCCATCCTGTCAGGGGGTGGGGGGAGACTGAGAAGCACTTGTGAAGTGCACAACCCAGTAGCAGAGGCTCACTAAAAGACTGAGACCTAATCATAAGAATACAGATTGCTTTCTTTCCCCTCACACCTTAACATCACATCACTAAAGGCTTATTTACTAGATTTCCTTTTACCCAGTACATCATGTCTGGCTTTCAACAAAAAATTACAAGGCACACTAACAGGCAAAACTCACAATTTGAAGAAACAGAGAATGCATTAGAACAAAATTCAGATATAGTAGGTATATTAGAATTATCATACTGAGAATTTAAACAACTATGATTAATGTGCTAAGGGCTCTAAAGGAAAAAGTTAGACAACATGCAAGAACAAATGGACAATGTAAGCAGAGAAATGGAAATTCTAAGAATCAAAAACAAATACTAGAGAGCCAGCCCTGACGGCCTAGCAGTTAAAGTTCAGTGCTCTCTGCTTCAGCTGCCCAGGTTCGGTTCCCAGGTGCGGAACCACACCATTCGTCTGTCAGTAGCCATGCTGTAGTGGCGGCTCACATAGAAGAACTAAAAGGACTTACAACTAGAATATACAACTAAGTACTGAGGCTTTGGGGAGAAAAACAAAAGAGGGAAGATTGGCAACAGATGTTAGCTCAGAGGAAATCTTTCCCAGCAAAAAAAAATAAATTTTAATTAAAAAGAAAAAAGGAAATACTAGAGATTAAAAAGAAAAGAATACCACAAGGTTTTATCTAATATGGTAGACTGGGAAATCATTAAAACAACGCTTTTTGTAAAGGAAGGTAAAACAATATTTCAAGGAGAACTTGACATGCTATATTTAAAAAGAAGAACTATAGATATTATTTATTAATTAAATATATTCATAAAAGGAAAGTTGGACATGCGAATCTGTCATATTACCAGATGCTGAGAACTACAACTGATACGTGCTTGAAAATGAAGGAAACAGTAATAATTAGGAAAATAAAGTTGAAATGACTAATGGAATAATATATATTGAATATAGAGTTTCAACATAATCCTAAAGTGTGTCATAATTATTCACCCGTACATTATCCTTTCAAGATTACAGGTCAAATTTTCAGAATTAATACTAATTTATCAGAATATATTAGTTTTCATATACAGAACTTATAAATTAAGGAAATACATGTTTTTGCAAATAAAATAGGAGAAGTAGCAGAAACATGAGGAAAGCATGACTCAATGCAAAAGACATGAAAAACTTTGGTCATATTTGTTTTAGTAAAAGAGTTCACTTCATGTAAAAGGATGCAAGGCAAGAAATAAACTCATCTTGAAAACAATAATGATGAAGTTTCTGCCCAGTGTAGTTGTAAAGATTCCTGGTTGAATCTAATTTAATTTTCACCATCATGTTATGAATGATGGCTAATGAGGTGCCTACTCCAGTTCTCTTTGTTTTACAGATGGGTAAACAGAGGCTTAGAGAGAGAGTTGATAACCTGTCTAAAGTCACAGATCAAATGGGAGAGCTGGATACAAACCCAAGTTATCTGACTCCAAAGCCTGTACTGCTCTATCTGTTGGTGCCCCAAATCACTGCAGTATGCCTACATGATGGCTGAACTTCCTTGATTTGTTAGTCTTCCTCTGAATCTGTACCACTTAAGGAAGCTTTAGGTACCTCGCAGACACCTGAGCTGTGTATTATCCAGCCATTGCTGGACTAATGTTATTTCCTAACTATTCTCCTTACCAAAAGCACTTTTTCTACTCTGATCCATCCTCTACCATGCCATATCTTAACTGATTATGTTCCTCTTGCCTAAAATTCTTCAATGATTTCCATTATCTTTAGGAAAAACAATCCAGAATCAGTTCATTGCAATGAAAATATTCATAATGTTTTGCAAGAGTACACTGCTAAAGCTATTGCAACTGTATCCTCTCTTCATGGAAGTAATTGATTACTTCATATACTTAAATTAATGGAAGCCTGTTTGAACGGAGTGCAGACTGATACATGATTCTCCACTATAGAAACTTCCGCATTAGTTTGAACTTAATGTTATATTTCTTCTTTGTATTCTCAATATTTACCTCATGCATGGGTGATGAATAAACTAGTAAATGAATTAAAATAGAATGTATTTTAAATTTTAAAAAATCATAGTAATCACTATTCAGATTACATGTGATATGCTCATATGCACATTTAAATCTTAATATTATGAGATGAAAATATAATCATTAACCAGTCCTGTTTAAAAATGTAACGTGGTAAAGAGTCTTCTTAAAAGATTACCTTGGAAGGAGAAAAATTGAAAAAGTATAAAATAACAATCATTTTTTCTTGAAAAATACATAGATTGAAATACAAATGTATATAGAAGTTTCTCTTTTAGAGAAACTTCCTTGTGGAAAAATAAATAGTTTAAAATACTGGTTTGTTTAATCTCTAAAAATTTAGATTATTTGTTAAAAGGCTTAAATGTAGGGAAAAAACTTAAAAATCTTAGAATAAAAGAGATTGAACTCAAACCTCTGGGCCACTTGGTTGGCAAGCTGAACCGAGAAAGAGCCCGAGATGAGAACCTGCAGTCACACTCCAGTGAGTGTTGCTTTAGTTACCAAAGCAAAGAACTGAAGCCAAAGAAATCAGAACATGGAGCAACGTTAAAAGTATGGAGAGTTACTAGAAAACAGAAGCCAAAATGCTCCAGGCCTGTGTACTTTTACTGAGAGAAAGCAAGCTGTGTCAGAGAGTTGTAAGGTGAGAGAAAAGTTAAAGAAGCAGACTTTGGATTCACTCATTCATAAACACGTTTGAAAGTAATTAATTCCTTTAAGATATACACACCCTAGCTGAAGGTTGTGCTTATATCAAAAGACAGTGGTACAGTGTGTGTGTGTGTGTGTGTGTGTGCATGCATGTGTTAAAGGACAGAGAAAAGCAAGAATAGTATACCCTCGATCATAAACCACATACTCCACCATCTTCCTGAAATAACAAAATATTTTGAATACTTAAGTAGAGAAACAATACTGAAGTGAAAATTTACCTGTCATCATTTTCAATTGACATACTGATATACCATACATTGAAATTATGACAAACTAGGAGTATATTTAATGGAAAATAATAAATAATATGCTGTATAATGTTCACCAAGACATTAAGTTTACTTAAACTCTCCTGAAACCGTGTTTTAAAAAATAATTCTTGTGTGCGTCAATAAAATTTTGTTTAATACAATCACATCCACTCTTCCAACATTCCTTAAATGTGAATATTTCATCTTCCCCATCCTGATCTACACGTGAGCCTGATTCCCCTCCAGTAAGTGTGGCAAAAGAAATCAATTGCCTATCCAACACCCATTTCCCCTTTTCCTTCCAAATAGATGCTGATTTTGGCTGGTATGGGAAACAATATGCCCTGTCCCAGGCAATGAATCAATTGGTCTAAGCCAACTGTAGTATTCTCATCCCTGTTTGAAATTCTAGGAGTAATCCAAGTGAAAAATTTCTGGACAATGGACATAAGGGGCTCTGGAAAAATTTTCATCTTTGACACAAATGGAGAGAACAAGGGAAAAAGTTTTCCCCTCGTCCGCGTTTCTCCTGCTTGTGAAACACTTTTGTTGGGATGTTGTGCTTATGGTGTCACTGAGGACAGAGTGAAAACATAGAAGAACTGTGCCCCCAGTTGAAGTGGTTGAGTTTCTGAACTAACCCTGTAAAATGCTTCCTCACACTTCACTGTTAAGTGAAGTAATACATGTCTATATTATTTTTGGGCAGTCTGTTACGTGAAGCTGAAAACATAAGTGGTATTATTTCAATAGTCTTTAAAAACCAGGTGAATGGAAAAGAGGAAACGTTTTATCAACACATCAAAAATTTTGTAGGTATATTTTTTGAGAATTCTATTTCATTCGGTGTATCATTACCCTATTGGCTGAAAATATAACTGATAGTACAACATTTCACGATATTGCCCTATTATGTCACATTTCCCCACTTATTGGAAATAAGTGTTCTTCTGCTAGGTTGTAAACTTCATAAGATCAGGAATTGCAGCGGATGCTGTAGCACACTGTCCAAATGACCCCTTACAGACTGAGACACTCATTGCCTGAACTGCTGGGAGAGTTGCAGACTTACAGCTCACGGCTGGGAACTTCTTTAGCGGAGGGAGCTGCCTCCTTCAAAGATATGCCCTATCTTGAGGGCAGCTTGCATCTGATGATTGGATGCAGAACATCACTGAAGAACCATCCCAATTTCAGTGCTCCCTGTGAGATTGACTGAAGTCTCTGTTTCCTTTGTATCAAAGTTCAAATTTTGTCTCCTTTCAATCTTGCGTCCCTCACTCTCTCATAGGCATTGTTTCCAAGAGCACAATGGAATAATCCTTCTATTTGCAGATTCTGATTTCTGGGGAATCTGACTTACAACGGTTGGTGTCAGGAGTCATCCTAGGAAGCAGATTCTAAACTGACATTTGGAAGCTGGATTTCCAGTCAGTCAGCTAACAATGAAGACCAGCTCACTGGTAGGAGGAGTGCTAATAGTCCTCAGCAGGCAGTAGCAGCAACAATTTCAGCAGGCAGAGATTGTTGAAGATTTCACTGCTAATAAACTGGGATGGTGCATAAATGTAAAGGAATGCACTGGCAGATAGAATATCTCAGATGTTTGTGAGGTTTGGAGGAAAAAAAAGACTATTGAAATGGATGATTATTTTGGAGGACTATATATACTTTGTAGAAGGACAATAAAAGATGATCATTCACCAAATGAAGGTAAAATGGGAAAGTGACAGGGTCCTCTTGGGAGCTTATTAAAGAGACTATTATCTCCTATGGCCAGAGAACAGAGAAAATTTCAGATCTTGCCCAGGATTTTATTATAAGGGTAGTGGAGCTAACAAAGTAAAATCAGGGTCCCGATTGGGAAGGAGTGAGACTCTGAGATTTGGGATAGCAACATTGGTATTATTGTACTCAAAATTTTTGAAACCTCAGGTCCCCCTGAACCCTCTGGGCTTACAGAAGGGACCCCCTTCTGTCAGTTAAACTAGTATTCCCTCCATCCACAAAGACGATGAAGAGGCCCCTGCCTTAACAGACAATATGCCACAATCCTCTTAGGCTCTATTCTCACCTTTCATTCTGGCCACTAGATCAATAACTAGAACTAAGTGGCAATACAGTTTGGTCAAGAAAATATCAGGTCTGCTAAGGGAGAAAAGTGACCATAACCTAAAAGAGCTGCAGTACATGTACCAGCAGGAGTAGAGAGAATATATGTGGGAATGGACCCTAAGGGTGCTGGATCAGGGGGAGTGGTATATAAAATTGGATAAATGAGAATTTATCAATATGGGAGCACCCTCCCGTGATACAGGATTTAACACTCTGATAAGTCCCCAGGACGTGGTGCTAATACACAGGTAGCATGGCTCTTGGAAGTAAGCCATGATTGATGACCCACACTATGTGAAGTAGAAATGCCAGAACTACCACGGCAGAGAGTATAAGTAGAGATCATTGGCTTAGAGAAGATGGCATGCTGGAATAGATACACAGCAGAAGGCCAGAAAACACACCAGCTTACTAACATCCGTAAGAGAGTCCTGAGGACACTCCATTTACTATAGCAATAAGGAATGCTCTAGGGAGAACACAACACCTTTATTGAGAATCTCAATAGGGGCTGTCCTCTGTAGGCTAGGGATGAGGATAGGAGATGCTGTTACAGAACTGAGTCCCCTAATAGTAGAGGCCAAGTGGAGGCACAATAATTGGGCATAATTATTGAAGGAGGGGCCAAGTCAGATGGCAGCCAGGGTAGTCTGGGACACACAGAGTAATGGAGATGATTAATAGAACACAACAAACCTAGGAATAAGATAGATGGGCAACAAATATGTTACTCAATCTATAAAATAAAAAGAAATCAAGGTTGAGTATCAGGGGTTTATAGCAAACGACCCTCCAAAAAGTCCAAGACCCCAAGCCAATTTTCAGACTTGCAATTCATTGACTGAGAGACCAGATTCCCCAAGAAGAAGGACCTTACAAGACTATGAACATATATAAGGTAATAATTCCACATTCCTCACCCAGTGGGACCTATGGCCATTTATTCATGTAACTGTGCTGGATAAAAAGGGAGCAGATAATACTCTGACATTTCAAAAACTGTTGGACACAGGGTCTGAGTTGAAACTGATTGTCTGTGACCTGAAGTGTCAAGAGAAGACAGGTTGCTGTTACACCATGAGGCCAAGAAAGAATGTGTTTGCCATGTAGGTGATCCAGGGAAGCATCTGTGGATATTCCCCTCCCAGATTTTGTCATAAATTGACAAATATGGCTGATACAACGTGAGAGAGACATGAGGAGTGAGGGTGCAGAACTTTCACGGATGAGGGTCTGCATCACTCCACCAAGTAAGGCACCTAGACTGTCAGTTTCTAAACAAAGATGAGGACATTCGAGAACGATTAGTAGAGGAGAAAGATAATGAGCACCAGTTAAGAGTCCTAAGACCAGCTACAGTGAGTGGCCTATAGTTTGTTCCACTCACCTTCCTCCTGTAAGTTTCCCCCAAAATAGAGACTAATCAAAATTCTTGAGGATTTTTTCAAAGATGGGGTCAACTTATTATACGAAGCAATGGGTCTTAGCGGCACAAGAGGTGAATTGCAGTAGATGCTATGGTGTTCCTTCCAGATAGCTCTTAGGATTGAGACATTCATTCTCCAAAAACTGCCCTTGACCGAAGGCAACTGCCTCATTTGAGGCTATCTCCTCTTCTCAGGGGCAGTCCTCAATATCTGGTCAATGCAGGAGCATGAAATCTTGACTATCTTGCCTAAAATAAGGATATCTCAGGTTCAGAGCTGCCCGCATAGCATTACAACCTCCCCTAATCTCAGTCTTTCTTCCTTCTCTCCATAATAGGTGTTGATCCTGAGAGTATTTTCTAAGAAACTACAGGCATACAAATCTCCATCTCAGAGTCTGTTTCCCAGGAAACACTACTTAAGCCAGGGGTTATTTATTTTTACTTTCAGAATTCTTAGAATATTTTTGGACATAGTGTCATACAGTTTGGCTGAGGAAACTCTATATACCAAAGTTTAAACGTACAGGTCCTTTCAAAGTTACCCATTCAAACCATATTAAAAGAAGTCCAAATAATATTTTCTTTGACACAGAGTATAACCAACATCTCCAGTAGCTATCAGGGAGCAAGCACTTGAGTTAAAGGAGGATGAGAGGTTAAAATTGTATGCCAAACAACTTTGGTTATGTTTAAGGATTGACTCCTTTGTGAAAAGAAGTGTGATGTGTACCCAGAGTCAAGTACGCCTATCCAGAATGCCTTGAGTCTTATAAAAATGATAAAGTAGAAAGGGGGAAGGGGGATGAGATGTTGCTAGTTCCATTAGAGTAAGAAGAACAAAGAAAGAATATACTCCCAGTTTGGGGTAGTAAATACAGCAAACAGAGGAAGTTATGAAACCTGAATTTTACTTCTCTGGCCTCTGTCCAGGAGCAGAATCTTCAGCCTAGAAAAGGTAGGATAAATGTACAATATGAACAGAATCTAAAGACAGTTGAGGAGACAGTAAATACTTACATGTTCTTCAGTGGATTCAATCTTCAGCTACAGAAATAATTCCTACCAGGCCAGGAAGAAATGTTACAGTAAGACTTTAAAGGCATCAGTAGTAATTTTTGAGTAATCATGACTAGCTGGAAAGTTGTGAAAGAAAATATACTGGGAAATGATATTTCAACTTTTGAAAAGGCAAAAATGGAAAAAATTACAGACTAATGAACCTGAAACCAGACCAAATCTTCAAGTAGATTTTTTAAAGAGTCTGTAAGTATTTGGAAAAGGAAGTAGTGATGGCTAGTATCAGATATGCTAGATTGACATCAATTCTTCTATTGATTCAGACTTTAGAATGAGAGATCAGGTGGACCCCGTACACAGAGTTTTTCAGAATTTTAGCTGGACATTAACAAAGTCTCAGGGTAATCATATACACAAGATGAAATCTATGAGCCAGATTATGGTGTAATTTGAAACTCCATATGAAAAGAATACAGACAATACACTAAGTCCAGAGGAAAGTCCAGAGCACTATGGCTCAAGCATTGTGGCTCCATCCACTGCAAAGATCTATGACACATTTTTTGGATATTTTGCAAATGATATACATGGCCCACTTACCACTTTTAAGGATAACAACAAATTGAGAAAAATTAGAAATCCGAAGACTTCTATGTATTAGTAGGAGGAAATTAATCCAATAAGGTGAGATTATAAATAATAAGCCATATACTTAAGTAGCAAGATTCCAGGGTAAGAACACTGGCTTACTGCTGCTATTCATGTGAAAGCAACTAAGGTTTCAGACAATGACTAGAAATATCAACTAAATCAGAAAGAAGCAGTGTTCCAAAACAATGATTCACAGGTCTGCTACTTTAATAGTAGGATTATTATACAAATCAACACAAAGATAATCCCAACTATGGGCTTGTGAAAGTGAATCTTGAATTCTGTGTATAGTTTTAATTGTCATGTTAAGAAGAAAGAAACAGCACCCACACTAAACAGAATTTATTGCATACCAAGTACTATGTTAATTACACAGAGCAGCCAATATTTATATTTTCATTTAATTTTCATAGTAATTCTTTGAGGTAGATAAAATTATTCCAGCTTTACAGCTGAACAAACCAAATCTCAAATTGTTTAACAAATTTGGCCAAGCAAACAAAGCTGTAAATGGAGGAAGTGAGATTTAACCCAAGTCTGTCAAACTCCAAAACTCTTCTAACTTGGAGTTCCTAATACAAAACTCTTATGTCCTTAATGAAGAAAGTCAAACCCATGGAAGATGTGGCTTCTACAATCTATAACTGACCTCTTAGCACTTCTGTTACTTACTCTCTTTGTAACTATTGTGAGAGAGTTATAATTCTCGTGGTCTAAGTTATTAAGACATTTTTTTCTTCCCTTGCACAGTTCTCTCTTCTGTCTGCCACACGGCATGGTCTGTCTCTCTCTCTCTCTCACTCTCTCTCTCTTCCCCGTCCCTCCCCCTACACCCCCACCAGTGTGAGTAAATATTACAAAGTTATTTATAGCAAATGAAACTATAGCACAGATGCATATGTTTCCAACTGTTTCCAGTTCACTGAGATTTATATCTAGAAGTAAATGATTCTCTTCATTTTGTCACGATTCCTTAAGTAAGCTTATTTTGTATATTTTTAATATCAAACAAATTGAAACATATTGATAAAATGCCATAGATTCCTTCACATTATTTAACTGCAAATATTTTCACGAAATGATATCTTGGGAGTTCTTTCTGTAACTTTATATGTTTACACACACACACACACAAGTTATTTTACAATTGTTTTTGAGTTGCAGTTTCTCGAGTTTTATCAGGATCACTATAGCAAAAAATCGAGCCGAAAGTGGCAATGGTGAGAATTCTGCAAGACCAATGTCTAATCTCCAAGACATTCAGACTTTCAGGTTGATAAAAACAATTGAGAACCATTTAAGCACCTAGCCAGTAAGGATAGACGTAAAAAGGTAGATTTTGACTCTACTGGCTTAAAAGAAAATACAGTACCTGTAACAGAAGACATTTATTTTTGACATGAGGTCTCTTGACTCGTAAGACTATAGGCTAGTGCACTGATATTTAACCCCGGTCCACGATACGCTCCCGCAATCATTTAAGGTTGTTCACTTAGGTCTTGGAATACAAAGGCTACTACTTCTTCAATTTTGGCCTACTACCTAGCTTCAGGGTGCCTGACCCACACTGTTCCACTGTGCTATTTACTGTCTTGCCCTTTGTGTTCAACTAGATGTTCTCCCACTGAAGATCCTGAGGCATTATAACAGCAGCATCTATTGGTCTGGTTGGCTCCAGAGCAATACTTTCAAAACATATTATTTAAATTCTGCTACTTGCTAAGAATAACTTGTGAAATGTTCATTTATTTACACCCTGTTTAGAGAAGTATCTTTCACTTTGATATGGTAGAGAATCTAATTTACAATTAAACTGGTGCATGTTAAGCTAAGCTTGTGCATATTAAGCTATACTAAAATATTCAAATGTTATGTTAATAAGTGTGTCCCAGAGTTTGAGAGTATAGTTTAGTGGGTGGTAGCAGCCAGTGGACTTGTGATGCTATTATAGCTTCCAAAACTAAGTTCCACAAGAGGCAGTGGCTTCATAAACCAGAAACTAAATCAACTATCAAAATCCTAATCCTCAAGGTGTTCACACTTGGAATGGAAAGTGTTCATTGTTCACTGAAGAAAAGAATTATTAAATGCCTAAATATACCATAAAAATGGAATAATTTTCCAGACTTTAAGCATGTACTGTGTTTTTATTGCTGTGGCCTATGATGTTTTATTTACTAATGATTTATATTTCCGAAGTAAAGTGAGTTAACTATAATCTGTTAAATATGAATTCAACTATTTTTTCCTCAATTTATGAAAAGATGAAGCCAGAGAAGCATCTCATGTTATTTTATTTTAAAAGGAAACGACAGGAGAGAAGTCAAGATGGCAGCATAGGCAGACTCTGAACTCACCTCCTCCCGTGGACACAGCCAATTTACAACTACTCGTGGAAAAATTGCCCTGAGACAGAACTGAAAACTGGATGAGAGGAACTCCTGCAACAACAGACAACCCTAACTGAGGTGGAAGAGGCAGAGACTCCCTTCTGGAGAGGAAAAACGCTGCCTTCACAAGCCGCCAGCTTCACGGCCGCCGGGAGCAGCTCACAGGTACGCAGCCCTCCCTGGAGGCGCGGGACCCTGAGCTGGGGAGCGCCCTCGCTGTGGGCATTTTGTGGACCCAGCACAGTCGAGGCAAGTGGCATAATATCTGACTTTGCCTGTTACTAAAACATTGGGGAGTACCCCCAGAAAACCTGGTTCACAAAGAAATTAAAACCGGTTCTTAAAGGGCCTGCGCACAAACTCACCTGTTTCAGAAAGCATCCTAAAATCACCAGAAAGAAAGGTGCACAGTGCTTTGGTGAAAAGAGACTCACCTGATAGGCTGTGAGTGCAACTCGGTGAGGGGTGAGACCTGTCCAGGGACTGGGACATTGGCGGTGGCCATTGTTGTGGCCTGGTGTGGGCGTGCTGATACAGAGGCCATTGGAGTTCTCCCTGGGGTCTGCTAGCCCAGGTCTGCCCCACCCACTAGGACACAGATTTAATCCAGCTCAGCCAGGGTGGGCAGCCCACCCTAGAGACTGGCCCTAACCAACAACAAGCCCTCAGGCAACTTGTGGGCCTGCATAGATTGGTGACTGGATTCTCGGAAGCCTGGCAACTGAGCCCAATTCAGTGGGGCAGGGCATGCACAAGGAGTGGGTGGAGAGTGTGGGGCAGTGGTGGAGCGTGTGGGGCTCCCACCGTGGAGAGACTGGGTCCACTTCGGGAGGTCGGGGCACACACATGGGGCAGGACAGTGTTGACTGTGTGTGTGGACCTGTGGGCGGCAGGGCTTGTCAGCTGCAGAAGACTTATGCTTCTCAAAGACCCACATAGGGGGTTTGCTCCACCTTCCAAAGTCTGAAACAATTGGGTGCTCCTGTGCCTGAGGCCAGCCCCACCCAGCTGCAATCCTCAGAGAGCTGATAAGAGACCTAAGGGCTGGAGGCTTATAGCAATTGTAAGGCCCTGAGCCTAACAACCTGCCACGCTTGGGGCCTACTCACTTAAAAGAAATACTGCAACACAAATGTGGTATTAGAACTTGCAGCCAACTGTGCTGGGGCTCCCCACACCTCATAAAGAGACTGAAGGGCCCACAACAACTACAAGCAGCTGAGCATTACAACAGCTGGCCAGAAGCATAACTCGGCTTCCCTGGGGGCCTACAGGGAAAGCAAACAGGCCACAACAGAAGGACACACGTAGCCCACATAGGGGTCACCCCTGGAACATTGAGAACTGAGGGAAGCACACTGGAAGCCTCCTAAGCCATCACTTACATAAGGTCACCTATCCAAGAGCAGGAGACGTAGCTGACCTACCTAATACGTAGACACAAGCACAGGGAAAGAGGCAAAATGAGTAGGTAAAGGAATACATTTCAAGTAAAGGAACAGAACAAAACCCCAGAAAAGGAACTAAGTAAAACAGAAATGAACAACCTACCTGACAGAGAGTTCAAACTAAGAGTGTTAAGGATGCTCACTGATGTGGGGAGAAGAATAGATGAACTCGGTGAGAATGTCAACAAAGAAATGGAAGATATAAAAAAGAACCAATCAGAAATGAAGAATACAATACTGGAAATGAAAAATTCACTAGAGGGACTCAAAAGCAGAGTAGAGGATACAGAAGAACGGATCTGCGAGCTGGACGAAAAACTAGAAGAAATTACCCAAGCTGAACAGGTAAAAGAGAAAAGAATTAAAAAGAGTGAGGACAGTCTAAGGGACCTCTGGGACAATATCAAGCACACTAACATCCGTGTTATAGGTGTCCCGGAAGGAGAAGAGTGACACAAAGGGGCAGAGAATCTATTTCAAGAAATAATAGATGAAAACTTCCCTAACCAAAGGAAGGAAACACATCCAGGTACAGGAAGCACAGAGAGCCCCAAACAAGATAAATCCAAAGAGGCCCACACCAAGACACATCATAATCAAAATGTCTAGAATTAAAGATAAAGAGAGAATCCTAAAAGCTGCCAGAGAAAAACAAGTTACATACAAAGGAAACCCCATAAGGCTATCAGCTGACTTCTCAGCAGAAACCTTACAGGCTAGAAGAGAGTGGCACGATATATTTAAAGTGCTAAAAGGAAAAAACTTACAGCCAAGAATACTCTACCCAGCAAGATTATCATTCAAAATGGAAGGAGAGATCAAAAATTTCCCACACAAGCAAAAATTAAAGGAGTTTGTCACCAAGAAACCTGTGCCACAAAAAATGTTAAAGGGACTGATTTAAGGGGAAAAGAGAAGACCACAAATAGCAAAAATTATCTGTTTCCATGATAAGAGAGCAATGGATACAAATGCACAAAAAAGAGGTTAGATATGATATCAAAAACATAAAATGCGGGAGGAGGGGAGTTAAAGAGTAGAGCTTCCAGACAAAGGTCAAACTAAAGAGACCATCAATTCTGTATAGAAGGAGAAAGGAATAGAGAAGGACTACTAAAACACTGAGAAAAAAAGTTAAAAAATGGCAGTAAGTACATACTTATCAATAGCTACTTTAAACGTCAATGGACTAAATGCTCCAATTAAAAGGCATAGGGTGGCTGATTGGATAAAACAACAAGACCCATATATATGCTGCATACAAGAGACACACTTCAGACCTAAAGACACTCACAAACTGAAAGTGAAGAGATGGAAAAAGATACTCCAAGCAAATGGCAATGAAAAGAAAGCTGGGGTAGCAGTACTTCTATCAGACAAAATAGACTTTAAAACGAAAACTGTAAAAAGAGACAAAGAAGGGCATTACATAATGATCAAGGGAACAATCCAACAAGAGGATATAACACTTGTAAAAATCTACGCACCCAATGTAGGTGCACCTAAATATATAAAGCAATTATTAACAGACATAAAAAGAGAAATAGACAGTAACACAATAATAGTAGGGGACTTTAACACTCCACTTACACCAATGGATAGATCAGCTAAAGAGAAAATCAATAAGGAATCATCGGCCTTAAATGACACACTAGAATAGATGGACCTAGTAGATATATACAGAGCATTCCATCCAAAAACCGAAGAATACACATTCTTTTCAAATGCACATGGAACATTCTCCAGGATTGATCACATATTAGGCCACAAAACAAGTCTCCATAAATTTAAGAGGATTGAAATAATACCAAGCATCTTTTCCGACCACAACGGTATGAAACTGGAAATCAACTATAAGAAGAAAATCAGAAAAGCCACAAATACGTGGAGATTAAACAAAATGCTACTGAACAACGACCGGGTCAACGAAGAAATCAAAGAAGAAATCAAAATATACCTAGAGACAAATGAAAATGAAAATAAGACATGCCAGAATTTATGGGATACAGCAAAAGCAGTTCTAAGAGGGAAGTTTATAGCAATACAGGCCTATCTCAACAAACAAGAAAAATCTCAAATAAACAATCTAACAATGCACCTAAAGGAGCTGGAAAAAGAAGAACAAACAAAGCCCAAAATCAGTAGAAGAAGGGAAATAATAAAAATCAGAGCAGAAATAAATGAAATAGAGACTAAGAAAAAATTAATAAAACCAAGAGCTGGTTCTTTGAAAAGATCAAGAAAATGGACAAGCCTTTAGCTAGACTCACCAAGAAAAAAAGAGAGAAGACACAAATAAGTAAAATCAGAAATGAGAGAGGAGAAATTACAACAGACACCTCAGAAATACAAAAGATTATAAGAGAATACTATGAAAAGCTATATGCCAACCAATTCGACAATCTGGAAGAAATGGATAAAATCTTAGAATCATACAACCTTCCAAAACTGGATCAGGAAGAAGTAGAGAATTTGAATAGACCAATCACCTGTAAGGAGATCGAAACAGTAATCACAAACCTCCCCAAAAATAAAAGTCCAGGACCAGACGGCTTCCCTGGTGAATTCTACCAAACATTCAAAGAAGACTTAATACCTATCCTTCTCAAACTCTTCCAAAAAATTGAGAAGGGGGGGAAGCTCCCTAACTCATTCTACGAAGGCGACATTACCCTGATACCAAAACCAGACAAGGACAACACAAAAAAAGAAAATTACAGGCCAATATCACTGATGAACATCGATGCGAAAATCCTCAACAAAATACTAGCAAATCGCATACAACAATACGTTAAAAAGATTATACACCATGATCAAGTGGGATTTATTCCAGGTATGCAGGGATGGTTCAACATTGGCAAATCAATCAATGTAATACACCACATTAATAAAATGAAGAACAAAAATCACATGATCATCTCAATAGATGCAGAGAAAGCATTTGACAAGATACAGGATACATTTATGATAAAAACTCTGAATAAAATGGGGATAGAAGGAAAATACCTCAACATAATAAAGGCCATATATGACAAACCCACAGCTAATATCATCATCAATGGTGAAAAACTGAAACCTATCCCTCTAAGAACAGGAACCAGACAAGGATGCCCACTGTCACCACTCCTATTTAACATAGTACTGGAAGTCCTAGCCAGAGCAATCAGGCAAGAAAAAGAAATAAAAGGGATCCAAATTGGAAAGGAAGAAGTGAAACTGTCACTATTTGCAGATGACATGATTTTATACATAGAAAACCCTAAAGAATCCACCAGAAAACTTTTAGAAGTAATAAACGAATATGGTAAAGTTGCAGGATACAAAATCAACATAAAAATATCATTTGCATTTCTATACACTAACAGCGAAGTAGCAGAAAGAGAAATTGAGAATACAACCCCATTTACAATTGCAACAAAAACGATAAAATACCTAGGAATAAACTTAACCAAAGAGGTATAAGATCTGTACACAGATAACTGTGGAACACTGCTGAGGGAAATTGAAGGGGACACAAAGAAAGTGAGAGATGTTCCGTGCTCTTGGATTGGAAGAATTAACATAGTTAAGATGTCCATACTTCCTAAAGCAATCTATAGATTCAATGCAATCCCTATCAAAGTTCCAACAACATTTTTCACAGAAATAGAACAAAGAATCCTAAAATTTATATGGAACAACAAAAGACCCCGAATAGCTAAAGGAATCCTGAGAAAAAAGAACAAAGCTGAAGGTATCACACTCCCTGATTTCAAAATATACTACAAAGCTATAGTAACCAAAACAGCATGGTACTGGCACAAAAACAGACACACGGATCAATGGAATAGAATTGAAAGCCCAGAAATAAACCCACACATCTGTGGATAGCTAATCTTTGACAAAGGAGCCAAGAACATACAATGGAAAAAAGAAAGTCTCTTCAACAAATGGTGTTGGGAAAGCTGGATAGCCACATGCAAAAAAATGAAAGTAGACCCTTACCTTACACCAGACACAAAAATTAACTCCAAATGGATTAAAGACTTGAATGTAAGACCTGAAACTATGAAACTTCTGGAAGAAAACATAGGCAGTACACTCTTCGACATTGGTCTTAGCAACATATTTTCAAGCACCATGTCTGACCGGGTAAGAGAAACAATAGAAAAAATAAACAAATGGGACTACATCAAACTAAAAAGCTTCTGCACAGCAAAGGAAACCATCAACAAAACGAAAAGACAACCTAACAATTGGGAGAAGTTATTTGCAAACCATACATCTGATAAGGGTTTAATCTCCAAAATATATAAAGAACTCATGCATCTCAACAACAAAAAACTATCAACCCTATTAAAAGGTGGGCAGGGGACCTGAACAGACATTTATCCAAAGAAGATATACAGATGGCCAATGGACACATGAAAAGATGTTCAAAATCATTAACTATCAGGGAAATGCAAATCAAAACTACAGTGAGATATCACCTCACGCCCGTCAGAATGGCTGTAATTAACAAGACAGGAAACAACATGTGTTGGAGAGGATGTGGAGAGAAGGGAACTCTCATACACTGCTGGTGGGAGTGCAAACTGGTGCAGCCCCTATGGGAAACAGTATGGAGATTCCTCAAAAAATCAAGGATAGAACTACCACATGATCCAGCTATTCCACTGCTGGGTATTTATCTAAAGAACTTGAAAACACCAATGCATAAAGATACATGCACCCTTGTGTTCATTGCAGCGTTATTCACAATAGCCAAGACTTGGAAGCAACCTAAGTGCCCATCAAGGGACGAATGGATAAAGAAGATGTGGTATATATACACAATGGAATACTACTCAGCCATAAGAAACGATGAAATCCAGCCATTTGTGACAACATGGATGGACATTGAGGGTATCATGCAAAGTGAAATAAGTCAGAGGGAGAAGGTCAAATACCGTATGATTTCCTTCATTAAGTAGTAGATAATAACAACAATAAACAAACACATAGGGACAGAGATTGGATTGGTGGTTACCAGAGTGGAAGCGGGGAGGGAGGAGTGGGAAAGGGATAATTCGGCACATGTGTGTGGTTTTGGGTTGTAATTAGTATTTGGGTGGTGAACATGATGTAATCTATGCAGAAATAGAAGTATAATGATGTACACCTGAAATTTATACAATGTTATAAACCAATGTTACTGCAGTAAACAAAAAATTAAAAAGAAAACATATATAGTGCTGAGCACATAGAAACAGCTCAACAAATATTTGTTAGATGAACGAATCAGCCAAGAAATAGTGGTAAGAATGTATTATTTAGAATTAGATACAAAATTACCTAAAGGATGAAAATAGAATAATTAATCACTAATATTTCCTAGTTCAAGAAAGTAGAACTGGAAGTGGAGAGGGGTGTTGTTCCCTTTCATTCTAAGCCCTTCTATGCTATTATATTTTCAACAGGTGTACATATTACTTTGGTTTAAAAAAAATTAAAGATGATTTTGATAATTAAAAAAAAAGAATTCCAGTTGCTCTGTAACCTCACTAACACTTGGTATTGTCGATCTCTTTTAATGTTAGCCATTCTAATAGGTATATAAAAGCTTTCCATTGTGGTTTTGATTTGCATTTCCCTAATCACTAACGAGCATCTTTCCATGAGCCTGTTTGCCAGCTGTGTGTCTTCTTTGGTGAAGTGTCTGTTCAGGTATTTTGCCCATTTTTCCTTGTGCTGTTTATTACTGAGTTTTTGTGTGAGCGTGTGAGGAAGATCAGCCCTGAACTAACATCGAATGCCAATCCTCCTCTTTTCTGCTGAGGAAGATTGGCCCTGAGCTAACATCCATGCCCATCCTCCTCTACTTTACATGGGACGCCGCCACAGCATGGCTTGACAAGCGCTGCGTCTGTGCGCGCCCGGGATCCAAACCGGCGAACCCCAGGCCACTGAAGCGGAGTGCGCGCACTTAACCGTTTGCACCACTGGCCAGCCCCCTATTACCGAGTTTTAAGAGTTCTTTATATTCTATATGTGATTCCTTCCTCAGATGTGTGATTTATAAGTATTTTCTCCCAGTCTATGACTTGTCTTTTTATTCTCTTAACAGTGTCTTTCAAAAAGCTTAATTCTTAAAGAGGTCTTAAAGAGGTCTTAATTCTTAAAAGAGTTCTTAATATTAATGAAATCTAGTTTACCAATTATTTTTTATGGATTATGCTTTTGGTGTTGTATCTAAGAAATCTTTGCCTAACTACGGCCACAATGATTTTCTATTGTGTTTTCTCATAGAAGTTTTATAGTTTTAGGTTTTTCACATCTGTGACCCATTTTTTATATATAGTGCAAGGTATGGATTGAAGTGTACTTCTTTGCACATAGATATTTACTTGTTCCAGCACCATTTGTTGAAAGACTATTCTTTCTCCACTGAATTGTCTTTGCACCTCTGTTAAAAATCAATCATCCATACATGTGGGGGTCTATTTTGGGGGTCTCTATTCTGTCCCAGCATCCTATTTGTCTATGCGTACACCAAAAACACACTGTCTTGATTATTGCAGCTTTTTAATGTTTTGAAGTCACATAATTCATCTTCCCAGTTTATTCTTCCTTTTCAAATTTGTTTTGGCTATTCTAGGTACTTTCCTTTTCCATATGAATTTTAAACTTGCCATGTCAATTTCTACAAAGAAAAAAGCATGCTGGGATTTTTGTTGGTATTGCATTGAATCTATAGATTAATTTGATAAGAACTGATATTTTAATAGTAATGAGTCTTCCAGTCCATGAGCACAGTGTATCTCTCCATTTATTTAGGTCTTCTTTAATTTCTCTCAGCAATCTTTTACAGTTGTAAGTATACAGACCTTGCTGATTTTGGTCAGATTGATCCCTAAGTATTTCACATTTTTTATGCTATTGTAAATCGTATTCTTTATTATTTCGATTTCAATTGTCCATTGCTAGTATATAAATACAACAGATTTTTGTATATTGATTTTTTTTGTACTGCAATTTTGCTAAATTCACTTGTTAATTCTAGTAGCTTTTTTTGTAGATCCCATTGAATTTTGCACATAGATGATCATGTCATCAGTAAACAAAATGTTTTGGTTTTTCCTTTCCAAAAACAAACAAACAAAAGGAAATACAAAGAAAGTATGAAAATTCCTGGTATTTCTCTGTTGAAAATAGATTCTAATCATTTTTTAATCCTTAAATATTTCTTCATTCTGGTGTAAATTGCTTTACTCAACATAAATAGTAATGCTGACTTACTACAACTTGTGTTATTCTTAAATTGCTCAGTTAACTATAGCTGCTGTACATATTAATGTATTTAGAAGTCGCTGTCATTGACATCACATAAGAACCATATGTGTCATTTGCTGTGGTTGCACTGCTGGAGTGTGTTCACAGCTGGTGCCGCAGAGCACAGAAATCAGTACAAGGGAAAATCTAGCTTCAGTGGTTTGACACGTGAAAATTATTACAGTGATATTAATGATGAGTGTACAAGTATAGAACTATATATAATATTCTTTACATATATATGGCTGCCACTTACTATTGATTAATGATACTCAAACCCAAAATTAATTGAAGTACCAGCAATAAGCCTCATCTGGGCTAAGCACTTATTCCTAACAGAAACTCTATGAGATAAGTATTTTTATTATCCCTGTTTTACACACTAAAAGTCTGAAATTAAGAATTTGAGGAATTTTCTCATGGTCAGCTAGCAGGTAAATAAAGGAGTCAAGATATAAACCAAGGTTGTTGCATTGAGCACTTCTATTCTTGAATACACCTTCATTTTATTCTAAACAGATCCTTTCTTCTTTAAGGATCCCCATACTTAATCAAATTTTTTTTTAAAGAATATAAAAGAATATATATATATGTGTGTGTATATATATATGATGTATGTGTAAAATAGATACAACAAGAAAAAGCCTTAGGAAGAATGATTTAAGTTCTATGCAAAATAGGGTGATTTAGAATAAATCTATAAATAAAATAATACAGAATCTAGTCTTCCAAAGAAAGCTATGTCACAGTTTTCCCTTGTACAGTAATTCAAAGAAAAAGTATTTATTTCGCACCTAGTGAGATACTTTGGGAACAAATGAGGATGAGTCAGACACCAGGATTATCTTCAAAAATCTTATTATACCAAAAGAGATAATGTATTACACAAAGAATATGAGCAGAATATAATAATGAAATGCCATAAGAAAAGTATAAATAAAATAAATACTGTGAGAGTTCTAACAGGAGAGACATCTACTTGGGAGATAAAGAACAAATTCATTGGAAAAATAGGAAAAGTGACATTTTAGTTAGCTGTGAATATGGACATATCAAAACGGAAGGAAAAGAATGACCAAAGAGAAGGAGATTGCGTGAAGGCAGTATTTCAGTTTAACACGATGTGTTAAGGGGCATAACAGGAGGTAATTATAAGGTAGTCTGGAAGCTGCGAGGTGGGGCTTTGAACTTTATCTTCTATTATTGGTGGGAAATCCTATGAAGATGTCTTTGCAGGCAACTGATACATTCAGAACTGTACATCGCGGAATTAGTGTATGAAAAGGATGAGAGATCAGAATGTCTGAAGCCTACATAGCGAGGTGGCTACTGCCGTATTCCACATACATGCAGCCTAGACCTTTAATTTAATGGCAGCAACTATATTGCATACACATCTACACATCTCTCTGATAGAGAACAAAAGTATCATTAATTTTGTTGTCATCTGAGCAGGGATTGGCAAACTATCATCCATGGGCCAAATCTAGCCTGCCACTTTTTTCGGTAAATAAAATACAGCCATGTCCGTTCCTTTATTACTGTCTATGGCTGCTTTTACTCTATAATGGCAGCGTTGAGTAGTTTCTACAAAGACGATGTGGCTATACCAGCATCTCAAACAAAAGTAGGAAAATGCATTTTGATGAAACCAGAAAGCATTTTGAAATAATAGTTTCAAAAAAATTTGGGGAATACATTTCTTTGTATAAATGAGAAATATCACCATGTGTTTAATACATAAGCATCTCATGTGTTTCATTCATTTAATTTGCCTGTGTAGTACCCATAGGCATATAAGTTGTCAATCACTGTGTCTACCCATGACCTAACCTATAGAGTGTTCTTGAGCTCTTTGTTTGTTTTATACCTTCTTCAGTATATCTTGTTCTCTTGATTTTATTTTTTCTTGTTTTACTATGTTGTTATGCATTTATTCTTTTATAGAGAGATATAAATGTAAATATAATGATAAATATAGATACAGATGTCACAGTGGCCATGAATATAGACAGATATATATCTTTTCTGCTTGAATTCTTAATGTATAATATATTAGAGACACTTTTTAAAAGACATAAGCCAATCTTAGCCATCTCCCCTTCATTCTAGAAGATCATATTCCTTCCTTAGTTATGAAACCGTCTAACAGGGTTTTCTTTCTTTGAAAGGTTATATTAGTTTCCTAGGACTGCTATAATAAGTTAAAACAAAATCGGTGGCTTAAAACAACAGACTTCCTTCCCATCTCTGTCCCTTTCAGTCCAGGCTGGCAGCATTTCTGCTAGTATAAAATTCTCAAAACCCTTGTTTGTCTTCTGTTAATGTTGAGGGGATCCATGTCATTAGACACCAGGGGTTCTCCACAGATCCTTCCTAGATAACTCCATCTCTGTTCCTGGTTTCTGCGATAACTCCATCTCTGTTCCTGGTTTCTGCTGAGAAGATTGCTGGATCCATAAATCAAATGTCTAATCACACGCGACTGTTACCTTAGTATATGGTTGTTCTGCTACACCCTTGGCCCTGTTCCTAGGGCTTGCTCTCTTGATGAGCAGAGAATTTTCCAAATCATCAAATGCTGGTTCCTTTTTATAGTTCATTCCTCAATTTATCTCTTCCCTCTCACAATTTACTATAAGCAGCAAGGAAAAAACAGACTGTACTTTCTACACCTGGCTTAGAAATCTCCTCAGCTAAACATCCAGTTAACCACTCACAAGTCCCACCTTCTGTTCAACAGCAGAAAACAATCCAGCCAAGTTTTCTGCCACTTTATAACAAGGATAGTCTTTACCCCGGTTTCCAAACGCATGTTCCTCACTTTCGTCTGAGTCCTCACCAGAATCACCTTTAAAATCCATATTTCTATCAACGGTCCCTTCAAGACAGTTTAGGTTTTACTACCACATGCTTCCGAACAGTTCCAGCGTCTACCCATTACCTTTGAGAGAACATATTTCTTTGGGCAAATGAAAAATATCTGCATGTGTTTAATATAGTCACTTTCACATTTTTAGATGTTTGTTACAGTAGCACCCAACTTCCCAGTACCAAAATCTGAATTTGTTTTCTACGATAAACTTGGAGGCTTAAAACAACAAAAATCTTTGTGTCACAGCTCTGGAGGCTAGAAGTTCAAAATCAAGTTGTCAGCAAGACCATGTTCCCTCGGAAGCCTGTAGGAGAGAATTCTTCCTTTTCTTCTACCAGCCTCTGTTGGTTGTCAGCAATCTTTGGTGTTCCAATCTTTTCTCCGTCTTCACACAGACTTCTTCCCACACCTCTCTCTCTAAATTTCCCTCTTCTTATAAGGAAACCAATAATATTGGATTTAGGGCCTAGCCTAATCTTAACTTGATTCCATTTGTCAAGACCCTATTTCCAAATAAGGTCACATTCACAGGTTCCAGGAAGACATGAATTTTGCAGAGACACTATTCTACTTAGTATAGGGGTTAATAAAACTGTGTTGAGAAAACTATGGAAATTCCATTTGGAATGGCCTAACTCTAAAATCTTTCACTTTCCCATCAAAAGGATTTAGACAGCTCTTATTAACACTCACTAATCCCTTTCCAAAAAAGAGAATTCAGGCTCTGTGTAAGTCATAAGTCATGTTTGAGTCTTCTCTTTTATGGAGGAGACCCAAACATGAGGGTTTAGGAGGCCAGGTCTGGAATCTTTTATTATGTGAAAGGAAAAAATAAAACCATTTTTCAATGAATAAATTCTCAGGAGAATTGATATCAGCAACAAAAACCTAAATTCAGCCTAATTCAGCCTAAACCTAAATGAGCTAGGAGGCCATTTATGCCTCTAAGGGTATCAGTTATCTTTCGGACACAACCTTGATCAAACCAAACAAAAGAATACAAAGCATCCCATTCTTTCTTCCTCTCTTAAGCCATTTTATTGCAGAGGTTGCTTGGCTTACAGGATTGGTGCCTCTGTGCCAAGGGTCTTTGTGTAAACATCAGGTTTTGTTATAGGTGTATATGACAACAGATCTCTTTCCTGTCCAGGTGATAGCGTTGGCACCCAGACACGAGCTGCCTGCTCAGTCACAAATCAAATTTCAATACCAATTGGACTGCACAGTCTCTAAACAGAGACTTCCTGAAGGGAAAAGAATTGGCATATCATGTGCCAGACAGGTTGCCAATACCCTCGTTTTATTTCGGTGTATCATTTCACGCTATTCCATTATAATGTGTGACTGGTTAGCCAGAGATTATGCTTCCCTTTCAGCACATTCTACCCCAAAGCAAATCTAAGATTGTCATGCTACATACATTGTGAAATTTAGTCAGGTCTGCTAATGAAACAGCAAAGCAATACAGAAAGAACCAGTTATGGTTATCCAGGACACCATTTATCCATTTATGTATTTATTCATTTTTTATTAATTGCATGCCTACTACACGCCAAGTATCTTTGACTGGATATAAAGAGGTTAAAAATCTGATTTCATTGTTCTTAAAATTTAGTTTTAGTAAAATAACCAAAACTTTGTTCTACAGGATTTTTAATGGTTTTATTCTTGTACGTAAAACACTAACATAATGCTTGATTGATTTACCTTGAATAAATAATTTGTGCAGACAAATTCTGCATGCAAGGAGGCTAGGAGTTTCTGGAATGTTAACGCAGACAAACCTCTTATGGTACATATTTTCAGGGAATCAAAAATGCAGGAAACCCTTAGTAGAATAAAAAATCATTTACCTTTGTCATAGTAATGGTCAATTCAATTTCCAACTTTAAACGGGTCTACTATATTGCCCATTTTAATGGAAATTTCCACCAAGAGTAGATAAATCATTATCCTCCATCTCAAAGAATAAAATAGAATTGCCTTCCAAATAACTTCAACTATGTGAGTATGCATCCTTTTTTTATTCTTATTATGCTATTATGGTTATTGTGTGTCACATGCCATGCTAATTTGTTTCTGTAGTACTTTTTAAAAAATCAAAATAAATTAAGCTGATGAACTAACACACAATTTGCTAATTAGCATCATAACAATTATCATAATATGGCAAGGAAAATCAAAGAGAAGTAATATATAATCTTAATTTATTATCAATGTGAAAAGAGTGAAACTGGCCCTAATCGCCAGCAAGAAAATCCTCTACCAAGATGTCGGAGTCTATAAGATCCTTGTTCCTGCTTCATTAACACTCATTAAGATCTGTGCTTAAACAGGACTGCTATCTTTCAGTTACATAGTTAAAGAAAAAACAAAATCTAAACAAAGAAAAAAGAGAAAAGGAGAAATCAAAATTTAACAGGAATCAATTCAGAAATCTCACCTGACTTAATTCCATTAATTAATTTTCTATACAATTATAAATCTAAAAATATATTTTCACTTTTTATTCAGTGACTTGTATCATCACCCTCAAAGTGAGGTCAATCTTTTACACATCTCTGCACAAATTCTTAGAGCTAAATTATTTTGTTCACCTACTTCTGAACAAATAACAGTGTAAATCTCTTCCATTTCAGTTCACAAAATGCTGCTTCCTTTTTTTTCTTTTTTGTATGTGACAATGTATTATAGGTTATATAGCAAGGATAAAATGAAAAGTAGAGGGTACAAAATATGGACCCTAATTCAGAACAGGTGATTAACTTCTCCAGTTGAATGGAGTATGAAAGTGTAATTCCAGATTTTCTTTTTTATTTCTTATAGTTGTCATACAAAAGAAGGAACTTTGATGGCAATTGAATACTAAGAGTGAAATGAACATGCATTATTTTAATTTAGCCTATTTGCTGCTGGGTTGCCATGATGTCCTCAAGTTATATTTTGTAGTGTAGGATTTGATTCTTCAGAAATTTGTAACTAGTAGAGTATTTTTTTAATGTTTCATTATTATAATATTTTAAGTAGACATTCATAACAGCTCTTGTTTTTCATTAAAATGTCCCCAAATTATCCTTCAACAGACTAGGTTTTTAGAGTTTTTATTTACATGAGAAAGGTACTTTACTAAGCAAGATTGTTAAAATGAATGTTATGAAATAATAGATAAATGGAGATAGAAAGTGGAATGTTTTCATATTAGTGATGTAATTTTCCTTAACTTTTGTATTTTCTTCTTCTATTTTTATGTGTAATAGCTGTCCATATATGCAGATAATATTCTATAATCCTTGTCAGAGTTACAGTTTTTGCCATAGAGCTTATGTGTATTCTTTTAAAAATTAATTCCTATATGGTTATAGTATTTGTTGTTCTATGGTTAATTTCTTACTTTGCATTATATTTACTAGTTATTTCTGATGTAGAAAATGCAATTTTTATATTGATCTAATGTTCAACATAATCATCACATTTTTAACTATAAAGTTTGTCAGTAGTTTTGTGTATATATAGACATAAATATAGACATATAGACAATTATGTAATATGGCAATATTAATTTTTTTCTTTTTTCCTATCCTTATATTTTTTTTTTAGTTATTTTTCTTGTCTTACTGAGTTGGCTAAGACCTCCAGGAAAATATTGAATAAATACTGTGATAATGGCTGTCTTTGTCTATCTCTTAATTTTACGGGTAATGATTCTTATACTGCCACATTGAATGTAATATTTGCTATAAATTTCAGGTTAACATTGTTTATAAGGTTATGGAAGTTCTCACCTCATCTTAATTTGTTATTTTTCTCATGAATGAATGTTGAATAGTATCATAGAGTTTTTTTATGCAACCTCCTCAGTTAATTGTTTTTTTCCAGTTTTATACTCTCAATGTAGTACTTTACAATGTAGTCAATATTTTTTTGTAACCTTAAACCACCTTTGTATTCCTGGACAAGTCCAGTTTGTTAGGATGTAGTATCATTTTAAAACAGTGATGCAATCTAATTGCTATTATTTCATTAAGGATATTTGCGTCTATGTTTATGAACTTGCCTGTAATCTTCTCCATTTCCTTATCTGGTATGGTAGACAGCCTTCAAGAAGGTCTATAAATCCCTGCCTCCTGGTATTCCCATGCTTGTGTAACTCTTCCCTTTGATTGTGGACTAGACATTGTCAGTCACTTTTAACAAATACAGTCTTGCAGAAGGGATGGGATGCCACTTTCAATATTAGGTTCTAAAAATATTGTGACTTCCGCCTTAGTTACTCTCAGGCACAGCTCTCTCAGATACCTCTCTCCAGGAGAAGTAAGCTGCTATGTCGTGAGCAGCTCTATAGGAGAATTGTGCAGCAAAAATGATGACTCTCCAACAACAGCAAGTCCCTGAGGCCTACCAACAGCCACGTGAGTGACCTTGGATGTGGATAGTCCTCCAGGTGGTCCTGAGGTGACTGCAGCCCCTGCTGACACCTTGATTGCAGCTTAGAGAGAGAACCTGAGCCAGAACCTTCCAGATAAGCAGTTTTGAGATTCCTGGCCCACAGAAATAGGTAATAAATATTTATTCTTCCAGTCACTAAGATGGGGGGCAATTTTTACATCTAGTTTTAGAATTAAATTTATACTAGCATTAAAGAATAATTCCCTTTCTCTATTCTTTCTACCCTCTCTATCTCTCGATGAGTTTGTAAAAGATTAGAACTATTTCTTGCTTGTCTGATAGAGTACAATACACATTCTAAATGATCTCAGACTTGTGGAAAATTTTTAAATTACTGATTTAACTTTGTATTGATTATAGGAATTATTTTTCTTGAGTCAGTTTTGATAATTTACATTTTTCTAGGAAAGTATTTGTCTAAGATTATTGTTTATTATATTTTAATGCCTGCTGTTATTGAAGTTATATCCCTTTTATATTCCAATATTTTTGTTTGTACTGTATCTGTTTTCTTGATTCAACTTAAAGTTTTATCAATTTTATTAGACTTTTCAAAGAACCACCTTTTGTGAGTTTTTGAAATCCTATTATATCTTGACGTCCTATTTCATTAATTTACTTTTTCTCATGCTTTCTTCCTAGTTTCTTTATATGGTATATTAGAGTTCAGTTTCTAAACGCTTAAGACATATGCTTAGTTTATTATTTGTTTCGTCTTTCTTCTTATTGAATATATGTACCTTACACTGTAAATTTCCCTCTACTGCTTTAGCAGAATCTCACAAGTTTGATAGGTAGTTTTTTCATTATGGTAGCTTAATTTCCATTTTGATTCTATCCAAACTCAGATTTTATTTAGAAAAGTATATGATATATGGATTTATGAAAGGTTATTTTTTAATCTTTTTGTGATTTTTTATTTATAACAATTGCATTTGGTATAAAAACCTTTATCTATGTAAAATCTGTTCTTTGAGATTTGTTGGTTCACATTTTAATGCTTGATTTATGCTCAATTTCGTAACTGATTTGTGCATGCTTAAAAATGTGCATTCTCTAATAGTTGGCTGAAGGTTCTATATTAGATTAGACAGTCTATATTCGATAGTCAATTAGGTCACAGATATTAATTTTTCACATCTTCTTTATCTTTAATAAATATGTTACTGCCTGATAAATTACTGGGATATGTATAGAAGTGTTCCAATATGATGATGAATTTATTACTTTCTCATTGCAATTGTCTGCTATTTACTTTATTTTGAAGCTTCTTTATTAGGTTCATATAATGTGTAATAACTATATCCTTCCAATGAATTAAAACTTTTGCCATGATATGAATACATACTCATTTCTATTATTGCTTGTTGCCTTAGAACCTGGATAGCAATATAAATATCAAACAAAACAGATATTAAAGCATGATTAATAATTAACATTTTTTCTAGTACATTTTTCTGGCTTTTATTTTAAACCTTTCTCTACTTTTAGCTTTCATTGTGTCTCTTGATAATAACATATAGTTGGAGAGCGCATGTGTGTGTGTTCACTAGTCTGTTAATCTATGCCTTTTAAATTGAGAGTTAAACCCATTTATATTTATGGTGAACACTATTTGTCAGTATTTATATCTTATTTTGTGATTTCTGTATGATATGCTGTATCTCTGGTTCTTTTCTCAATTATTTCATACTTTCAAATTGATTTACTATTTCACATTCTGATTCTCAGTTCCCATTTTTACTGTTTTCAGGGATATACATTTTCTTTCTATTCTTTAAGTAGTTACTATTGAAATGTTAACCTGCAATGTTAGCTTTACAGTATCTTCTCTTAATAATTTTGCTCTCTGCTCAGTATATATAAGGATCATAAACTACTAAAATGCCAATCACACTTCCCTCACTCCACTCACATGATATAATTTCCAGAATTTAATATATTTTAAATAACAAAAATTAGTCATTATTCAAGTGATTTTTATACACTAAATACACGTTTAGATATACCCACACATTTACATTTATATTTACTATTTGTTCTTTTTTCTCAGATTTTCTTTCTGGAATTAGTTGCTTGTCAGAGTAAATTCTTTAAAAATTTCGCATTCCAAGGTTCTCTTGGTTGTAAAGTACTCATTTTTTATTGCATCTTTATTTCTGAAAAATAGCTTTACTTGATACACAATTCAATTCAACTGAGATTTCCTACAATATTTTGATTACTCCACTATCTGAATTCCACCGATGACCTTGAGAAGTTAACTTTCACCCCAATAATGTTTCTTTGTTCTTTGCTTTTGAGTATTTTTAAGGTTTTCTATAAGTTTTACTGTATGACCACAAAAATTTTGTGTGAATATCTGTCTGTCAATAGTTTTTTAAAAATGTTTGTACTATCTCTTTGACTATTACGTCTTTCATATTACCTCTACTATCTCATTTGGGTCTTGATTTAGAAATATTTTTTGAAGCTCATCCTTCAACTCCCCATGTTTCTTTGGTTTCCCTGATCTTTTCTTTTTCTTTGTCCAGTGTGTTGTTAAAGGCTTCCAATGAATTCTTTTTTCCAGATATAGAATTTTCCATTTCTATATTTGCTTTTCTTTTGGAGAATCCATTCTTTTTCTCTGAATTTCTCTATCTCTACAAATTATGTCCATCTTTACATGAAGTCTTTTAACATATTACTTTAATATATTTGCTAATTCTAAAATTTATTTGATGATCTGTTTCTATTTTTTCCTTTTTATGCATTATATTTTCTTGTTGCTTCATACACCCAGTAATTTGTTCTTTTTTATGTTATGCTGGATAATTTAAATGATATATTGTAGTGATTCTGGATTATGTTATCTTCTTGTAAAGAATGTTGACTTTTGGGCCGGCTCATGGCTTAGAGGTTAAGTGTGCGTGCCCCGCTACTGGCGGCCCGGGTTCAGATCCCAGGCACGCACCGACACACCGCTTCTCCGGCCATGCTGAGGCTGCGTCCCACATACAGCAACTAAAAGGATGTGCAACTATGACATACGACTATCTACTGGGCTTTGGGGAAAAAAAAAAGGAGGAGGATTGGCAATAGATGTTAGCTCAGAGCCGGTCTTCCTCAGCAAAAAGAGGAGGATTAGCACAGATGTTAGCTCAGGGCTGATCTTCCTCACAAAAAAAAAAGAATGTTGACTTTTGTTCTGGCAGGCAGTTCCATTTCTGACAGATCACTTGGATCTTATTAAGGCTTAGCTTGGACTTTGTTAGTGCAGAAATCTTTAGATTTTGCCTTTTGTTCTAGAATGTTTCCTTTACTCTTGGGGTGTGGTCCTTACTCCTAAAATAAACCTTTCTGGTGTCTCAACTAAATTATCAAGTTGTTCACCAATGTTTCTAAACTATTGCTGGAGAAGAACCGCCGTGTCTCTCTGGCACAGTGAAATCATCTCCAAAATCTCTTTTCAGCTGCCAGTTCTACAGCACCTGCTCTCTCTCTTTCAGGCCTTGCAGAATCTTGCTTTACACAGGCAGCAGGTTACTGTTGAGCCACTACCTTGGTGAAATCCCTATGCAGATTTCTGAAGCCTATTCCCTGCAGCTCCCCACTCTGATCCCTTGTCCCTCAAGTTTCAAGAACATTAGCACCTCCTGTGTCTGTTCCTTCTCCACTAGATTTTCGCCCATTGCTCTCCACTGTGTCCCACCTCCCCAAGATTATTTTTTTAATTTGCCTATCCATAGAAAGATGAGGTGAATGGGAAGCTCATCTTCTCTGTTTGCCTTCTTTCAATGATCTCAATCCTATGCTTCCCTTTATCCAATGCCTAGAAGTTCTACATGTTCTTTTTCAAATATTTCAGATTATTTTTAATGTTATTACTACTTTTTCATTGCTCAAAATCCAACTTTTATTTCTTTAAACATAGGAAAGATGTTTTTAAAAAATTGTGTAATATATAACACCTTTATTTGAAGTTTTGGGATTCTAGTCCTTTTGTTTATCAGTTTTTCCTAAAAATTTGCTGATTTTTCTGTCTCTTGCTAAAGGTGCCTTGTCATTTTTGTTACATGATTTTTGTTAATTTTTGTTAAATAGTTAATCTAAATTTTCATTGAGATTCCCACAGAGAGGTAGCAGCAGACCTGGGTGGAGCCTATCATCTTCTCTAGCATTTGTTTTGCTGAAAAAAGGATCACTAGAGTTTAAAATATTCCTTTCATGTTATTGTTTTCCAGTGGGAATGGGAGGAGGATATACATTTAGATCCCAAACCCAAGTGGGGATAAGTTAGTGACTTCTAAAAAATCCCACAAGAGTTTTGTTCTTGTTACTGTAGTTGCTGCTGTTGTTTTTGCCTTCTTAAATTTCAGCTTTCACCTCCATCCAAAGCTCAGTACAAGACAGAAAAGTATCCAGCCTATCTGCCTCTATCGGGTAAGTTTGCTTCTGACTCACTTGTTTTTTCTCAGACTTTCAGAATCATGACTTTATATTTGTGGGAGAAAGTCTTTTATCTATCTTCGCATCCTGAGGGTGACAATAGTTAAACCACAACCACATCCAAAAAACTTCATCTTTGGAAGCTATTATGTTACCTGATTCTAAAGATGCACTCCAAAAGTACTGGGGGTTCATCACCATGTTGTCTACTTGGGTTGATGTCTATGATTAGTTCTTATCTTCCAAGTGATTCCTTTACTTTTTGTAGGCTTCAATACTAATTAATTAAAAATATGTGTGTGTTCTAATATTTTTACATGTTTTATAACTAGACAGTGGATATCTAAAAATTAGATTTCGGGAAAAGGAATTTCCTTCCCTTGTTTTCTCTGTTACAAAATCCTACTTAAAATTCATGATCCAGCTATGTCTTACATCCACCTTAACTCTCTCAACTACAGTTATTCACACACTCCTCTTTGTTCCCAAGACATTGTGCACATCGCCATATTTTAGCAACCGGTAACCAACTGTGGGAAATAGAGTCTATCATCAGAGATAAGTTAAATGGGAAAGAAGCATTTCTAATCACTAAAAATGTCACATGATCCAATTGAGGCTACCACTCATTTGTCCAGGTACTAATAAGAGAACGAAAAAAAAGATATAATTGGGACAGTCATTGATGAGAGTGAACATGAGACTTTTCTGCAGTTCATTATGATTCAACCTGATCAAAAACAAATTTATGAATTTGGCACAATTATAGGTTAGTTCTAAATTTTAGATATAGTTCAAAAATATTTTAATGTCCATATTTTGAAGAGCAATGGCCATATTTAACACTTGAATAGTGTTAGGATTTCAAAAAGAATCTAGCAATCTAGCAACACACCAGATAGCAAATACCCCATCTAAGCCCCAAGTGGAGAAGGAATTTTTCATCTAACATGCCCAAAATTTTGGGGAGAATATTTTATAAACTAAAATTAAATGGTCATATTTAAATGCGAGACAGTTGGAGAATACTAATTACCAAATTCAAATTATCAAAATCTTCCTTTTGATCCATATATAATGTCAAAAACATTTCAGATTCTAAGAGGAAACATCCATTAAATACTCATCAAGGGAGTGTTTAATCTCATTAGTCCAAAAGGAAATATATAAACTGAGCTGAATATATATCACCATAAAAGCAAATCTGAAGGCATATTTGAGAAGTGTGTATTGCAAATATTTTAAAACCATAACAATGAAAAAGATAATCCTTTTGTAAATAAAGGAATTAATTGAAAATAAAAACCTAACAGTGATTATACTTGTTAAATAGTTTGCTAAATGCTTATATTAAAGACGTATTACATGTGGACTATTCTCTTTTAGCTACACAATCTTTCCTCTTTGCAGATTACTCTGTATTCCCGTCACAATCTATGCCTAACTTTATCTTCCAAGTCAACCCATATCAATATTTTCAATTTACCTGCTTATTTTCTCTGCCAATTGTACATTGGGTGAAGGCGTGAACTCCACTTATCTAGTTCATTGTCATATAACTTTGTGCCTGGCACAAAGCCTAACATATAAAAAAGTTCACACCAAAGGTATTAAACTACACTCATTTTATGTAAGCTAGGCAAGTGTGAAAATAAAAAACAACCAAATGAATACAGGCAAAGGCTATTTATTCAGAGCTTGCTCTAGTGAGGGAGTCAGCCACTGTCACTTGCATTTTGGCCAAGACTCAAAGGCAGGCAGGGGAGTGGAAAAGCATTACAGTTGGAGAAAAGGAAGGCTTCAGGGGCACCCTGATTGGAGGTTGTTGGCATGGGGAAGCTGTAGGCGGGCTAACTAGAAGTGGGGCATCCTACATATTTGAGTAAGGGTGCATATTTAGCTTTCTCTGGTTGGTACTAAGTTGGAAGCAGGACAAATATTAGAGAAGCCATCAATTATTAATCAAGTCCTGGCCATTTGGAGCCAATTGTTCCAGGGGTTATTGTTTCGCTATCTGGACTATTTTTTAGAGATAGTGGTCTGACAACCTTCAAGTTTGACAAAGCTAATAGGATCACTTCCTGGACTGGTTACCATAGATAATTAGTAGGTTTCCTGGGCTAGTTACTGCAGCTTGTGGGTCAGAGTCCTATTTTTATATATGATATAGCCATAGTCTGTTGGTATATCCAAACTCCCTCAAGCATCTAATTGAGAACATAAAGAGTTTAATGATCATTGTCCTGATACATAATACCTGATCACAAAAATAGTGTTCTGCTAATCTTATTATGTATATGAAAACATAGAGATGCATACAAATAAAGGATGAAATCCCTCAGTGACAATATTTGATTTAACTTCAGCTGCAATATACAAGCAATTTTAAAATTATATTTTAGACCTTTATAAGATCATTAATCTTCAAAAATTTCTAAAAGTAGATCAGAATAAATAACAGAACGTTTCAGACATAAAAATGGAAACAGTAACAATAACTGAAAGAGGAAAAGATAGTGGCCTGGCTTTCATCTGTGCTAAACCAGATATTAACACATACAGATAAACCCAGATGTGGAATACATTAGTTTATTATGAATCATTGGTAAGTGGTTCAAATGACTTTATCAGTCTTTAGAACAGCAGGAAAAGCTGGTTTAGCACAGCTTGTCATGATAACGAAACCATAGAGATTAGCGTGGAAAATACTGGTTCTATTACTCCATTAGTTTGGAGACCAGTGAGCAAGAAAAACCTTTTCACAGAGGTCTGCATTTGGTTTGTGTATCACAGATAATTATAATAATTACGTAAATTATATTAAAATACAAAGTTTCCCAACTAAGAAGAGATAGATTTGATAACAATGACCACAAATTAACATAAGGCTAAAAAACCTTCTTCATCAATAACTCATAGATATTATAGTATAAATACATCATGGCAAAAGATCAAAAAGTGAGTTAATTTCAACAGTATAGAAAAACAATTAGCAAATTTTAAATGGTATTCAATTTCACCCTATTTTCAGAGGAAATTTAAAAAAAAAAAAAACAAAAATCTTTTCCTTGATTATAGTTTATAATCCTATAATGTATATGGAAATTAACCACAAGAGGCAGTCATAACAACTTCTCCATCCTCTGATGAAAACCCCAAACCCATTTGGCTAACTAGAAATAAAACAAGAAAATTTCACTTCAGTGCACTCTTCTTACTTTGTTTTATTTTCTTTTCCTTTGAGATGTGCCTTTTCAATTCAGGCTGACACAAGTCTTAGAATGTCCCGGCATAAACTTATCTTTAGAAACACTCTTCTGTGCAGCCTTAAATCATACAAACTTTCCATAAGACTCTCCCCTATCAAAATATACAAATTGTCACACTTATTCCTTCAGAACACAGTTATTTTGTTAATATTATTCAAGTTCAGTAAGGAAACATTTTTAGGACAAACATAATTCAAGATACTGGTGTCATAATATGAACAAACAAGATTCCTGCTGTCCCGGAATCTGATCAATTCATTTGAGCTACTTATCAGTGAATCATACTAAGCCAATGTGTTCCATGTCAGAGTTTATCTGTATGTTTTTAAAGTAAACTTGTAATTAGCATAATATTTATTGACTTCATACAATGTGCCAGCCACTTTATTAGGTACTTTGAAAAATTATCTCATTTATTGTTTATGTATGGAGGAATAGTCATCTCCATTTAGCAGATGATAAAACTGAGTGTCTGAAGGTTAATTGCTTTGTTAAAGGTTGCACAGGCAGTAAGCAGTAAAACTGTTACTCAGTCCAGTTCTTTTCTGATCTTCTGACAGCAAAGCCAACATTCTTTATGTCCTGCCTGCTGGCTTGTGCTATAACACAGAAAAATGAGATAACTGATGAAGCTTAAACATGGCCTGGAAGGAAAATGTATTAAGAACAGTACAATAGTTCCTACCATCCTCTCATAAATTTCATTGCTTTCCAGATATGGTCGAAACTTTAAATATCATATAGGTCAACATCTTCTTTTACTTTTTGGAAACTAAACCCAGAAAGTGGATTAGTCTTTCTCAAGTTCAAAAAGCTACTATACACATAGACTCAAAACTTGGACTCTGCTCTTTTGGTATAGACACTTTGTTCTGAATACCACGAGGCCATACTGAAGTCACAGCTGTGGTGGCGTGATTCTCATCTTAGCAAGGAGTGTGACTGTGTCATTGTAAGCGCTCATTTGTTAATATAATGCCCTCTAAATTAACATAAGTGTGAGGAGCTGTTAGACTCCGGGACAATTCATATGCCTTGAAATATATTTTCTTAAGTGCTTGTTCATATATTTAATAATAACCATTTATATGTTTAAATAAACTCAACTTGGAGAACTCTTAGAGAAGCAGCAGGAGGAGGTCTGAAAACTTCAGAATAGTGACTCAAAAACAAAGATTTCACTTCTCTCTTTCCTGAATAAATGCTCCAATGTAATCAACTTTACATAATGAAAAAGGAGAGCATACTTAGTAGCCAAGTATGAGGCAGAAAGCTTTTAGCTCAGAATTAATCAAAAGGTTCCTTAATATTCAATAAAATCTGTCCCTCTTTTGTTATATTTAGTATTTTAATAAGAAATTAATGATCAAAATTAAATTATTTTAAGGTTGGTTAAGCAGAGGCACTTAATAAGAGTAAATTTTGCTCTTGGTAGAAGGATAATAAATGCAAAGCTATATCTCTTGTCATAGCGCAGTTTCAAAAGGTGATTGAATTTTTCATGACTACTGATGCCAATGTCCTCTCCATAGAGAATCATTAAAAAGTATATCATTATTATTTTCTATTGTGCCGTATATAGCCACTATGTCTACATGATGCCAAAACAGTTCTAAAATGTTAAAGATTTAGTTGACTTTTTAGTCCTTTTATTCCAAACAACCAGTATGAATTACATTTTATTCCCCTGTTTGACTGTACTGGCCAGTGACACCATCCTGGCCACTTGAAACACGAAATAAGATATTCGAACACTTGAAAAATATCATTCTGTGCAACATATATCAATAAAGGTACATCCTATGAAGATCTATTTCCTGGTGTCTTTTTCCGGTATAATACTTCTGAGTACATTTGTTAATGTCCACAGTATGTGACATGAAGTCACTGTAAAATAATACTATTTATTGTCATCTTGTGACCACTGAGTATGTATTGGTATTATTGAGTATAGTATTAGCATTTAATCAAAGCTATTTGTAGAAGTTAGGGATGCATTTAGCTACAAATAATAGACACACACACATATACACAACTTCATTTAAACAAATTAGTAAAGTCTTTTTCCCTATTATTTAATGATAAATTCAGAATAAGGACGTGCAGGGCTGGCTTGGTGTTGATATGATGTCTTCTCTGTCCCAGGGACCGTCTACTGTTTGTATTCAGCATCTTCAGAGGTGCATGTCGGAAGATGGTTCTCCACTTCTGGCATCACATCCCCATTCTAGGAAAGGTAAAAAGGAAAGCAGAAGGGAAGAGCAAATGATCATGGAAGAGTAGACAGCCTACTTTTAAAGGCATTTTCCTAAAGCCCCATCTAGTGAATTATAGCTCATTGGCAACAACTGCTAAGGGAGTCACATGGCTTTTAGTGGGCACCTTCACTTAAATTGGACTTATGGTGTTAAAGAAGAGAGAGTAGATATTGGATCGGTAATTACTGATTTCTGCCACAGTATTTTATTATTCTGCTGCACAATGGTGAAAATAATATATCCAAAATAAATTAATCTAATTGTGCAAAAACTAAGTCAAAGCATACATTCTTTCCACCTCTCCGCAAAAGAAATAGTGTGTAGTTATTGATTAACTAAACTTTACTTATTAAATAGTGAAACACAAATGAAGCATACTGTCTTATGAGTAGATGTTAAAAGTTGAGAGAATATGGGCTGGCCTGGTGGCATAGTGGTTGGGTTTGGGTGCTCTGCTTTGGTGGCCTGGGGTTCATGGGTTCAGATCCTGGGTGCAGACCCACACACAGCTCATCAAGCCATGCTGTGGCGGTGTTCCACATACAGGATGGAGGAAGACTGGCACAGATGTTAGTTTGGGCCAATCTTCCTCACCCAAAAAAAACCCAAAAATCAAAAATGTTGAGAAAACGGAGAGACACGTATAAACAGAAAACCAGGAGGGTGTACATGACAGACAAAATATTTTGGATTCTATATTATATTTTGAATAAAAAGGAATGGCACTTGAGATCAGCAAGTTTACATAAAATAACCCACATAGTGCTTAAGAGAGAAACTTTGTCATGCTATAATACTGCAGTGATAAATTCCTAAAGCATCATGGGAACAAGAGGGCTTGGTAAGGAAATGTTTGCTTACCTACAAGACTAAGTGGATGATGACGAGAGAATAAGTTGTTTAAATAGAAAGAGAAAATAGTAAACAAATTCCACTTGGCTAGAGAGAGGGCATCTCCTGGTCTACAACAAAATCAAGATGATGAAAATAATGAATTCTCTTGTTCTAGAAAAGAGATCATCTATACCAATGATTATAAGTGAATACCAAAAGAGGTTTAAAACTTTTAATTAATTGCAGTTATTTAACCATGACAAGGAATACCATAACTGATTTTCATGTTTAATTGATTAATGACAGATCATTACAGTGAACATTCTTCTGAAAGCAAATCAATTGACAGCTGCCTCACATTTTGAAAGTCAGCCGATCTGTGGTAGACTTATTCCAGTCAACAAACTTCTGTAGGGAAATTTAATCCCCTCCTGCCTTGGAACTAACATAAATATACTTCTAAGGCAAAAATCAACCCAATCTTTCCTCAGCAGACAACACAATTCCAAAGCAAACCCTCCTCAAAATCCCTATATAAGTTGGCTGGATTCTGAAGCAGACCTTTTCCAAGGTATGTGGGGACTTCACAGAGGTCTAGTTTTACAGTTCAAATGTCATTCAGCATGACTTCACCAAGTTTCTGTCTTTGACTCATTTGCCTGAATCCAGTGACTCCTTGTATGGACAGTGACTGCAGAGAGGCATTTTAGTCTCTAAACAACAGACAACGAACAACTCTGAGAAAAACAAGTGTCACTAGAGATGATAAATTTGATCACAATGTATGAGTGTCTGAATGTTGTGTTAGATTCTGTTTGCCAATGTTTTATTTAGGATTTTTGCATCGATATTTGTAACTAAGATTGGCGTATAGTTTCCCTCTGGGGGGGCTCCATTCATGTTTAAGTATCAGTTTTATATAATCTGGAATAATTTATGTAGCAATGCAATTTTCTGGTCTTTTAAGGGTTGCTGAACATCCCCAGTGAAATCATCTGAACTTAGTACATTTTAGTGTGGTATTTTTGTGTGTGTGTGTGCTGAGGAAGATACACCTTGAGCTAACATCTGTTGCCATTCTTCCTCTGTTTTGTAGGTGGGTCGCCACCACAGCATGGCCACTATGAGTGATGTAGGTTCGCGCCTGGGAACTGAACCTGGGCCACCAAAGCGGAGTGCACCAAACTTAACCACTAGGCCACTGGGGCTGGCCCAATGGGGTATATTTTTAATAATTTTATTTCTCCCATAGAATTTTTTTTGTTTAATTATTTTCCCTCAACTCTCATTGAATTTGATTCATGTATTTTTCCTCAAAAAAAATCCATTTCATCTAGATTTTCATAAATTTTTTAATAGATTTGTGCAAGATATCCAATCTTCCTTAATTTCCTTTTGTAATGTTTAGCTTTCCTTTGTAATTTTTTATTTTGAATATTTGTTTTTTTCCAATTTCCCTTGATGTTTGCCTATTAATTTTTTTAAATAGCATTTGATTTATTAACTGTTTATATTAGTTTTATTTGTTCTGCCTGATTAGTTTCTTCTTTTATCTCTATTCCACCCTATCTTGTCCTTCCTTTGGATTTACTTGGTGACTTTTCTATTTTATTGAGTTGGTAATTAGTTCATACCCACATTATTTAATTTTCTTTGATAAAGTATTTAAAGCATTATATTTTTCTCTGTCTACTGCTTTAAATGTATCTTGCTGGTATAAAATGATTATATTATTACAGTTTACAAGTTCTACAATTTTGGTTTGCATTGCCCCTTTCACCCGGAAGCTTTATAATAGAAAGCTTTCAAATTTCCACATGATAAGGACTTTTTGAATTTTTATTTTATTAATTTTCTAGTCTTCTTACATTTTTATCAAAGAGTGTTTGTGACTTACCTATAGCATAGAACTTAATAATTTTGTTTCAAAATGTGATGTATGGACAATTTTTTTTCAATGTTCCACGTGTGCTTGTGCAGAAGATATATTCTCTCTTACAGTGTATAGTGTTTGAGACATCACCTAAAACTCACCTTAAGGATTATGCTGTTGAGGACTTAATGTCCTTATTGCTTGGTTCATGTGTCCTGTATTTAATTGTGAGTGGCTTGTCTCCTATTAGTATGTTTCTGTTTATTTCTTCTTGAATCTCCCGTGGTTTCTGTTTCCAAAGATTATTGCTATGTTTTTTTGGATATAGATATTCAAAATTCTAATACTTCATTGTGAATTGGGGCTTTCAGAATCTTAAATTGTCATCTTTGACATATTTAATCTTTTTTAATCCTGAATTCCCTTGTCTGATATACGCAATGCAGCCTTGAATTTCCTGGCGTTTAAACATTTTTCTAGTACATTTTTGTGCTTTTATTTTTGGGCTTCATGAGTCCTTTTATTTTAGGTAACTCTCTTGTATACAACACAGAGCTGGATTTTGTTTGTGAGCCAATTTGAAAATCTTTTTAATAAGTGAGTTAAATCCATTTACATTTATCTATATGTTTTGTTCCATCTATACCATATTACTTTGTTACATTTATTGTATATGAGTATATATTGTATTCCCTTCTTTATGTAGTCTAATTCTTTAGCTTTCTTTTTAATTCCTTTTTATGTGTAGATTGATTTTATTATTATATATTTATTTTACATTATTTTGTTCTTTTTTTCTTACAGGTACTCTAATTGTGTGCACTGTAGATTTTCTTTGCCCTGCACTATGTATGAATTTGTTTTCTGATCTTTATACTTTTCTCCATTTCATCTTCATGCTCTTATCTGTTTTCAAGCATCTCCTCAAAGCCCTTCATTAAATTTTAAGTGAGCATATTCTCTTTTTGTGGCTTGTAATTTAGTCTTCATTTTTAAGATGTTGTGGTATTTTTGTTCAGTATTTTTTCCTGAGTTTGGTTAATTCTTGTTTTACATCTTTCTGTTGTTTATATATTTATGTCCTGAGTTTTTGAATGCCTGATTTAAGACATTCTTCATATTTGAAAATTCTTGTTTAAGTATACTTTATTGAAGTCAAAATGTTGTGATACAGTTTTCTTTGATCTTGTATTTATAATTGGGGGAAGAATTTTCATTATTTGAAACATTTTTATTCTAGTTTTCTAGGTTTCTCTTCTTTCTGAAGCATTGTATGAATGTTGTTTTCCACTGTCTGTTCATTTCCTGATTTTATTTCCCCCTGGACCAGCTATAACAGTTGTGTGCAGTCATAGGGGAAAGTATGGGAGTCTAACTAGGTTTCTTAGTTCAAGAAATGCCGTCTTCCATTGCCGTAAATAAGTGGAAATTCCCTTATTTATGGTGCTCTTTTATTTGAGGGAAGATAAATTGAACAATGGTCCTCACATATGTCCATGTCCCCAGGACCTGTAGGTGTTATCTTATATGGCAAAAAGGACTTTGTGATTAAGTTAAGGACCTTGAGATGGGGAGATTATCCTGGGTTATATGGGTGGACCCAAAGTAATCACAATGGTTCTTATAGGAGGAACCCAGGAGGAATCCAAGACGGAAAGAAATAATGATGGAAGCAGATTTTTGAGTGATGCACTTTGAAGATGGGAAGGGGCCACAAGCCAAGGCCACAGGCAGCCACCAGAAGCTTAAAAATGCAAGAAACAGGTTATCCCCTAGAGCTTCCAGAAGAAATCAGTCCTGTGATACCTGGGGATAACACCTTGACTTTAGCCTAGTGAAAGTGATTTCAGACTTCTGCCCTCCAGAATTGTAAGAGAAAAGATTTGTGTGGGTTTAAACCACAAAGTTATGGTAATTTGTGACAGCACCGTTACAATGGGAAATTAATAAAGGATGTGATTTACAAATTTGTAATTTGCTTGTGTTTCAGCAGGATCATTAATTTCTTTTCCTGCTTTCTTCTTTTTCTTTACCATGAAATCTCCAAGGGATGCTTCTTCCTTCCAAGCTACCCCCTTATTCCACAGAAGTGGCGCCTTCCCAGCGCTGGGTTTCCTTGGGCCCCACAACCTTTCAACTTTCTTCCTTTTGATTTCTCAAGGGCTAATATTCTGATAAATCAGATGTCAGATTTGTTCTCCATATTTACCATTCAGGGTGGGATCTGTCTCTCTGAGGGTGATCATAGCCATGTTTCATCACACCTACGTGTGGGATCTGGAGTTGTTTCTGGTGGATTGAGGTGTTTATTTTTCGTATGTACAGATCGTTTGAAGTTCATATTGTTCTCCCTCTCATGGTTATGCTGAAGATGTGAGTTATGATTTTTTTGGTGAGGGGTGGGTAGAGAGATTTTAATTTAGGTTACTACCATTATTCTGTGATAAACCAGAAATCTAGGCAGTATCTACTGGCTCCTTGATATGAGTGATGAAGATTTTGCTATCTTCAACATTTGCTACCTTTAAATGAGAATTTTGCTATATATATTATTATTTTATTGGTTATCTTTATAATTGTAAATGATATCCTTGAACCTTCATCAATATATGAAAAGTTCTTTTTGCTCTACACTTTGTCAGATAAGGATGTTAGTAAGCAACACTACTTTTTTCTCCCTTTTCACTGCCCACATTCTCTCAGCTACACATCTACTTTCATTTTGAAATTTTCATGGTGATAATCATTTACCTTCTATTCTCCAATAACTTACTTTTTTTTTAAGTTTTCTCTAAAATTTAGCTTCCAGTAATTTGTTTATATCATTATGATTTTATAAATCTTACTCAATATCAAATTTTGGGTTAGAACTATATTTCTTTATCCACTGGAAAAATATAAGCTGGGCCGTCTAGAAGGACATTGTACCTAGGATCAAGGTCAAATGGAAACTTTGGTTATTTTCTTTAAGTGGTGCCACCTTTTAGAAAATTAGTACTTCTTGTACATAGTTTTTCTAAATTCTTTCTTTTTCTTATCATAGCCTCATCTTTCTTTCAGCTCTTACATACTGGTTTTCCTTGTATCACATTCTTTTTGCTTTGTTTACAATAATTCATTTAATTTTTTTACAATAATCCCATTATCCCAATTGCACAGATGAAGAAACTGAGGTACAGAGCTGTTGATGACTGTACCAAAGGCTACAGAGTTGATGACCTTAAGTGAACTCTGCTATCCTGACTCTAAATCACATAACCTGTTCTTTTAAGTCCCCTTTACCTTTTGCTCCAAACCCCTCCAAAGGGGTTGAGCCCTCTTAGAGCCCTCACTCCTGCTGTTTCAGTTTACAGTGCTCACAATATAGGCAGGCTGACATTGCCATCCTGCCACTCCTTGCCTCCCTTAGTCTGCTCTTCTGGATTAGATCCAGAGCTAATCATTGAGCCGGTGCTACAGCACACCTGCTGGCACCCAAGCTAAGTGGTCTGTCCCTGAGTTCAGCAAAATGCACTTCATTTGTTTTCCAGTTTTCCTGGGATATATCCCAAAATAGTTCCTTAAGAAAGGGTACATACCAGATGAAAGTTCTAAGTCCACAATGTTTTAAGACTATCTTTATGATAGCCTAGCAATTAACTGATAGATCATTCAGGTGAGAATTACAGGTGAAAATTTTTTTCCTTATGATTTTTTAAAATATTGCTACGGTGCAAAGTAATAGTCAGCAGTCAAAGAAATCAGTTTTCTGTTGTATTTAGATTTAAATCTGCTGAAACCACCATTTGTTTTTCTTAAATATCGCAGAAGGATAAAAACTAGACACAAGAGACTGATATTTTTCTACTAATAGAAAAGCCTAAACCCTTTTTATAGACCCAGGTAGGATTAAAACAGTTCATTAACTTATTTTCCTACAACGGTCTATAGACTAAATGAACAATAAAATGCTGTGCAATTTAAATAAGACCCTTTTTGCACTTATCTAATATATTAATAGCAGTCTGTTTTTATCACGCTGCTGAGGTTATAGACTTTTAAATATCTGTATCTTACAAGCATAATAATATTTTATTCCCATGGCCTATCAAATACCTTTAAGACTATTATTTTAACCAAGGTAAGATCAAAGTATTCAGCTGATAATTTATGTTTTCTTTGTCTTTAAACATTAAAATGGGAAGACATATACCAGTCTATTTTTTGTTCTCTTCCAGAAAATTTGCTTAGTTTCATTTAGTTTAGTTTTATTTAGTTTGATTTCTCTCTGGAAGCTTTTAGAATCTCTTAATTCTTGATGTTGTGAAATTTCACAGTGATATAATTAAATGCACATATATATTCTGTTATGCTGGGCACTAAGTAGACTTTTAAAATTTGAATATATGCATTCAACTTTGAGAAATCCTCTTCTATGGTTACTCATCCACTCTTTTTAAAGAAAACTGGGTATTTCTGATAATGTCCCCCCAGGTTTGGCTGACCATATCCTTTATCTTCTCTCATTATCTACCCCTGTGTTTTGTTTTTTATTCTATGTTCTGGAATATTTCTAAAACATATTTTCCTTTATTTTGATTTGTTTTTCAAGTTGGCAATCTTCTTTTCAATTTGGAAAAGTTCTTATCTCTTTCTCAAATTTATCTTTTTTTTTAAATATAGCAATCTGTTCCTATATTTATAAAAATAATTCTTCTTGACTTTCTTTGAATATATTAACTCTGTTAAAAATAATTAATTTTTTTTCATTTTCTTGAATAGTTTCTTCTGGAGTTACTTTTGTTTTTCTATTTGTTTATTGCCATCGTCTTTCATATTGTTAATTTTTTTTATATGCCTGAGGATTCTCAATTTTCCATGCAAGACTGGCTTATTGGTAGGTATATGGGAATCACTTTCTTCAATGCTCTCTACCTGATTAGAGCTCTGAAGATGTAGTGTGAGGCAGACAAGACATGCCAACTCACGGGTCTTATTTTAGAATAGGCTTCCCATTAGGCTGCAATTCCCATCCCTCCAAACACACACCAAACATGTTTGGTTGTTTTGTTTTCTTTTTTAATCTCTTCAGTCCCCTAAAATATGTTTCTCCTTGGATAGTTTCCCCTCCTGTTTATTGTATTTTATTTAGCCTAGAGCACTAACGTATACATTAAAAACTTTACCTTTCTCCAACCTGTTTTAATATTTTGACGAATCTCTCTTTTCTACCCACTTCCCTCTTCTGCACTCCACAGAGTATCTTAGATGTTCCAATGCCATGCTTTTTCCTGCCTTGTCCACCTCCCATTTGTCATCATAGATTTCTTTTCTGCATTACATCAACATTCCCTGTTTTCCTTCTTACAGAAATTTGTTGAATGTCCCATCTGCTGTTGGGTTGCATACCCAACTTCCCTTTCTCTTTGTGGAAATTGTTTGATTCATTTTCATAATTTTTTTTTTATTTTAGTAGAATTAAAGGAAAAGTAGAAGCTAAGCACATGTGCCTAGTTTGCCATTTTGACATTAAACATGCCTTTTGAAATTGTCTGACTAGGAGTGACTGACTGATCTCCTACGTCCCCAAACAGATGCAAAATAAAAAAATAAGTGTTTGAGGAAACTTTTAGTTAACCTATGCCATGAGGAGAAATACTCAAATTCCTTTCCTAACAAGAAGATTTCTATGGCCTTAGCTCTGATCGTGACACTGTCATTCCAGAGATCACACAGCATAGTAGAAGACTCTGCACTTTGAACTGATATTGCCCTTTAAAATCCCCAGCACCTTTCTACATAGCTTGCAATTCCAAGATTCACATTCCTTGTCTCCCCCAAGGTTGCATTGCAACATTCTAACAGGTAGATGCTGGCTTTAGCCACTCCTCAAAATCACCATCATTCTCCCCCAGGCCATAAAACAAAAATCCATATGTTAAAAATGCAAACAGCTTCAAAACAAGTCACTTATTGACAAATATCTCCTAAAAATTCTGGAGTGTCTCCTGCAAAATACATCTGCTACTTCTCTATGACTAACATTATTGCCCCTTTACCTTCTAATTCTCTATTCCCCCTCCCCCAACAATCGTATTATACTCAGGAGGAAAACATTCACAACACAAATTCTCAATTTCAAACTTTATATTTTTAAAAAGATAGAGGTATATTTAGTACACTAGAATCTTACAAAGGAAGAATTATCAGTATGGGTGATATAATAAATAGAAATAGCTAGCTGTTTCAATTTATTTCAGAGGCGAATTCCAGTTAGAAAGCACCTCTAACATAAGCTTCTTTACTGTAAGAAAGAATTAATAGCCTATTTCTTTTGCCTTCCAAGGACCTGAAAGTGATAAATCACTCAGTTCTTAATTGTGAAGGGTTGCTCCATTTGCATGGGAGTACAAGATTTTAATGATGCTGTTGTTTAAGCGCTTGTCTACAATGGAAATGTTGTGAAGGAAAATGACTGTGTAAATTTCCTGAGAGCATTCATTAGTTTTGTTGTGGTTTACTCCTCCATCCATATGTGTACCATACTTGAGTACTATTGACAAATCTGTGGGAGAAAAAAACATTGTTCTTGTTTTCAGTATGATGGAATAAAGTTCTTTCCTTATTATAAAAATATGTACACCAATAATTGTAATGTTTAAACTACTAGAACACTGCAAAATGCATACGTTAAAACCAAATGTTATACATAGTATCTTTCCTGGAACATCTGTATTTTTCCCAAATAGTGCATCATTATAAAAGCCATCCATTTCAAAGTTTAAAAAAAATGTTTAGACTATCACTGAAAAACATAAGTGATCTATCAGAAATTCATTACATAACAAAAGTACATTATTATATCTTCAAACAAGAAAATAAACCTACAAATCATTCACAGATTTTAAAAGTAGTGTGTATATATTTATCAAAATATACAACTACAACATCCATATCGTAGCATTTATTTTTCGCAAAGAGGTAGCTCTTTGAATGGAGTATTCTGACAAATTGAGCACTTAATTTGCCAAAGCATCATATATCTAGATTATAAATCCTCAAACGTAACATTTCCTAGGTAAAAAATATTGGCTTCAACTTTGAAAATTTTGTCTCCAATCTATTCATGTGGATGCTCCCTCTGGTCAACATCTTTTACGTATTAAGAGATAAAATACCTTAATCTAGAAAATTATTCTAGTGTTTCTGAGATAAAAAGTACATGTTCTAGATGGAATCATAACTTTTTAAAGAGTATATTTAACTAAAGAATTTGAATTATGCTTTAAACAAAGTGTTAAGTAGAAAAGCTTTGTTTTTCAGATGTGGAGAAATCATTTGCCTTAGCAATAATTATTTTTATTGAGATATAATTGACATACAACATATTAGTTTCAGGTGTGCAACATATTGATTCAATATTTGCATATATTGCAAAATGATCACCACAATAAGTCTGGTTAACATCCAGCAAATGCGTAGTCACGCTTTTTTTTCTTGTCGTGAGAACTTTTAAGATTTACTTTCTTAGCAACTTTCAAATACACAATATAGCATTTTTAACTGCAGCCACCATACTGTATATTACATCCCCATAAATTATTTATTTTATAACCAAAAATTTGTACCTTTTGACCAGTTTCATGCATTTTGCCCACCCTTCCAGCGGTTAAATTTTTTCTTAGGTATTTGATTCATTTTGATGTAATTGTCAATGGAGTGTTTTCTTAATTTCTCTTTCTGATAGTTCATTATTAGTGTATAGAAACACAAGTCATTTATGTATATTATTTTGTGCCTGCAACTTTACTGAATTTGTTTATTAGTTCTAACAAATTTTTGATGGAGTCTTTATGGATTTATATATATATATTATGTCATCTGCAAATAGTGACAGTTTTACTTCTCCCTTTCTGATTTAGATGCCTTTTATTTCTTTGTCTTGCCTAATTGCTCTGGCTAGGACTTCCAATACTATATTGAATAAAAATGGTGAGAGTGGGCATCCTTGTCTTGTTCTTGATCTTAGAGGAAAAACTTTCAGCTCTTCACTTTTGACTATGATGTTAGCTGTGCACTTGTCATATATGGGCTTTATTATGTTGAGGTACCTTGCCTCTATTCTCACTTTGTTAAGAGTTTTTATCATAAATGGATGTTGAATTTTGTCAAATTTTTTTCTGCATCTATTAAGATGATCATATGATTTTTATCCTTCACATTGTTACTATGGTATATCACATGGATTGATTTGCATATGTTGAAACATCCTTACATCCCTGGAATAAATCCCACTTGATCATGCTGTATGATCCTTTTAACATATTGTTGAATTCAATTTGCTAATATTTTATTAAGGATTTTTGCATCTATGTTCATCAAGGATATTGGCCTGTAATTTTCCTTTCTTCTGATGTCTTTTTCTGGTTTTGGTATCAGGGTAGTGTTGGCCTTGTAAAATGTATCTGGAAGTGTTCCCTTCTCTTCTGTTTTTTGGAAGTTTGAGAAGGATTGGTATTAATTCTTCTTTAAATGTTTGGTTGAATTCATCAGTGAAGCCATTTGGTGCTGAGATTTTCTACATTGGGGAGTTTTAGATTACTGATTCAATCTCTCTAATAAGTCTATTTAGATTTTCTTTTTCTTCATGATTCAGCTTTGGAAGATTGTATGTTTCTAGGAATTTATCCATTTCTTCTAAGTTGTCCAATTTGTTGGCATTTAATTGTTCATAATAGATCCTTTTTATTTCTGTGGTATCACTCTTCTTTCATTTGTTTTATTTATTTGAGCCCTCTCTTTTTTTCTGGGTTTGTCTCACTAAAAGTTTGTTAATGTCGTTTATCTTTTCAAACAACTTTTAGTTTTATTGATTTTTTTTTGTATTGTCTTTTAGTCTCCCTTCATTTATTTCCACTCTGATCTTTGTTATTTTCTTCCTTCTCCTAACTTTGGGCTTCATTTTTTCTTCTTTTTCTAGCTCTTTGATGTGTAAAAATAGGTTGTTTATTTGAGATCTTTCTTGCTACTTGAGGTAAGCCTCTATCACTATGAACTTCCCTCTTGGAACTGCTTTTGCTGCATCCCATATGTTTCAGCATGTTGTATTTTCATTTTCATTTGTCTCAAGATATTTTTTTTTATTTCTCTTTTGATTTCTTCTTTGACCTAATAGTTATTCCGTAACATGTTGTTTAATCTACACATATTTGTGAATTTTCCAGTTTGCTTCTTGTAATTGATTTCTAGTTTCATACCATGTGGTCAGAAAAGATGCTTGATATGATTTTAATCTTCTTAAGTTTATTAACACTTGTTTTGTGGCCTAACATGTGATCTATCCTGGATATTGTTCCATGTGCACTTGAGAAGAATGTGTGTTATGCTGCTTTTGGATGAAATGTTCTGTATATGTTTGTTAAGTCTATCTGGTCCAACATGTCATTTAAGGCCAGTGTTTCCTTAAAGATTTTCTATCTGGATGATCTATCCATTGATGAAAGTAGAGTATTCAAGTCCCCTTCTGTTATTGTATTGCTATTTCTCTCTTTAGATCTTTAATATTTGTTTTATATATTTAGGTGCTTCTATGTTAGGTAGATAAATATTTACAAATGTTATATCCTCTTGTTGGATCGATCCCTTTATCATCATATAGTGACCTTCTTTATCTCTTATTACAATCTTTGTGTTAAAATCTATTTTGTCTGATATAAGTATAGCTATCTCAGCTTTCTTTTGGTTTCCATTTGCATGGAATATATTTTTCCAATCCCTTTACTTTCGGTCCGTTTGTGTCCATACATCTGAAGTGAGTCTTTTGTAGGCAACATACACATTTTTTTGTTTGTTTATCCATTCAGCCACTCTATGTCTTTTTATTAGAGAATTTAGTCCATTTATATTTAAGTAGCTACTGATCATTACGGACTTATGGCCATTTGGTTACTTGTTTTCTGGCTATTTTATAATTCCTCTGTTCCTTTTTCTTCTCTTGATTTCTTCCTTTGTGACTTGAGGATTCCTTCCTCTTTATTTTCTGGGTATCAATTATAGGTATTTGCTTTGTGATTACCATGAGGCTTACATAAATCTACTTACAAAAGTCTATTTTAAGTTGATAACAACTTAAGTTTGAACACATTCTAAAGCTATATACTTTGACTCCCTGCCTCACATTTTATGTTTTTAATATCACAATGTAGATCTTTTTATCTTGTGTATCCATTAACAGATTATTGTAGTTGTAGTTATTTTTAACACTTTTGACTTTTAACCTTCATACTAGCTTTATAAGTGATTAACCTACCACTTTTACATCATTATATTATTTTACCTTTTACTATATATTTACACTTACCAGTGAGATTTATACTTTCATATGTTTTTCTGATACTAATTCCTAGATCTGGATATCTATTTCCTTCCTCAAGTAGGGAAATTTTCAGCCATTATTTCTTCACATTAGTTTTCTGACCCTTTCTCTCTCTCTTCTCCCTCTGGGACTCCTGTAATGCAAATGTTGGTCCACTTGATGTTGTCTCATAAGTCCCTTAAGCTATATTCTCTTTTTTTTACTATTATTCTTTTTTCTTTCTCCTGCTTTGATTGTATGAGTTCCACTGCCCTGTCTTTGAGTTCACTGATCCTTTCTTCTGCTTCATCTAGTCTGCTGTTGAACCCCTCTAGTGTATTTTTCATTTTGGTTATTATATTCTTCAGCTCTGTGACTTCTATTTGGTACTTTCTTATATTTTCTCTTTGTTGAAATTTTCACTTTGTTTATCCATTCTCCCAAGTTTGGTGAGCATCTTTATTACTTTTGAACTTTTTTTTTAGGTAAATCACTTATCTCCATTTCATTAATGTCTTTTTAAGAGGTTTTATCTTATTCTTTCATTTGGAACATATGCCTGTGTGTCTTCATTTCCCTTGACTCTCTGTATTGGTTTCTGTGCACTAGATAAAACAGGCACCTCTCCCAGTCTTGAAGGAGTAGCTTAATATTGGAGATGAAACTTATCATTCACCCCTGCCCTCCTTCTTGGTTGTCTCTCAAACCTTTGTGATGGTCCAAGCAGCCTACTTTACTTTTAGTGACTCTCAGTAGTAGAGCATGTGTGAAGACCTGTCAGTGTCCCAAAGGAGAGGATCTCTGTCATCACCTAGATCAGGTGATTGGAAGCCAAACCCTTAGGCAGCAGCTTTTAAAGTATGCAAATATACCTCTTTCAGGGGAAACTGGGAGATGAGCATTTCTGTCTGTTCCCTCTGCACGGAACCCTCAGTCGATAGCCAGTTAAGAACTATTTGTTTCTTTGCTCTTATCCTGTTTAACTAGTCAACACAAACCCTGATGGCCACCAGAGCCAGGTGATCAAGGAGTGTCCCCTGGGCAGCAGACACAAAAGTCAGGGTACCAGATAAAATAACTGGGGCATCAGACACATAAACACACTCTCCTCCAGGAGATATTGGCACTCTAGAGTGCAGCGGAGAGAGATTGAAGAATGATAAACTCTCCTTCTAGGTATTTGGAGAAGATTACAGTCCACCCTTAGATGTGTGTTTAATTAGAAGCCTGGCTCTCAGGCCATAACTATGAAGATAAGCTAATAGATCTCTTTTACACAAAGACCAGGATCCTTATTCTATTGCCTCTTTGCTGTGCCCTGGGGGTATTAGCCATTTAAGAATTCTTTATCCTTTAGTTACAGTCCTATGGGACTCAAGAGCATAAAAGCCATGCTGGCTTGAGATATGGGTGCCAGATGTGGAGTTCAAACCCTTTGCTTTTGAGGGAGAAGGTCAGGTTTGTGAGTTTCTTCCAGATTTGGGTCACCCCGACAGTGGGGGTTTTTGGCAAGACTGTGTCTCAGCCTCTCCTACATGCTTCGATGTGAGTTTTTTCTCATTTGCCTGATGTATAAGAGTCATTCAGTTAGTTTTCGGGTTTTTTTCAGAGAAAATTGGTCCACATGTAGCTGTCAGGTCAAGTATAATGTTTATTAGACTGTATCTTTTTGCCTAATTAAAAGATTTAAAAAGATCATGTGGATATCCAAATATCCCTCTTCTCTATCTAAATAGATATAAATTTAAGAAGAGATTACTATATAACTCTTATCTGCACCCTCAAGTTTCTACCATGGTATTTCCAATAAATAATTCACAAATGTACTTTTCTATACCAGCCATATTAACTAGTTAGATGGATTGTATTATTTTAATATGCTAATAACACAACCGTATTGTGTTCTCTAGAAAAATGATTCTTAACTGGTGGTAGTGAGGGAGTAAGGATATCACACATCCCTCTTATAATCTAATGAAGCTTTCCAGGAAAATGCAACTAAGCACATGCATGCAAAATTTGCACATATTTTCTGATTCATATATACTGATCCCTAAGGATGTGTTTGAAAATGTCATCAGATATTGCACTGTGGTAGACCTGAGAGTGAGGAAGGAAAAGAAGAAGGACCATAATAGCTGTAGGAATTTCCCTGATGCTGTAAATATTAAATATTTTGGAAGTGAATAATAAATGGCCATAGGCCTTGCCATCCTCAGGTGATTTAATGACATACTGCCAGTCTTCTATGGGTTCAAAATAGGAGTGATCTTCCCTGAATTACCTAGAACATATAGCCTTCTTGGCCAAAGGTAGAAATTTACATTTTGCTCTTCAATATTTTATTAAATGATCTCAATTTGAAAAGATTCTTTTTTAGGAAGATTGGCCCTGTGCTAACAGCTGTTGCCAATCTTTCTCTTTTTCTTTTTTCTCTCCAAAGCCCCAGTACATAGTTGTGTGTGATAGTTGTAGAGTTGTAGCTCTTCTATGTGGGACACTGCCTCAGCATGGCTTGATGAGCAGTGAGCAGGTCCGCACCCAGGATCCGAACAGGCGCACCCTGGGCAGCTGAAGCGGAACTCGCGAAATTAACTGCTATGCCACTGGGCTGGCGCCTTGATTTGAGAAGATTTGATATAAGTTGATGTAAAAAAGCTTTAGTGTACTTCCATTCATCAACGCTGAATAAATAGTCAGTCTCATTGTAAACTGACTTTGACAAGTGAAAAGACTTGTGAAAATTGACTACGGTGAAAACCAGAACGTGAACTGTGAACAGGAACAGAAAGAAGGCATGAAGACAGTTGGAGAATGAACGAAATGTTTATCAGACAATGTTGATATTCCAAAGCTCTGTCCTTGTAGCTAACATTTCAACCTTGGGAAAATAAGTGACAGTCTATTAAAATTTTATGAATAGGTAGATAGTAGTCATGATATCTAATCTGATGGAGGCCTAGTTTGACAAAACAGTTACTATTCAAGAGAGTAAAGGTTAAAAACAATACCTTCTAGTAGAGGAAATAGCTCAAAATTCACGAGAAATCTTCTGTAAATTGCTAAGTTAGGAACCATTTGCAAGAAATAAAGGACTGATTAAGTGTGTGTACCATGTGACCCTAATATTTTTTCGTATTGCCATCAAATGTAATAATCTTTACAGCTTTCTGCTGAAATGAATAAAGAAGATCATTTCCCACAAGGAGAAACTCACATAAGGAAAGGAGTGAGGAAAATATACAACCTTCTTAGCTCTTTTTCTGTGCTTGATGTTTTTCTATAATTTTATTCTGTGCTATATTTTTAAGAAATGACAATACATTTACTCATATACAACATCATAGTGTTTTCTTTTGACAGTATGGTTGGACAAGTGTCTTGTTGGGTAGAACTTTCTAGGTAATACCCACTTCTGATCATCAATTATTGTCTATATTGGGGCAATTGTCATGAAAAATACACATAATTAATCATCACGGGCCCAAAAACTACCCAATAAATATTTGAATTTTACTTTTTAATATTAATTAAGAGATAGTTGAAAGATATTATTTAGGGACCAACAAGGCAGGAAAATAATATATGAAATTTCTTATTTAAAAATGTAAATGATGTTGATTAGAACCTAACTGAACTAGTTGTGATAGTTATTAACATATCACTGATACTAAGTTTCAAAATGGTTTGAAGTCAATGAATTTGGGCAAGATATGGACAGGTCCCCACAGCTAAAGGGAATTCTTCTTTCTTCTTATATAACATTCCATGACAGCATAAGTAATGACTTGTGCGCAATTCATCACATTACGCAAAGAAAAGCGATTCATATACCTGTAATGATGTGTTACCATTTTATATACAGGCTGTCTTTGTCAACTTGTGCTACAACAAATTACCATAGACTGGATGGCTTCAACAACAAACATTTATTTCTCACAGTTCTGGAGCCTGAGAAATCCAAGATCAAAGTGCCAGAAGATTCAGTGTCTGGGAAGAGCCCTTTTCCTGTTTTGTAGACAGACGCCCTCTTGCCGTATCCTCATGTGACTGAGAGAGATAGAGAGAGAGCGAGCAAGTTCTTTCGTCTCTTCTTATAAGGGCACTGATCCTGTCATAGGGGATCAACCCTCATGATTTCGTCTAAACCTAATTACCTCCCAAAAGCCCCACCTCCAAATACTGTCCCATTTGGGATTAGGGCTTCAAAAAAGGCCCGAGAAGTGTTACTTCCATTTGGCAAAAGTCTTTTACCAGCTTGATGATTTCTTGATCCATCTATTACCCTTCAGAGCTCATTTTGTTGTAAAATTGGTAGAAGTGCATTCCAATCTTTCCTGGAAGGTGATGTCTTGGAGATTTTTACTTCTATCCTTTAGATTCATACAAAATACCTTTCTCCTTAGGAAAGATAAAATTGGTGAAAATCCAACTAGAAAACTGAGCAATAAAAGCAGTAACTGCTTCTCCTGTGGTATGTCATATCCTATCACCCTCTTTGCTCAAATTTCATTTATATTATCTTTTTACTCATCTCTCCTTTTTCAGCTCTCTTTCACCTTCCAGTGGGATTAATGGAGGTAAGACTTAAAATATAAGAATACATTCAATCTTCGGTTCAGTTAAAGTCAAAGTAAAGACTTAGAAATCTTTTTGTGAGATTTAGATTTGTTGCTATTTACAGGATGCCAAAATTTGAGATATTGAACTGATAGCTTGAAGCTTTTTATATTTCTAATACAGCTAGTTTTTGAAGTACCTGCCTATTTACTATCATTTACAAAGATAATTTGAATGTTTTGCTTTTTCCAAACTGTTACAAATTTTAAGCGTAACAAAGTACCCTATTAGACTCCTCCTTCTAATTAGATTCACAGTGGTTGTTTCTGAACTTTTAGGTCCTTTTCAATACAGAATGACTTTTCATATACAGGCCAATACAGCCTAATGTTTAAGGACTTTTCAAAAATTGTAAGTGCTTAAAACAATCCTTTGAAAATCATACAAAATAAGGTCAATAGATCTGATTGATTTGCATATGGTAAATTTTTCTAATTACTGTTCTTTTATCTGCTTTTTGTCAACGGACAATTTTTCAAGGTCCTTATTTCTCACTTGTCTACAATTTAATAAGAAAATTGACAAATAACATGACGTACTATTCCATTTTAACATCATCATTAATGTTCCTACTTCCTGGAGTATTTCTCTGTTAGAATATTTCCCTTGAGTAAAATATCTTTGTAAATGCTTTTTATTATAATCTTAAAAGCCATTTATGAACAATAAACTCATTCTATATTTGGCTTTCTACTTCACTGCGCCTTCTTAAACTCTAAGTAACTCTTTATATTCTGTTTCTTTTCATCTCTTTGCTCCATTTTCACAATATCTATTCCCCTTCTATAGCAGCTTTTTGATAAGTCACTTCTTTTAAAAGTGGAATTATAATTTAATCTACTCATTATAGTATCTTTTTATAATACATCTTTCTAATTTTCTGGATTTCAATACTTTTCTTTGTTACACATTATAAATGCCTTAATTCTCTTAACTTTCTCTAATTGAAGTCAAATATCATTTCCTCTGCTACTTAAAAGTAATGTTCTACTATGTTAAAACAAAGTAATTTCTGGTACAAAGCTTACTTTAAAATTTGCAATCAGGCTTCCATCATCATAAATTTAATAACCTATTGATATAGCAGATTTAGCTGCATCTGTTATCCCAAATACAAGATAATTTAAAGTTGAATAGCAGTCAGTAAAAAGTGTCTTCAGAAGTCGCTTGTGTTTCTGATGCCATTGTAACAACTAAATAAGGGATAAGAACCACATGCGTTTATTCCTTATGTCATTCATTCATTAAGCAACCATTTAACCAATATGTACCAGGCCTTGCTCGATATCCAGGAAACAAATGAGATATTTCTCCACAATGAAGGGGAGAAAGACAAAATAATCAATAAAAAATCAGATATGTGCTTTAATGACAGGAGAGCAGCGTGAAGTGATAGGATGTGACTGGGGAACTTCTGAGAGGAGGTGTTGTGGGAAGGCTTTTTGGAAGAAGTGACATTTGAGCTGAGATTTGAATGATAAATAGGAGATAGTCTTACAGGAGAGCTTCCTAGACTGAGGAACAGCTATAATTAAGGCCCAGCATAACAAAAAGCTTGTCATGCTTGACTATTGGAAACAAAGCTGTGCACTTGAAGCTTAGAGAATGAAAGCAGATAAGGTACCACACACTTCACCTATTGCTACTATATGAAATAATACATTGTCTCTTCTAAATAGCATTTCTTCAAAATAGTTGGATATAAGTGATAGACCCCCAGTTAATTCTTCTCTTTAGATACCAGAATAATGGAGTAGTAATGGTTGAAGGAAAGTTGTTTAGCTGAATGCTCTTCAGAGCAATTTAGAGAAGTTTGCCCTCCCTTGTGGAGAGATCCTGTGCTCTGCACCTCATGAGGCATGTGTGAGTGGCCGAAAAACACAGTAGGATGAAAAATACTCTCAGCTTTGGAAAAGAAAGACATTTTAGTGGAATGTACCTTAGGCCAAGTGAGCCTAATATCATGAAGAATTTTGTACAACAGCAGCAGATGCTGTAGAGTAGAGACCAATGACCAAGATCAAGCAAAAGACGGTCTATACCCGAGAAGTGGCCAGCAGAATAGACTGAGAAAAATCACTTCCAATATTACTAAATGCTACTTTAATAAGTGAACTTATATTCTACAACTGAGATTCCTTTGGGAGAATGAAGAATGAAGAAAAAGATCCCTGAACTGAAAAATGACTAAGAGAAGATTGACTCTTAAAAGTTTCAACAAATTTAAGAAAACTGAAGTCATACCAAGTATCTTTTTTATCCACAATGGTATAATACCAAAAATCAACAAAAGAAGAAAGCTGAAATATTGACAAACATGTGGAAACTAAACAACTCACCTCTGAACAACCAATGGGTCAAAGAAGAAATCAACAAGGAAATCAAAAAATATATTAAAAAGAAATCAAAATGGAAACACAACACACGAAACACTATGGGATTCTGCAAAAGCAATTCCGAGAAGAAATTCATAGTGAAAAATGCATATATGAAGAATATAGTTCTCAAATAAACACAAATTTTACACCTTAGGGAACCAGAAAAAGAAGAACAAACTAAACCTAAAGTTAGCAGAAAGAAGGCAATAAAGTTCAGAGTGGAAATAAATGAAATAGAGACCAGAAAAAAAATAGAAAAAATCAACAAAACTAAGAACTGCTTAAATTGACAAACTCTTAGCTAGACTAACTTAGAAAGAAAGAAAGAAGACTCAAATAAATAAGAACTAAAAGAGGAGACATTGTAACTGATACCACAGAAATACATAGAATCATAAGAAACTACCATGAACAATTATATGACAACAAATTGGATAACCTAGAAGAAATGGATAAATTCCTAGAAACATACAACCTACCAAGACTGAGTCATAAAGTAATAGAAAATCTGAACAGACCAATAACAAGTAAGGAGATCAAGTCAATAATCAAAAAACTCCCAACACAGAAAAACCCAGGACCAAATGCTTCACTGGTGAATTCTACCAAACATTTAAAAAAAAAAAATCCTTCTCAAAGTCTTCCAAAAAATTGAAGAGGAGAGAACACTCCAAACTCATTACATAAGGCCAGCATTACCCAGATTCCAAAGCCAGATAAGGACACTACAAGAAAAGAAAACTATAGACCAATATCCTTGATTAATATAGATACAAAAATTCTTAACAAAATATTAGCACAATTCAACAACACATTAAAAAGATCATATATCATGATCAAGTGGGAATTACTCCTGGGATGCAAGATGGTTCAACATACACAAATCGATAACTATAATACACCCATGTTAATAGAATGAAAGTTATAAATCACATGATTATCTCAATAGGTGCAGAAAAAAAATTTGACAAAATATAACATTTTTCATAATAAAAACCCTCCACAAATTGGGAGTAGAAGCAACAAACTCCACATAATGAAGGTCATGTACGACAAACACACAGCTAACATCATATTCAAGGGTGAAAGCTTTCCCCCAAAGATCAGGAACAAGACAAGAGTGCCCACTCTCATCACTCTTATTCAACATAGTATTCGAAGTCCTAGCTGGAACAATCAGGCAAGATAAAGATATGAAAGGCATCAAAAAAGGAAAAGAAGATGCAAAAATTGCTATTATTTGAAGATAATATGATCGTATATATAGAAAATCCTAAACAACCAAAAAACTGTTGGAACTAATCAATGAATTCAGTAAAGTTGCAGGATATAAAACCAACATACATAAATCACTTGTGTTGCTAGACACAAACAACAAAATATCTAAAAAAGAAATGAAGAAATCTATCCCATTTACCATAGCATCAAAAACAATGAAATACTTGGGAATAAATTTAATCAAGGAAGTGAAATCTTTACAGTGAAAACTACAAGAGTTTGATGAAAGAAATTAAAGAAGACACAAACAAATGGAAAGCTATCCCATGTTCATAGATCAGGGATTTAATATAGTTAAAATGTCCATGCTGCCCAAAGCCATCTGTATATTCAATGCAATCCCTATAAAATTTCCAATGATATTTTTCACAGAAATGTTTTAAAAATCCTAAAATTCATATGGAACCAAAAAAGATCCAGAATAGCAGGAACAATCTTGAGAAAGACGAGCGAAGCTACAGGCATCACACTTTCTGATTTCAAACTAGACTACTAAGCTGTAGTAATTAAAATGGTATGGTACTGGCATAAAAATAGGGTTCTAGATACTTTCACTATAAGCATTTTGCCATAGACATCTTTATCACAAGCATTTTTGGCATATAACTAATTGGCCGTAAGGCAATCTCACCATAATACATAAAATAATGAAAAATAAGAGAGACATTAAAAAGGACATAATGAAACACGATAGAAATTTAGTAGAAAATATAGTGATAAAACTTACTAGAAGTGTGAAATAAGAGAGTGTAAAGCCAGATTGTATATTATACTAGAAAATGAAAACATATCAATTTGCAAATCCTTCAGTGAGCACAGTCGTCCCTCCCTCCCATGAAAACCAAAAGTTTACCGAGCTATGGCAAATATAAAAGAGGCAGCCAGTAATTCACAGCAGTCTTCAAGAGCATTGATTACCGATTTTTTAGCTAATTGAGATACAACAGTTTGTTCTCTAATGCCATCTTTAGCAACTTTATTACACAATATTAGAAGTTGGAGACAAAAAGAAGAGTCAATCTCCTCCTCCTATTTCCCCCTCAAGAAAGAAATGGTTACATGATTGTTAGTGAGTATGTTTCGAGAAAAGTTTTTGCTGGTTGATAGTGGAGAACATAATGTGGACAGAATTTTGGTATTTGGCACAGAATCTGGCTTAGATGATTTGTTCAAATATAAGGACTGAGCATGTGATGGAATGTTTAAATGTAGACCAGATGTGTACAACATGTTTCATTATGTCCTTTTTAGTGTCCCTCTTTTATTTTTCATTATTTTTATCTTTACAGCAAAATTGCCTTACCAATTTTGTTGACTCTCATTAAATTGGCAAGATACAGTTCCAATCATCAGTCAATATTGGAGGAACTAGAACTAAGCTGTTAAATTATAGGAAACCAAAGTTACATATGCGTTCATTCAAAGCTGTTGCTATTGAAACACTAAACTTCTTTCCTTGCCTATGGGCAGGACCTGTGACTTCTAACTAACAAAATAAAGCAAAATTGATAGGATATCACTCCTGTGATTAGATTGTTATATATCAAAAGATTTCACTCATGATTAGGTTTGAATAGGTTACATTACATGGCTATGGTTATGGGATGCCTCTTCCACGATTATGTTACATTATATAAGACTCTTATGTTGGCAGAATAGAGGAAGCGACTCTCCTTGCAGCCTTGATGAAGTAAGTGAACATGTTGGAGAAGCCCATTCCAATTAAGGAACTGCAGGCATCATTTAAGAACTGCAAGTAGCCTCTAAAATCTTAGAGTGGTCTCCAGCCAAAAGCCAGCAAAAACCTGGGGCTCTCAGTCATAAAACCACAAGGAAATAAATACTGCCAACACCGAATGAAACTCAGTTCTGCCAACAACTGAAGCTCAGCTGAATGAGCTTGGAAGCAGAATCTTCCCAGTCGAGCCTCCAGATGAGAATAGTTCCACTGATGCCTTGATTGCAGCACCATAAGACTCTGAACAAAAACCCAACTACACTGTGACTGGTAACTGACCCATGGAAACTATGAGATAATGAATGCCTCTTGTTTTAAGCCACTAAGTTTGTGATACCCTTTTATAAAGCAAAGAATCACTAATACGGGCCTCATATTTGGCATTTTTGGCTCTGTGCATGCATGGCTTATTTGGGCATGAATTGTTTGTATTTTTTAAACATGATTTATCTTGATGTTTCCAATTAATTCTGCTAATTAATTGGAACTGCTTTTTTCAAAAAAAGTAATACATTATAGAATCTTGCCTAAGAGTAATATCACCATATTCATCACCATGATCCAATAAGTATAAAGAAAACATATAAAAATAATGTCATCATAAAGTTGGTGTACTCTGAAATCTACCTACCTATGTTTGGATCCTGGTTCCACTAATTTCTTGCATTGTATTATTGCACAGATTTCTTAACTTCTCTGCGGCTCTGTGTCCTCATTTGTAAATTGGGGAGAATAATAATTATATTCAGGTTTTTTAAAGATTAAATTAGATATCATATGTAAAACATATAAGTCCTCAATGGGTATTAAGTTTGTTATTAATTTTGATAGTATCACTATTAGTAATAGTATATCTTATACACATCTATATTCCTTTCTTAAACAGAAAGGAAAAACTAGATAAATGTTCTTTTTATGATGGCTTTATCTTAAATTGTATGAATCACCTAATTTTAAATTTTGAAAATTGTAGAGCCAATAATTTAGTGTTTGGAGACTATATATTTTGTTGATCATTCATAATTTTTATTACATTAACATCACTACTCATTTGTTGCCATTAATAACTACATATAGGTCTTCTATATAGTCTAGAATTTATAATACAATTCAAAAATAATATAACATCAAATGTTGAATATATTTCTATAAACAATATATTCTTATTTATCCTTTACATCATTGTTTACAATTGCAAATTATAATTAACAATTGGATTGGAAATATAGATAATTGAACAATATATTTAAGTGAAATATCTGCATTCATCTCACATAGTGACCCATAAAAAGGCAGATAGGGTGTTTCCATCTTTTGTAACCAAATCATACAACTAAAAACAAATTAATCAAAACTAAAGAGCAAAAGTTTTAAGAAATAAAAAGATTCATCTATGAGTAAGTGTAAAACATAAATCTCTTAGATATGTTGCCATCCAATGGCTTTATAAATCATTGTTAGTTTTCCTATTAAAATTTTGCCAGATTGAATGAAAAGATAGAATCCACTGTACTTTTGCTTATATCAGCATTTCTTAGACATATTGTTTCTAAAATATAAGCAAGATTTTTACTGTTTACATTCATCATTGAATGCAAAAGGAAGACTTATTTTCAGAAAGATTGAATAAATCTTCAAAGATAAGCTGAGTCCTTATAATTTGCTACTGAACTTCAATTGTCAACGTAAAGAATATATTTGAGTTCAATTTTCTATCTGACCTTCTACAATAATGTTACTATGGCAATTTTAATTGACTTAGGATGACATATTTCTTCCTTAAAAATATGATATAGTGGAAAAAAATTAAGGTAGTTTGAATTTCAGTGTTTTACAGTCAAAGAGACATGCTGTCATAGCTAGTGATTAGAGACATATCACAAATTCTCTGAGGATGAGTTTCCTCCTTAAATCAGGGATAAAATGTTCTTTGTATTCTGGGGTTGCTTGGTTTGTTTTGGTAAGAAATTCATATAAAGTCCCTGATATATACGTGTTACAAAAAAAGGGGGGGGGGCTGCTATTACTAAATATAAATACCAATAATTAGGAAAATGAGACATCAATCCACGACTTTAAGTTCTCATCAACACTATTTAAAATAGGATCAAATTAAGAGATTTGTAATTTAACATGAGAAAAAATTGGGGGCATGCTAACAGAGAATTTTTTAACCCTGATTAGAGAATAAACATTGAAAACATTTCAAATACCATGACAAAATATGAGAAAACCAAAGTATAATATTTAATGATACTCTTTCTCATTGATTTTTCCCCCCACTTCTAGCACCTTCTCACTTATGCTTTCTTGTTCTATAATTAAGTAATTCCAAAAAGTCAAGCTTCTACATATTGGCACTACATAGTAGCTTGATGAAAAAGAAAAAGCCGGGTCTTCTGTTACCCGAAAGACGTCATATATAGAAGCTGACCAAATCTTCATTAGCTCCATTGACATGACAGATACCTGTGGTGTGGTAGGTTGTTCTTGACTGGGAGTAAGAATTTGAAAACTCTTCCTGTTTTGGACGCAAATGACCTGTATGGCTCTGAAATAAACCACCTCCCTCATCAGGTAAAATTGTAAAAATAAATGGGTTAGTTGATGCAGTCATTCATATTCTTGTTAACTTCAAATATTTTTCATACCAAAGGAAAGGATATTAAATTACATAACATAAAATTTAGGATGGATAAAGAATTTCCTTTCCATAAGAGTAGTCAGACATTAGAATGACATATAAAATATCTTTTCTTGGCTATCTGTCAAAGCAGATTAGAATCTAAATTGGTGGCAGTTAATTAAGCTTTACTAAATACTTTTCAAAAATTCTACTTACCTATAACATAATAGATATTCTATATGTGTTTGTTAAAAATAAATAATGTATGCTCATTTGTGGTCACTTTAGTTACTCAAACAAAAAATAGTAATAAAAATTAGCTTCAGGGAGAAATATTAATTTGCTAGTTTCTCATTCTTTCCATTATAACAGATATAAAATGAAACCTATTAGAATAGTCAGAGCTTAACAAGAACATATGTTAAGGTTTTTTGTTTGTTTGTTTGCTGAACACTGATAGCTGTCACTGTGAACAAGAAAGGTACTAAAAATTATATGGATGACACATGCTCAAAACAAAAAACTATATAGTGCCAAATCTAGATGTTCTCTTTAATTTGAGGTAAGATTCTCAGTAGTAGATTAATGTTTTTTCTTTTTTTTTAGCATATTCTGTATTTAACAATGCTTCTATAGCTAGAGGGTTCAATCACTTTTTCCAACTAAGGTGTACACATATCATGAGAAACTATAATTCCCTGTATATACCTCAGTCCTCATTTGCTGAAAGGTATTCATGATAAACTATAATTTAATGTGAGCCCATCACAAAATTAAACACATTGTATTGCAGTACTCCAGCCTTAACTGCAATCTTCCTGCATAGGATACTTTTACATATTAAAAAGTAAAGCTTTTGTAAAACATTGAAATTGAATATAGTCAATTGTTTAACTTTTGTGACCTCCCTACAGATCCTGAGACTTTTGTAATTAATATGAGGTTTCATGAGATTTTACAAAGATTATTTCCACAGTCAAAAAGAAGAGTAGAATTCATTCCTTTCTTATATTCAGCAAAAACTCACTTTTTTCTAATAAGAAAAACATTCCATTGCTCTATACGTCAGACACAAGTCTATTAAATAATTGCAGTGTTAAAAATAGACTATTAATTCACCACATACATAGAGCACATACTATGGCATAAACATTGTCCTAGGCACGCTGGGCAGTATTAACTAGAATTTTATACTTAGTGACTATGTCTTTCCAAATTAAAGGTGAAATAAATACATTTTTAAACAAATAAATAACAAGAGAATTAAACACCAGCTGATCCACACTAATGGGAATATTGAAGAAGTTCTTCTAACATATAAAAAATTATTCCAGATGTAACTATAAAGAAGGAAGGAAAGGAAGGCAGCAAAAGAGTGAATATGTGATTAAATCTAATGTGTGGGTAAATCTATTTGCCAATTAAATAATAATAATAATAACTTGTGGGGTTTAAAAGTATTTTAGAATTAAATGACATAGCTACAATAATAGAAAGAGGCAGGAAGGAAGGTAATTGGAGTTAAATGTGTTCTGAAGCAATGTCCCTCGAATTTAATGAGCATAAGTTACACCTAAGATTCTTGTAAAACCACAGGCTGATGATAAGTTGAGCTGGGGTGAGGCCTGAGAATGGTGCGTTTCTAAACAAGCACCCAGATGATGGCAATACTGTTGGTCTGTAGTACAGAGCAAGGGTCTAATGTTCTAGCATAATCTGGAATGTGGTTAATATACTATTGCGTAGAATAGTTTAAATTAGTTAATGATGAATATTATCATCTCAAAATATACTCTCAAAATAGTAGTTATAGAATATATAAATAACAAGGTAATAAAGAGGAGAAATATAATAACATAAATCCTAAGTAATCCCAAAAATGTCAAGGAAGGAGAGAAAAAGGAGTCTAGAGCAAGTGGCACCAATCAATAAGAAATAGTGACATTGTAGGTTTAAATCCAAACACCTATAGATGAACTAAACACGCCAATTAAACGACAAACATTTTCAAACTGGATTTAAAAACAATACCCAGTTTTATTCTTCTTTTAAGAGACATCCATAATTATAAGGATACAAGATGGCAAACAGTAAGCCTAAGGAAAAAGATATAAATAACCAATAGAAAGTAAGTTGAGTTTGAAGCAAGAGTCATTACTAGAAATAAAAGGAATAGTTTTTTAATGATATAGGAGTCAATCCAGCAGGAAGATACAAAATTCTAATTTTATAAGCATCTAATATTATATCTTCACAATACATAAAGAATTAAGAGAACAAAAAGGAGAGCTATTTAAATGCACAACAATAGTGAGCGTTAACATATCTTTTTCAATAACTGACAGAACAAGAGACATAGATGTAAAGATTTGAAAAAATTTAACCAATTTGACGTAACTGACATATCTGAAACACTGCACTCAAGAATTTCAGAATGTAAATTGTTTTCTATTGTTCTTGGCACATTTATATACCTCGGCAATTTGTTCAAATAGCAGGTGTTCGCAAATTTCAAAATCATGCACTGACTATGAAATTAAGCAGGAAAATAATACGAAAGATAACTGAAAAATCTCCAAATATTTGGAAAATACGCAATATGTTTTAACCCATGCATCAAAGAAAAATTCACAGTGGAATTTTTTTTAAATGATCAGAATAATCAAAATTTGTGGGATGTAGCTGAACCTGTCATTAAAAAGACATTTGTACCTTTAAAAACATATGTTAGGAAAGATCAGAAAATAATGAAATAAGAAATAGCCAATAGAAAGAAACAATGCCAAACATTAATTCTTTGAAACAGTAAAGTTCTAAAGCTCCTAGTAAGAAGGACCAAGGAAAAAAAAGAAAAATATATAGTATTATAAATGGACAGTGCCAGAGATCCTACAGACAGTAAAATTAATGAGAGAATATTATGAATAAATTTCTGCCAATAAATTTGAAAATTTGAATGAAATAAAAAATTTTCTAAGGAAAATACACATATGACCAAAACTAACAGGAAGAAATTTTGAAAATCTGAATATCCCTTTATCTATTAAAGAAATTGAGCAATTCAATCTCCTCTCACAAAGTAAACTCCATGCCCAGATCTTTCCACCAATAAATCCTCACATTTAATGAAGAAATAACCAAAATATTTCAGAGAATAGGAAAAAAAAAATTTCAGCTTGTTTCAGCATAAGAGTGATTTCAAAGCAAAGTGGTATTATAAAAAAAAGAAAATTACAGGCCACCTTTTCTCATGGATATACTTCTAAAATCATAAATAAACTTGTGGTAAACTAAATCCAGCAATTTTTAAATGTACAAGCATCCACTATAAGCAAATTTGACTTATTCAAGGAATGTAAGATTGTTTAACCAGGCAAGAATGTCCACTTTTATCACTTCTATTGAACCTCGAGGTCAAGAAAAAGAAATACATCTTAAACATTGGGAAGTAACAAGTAACGTTTTCTTTTTTCATAGAGGATACGATTTTTTACATTATGAAAGCTATCCTAAAAATATTAAGTAAATTGCAGTAACGTCTTAGGATTCAAGGTTAATAAACAAAGAATAAGAAAAAAATATTTGCTTATCGAAGTACATTTAATTAAAATTTATTTTTAAAGCAGTAATATAGGGAATGGGAAAATGATGATCAAGTGTTAGTGTTAACATTGATGCTGAATGATTAAAGCAATATCGAGATCATTTTTGTGATTATACATATTTGGTAGATTCAAACATATTTTATATTTCATAATTTTTTCCAAAACTATTATTTCCTGATCTAACTGTATATCCACTTCCTTTACTCTTTCTTTTTCAGACTAATTCTGCTGAAGGACGTGTTCAAGTTGACTGAATAATCTCACAAAGGATTTAAAATATTTTATGTTGCCTCAAATGTAAGTTTTAAAAAAACGCAAAATTGGAAATGTTGGTATATAGAGACATAACCCCCCAAAAATATGAGGATAATGGAATTTTATAATATCTTTCATAACAGCCAACAATATACTATACCAAATACTGTATGTATTTGATAAATACTTGGAAAATAATGAATGCATTTTGAATGACTGTCTTTTTACCATAATCCAGGCTAATTCTTAAATCTAGGAAATTCAGTGCTTATCTAGCCTTTAGATAAATCTTTCTTGAGATAACATTAATAAGGCCTGTTGATAATGTTGCTCTTCACGAGCTATTTATCAAATGTACAAATAATATTTTGAAGGCACATGACCCTCTCTGCCTGTGTTGTTAATCTATAAGTACCCAACCATTTGAGAACTTTAGTTTTGTGTCATTTCATTCTTTTCTATGGGCTCCAAAGATATGGTTTTCTAAGGCTACTCCCTATAGAAGGGTGCTCAATGTTCCCCAGCCTCGTGGAAACTTGTGCTTTGTATATGCTATACCACATTCCAAATGCCTTAGCCTTGCCCCGAATTCTATTTTTCTAAAAAGTTCTCTTAAATAATTACACCAGAAGGAAAAGTATGGAAAAGGGCTTCCTCTCTGATTCATAAAGATTATGCCCATTGTTTAAAAGTCTTAGTAAATGCTACCCTTCTCCCCCCATGGATGGACATGGGGATACCAAAGAGAAAAACAGTCACAGGTTTCCGTACTTGTTCAATGCCTCAAATTAGCATTGCTCAGCTTGCTGAAATTCCTCTTTGTCTTCAAACTATACTCAAAAAAAGTGCTCCAAAGATGTGACTGCTTCAATGCATCTACCAAATGCCCATACTTCTGTACTGTGTTGCTGAAAATCACTGTCTTTGATATCTGCCAGCGTACCCTCAAACTCGACCCCTAATTTATTCTACTCCTTTCTCTCTATAGTGTTCAGATAGTCTTGGCTATGTCTCAGGAAGTGCAAAGTTGGTCCTGGTGTTTTGTCTTCAGTAATATCCTTTATTTTTGGATCTCGCCATTGCCCTCCCACTAGAGGTTAAGCACTATAGTGCTTTATGGACGATTGGGATAAACCTGAGACAAACTTGATCCGAGTTATAGTTAATGCATATGCTACAATTTTAGGGCCATACCTTGGCCAGTAAAGTGGGTGGTTTTATAAATCATGCCAATTATTCCTATCCTACCTTGAATCACAAGCATTATTCTTAGTGTAATATCACCTGCAAAAATCCTCGTAATTCTTAATTTACCAAATGGTAGGGCACCTGGTCCCTGAGTGTGCTGAAATTGCACCATCACTAATTCTTACTCTTGGAGTAGAGATATGAACAATCCTGAGTACACAGCGGTGGCCACTCTGAGTCTCTCACTTTTCTTCTTCTAGGAGTGTCACATTTAATCATACATTTAAGGCTTTACAAAATAGCATATTTTGAATTTGAGAAAACTATTCTAATAACATTTATTTAAATGTATACAGCATTTTCACATTTATTTGATACTGATGTGTTGGGATTCTCATATCTTCATAATGTAGATATTACCATGATCACTTTACGGATTAGAAAAGCGGCATCAATGTAATAAAGCTTGTAAACAGCAAACCAAGACGCAGAGCCAGTCTGATGATCCCAAAAGCTTTAACATCCATAGGAATGTTGCATTACTTATCTTTCTTTTCCTCATCATACCTTCTAAATATAAACTCCAGTAGAAGTTACTGTCATGCAGATCTGTTTATGTTATCTCACTTTGTATGTTAAGTTTAAACTCTTCAACCTGACATTCAGTGCCCACTCTCATTAGATATTTTCTTAGTCTTTCCATTTTGGAAAGTCCTTGAGACAGGGAGCTAAAATACTTCAACCCAAGTATGGATCTTCTATTTACTAGCCCTATGACAAGTTACATACAAGTAAATAAACAATTCAATAATAGAGCCGTTAATATTAAACATGTACATTGCAAATATTGCTATTATTTTTGTACTTGCTATTCATTCCAGACATAGATTTTTACTCTAAAAGACCATTGCCATTTCTTTCTAAATGCTACATTTCTGTCACTCTCTATATTTGCTTTCCCTTCATATCAACCTCAATCTAATTTTTTTCACTATATACTTACAAATCGCCTATGAATTTCTAAGGTCAACCAATGGTGACTTTTTTCCCCCCTGAGTTTCTAGAACAATTATTTGTACAATATTTTACCTTATCTGCTGATATTGCTGAGAGTTAATATCTAATTTTACAAGCACTCAAATTTTAGCTTCTTAAATAAGAAGTTCCCCTAAAGTGGGATTTTTTGTTTCATCTTTTTAATGCCCGTAACAAAATGGGGCACTCATGAAATACTTAATAGACATTTAAAATAAATAGCTGCTTACATTAGATAAGTTACCATTTGGCAGAGAGAATTTTTAAGCAATACCTTAATGTGACTCATTTATGTATGTTTTTTATCTTCATTTACCATAATTAATAAATTGCATGTTTTACTATCTATAGTGTATAAACACCCTTGAGGACCCTTGAGGTGTTTATGAGAGTCTATCAAAAGGACATTTATAAATTGCAATTGTGACCTGAAGCAAGGTCACAAAATACAACTTCACTACAGTTCAGTTGTGTGGTATTTCTTTACTTAGTTTATAATCAACCTGGTCTTCCATCAAAGCATGTACCTATTGCTAAGGTGGGAAATTTATCTGAATGTCTAATTTGGCTTAAAATTAAACCCATGCGATAGCTGTAGGAGTCCCTTTAAGCAGTTCTCAGTCTTTCTTAAATAAAAGGATATTCAGTCTATCGTACAGTTCACCCTTAATCTGTTTCTTCCCCAAAATGGCCTCTGGGAGTAAAGGGTGACAGATATGTGGCTGTGCATCACCATGAATTGAAATTAGGGAGACTTTATCCTGGACTTTGGTCACATGCTGCCTGCATCAGCTGGGCTGCTCAACAATGTCACATGTCCATTGGTCATTGATTTTCCTGCCATTTTCTGATGCTAAAATCTGAAAATGATGAACTTGTAGTCTTTTTTTTTTTTTTTTTTGATCCAGGAAATGCTCCTGTGATATTTCCTTGCAGAACTGAAACCTTTGGTTTCAGATACTTAAATCTGTAACTATGTTTTCCATCGAGTCCACTAGCCCAGAGGTCTACCCAGCCTGTGCTGCAGGGTTGCCCCACATGGTACCACAGCAGTGTCACTGATAAACACTAAATGAGTTTGGATCACAGGAGCTAACTCTGAAATCCTACCTCTGCCTGACTTCTGCAGCTGCACCCCAGATTAATATGGAGAAGCTTGACATTTGGACTCTTTCCAGAGTTCCAAACAGGAGCCAGAGGTGAGTGCCCGACCACCTCTATCCCTGACTCCTCTCCTCATTCACTTTTCGTACTCGGTTCCCCTCAATCCAGAGTCAGAAGGATGGAAACAGTATCTGCCTGATTGATCCAATCTCCTATTTCTCTTTTCTTTCTCCTTCATGGCACTCTCAGAGGCAGAAAGAATTAAGTTTTCTTTGAATGTCCTATACCATCCCCCCTTTCCTGGCCTTAGCTAAGCTCTAAAAGTGTACTGGAGTGTTTCCCTTCACTACCGACCTCTGTGTACTTAATACTCCAAGCTAGGTGATAACCGAGGTACTAAAGGGGGGTAAAAAAAAATGTGAGAAATCCTCCCTTGTGACAATATATAACTTGAAATATTATTGTCCAATTGCAGGATCCTTGTTTTGAATGTCAGAAGCTGAATATTACTAAATATTACTAATATCCCATTTCTCTCCACATTCCCTCTGTTACAAATTCTAACCTCCTCTTGCTCCCTCCTCACCCATCCATCCGTCCCCAAAGATGGATGCCTGGTTAGCCAAATAAAAAGTCTGGTATGTTTTACAGAGAAAGACAAGAAAAGTACAATATATTTTAATATCACTTCCAATTCTATGCATCCTGCTATCTTTTAGATTTAAGTTACTTCATGTATATATAGATCTCAAAACCTTATTTAAATTTATAGCTATATTATTAGCTATTAAAAGCACTTTCAGAGGCCAGCCCCATGGCAGAGTGGTTCAAGTTCTGTGCGCTCCACTTTGACGGCCAGGGTTTGCGGGTTCAGATCCCAGGTGCAGACCTACACCACTTGTCAGCCATGCTGTGGTGGCATCCCACATACAAAATAGAGGAAGATTAGCACAGATGTTAGCTCAGGGCTAATCCTCCTCAAGCAAAAAAAAAAGAGGAAGACTGGCAATGGATGTTAGCTCATGGAAAATCTTCCTCAGCAAAAAAAAAAAAGGAAAGCACTTTCAGCATATACTTATTAAAACTAGAAGTTTCTCAGAATATTACTCTTGTGCATGTAGTACCAGTTGTTTTCAAATTTTAATATTTTGCGTTATTCCTAATTTTCAGTTTAAAAACTCATTAGACCACTTATTTTTAATGGAATACTATTTAAAATTATTAACTAATTCTTTGTTTTCTGTTGCTTCATGTATAATTTTGAAATAGGACATCTAATAGCTATTGAACTTTAAAAAAATTGTCTAAATATTTTATTTATATATATATATTTTTTGAGGGAGATTGGCCCTGTACTAACTTCTGTTGCCAATCTTCCTCATTTCCTTTTTTCTCCCCAAAGCCCCAGTACATAGTTGTGTATCATAGTTGTAGAGTTGTAGCTCTTCTATATGGGACACCAGCTCAGTATGGCTTGATGAGTAGGTCCACACCCAGGATCCTAACCTGCAAACCCTGGGCCACTGAAGCAGAATGCGAGAACTTAACCGCTATGCCATGGGGCTGGCCCCAATATTTTATATTTTAATTTAAATTCCAAATCATTGTATGCTGTGTTTTAAGCCTCTATTTATATAACATATTATTATCTTAATTAAAGTGCTATGATTCTATACTAATGAATTCTTCTAATACACTGTCAGACAAGGTCTTCATACACCATATAAATATGTATGGCTTTTGCTGTTCAAAATGATAGTATAATACAGCAAGTGTCACGTCTTTATTTAAAAGCTAGCTGAAAATTTTTTCAACATATTCTTTTGATAGACTCTAATATTTTAGTCATAAACTCAAACTTGATATTCCTTTTCAAGTTTTCGCTCTAATTAATAGTGACCTTCTATATGCCATCATTCCGCTACTGTGTAGGCAATCATGATCAGGTGGGTGGCCCAGATAGATTGTTCATGATTTCCCTCTATAGGAAATATTTTTCTCAACTTGAGTTTAAGTTATGCTTCTTGTCTGAATGAACAATTCATTCATGAATTCAAATAATCTCCTAAAAGAATTAAAATAATCTCCTAAATGAGAGGTTGGCCATATCTGGCCCATCACCTGTTTTTGTAAATAAAGTTTTATTGGAGCACAGCCACATCTGTTAACTTCTGTATTGTCAAAGGCTGCTTTTGTGCTTTTATGGCAGTGTTGAGTACTTGCAACAGGGACCCTATGACTTGCAAAGCTGATGATATTTACCTCTTGGCCCTTTACAAGAAAAATTTGCCCCCGTACCCTAAATTAAAGATATAATACAAATATTTAAAAGTGTATCAATTCAGAAATGAAATGAGTGTCCTTGTGATGTAATAGTAACGCTTATACGGCACTTACCGTGTGGCACTCTATTCTGAAAAATTGGGGTGTATTAACTCATTAAATCATCACAACAATTTTATGAGATACGGTAAGTGGCAGAGTTGGGATTCAAACCCAAAAAGTATGATTCCAGAATCTTTGCTCTTAACCAGCAGTCTATACAAACTCTTGTACATGATAACTTTCTCATCATTGGAGATGTTCGGCTGGCTTAATGAAAACTTGCCAGAGATTGTCAGTAAAGAGGAGAATTTTAAGGTCATTTTCATGGGATTTCACAATAAAATCCCATGAATTTGTCGTATCCAGATCAACAGAGAGCAATGGAAAAAAAAAAAGACTTCTTTAATTTCAAGAAGATCCACTATTTGATAGTTTTACGACACAATAAAATTTAGAGGTTTCCAAGATTAGAAGAAAAGCTAAACATCCAAAAAGTCAAGTATTTGAGCTTTTAACCTCATGAAAAAAGAAAAAACAAATGGTCCCAGTGAAGACATGGAACATGAAAAATATTTTTCCACAATTCACTTGGTCTCTGACCCCATTGAAGACTATTACTACGTTATGTGGAATTTGCCAACTTAATAGAAAGTTAAAATAAAAAAATTAATGTATAAACATAAAGTCATTAAAAATAATAAAATCCAACTCATTGACACCTGCCACTGTTAGCTAAGAACACATCTATTTTAGTAATATGCAGGATCATTTATGGTTCAGACACATTTAAGATGCATCTACGTCTATGAAGATCACCTTGCTGTTTTCCAATCAGATGAAAAACCAAGTCTCATGAAATAATCATCCACCCCAGTCATCCTCCTCCACTAGTCACTGTCAGAAGATAGAGCTTAGAACCCTGGATTCCAAGAATTTTCATCCCCTCCCAACTCAGTATCTCGTTCTCAGGAAAGGAGATCTAGAATAGGAAGATAGTCTTATTCCCTCTTCTCTGGTCTCCCAGCATTCTATTAATTCTTGTCCTCACCCTCCCGCTCCATCCCTTGATCTCACATGGAAATCTGGCTCTCTTTCTCTAGTGCTGTGGAAAGAGAATTAGACCTGAAATTACAGTGTCACGTGCCAGATTCTGCTTCTGAAGCCTTCAGCGTGTGTCCATTAGTGGCTCACTTCTCTTTACTTACTTTCATGCTCCCAATTAGAGACAGAGCATAATATCTACCTTATAGGATTTGGAGAAGATAAATGCAAGAGGATATGTAAAAACTCCTAGAAAAAAACTAGCATGCATTATTAGGTATTCAGTGTAGACTTGTTCCGTCTGAAATGAAATGATCAATTAATCTTTTCTTACTAAAGCTCAGTCATGGGTGCATTCTACGTTATGGTTATAGTCATTATTCTATTCTTTCTCACTTCGTGTATAGTTTAAAATTTCCATAATAAAATAAAGTCTCTTTTAGGACAGATTGTGATGAAAATTAGAATGCTAAAAAAATGTTACACATCAAGTTGCTTCATATCTAGGAAAAAATGGTATTTAGATTCCAATGGAGGAGATAAACAGTTCACAAGCTTTGATTTTTTCTGTTGATATTGGATGAGACTAAACTTGTCACCTGTATGCATATTTGCCTCAAATTTATATGTGCATGAAATTATTTTCCATTGCATCTAACAATACCATATGATTTTCCCAAATATTTTTATTTATTTATTTATTTATTTATTGAGGAAGATTGATCCTGCGCTAACATCTGTTGCCACTCTTCCTCTTTTTTCTCCCCAAAGCCCCAGTACACAGTTATATATCCTAGTTGTAGGTCTTTCTTGTTCTTCTATGTGGCACGCCGCCTCAGCATGGCTTGATGAGTGGTGCATTGCGCCATGCCCAGGATCCAAACCAGCAAACCGTGAGCCCCTGAAGCAGAAGGCATAAACTTAACCGCTACGCCACCGGGCCAGCCCCCCAAATATTTTTTATAATAGCTACTGTAGACCATGAAGCATAGCTGTGGAATGCTGGGGAAAAAATAATAAGATCAGACAAACTCAACCTTGCATCAAAAGCAATGCCTTGACTCATTTTAAGGGAATGTGTACTTCAGCAGAAGCTGGAACCCAAAGTGTGGCACAACCTCCAAACAATGGCAATCAGAAGTCCGGCACAGCGTTGGCTTCTAGTCATAATTTGGTCTTTTTAGATATATCTATCTTCAAATAAGAAGGAAGGGGGTAAACCGTTACCATATGATTCTTTCAAATTTGCAAAAAATTGTATCCAGTTCTCTTCTCCTTCTACCCAGGGGCAAGATTCAGCTATTCTGAATTAAACAATGTTTCAGCTACACCATCTGCTTTTGATGCTACATAATTTACTAAAAAGTTAAAGAGAATGGTAGGTATGCATTATTTTTAACATTTACCTTTCATTCATCACAAAAAATAATATAATACTGGAATAATCCAAAGTACATTTGCTTTGAAACAACTCAAAAACTAATATGCAATGTAGTCCCTTACTGAAATGTAGTCTTGCTGGCAGAGTGGAGGTTATTAGTGTCCTACTATTTAAAAAGGGGAGTCAAGGACTGGTAGGTATTATAGATTTTATACATGTTCAATACTTTATGATTACTCAATTTATTTTCAAAAGTAATAACATAGAAATATGAACTTTTAGCACCAAAGCTATGATTTCTGAAGAAGTCACACAAATAAAAATTTGGTCTTATGAATGTAAGTTTAGGCAACCTAAATGGAATCTGTTGAAGGAACTTGTATGAGGTGCTCTACTTTGTAATTAAGTGTTCATATTAAGCATAAGAAAATAATATCTCTGCTTGGTTATATGAGTTCTGCATAGGAGCAAAAGACTGTTTTACATCATTGTGAATTCAATTATGTGCAGTATTTATTAACATTTATCATTAATACTGACACTTCACACATTAATTCAGCTGTCATAGCATTGTCAGAAATCTATCAATTCTTTCATTATGATGAATTTACATTCATTTCTATGATACATCCATTAAAGCATTACACTAGTCCATAAATTATACTATGAAATTATTTTATAAACCCCATGTTCAGAAATATCCATTCAGCATGCTTTTAAAAATTGTTATAAACATAGTTGTAGATTATATTTCTTAGGGTTTTTCTTTTGGGTTATACTGATCCCCAACTTTCACTTTTTAAAGAGTATTTTACCTGTAGTCCAAAACAAAGTGTACAGAATGATGAACAAATATTACTTTGAAAGCAGGAAAATTGGAACATCGTTTACACTTTGAAGACTTCATGCCATTTTTCAATAGCAGAAGCTTCCTGGCTAATTAGAGGGCCCTATAAGCAATTAATATCATTATATCAGATAATTCTATTAATGAGGTCTTCTAGTAAGCCATGTCTAGTAACTAGTCCAATATATTGAAAGAAAGCCGTACTCCTTTGGCTTCTCCTGGTTACTTTTACCTGGCTTTACACAAATCTCCCACCTGCAGACTCAGGCCAGGACTGTTTCTGTCTGAAGAGAGAAATAGACTAGCAGCCTCAGTCTCACAATTTTGTAGCCCTACAATTTAGTCACTTTTCCAGTCTCAGTATTTCATGGGCAATGACTATCAGCTTCTTTATAATTCCCACCACTGCAGCCTGCCACCCCCATGGACTTTTGTTGCAACAGTTCAGGTTCTAGTGTACCCAGAAAAAGCAAGCCGTGCCTGAAATCCAGACCCTCCCTACTCTGCCTCCTCAGTAGTGTAACCTGATACTTTCAATGCGAGAGTTTAGAAGCACATGCATCGGAGTCACCATGCTTACTTGGTAAACACAGCTCCCTGGATGTGGGGTATACAGGAACTCTCTGTACTATCTTCACAAGTTTTCCATAAATCTAAAACGGCTCTAAAATTAAAAGTATATTTTAAAAAAAATGCAGCTCCCCAGGTTCCAAACTATATCTGCTAAATCATAGTTTCTAGAAAGGATATGAAGGAAAGTGCACCGTAACAAACACCCCAGCTGATTCTTATGGACACTAGAGTTTTCACACTGTCTAGGAACTGGCTTATGCCCTTTACACTCTCTTCAGTATTGTCCTATTGGCTGACTAATCCACATTCAATGGGAATCTGGGACTGTAAATGCTATTATCACTCTTTATCCATGACTCATTTTCTTGCATTTATCTATTGAGAGGAATAGCTTCCTAGGCATAGAAATTACATCTTCACCTGGAAGCAAATGTAGGCAAGTGACCCACCAAGTGATCTCCTGAAATTGAGAATTGGCATAAACACCAAGCTTCCCTCACCAGGACCAACTTCAAGTACTGGACTAATAGACCTTCCTCTGCCTACCTTCTTTTGCCTAGATCATGAAATGCCTCCTACTACCACACTCCTGAGTTAGGATAGAGGCAAGAAAGAGGATGAGAAACCATGTTTTGAAAAAAAAATATTGCCTTGCCATCACAGGATTCTAAAAAATAAACTCAGAGGTGTAGTAAACGGGGGTATTTAATATGTTTCTTATGGCTTTCTAGACTCAGAGAGTTAATTATTACTTATTACTTACACTATTTATTTATTTTAAATGTTTCCCATTCAGTAAGCACAAACAAAATATAAATGTTACTAACAAGTTATTTAAGAGCAATGACTGAAATTACATTTAATGTAATACAGTTATGTTAAGATTGCTGAATCTACCCATCACCATTTGTAAAATGATCTAAAATTTGTCACATTCACTTTGTTTGAAGAAGTCTTATGAAATTCTGAAATTTTGAGAAAATAACCAGATTACTATTGAGTCTTTAAAATGATGTTTATTACTCTTTTTACTCACAGGAGCCCATAAAACAAAATTGATATTATTTTAAGGCACGAATTGTGCCACCTATTCTACTTAACCCTCATTTACCCTTTAAGACCATTTTTCATGCTGTTCAATTTAGATGTACCATTCAAGTCTCCTGGTCCCAAAATGATTGCACAGAGTTATGTTTCCAAGGAACTTCTTAAATTACTTGATTTCAATCTTTTCTGTTTTCATAAGATTTAAATTAAATTAACGAAGAGAAAATGTCTATGTATGCCTAACTAAAGAAAAGGCTGAAATATTAAAACAACGTGCTGAAACCTGATTCACATCATCCAGCACTGGGCAGCTGGGGTCAGGCATACTGGCCCCCTGTGCTGCTCTCGTTCAGTGGGGACCACGCCAGAAACAACTAGTCATTGTGGAGAATTGTTTAAAAATAAATATGCTGAAGATTTTCTGATTCACATTCATTATCCACTGACCTGTTCTCAATGGATTTCACAAAGAGAAGCAAAACTAATTACCTCAGGCCAGGCTGTCTGAAAAATAATGGCACAGTGATTTAGAGAAAAGCATTCATGTTACAGAGGCCTTTTGGAATAGTGTATATTTTTTAAAATTAAATATCACACTTTTTTGATGATAAAAGTTTTTCATTTGAACTAATGCACCATCATTCCTTTTTAAAAAATCAGTACTAAACAATGAAGACCTTTGTGGGCTAAATATCAATAACATTAGTTTGCCTCATGTTAAATCGTCTTAACATACTGGAAAAGAGGCTCACAAAATATAGGAGATTGCATGTGTGGAGGGGAGCTTTAGAAATGAGGAAAGAAAATAATATGATAAACCACTGGGAAGTCTAGAGTAAGTTATTTATTAACACTATTTATTATCTCTCTGTCTTAATTTACCACAAAAAATAATTTTGTTGTTTCTTAGTAAAACATGCATAATGAATAAAGAGAATGTTTTCTTATGAAGTCTGTCTTGTTACAAGTGTTTAGTGTTCTCGTTGATATACAGGGAAATTTTGCAAATCTTTTTATAGCTTAATGTAGACTAGGTAGTGGTGACAACACAGAAATTTACTGTTTTGGAGGGGGGCAAGCTATCAGTTTGGTTAGTAGACATATAATGTGTGGAGTCAGTGAATTCTGAAAACATGTAGAGGTCACAAGACCTTAGTGAAAAATAGCCAAAATAAAAAGGGGGAACTATAAAATGATTATATTCTTATGACCACAAAAGTGAAGCAAATCAAGAACACAGTGGAAGTTTGACTAAATACTAGCGAGAACACTCACTTCCAGAAGACCTAAGTATGGGGTCCTCTCTCACTGCTAAAGAATAATCCGATTCAAATTAGTAAAGAGGAATTAGAGATGGAAACTTACTCTAGTGATCCAGTTGGCTCCACTTTGGATGAAGTCTGGAAGGGTTTGGAAGAGAATTATATTGTATTCAAAAGCTAAAGTCAAGAGGAAAACAAATTGGGTTTTATGCAGTGTTAATGTAAATCCTCACACAGGAAGAACTGGGTTAGATCCATGCAAGTTATTTTCTCCTACTGAGCGTTGTACAGTCACTTTAAGTGGCAAATCACATAATTGATGTCTACATTGTTTCACCAGTGCCAGTAGTGCCTGGCTTGGCCTGGCCAAGAACAGGAGCTCACTTGGCTTCCATAGGTTGGAGGAAAGGAGGAGGAATGCTGGTTCCAGTCCTCCTTGCCCATTTTCACACAGCAGAGGGCTGAGGGATTAGAAGCAGAAGTCAACTGGTAAATATCATATTTGTCTTTTTCTTTTTTTTCTCTCTCATATTAATCTGCCCTGCTCCCTATAGGAGAAAGCAAATAGAAACTTCTCGTTTAATTTAATGAAGAGAAAATATAATAGTTCCATTTTATCTAGTTTTAATTTGTAGACCCTGACAATTCCCATAAATCCTGAGGATTATAGGAAAAACAAATATATTTGTTGAGCCGAAAAAGAATAAATGAGAAAAATATTAATATTTTCTGGAATATGCAAGTATATGTATAATCTTTGGTTATTCACAATAGGCACAAATAGAGCCATCCTGCTTCTCTAATAGTAAGACCAAACATTCATGTAAATATTCAGATGCAATATATTCCATATTTACACTAAATACGCAAATTTTATTTTTATATTATAATATATATTTGATTGCTTGTACAGACAGCATAGAAGACATAATGATACCTGTCCAAAAAGAATGCAATTTTATTACAGTTGTATTTTCAATTGTATTAAATCTTTTAACTTTCTGTCAAATTGGTTATCATCATCTGTTCTTTTTTTCTAAATACTATCATAAAAGTGACTGTCTTTTGGCAGACTGTTACTCAAAACACTTGTGTAGACCTATTCTTGATGCCCCACCACAGAATCCACTACCTAGTATATCTACCTGATAACCTTGCATTAATGTCTCTATTACTAAAATTATCACACCACTATAATTACACATGTGCCCTCAATATGCTTTTTGGTTGAATGCCAAATAGTTGAACGTTAAAATCAATATTTAGGGGAAGCCAACTAATACTATCACAGAATGAACTTAATAAGACTTGAAGAAAAATTAGAAAAATTTCAGAAAAAGGTAATTATGATCACAATTTCACTACTAAAAATGCTAATAGTCAATTCTAATAGTTTGAAATTTTAGTTAGGAAAAAATTTCTCCACTCACTTCCAAATGTGGTTGATGGGTGTGCAAACTTTTTGGGGTAATTCTGCCAATGTAGGCTACTGTTGATGGTAATGTTGCCACTAAGTTTGAAAGTTTTCCGTCATCCAGATAAAGATTTATCAGCTCTTCAATTCCTGTAATTTCATCAAATCATTCCCTCATATGGGACTTGTTTGCACTGCTTGAAGAAGATTCTGCATATTTTCAGGGGACTTAAAAATGTCTTCACATATTATTTTGTCAGGAATATTTTTGCTTAGTTGTTGTTTTGCACTTACTTACCTAAGAGAAAATTTCCCTTAATCTTGGATCTAGAAATATAGCAATGGAGAAATTTAATTGGTTTCAATATAATAAATCTCCAAATTCCCACCTGTATCGCACCTTTCATTCCACCCACACTAATTTCAGCATGTTCTGTGAAGCAAAATGTTGGGAGACTCCTTATAGTGCACAATGTAAGAAATATTTTTGCTTTCAAGTCACACCAGTTTGGTTATTTCTTTAGCAGATTCCAACAAACAACGTTCTCTGCAAGCAAGCTGTCTTATAAGTTGGTATTGTTATTGGCAGAGTACAGTGTTAAATCTTTCTTTAATCTTTTTAAAAAATGTAATATCTTCTATTCTGTCTTGTTTGAGCATCTGATATCTGACAAAGCAGTTCCATCATCTCTTTTATGTCATGTAGACAGTTTTTGGATTAAGTAGAGCAATAATATTAACTCCCTATTTTCTTACTTAAGGGCAGTAATTCTGTTACATTTTCTGTGTTAAAATTACTTCTATAAGACATAGGTAAAGGCTGTGAAAAAATATCTATTATCTGCTTATTTACATGTCACTCCTTGCCTTCACCACATTCGTTTTATTGTCAGTCACAATTATATGACATTTGCTTTACTGATTTTCCATTCCATAAACAGTTGAGTCAGATCCACTCAGTTGTTAGCCATTTGTGATCTAGAAATTTCTCAACAGTAAGCAGAAGAATAAATTCTTCATCAACTCAGCATAGTAAAACAAAAAAAAATTATGATTTTATATTCATGCCTAAATGTGTGATCATAAAAATAAGAAAAATACTGACTCAATAATATTACTAACTTTTTTTGGTATGCACAGCAGAGTATAAGTCAAGAACTAGTGTTTCAGCAACATGTCTTATAGAAATAATTCTGTTACTTAGAAGTTATAGCTTAGGTTAAACTAAAAATTCTTTGACATTCATCCACAGAGAATGCTTGACATTCTATTGCAGTCATTTCAATAACACTTGGCTCAAAATTTTTGCCTTCATAGGCTTAAAATAATCAGAAAATCTATTCCTAAATCATTTATGAAAACTCTTGTTTTGAAGTTTGATAAATGAAAACAAAATTTTAGTATATTATTTTTCTTTTTTAAAATTTTCTTCTTACTACTTTTTATATCAGAATGAAGATGATTTATCAGATATTTTGGAGTCTCTCCATCATGAAGTTTTGTAGTAGCATTCTGCTCTTACTTCATTTTCTCAACTTGTACAGAATTCCCAAAAGAAATACTAAGGCCAAAGCCAAATTTCCACACTCTCCAAAATAAGTGTTTGTGAGGATAACCTCTCCACCAGACTGTGAGAACCATAAGAGAAGGGACTGCATTTTATTTCTCTCTTTCAGTGTCAAGAATAGAGCGTGACAGATACTAGGCACTCAATGAACACTTGTTGATTGAAAGAACATACGTTTAAAATGATACAGTATGAGGTAATGGAAAAGTATTGACTTGCATTCAGAAAGGTATATTTTCCCATTTGCTAGCATTGTGATATTGGGCAATTTAATTAGCATTGCTGAACATAAATTTCCTCATCTGCAGAATATTCCTGAAACTCCCTGAGTTATTGTGATATCTATAAGTGTACCTTCAAACACCAGCACAATGCTTGTCATCCAGTAGGTGCCCAATATGGTGACTAATCGTAAGGAAGGAAAAAAGGCATGAAGTACTACATTAATGTTTGTATTGATTAAAGAACTATTTGCTGTCCAATATATAAGCACACACAGTCATGTGTCACTTAGTGACAGGGATACATTCTGAGAAACCTGTTGTCAGGTGATTTCATCGAGCATACTTACACAAATCTAGATGGTATAGCCTACTATACACCTAGGCTACATGGTACTGATCTTATGGGACCACCATCGTAAATGTAGTCTGTTGTTGACTTAAATGTCATTATGTGGCTCATAACTATATTTAAGGATCTAATTTACTAGACAGAGTTTATTGAGCTGAAAAAAATAGTATTCCTCCATTAAAATTACAAGCTTTTTTCTTTGTCACAGGATAGCTCAGGGGTACATTTCAAACATCAGATATTTTCTGAGAAGTCTCTTGAAGTTTATCTATTTAACTCCTCAGTATCAAAAATGACCAAATCTCACTTGTTCAATGCCCATGAATGAGTGTTTCTACCTTTGGGTCATGTTTCTACCAAATTATAAGGAGAGTCCATAAATCATTATATTATCTCCTCACGGTCTCCCTTATTTCTAATAATTAGTAGGGCTATTTTTTGGCTTGCAACAGCAAACTCAAAGGAATCTCTCCACTTAACGTGAGTTCTGCAGACTTCCAGATTTATATGAGAAATGACCTCAATTACTCACATTCTTTACTCTTTCCAATTCCCTTAAGTACTGCAAAAGTATATTAACCAGAACAATGTTCCAAACATTAATATTCTCATCAGTCATTTCAATTTTCTCAGTCTTGATCACTGGTACCAATCACTCTTTGTATAAATACTAATTAGATTCAGGTACCAAAATGTGCAGATATCTTCAAGTTAATGAGAACTCGCTATAGGAAGGTTCTAGTAGATATTTCCCTATTGATATTTTGGTGGCTGATTTTCCCACCAAATATATACACACACACACGCACGCACACACACACACATCTTCAAATTATTTTTAGTGAAATCATTAAGTTATAATATTCAGGAATACACTGAAAATGTTGATAGTTTTAAATTCTTATTCTTCATTAAAGTAATATGGTATAAATGTTTTTAAAAGTCATTTTGACCTAAAGAGTGTATAATGGAAAAATAATTTCCCCAGATCCATAGTGCTCTAACTTTACTCAATTCAACAACCGTTTTCAACTCTTAGCTGTTTCTATTGTCTGGTGTTTAACTACAAAATCTAAACAACATGCTGATGTTGAAGACTGCTCAATTTTAAAATTCTCTTTATGATAGATGCTGATTTAGCTCTCTTACAAACACCTTCTCCTTTGTTCTCTTCCCTACATTCCTCAAATATTTATATAAAAATATCTATATGAATATATGACAAAATTATGTTAAATTATTTGTTAATATTTACATTCTTTGACTATGGAAATATTAATTGATATTTTGGTTAGGTAATATTTTTCCCATAATTCTGAAAGTGATGCTCTCTCTCTTTCTTGTTTCCAGCCATAGCTGCTGAGAATTTCCAGTATCAGGTTCATGATCACTTGTATGAACTAGTTTTTCTTTTTTTTTTTTTAATTTTCCTGAAAACATTTAGAATCTTCTCTTTAGGCTATGTCTTCTGCAATTTGTAAAGTTTTATCAATTTTCTATAATCTCACTTTCTAGAACTCTTAAAATTTGAATCTTTAACATCCTGAATTGATCATTTAATTTTTATATCTTTTCTTGCTTTTATTTATATTTATTCTATTACATTTTAATTCTATTTTCCAGGACTTTCTTGAATCTTTAGTCACAGCTACTACTAAATGCTTAATTTTCACTATTACATTTTTTTCTCAAATTATCCTTTCCTGTTCTGATTATTTCTGTTTTATAACATCCTGTAACTATTTTATGCACAAATGTCTAATTTTCCATCTCTTCACATGGATTATTGTCTTTAAATTTTGAAATTCTCTTCTGCTCTCTCCATTGTCTATTTTGCCTCTTGGTGCCTTTAATTTGTATGTTTGTTTGTTTTCAAATAACTCATATCTGGAATATATAAAGAGCTCTTACAAATCAGTAAGAAAAGGGAAACACCAAATTGAAAATGAATGAAATACTTGAACAAGAACTTCAAAAAAGAGTATACCCAAATAGCTAATAATCATATAAAGAGTTTTCACTGTCATCAATCATGAGAGAAATGCAAAAAAAAAAAAAAAATCCTCAATGTGATATTCCTACACACACTCCCAAATGACTAAATTAAAGAATGACAATAATAAGTATTGTCAAGAATGTGAAACAATGCAAAGTTGCAGTAGTATAGCCCCCAGTTCAGAGAGCCATGTCACATTTGACTAAAGCCTACTACATATCTTTTAAAATCATGATCTTTTATTTTTTTTGTCTACATGTTTTATGTTGCAGGGACAGTGGTGGTCAAGCTCCTACTGCTGTTGGATGTCTGTCATTTCTTTTCTGTATTTGTAAGTGTTTTTACTTTACATGTTTTGATATGTCATTCAGTACACTAAACACTGCAGTATCTTTAGTATGGACTGTTCCATTTATTACTGTAAAATAACCCTCTTTGTACTGTGTATTTCTTTCCTTCTCAAATACTTTATCATATACTAATGCTGACCTTGCTGCTTTAGGCATGAATGTTTGCCTTCTTATTGACTTTGTTCTTGACTTTTTTTGACTTTTTGTTCATTTGTTTTATGTGTCTTTTATTTTTAACACAACCTGAATAGTCTTTTCCTTTAACTCCTTTACCTATATATTAAATACTCATTTAACTGTCAATTTAAATATCCATTTACTAACCTATCCATGAACACAGAAGCAAACAAAACATTACTCTAGAGTCAGACCTCAGAGAGACCTTTAGACCTCAACTCTTAACTAGAGATCACATTATCTGTCTCTTTTTTTTTTCTTTGCTTTGTAATTAGAATCCTCCTTTTTTATCCCAACCACTCAGGATAGGCAACTGGAAGTGAACAAACTCCCTGGCTTGGAATTCAGAATTTTTCATAATTCAATCTTGCTTCATCAGCACTATTCATAGGCCAGAAGTGTGGTGCCAATATAACCAAAGTGAGAACTGTTAAGCACGGCACCTCAGGAAGAGTGAGTCAGCATCATGGAGGCATAAGTTGGTCCTCTTTTCTCCCCCTTCCCGCCCCTTTTTTTTAAACTATGAGATATCCATAACCAAACAAAAGAAACAAAAGTGCCTGAGCACCTTACACCAAGGACCCAGGAGTATTCTTCCCCACCTGTGCATCAGAAAATAAACAAACAAGACCTCAGTAAGAGTTGCAGATCCAAGAGAGACTGTGAACCTGTCCACTTCCACTCACCATGATTGGGGAAAAATACCTGGAGAGTGCAAACCTGGGCAGATACCACAGGTGAGAGAGAAATTGTAGAACTCTAGTCATCCTGAGGGGAGATTCCAGTGTGCCATCAGAGCAGGGTAGAGAAGAGTTTGGATGCAGAGGAGAGGAGGAACTCACCAGAGCTCCTCCCCTCCCCAGGGCAACACTTCAAGGGGCAAAACTGCTTGGCAGTGGCTGTGGGTGAGTTCCCCTGTAAGAGAGGTGAAAAGCAAAGACCTTTCCATGGAGGAGATGGAAACCTAAAGTGGTGAGTGACTGCCTGGCTATCTCAGTTGTCTGGGTTGCTGCTGGAGAGAAATGGGTTTCTCCAGCAGCACCTTGATTTCTGAGGAACAATCTCCACGACTGAGGAGAGGGAGGAGAGAGGGAAGAAAGCAGATAAGAATACCATAGGACATTAAAGGAATGAGATTCCTGCGGTTTGCTTCAGGACTTCACCAGGATGTGTACCCACAAGGCTCTGGGAGTCTCCCACTTAAGAATCATCAGACCAGGCTGTAGGCACCCTCAAAGCTCCAAGTGCTGACTTCACACCTCCCTCCACTCTTCTATCAGCTCTTTGTGCATGCTACTGAGTGTGACCAGGAGAGTGAGCTCCAGTAGACAAGGAGCTTGCTCAGAAAATAGTCCAAGATTGGTGGGCAAGGGGAAAACAACAAACTTGACATATAGCACCACCTTCGGGAATACAAAAGAATACATTTTAATAGCCAGCTTAGTGAATTGTAAGAACCAAAGAAGATATAAAAGCTAGTTAAGAAAGTATCTGCTACTTCAAATGTGAAAGCAGAAGCACATAGCAACAAACAATAAGGAAAATCAAGGAAATATGATTTCATAAAAAGAAAATGATATTTCTCCAGCAACTGAACTCAGAGGCATGGAATATTGCCAACTAACTGATAAAGAATTCAAAATAGCTGTTATGAAGAAATTCAACACACTACAAGAAAACCTAGAAAAACCATTTAGTAGAATCAAGAATAAAATTAATGAACAGAAAGAGTTCTTTACCAAAGAGATTGAAATTATAAAAAAGAACCAAATAGAAATTATACAGTTGACAAATTCAATGAATGAGATGAAAAATGCAATAGAGATCATCTGTATCAGGGCAGATGAGATGGAAGAACGAATAAAGGATTTGGAGGATAGGAATATAGAAATAATTCAGTTAGAAGAGAAGAGGGAACTAAGATTTAAAAAGAGTGAAGAAAGCCTATGAGAGCTATTGAATTAAATCAGAAAGGCAAATATTCTAATAATTGGGGTTCCAGAAAGAGAAGAGAGGGAGAAGGGGGCAGAGAGTTTATTTAAAGAAACAGTAGCTGAGAACTTCCCAAATCTGGGGAAGGACTTAGACATACAAATCCACAAAGCTAAGAGAACATCCTATTATCTCAATGCAAAAAGACCTTCTCCAAGAAACATTATAATGAAATTATCAAAAATCAATGATAAAGAAAGAATCTTAAAGGCAGCCAGGAGATAAAAGAAAGTAATCTACAAAGGAATCCCCATTTGGTGATCAGCAGATTTCCAAGCAGAAACTCTACAGGCCAGGAAAAAGTGGAATGACATATTGAAAATACTGAAAGAAAAAAATTGCTAGCCAAGAATAGTTTATCCAGCAAAGTTATCCTTCAGATATGAAGGAGAAATATAGGCTTTCCCAGACAAACAACAGCTGAGGGAGGTCACCATCACTAGACCTGCCTTGCAAGAAATGCTCAAAGGAGGTCTTAATGCTGAAGTAAAAAGATGCTAATCAGTGATGCGAAAATATATGAAAGTGCACAGCATACTGATACAGGTGAAAAATAGACAGTCAGAAGTAGAAAACTGTAACTCTATATTAGGATGGTGTGTTAACCACTTAACTACAGTATAAAAGTTAAAGAAAAAGAGTAGTAAAAATGACTATAGCCTCTATAAATTGTTAATGAATACATGAAATAAAAAGTAAATTCTAACATCAATAATATAAAAGGGAGAAGTAAAAAGGTGAAGCCTTTATAGGCATTCAAAGATAATTTGCTATTAGTCTAAAATGGACTGTTTTACCTACAAGATGTTTTTTGTAATCTACAAGGTAACCATGAAGCAAAAACTGAGAGTAGATCCACAAAAGACAAAGAGAGTGGAAAAAAAGCATACCACCACAGAAAATAACCAATTCACAAAAGTAGGCAGAGACAGAGGGAAAAATAAATAATGTAAATACAACACAACCAGGAAGCAATTAGTAAAATGACATTAGTAAATCCTTACATATCAATAATCACTCTAATGTAATTGGATTGAATTCACCAATCAAGAGGAATAGAGTGGCTGGATGAATTAAAAAAACAAGGCCCAACTATATGCTGCCTACAAGAGACACATTTCAGCTTTAAAGACACACATGGGCTCCAAGTAAGAGATGGAAGAAGATGTTACACACAAGTGGAAACCAAAAGAAAGCAGAGGTAGCCATAGTTATATCAGACAAAATAGACTTTAAGACAAAAATGGTATCAAGAGGAAAGAAGGTCATTATATAACGATAAAAGGGTCAATATATTAAGAAGATATAACAACTGTAAATATATATGCACCCAACATTGGAACACCTGAATATATTAACCAAATACTAACATCTGATGGGAGAAATAGACAATAATACAATAATAGTAGAAGATTTCAATACTCACTTCCAGCAATGGATAGATCATCCAGACAGAAAATCAACAAGGAAGCATCAGAATTGAATTATACTTTAGACCAAATGGACTTAACATATATCTACAGAACATTCCATGCAATAGCAGCAGAATACACATTCTTCTCAACTACACACAAAATATTCTCTAACTTTGAGAAGGTCTTTGTGCCTAGAGGGTAGCATGTGTGATGTTGAGTGTCAGGACATGAGTCTGCAATGAGAGGTCAGGGCCAAACTGTCAAGCATGCTGTGGACTATGCTGAAGAGTTTGAATTCTATCTTGCAGGCCAGTTTTCCCAATAACTCTTTTAACATCTGTCTTTGCCACACCCTTCTCTGTCTTTCTAGTTCAGGCTCTGATCATCTCTCACACAGACTACTGCAATAGTCTTTCAAAGGATCTCCCTCTCCCTGCTCCCGTACCATCTAACCTGTCCTCTACCCTGCTATCTGGATGACCTAAATGCACATCTAACCCTGTTATGAGCTGAATTGTGCCCCGCCCTCTGCCTTCCAAAATTCATATGTCGAAGTCCTAATCTATAGTACTTCAGAATGTAACCATATTTGAAGATAGGGTCTTTAAAGAGGTAACTAAGTTAAAATGAGGTCATTAGGTGAGCCCTAATCCAATATGACTGGTGTCCTTATAAGAAGAGGAGATTAGAACACAGACAGGTACAGAGAAAAGGCCATGTGAAGACACATGGAGAAGATGGCCATTTACAAGCCAAGGAGAGAGGCCTTAGAACAAACAACCCTGCCAGCACCTTGATCTTAGAATTTAGCCTCCAGAATTTAAGAAAATAAATTTCTGCTGTTTAAACAACAATAACAAAAATTCTCCAAGATAGATCATATGACAGGACACAAAACAAATCATAGCAAATGTAAGAATATTTAAATCATACCAACTATCCTTTCTGACCACTATGATATGATATTAGAAATAAACAACAAGGAAAACTGGAAGATCTACAAATATGTGGAAACCTAACAACTCGTGTCTCAACAACCAATGGGTCAAAGAAGAAAAGGAAATTTTAAAATGTCTTAAAACAAATGAAAATGGAAACACAACATACCAAAACCTATGGGATGCTGCAAAAGTAGTTCCAAGAGGAAAGTTTAAGCTATAAATACACACATTAAGCAAGTAGAAAGTTCTCAAATAAACAACCTAAAAACCTCAAGGAACTAGAAAAAGAAGAACAAGTTAAGCCTAAAGTTAGCAGAAGGAAGGAAATAATAAAGATCAGAATAGAAATAAAGAAATAGAGACAAGAAAAATAATAGAAAGGAACAATGAAACTAAGAGTTGCTTTTTCAAAAAGATAAACAAAATGGGCAAACCTGTAGCTTAACTAACTAAGGAAAAAAGAGAGAAGTCTCAAACAAAATTAGAAATTAAAAAGGAGACATTACAACTGATACAGAAATACATAGGATCATAAGAGTCTGCTGTGAACAATAATATGGCAACAAATGAGACTGCCTAGAAGAAATAGATAAATTCCTAGAAACACACAATGTACCAAGACTGAATCAGGAATAAATCTGAACAGACCAATAACAAGTAAAGAGATTGAAGCAGTAATCAAAAACTTCCCAATGCAGAAAATCCCAGGAACAGACAGCTTCACTGGCAAATTCTAACAAACATTTAAAGAAGAATTAACATTAATCCTCCTCAAACTCTCCCAAAAAATTGAAGAGAGAATACTTCCAAACTCATTCTACCAGGCCAGGGTTACCCTGATACTAAAGACAGATAAGGACCCTACAAGAAAGGAAAATTATAGCACAATACCCCCAGTGAAAATAGATGCAAAAATTCTCAACAAAATAATAGCAAATCAAACACAAAAAACATTAAAAGGATTATACACCATGACCAAGTGGGATTTATCCCTGGGATGCAAGAAGGGTTCACATATACAAATCAATAAATGTAAAACATCACACATTAATAAAATAAGAGATAAAAATCACATCACCATCCCAATAGATGGCAGAAAAGGCATTTGACAAAATAAACATCCTTTTATGATAAAAACTATCCACAGATTGGATATAGAAGGAACATACCTCAACATAATAAGGGGTATATACGACAAACCCACAGCTAACATTATACTCAACAGTGAAAACTTGAAAGCTTTTCCTCTAAGATCAGGAAGAAGACAAGGATTCTCACTCTTACCACTCTTATTCAGTATAGTACTAGAAGTCTTAGAGCAATTAGGCAAGACAAAGAAATAAAAGGCATCCCAAACAAAAAGGAAGACGTAAAATCATCATTATTTGCAGATGATATGATTTTTATATAGAAAATCCCAAAGATTCAACCAAAAAACTGGGGGATCTAATCAAATTCAGTAATGTTGCAGGATATAAAATAAACATTCAGATTTCAGTTGCATGTCTATATACAGTCACGCACCACAGAACGACATTTTGGTCAACAGTGGACCTCATATATGACAGTGGTTCATAGGTTTGTGTAAGCATGCTCTATGATGTTCACACAATGATGAAATGGCCTAATGACACATTTTTCAGAATGTATCCCTGTCAAAAAGCAACACATGACTGTACTAATAATGAAACATCTGAAAAAGAAATAGAGAAAATTATTTCATTCCCAATAGCATCAAAAACAATAAAACACCTAGGAATAAATTTAACCAAGGGAGTGAAAGAACTGTACAACAAAAACTGCAAGAATTTTTTGAAAGAAATCAAAGAAAACACAAACAAATGAAAAGACATCCCATGTTCATGGATCAGAAGAATTATTATTATTAAAATGTCCATACCACCCAAAGCCGTCTATAGATTCAATGCAACCTCTATCAAAATGCCAATGACATTCTTCAGAGAAATAGAAAAAAACAATCCTAAAATTTGTATGGAACCACAGAAGACCCCAAATAGCCAAAGCAATCCTGAGAAAGAACAAAGCTGGAAGCATCACACTACCTGATTTCAAACTACACTACAAAGCTTTACTAATTAAAACAGTATAGTACTGGTATAAAAATAGACACATAGACCAATGGAACAGGAGAGAGAACCCAGAATTAAACCCCTACATATATGGCCACTTAATAAGGGAGAGAAGATCATCCAATGGGGAAAGGATAGTCTCTTCAACAAATGGTGTAGCAAAACTGAATGAATACATGCAGAAAAATGAAATTAGAACTCTATCATACACCATTCACAAAAATTAACTCAAAACGAATCAAAGGCTTAAACATAAGACCTGATACCATAAAACTTCTAGAAGAAAATGTAGGGAAGAATTTCCTTGACGTTGATATTGGGAATGATTTTTTGGAGATGACACCAAATGCACAAACGACAAAAGCGAAAATCAACAAATCACTAGTCCTTTGAGAGTATGCTTAGGAGTATCACATTGAGGTCTTATTTTGCATTTATTTTTGCATTGCCAATTCTGGAAATCTTTGCTCTTTTTACCTTTGTCAATGTGATACGCAAACTCATTTTTTGGTCTCAGAATTTACTTGTATGAATTAATATTTGCCCCAATGATTTTTTCAGTAATATGAAGATAAAGGAGAAAGATAAGGAGAAGATAAACTCTATCAAACAGAGTTGACATCATAAATAGAAGATTGGAGTTAATAAACATATGGTATCAGAAACAGAATCACATAAACGCCCAGGCCCTATTCTCAAACATTCTGATTCACTTGTCATGAAATGGTGTCTAACTTTTAGTAAAATTTTGTTTGATCTGAGAACCACTGATTAGCTCATGCTTTGTCTTCATTTCTCCAGAGGAAAGTGCTTTCCCTGATAAGAAAAGAGGACCTTCTAGAGACAAAAAGGCTAGATTTGGAAAGCCGCTTGATGCAAGATAGTTATCAAGTAATTTAAACTTTCTTGGTGTCAGTTTTTATCTCTGAAAACTGGAATATAATAAATGCCAACCTCTCAGTATTGTTTGGAGGAGTATATGTGATAATGTATATGATTTTTTTTGTTATACTAATAGCTACCTTTTAGTTCTATTCACTAATTCATCTGTGTTTCCATTAATTCAATAAATGTTTATTGAGCACTTACGCTATGCCAGATGCTGGTGATTAATTAGAAAACAAAAACATATGCCCTCCTAAAGCCTAGATGCTGGAGGTGGGAAAAAACTATAAATAGATAGATTGATAGATAGATAACATAATGGCAGAAATCATTAAGAGTCATGTAGAAAAACACATAATGGAAATAAAATTTAAAAGTCAGGGGGCATTCCCTTTTAGTTTAGATAATCAAAGAACTTTTGAGGATGTACATTTGTGTAAAGACCTCAATGAAATGAAGAAATAAGCTACTGGAATATCTGCATAGAATATTCCATTCAGAAGAAACAATGAAAAAGCCCTGAGGTGGGTATTGTTTCTGTTGTTGTTTGGTTTTGGTTTGGGGGTTTTTTTGAGATTAGCAGTAAACCAGGGACCTAATAATGTAGTCTAACAAGGTATAATGTAGACTGCTTTTTATTTTAAGGGTTGAAAGAAATCATCGTAGGTCTTTAAAAAGCGGAATGATGTAAACCAACTTTATTTTCTTTAAAGGATCATGGGGAGTGGTGTAGAGGGCAAGAGGAAAAGCAAAGCTTATGATTAGGAGTCGCTTGTGTTTGTTGTTCATCTGACTACAATGATACTGGTGAAGGTGTTGAGAAATGATAGTTTTAAAGATATATTTTGAAACCAGAATCAGCTTACTTTGCTTCTGAATAAGACGTAGGGTTGAAAAAAAAAAGTGACAAATCCAGGATAACTTCAAGTTTTATAATGTACCAAACAATGGACTTGATTTACAAACTTTATCTCGTTTAAGCTTAAAATAGTCCTTCAAGTTCAGTGACATTATGCCATTTTACAAATTAGAGACGAGATTTCAGAGAATTTCAGTTTTTGTGCATCACAAAAAGTATAAATAGTTTCATTTTGTTTTGATTTTACTCCACATTCTTGGTATTATGAGAACTTATAAAATTGTTATTATATTTTACAAGTTTTCTCATTGACTTTGCTGATACTATTTTCAATCCCAATTTATTTTCAGTGATTTGATAAGATGGCAGTAAGAATGGGGAAACCCAAACTCAGATGAGATTATAACAGAAATTTGGATTCAAGAAGCATAAGATATGGGCAGAAAATGACCAGCACTTTGTTGTTTCTGGGGAGTAAAGGGTGCGGAGCAGGGCAAAGCCTGGTGAGATAGGCTGGGGCTTCTGGGAGAGATTTGTCTGCCGTTTTGAGTAGCATGGACTGGACCTTTGAACCAGATATTCCTTCAAAACCAAAATCTTTAATGGCGGATTTTTAGGTCAAAAGCCTTGAAATTACTAACCTCTTGACAGACTATGGGAAATCACAATGAATGAGCTAATCCTTTAAAAGTAAGAATATACTTTATACACTCATACATACACAAAAATCGCTTTAGAACAAACTGAAAATAATGAATCGTAACTATTGCAAATATTGTCATTCCCTGCCCAAAGTCTTGATTTTTTTTATTCTTGGAATGAAATTATTTACTGAAGAAAGATCACCTCTAGTTCCTTTCTGAAGTATTTCAAAGGTCAATAATTAATTACTGTGGATTAATACATAAATTATAGCTTTAAAGTCCTTAAAAGTCGACCAGTTTCACCTTTTTTGTGTTTAATTAGAAACAACCTGTTTTCACATTCCAGGAATCTGTCAAAATTTTGGATGTGATTTAACCACCCTGGGACCTGGCAACCAAGTCTGCTAACATAAATCAACAAGTTACAGCTAGTTGCCTGAAGAAAATATTCCTGACTCTCTTCTGTCTGCCTCCATATCTCCATGACTTTAAATTGTTCTGACAAGCAGCACATAGTTTCTTTGGAATGCATATCTCTTCTATAAGGAAATCACAGTAAAGGACATGAATATAGTTGACAACAATGACCAGATTTTCACACATTCCATTCTATTTTGAGATTGTTGCTGAGCCTTAGTACCCCTGGTTTTCCAGAGTATAAAGAAATAATTTACCATTCTCATGGTATTATACATCGTATCACTCTCTCTCTTTTTCTGTGCAAAGTAATTTAAATCTTCCATGTCACAGGTTGGTATAATAGTAAACCTTGATTTCAGCCTTTTCACTTTATGAAAATACTTTGGTATTGTTTGCTTTGGTTCAGATGGCTGTCACATTTACAAAAAGGAATTACAAAATGAATAGCATTATCCACCTTTAAAAATCTTGGCTTCAGGGATACATATTAACATGAGAAAGTCAAGTCTCTAAACAAGAGTGAGAGTTAAAACAACTGTATAAAACATTGTTCAGTTGTACACAGAAAAGTTTTCATCAGCTGACTACCTGTATCACTAGCATTTTAGGACTGTCCTACTGACTTGCAGTTGGCTACAATTCTAATAGAGTTTGAGTTCTTGGTCTATGTTCAAATATAAACTTATTCCATATTGCAGGTGTTATGTTCATTCTTGTTGCCATTTAGTAGTTGTAAACATTGTAATAGGTTCTATTGTCTCTCTGTACTCCATTAACACCTCATTTTTTATTAGTTTTTCTGGACCCAAGTGGCAATGGAATAGTGTAGTTTTTTTGTTACAAATTGTTACAGTTGTTGTTACCAGATGATCTCAAGTTGATCTTATGAAATGTTCTAACCTTTTTCTCAGGCTTTCTGGAAATGACCCTAAATGACGTGGGTGCTGGCAAACATCTTCACAGCATATATATGTACAAAAGAAGGACCTGTGAAGAGAGCATGACCCTTTCCAGGAACCAAAATTTCATGAGGCTGAACCAGCATGTGACAGAGATTATTATAAGATGGAACTGAAGAAATGAGCTGGAACCAGAGATCTAATAGGCATATTAAAGATTTTGGTCCTTTTCTCAGAAAACCAGGAAGCCACCAAAGGATTTCAAGATGACACATGATCTCATTTCAGTTTTAGAAATATTATTTTGGCTGATGGGGAGTAGGACAAGAATAGATATGAGACAAGCATAGTCAAAATGCATACGTGATAAATGAAGCCAGAATTGGGCCATTTTAGGGACCAGGGTAAAGATGTTTCATTCCCATCAAACTTCCTACAGAATGAATCCTGAATCTACAGTCAAAACAGCATTCTTTGACCTTAAAGCCTTTATCATATATTAATTTACAAATATCCTTAGAAGGATATGAGATGTTGCTTAATGGATATAGAGTTTTAGTTTTACAAGATAAAGAGAGTTCTGGATATCGGTTGCACAACACTGTGAATGTACTTAACACTACTTAGTGTTTAAGATGGTGAGTTTTATGTTATGTGTATTTTACCAAAATTAAAAATTTTTTAGAAGTCAAAAATAGGGGGAGATATTTGTGAGTCACTTAACTGTTTACAAAACACTTCTATCATAGTTTTTTAACTTTGGTCCATATCAAGAAGGCAATATTAGTCTCATCAACAGATTAAAATACTGAAACCAAGATCGGTTAAATGAATTGCCTGAGGTTAAACAGAAAAACTCTATTTTGAATTCAGAACCTTTGATATATAATCCCATATTGTTTCTACTACCTCAAAAAAGTTCTGGAAACATATTTCAGCACTAGAAGAAGGTAGGGAAAAGGTTTTATCATTGAGTAAAACCTAGAAAGTGTATGTCAGAAGTCAGGTAAGAACAAATAATTGTAAAATGTCTGGGAGCCTTGAAAACAAATTCACCTACGTCAAGTCATACTTTTACCTATGTTCCACCCTGCTTGGTGTAACAGCATCTCATTTATCAAAAAATACCTAGTATTGAAGAAAGACATCACTTACCTTATTGTAAGCAAGAGTTGTAAAGCTAGTAAGAGGAAAAGAAATCAGTCTCAGGAAAAGAAGTAAAAAGCATGTGGAAATACATGAAAACCACCCAAATGAGAACAAGCAGAGACTATTTAGAGCTTACTGTCCAAGGGAATTAGGCACCATCACTTGCCTTTGGCAGAGATTCAAAGCGAAGGAGGGAGTGGGAAAGCTTTATAGCGACTAAAAGAGAAGGCTTAAATTGTGCTCTGATTGGGAATTTTTGGTATGGGGAAGCTGGATGTAGGCTACCTATAAGTGGGGCATCCTATGTTCCTATGTGATTGGTTTAGAGATACTTGGCTTTCTCTGGTTGGTCTCAAGGAACAAAAATTAGGGACGCTGACAGTCATTGACCAAGTCCTGACCATTCAGTGCTGAATGATTCAGAGGTTGTGGTTTGGCTTCTTGGGCTGTTTGCTGCAGAGATTATAGGTCAAAGTTCAACTGTCATACGTGGTCCATTGTATATTCATTCTCTCAAGCACATGGGAAATGTTTAGAGATTTCAGATTAGGAATAAATAAGGAAAAGTGAGTACACTGGAAGTTTTTCAAGTAGTGGCCAAGTTTCATAGGTGAAACCTATGAAATTTTAAGGTGACCTTAAAAGCAGATTGTGATGTCTGTAAAATCTAGAATATTTATAATAATTAAATGGTGCTTATTCAAACCAGTGTACACAGTCTTGGTCCAACAAGAAAGAAAAAAAGAAAATAAGCAAGAAGATATACGATTTTTTATAATCTTTCAATATTTTACCAGAAACAAGAGTACCAGCCTCTCTCTCAAACATCTGCCAAGTTCTCATTCTTGACTACCAGAAATTTCCATCATTTTTCAATTTCAATCATTTAGGCATACACAATTAACAAAAACATTGTGCAAAAGCTTAAGTTGAAATACATTCAATATATTTTCGATATAGAGTTATTTTTCTGAAGTACATAGTCATTCAGTTGTCTCAAATCTACTTAGCTACATTTTTCTCCACTGTTAAGTGAGTCAATCCACATAAGAATAAAAGTAGAATAAAAGTTTTAAAATTGGCATTAGAATATCATATTAAAATCATTTCAACTTAAGAATTAGTCCAAGGGAAACGATTTTTGTTTTTTTCATTCTTCCTTTTTTTATTTTTTTTTTTCTTATTTCCTTCTCTTTGGTTACCTCTTTCTCTTTTCCTCTTTCTTCATTCACTCTCTTAAGTTTCTTTCTCCTCTTTCTCTTCTCCCCAACTTTCTTCTTCATTCCATCAAAGAAACATTTTCTTTCTTTCTTTGTGCTTACGTTGATCATGATTTTTATGTTCTGTATTTTCTGATGCTCTGATATCATGGGGCCTTGCTGACACAGGAGAGACTGACACTCCCAGGACTAGCCAGTTTTGAGATAGTAATTGACTCTTCTGCAAGTGTGCCTTTCCCAGGGAAATCAACCAACCCAAAGCCTACATCCCAGACGATCTCCTTTGTCCAGCTGTCACAGGGCCATTACATTCCAGGCCACTATCTCTCTGTCCTAATCACCTCAGGGCCAGATATCAGACACCTAGAGACAACTCCTATACCCCAGAGCCTCCTGAAGTTATTCAAACTTGCCAATCCTGAGCCTGTTGATCCACCTTGCCTTGTCTTTCCTGCAGAACCCCCAATCAAGGCTCAATCTTGTCACATCTTTCTGTTCCTTCTACCTCCTGCCTGACCCTGTGTTTTCCCCATGTGGCCCTGCATGGCATGATCTGTCTCTCCTCTTGGGAACTGTGAGTTACAAACTCTCTCTTCAATGCCAATTATCTCCTGACCTGTTGGCCTGACCACACCTGATTAATAAAATCTACAATTTAAAAAAGTGATATCTGATGGAAAATGTGGCAGTGGATTGCTGAGTGAGGGAAAAAAGTCAGCTCACAATTTTTTTACGGACTTTCTTTGAGTTCAGACAATTGATTGGTTTTCTGATGAATTCTCAAGCTGTGCATGTATATAGTCCTTAATGAGCACTAATGCCTTGACCTTGTTGGAGGAAAGCATTCTGAGGTAAATTTATGGTAGATGGAAAATTACACTTAAAGCATCTGGAGCACTTTTAATTTTCTTATCCTCAGAAAATAATAGAGAATTATCAGACTTGCCCCTACAACTAGTTATGCATTTCTTCAGAAGAAATTGAATAGTCTCATTCTTCAAAATAGCCAACCTATAGGAGCACCCAAATAATCAAATCTCCTCCCTCAAAATGAAGGATTAAAGGCAAAGACATTTTACTAGAGACACGTACACAAGAAAAGCATTGCATAAGAGTCTCAGGAATAGACTGCATGTTGATAGAAAACATAAAGTTGCTTGGTGTCTAAAACCAGTGTTCTCCATACAATTTTGCTGGACCACCTCCTCAGCACAAAATCTTGAGCACATCTCCCAACATATAACCTTATTTCGAGTACAAGTGTGTGTATCTCTGTCAACCAACAAACTAAACAGTTAGTGAGGCACGTTTCCCGATTTCTAGACTGACACAAAGAAACAGAATTTATAATTTTGTTTTTATACCTCAATGCATCATTTATGACAGTCCCTCCAACGCACATACCTCTTAGAGAACTCTAGTTGAGGTAATTTATAGCTTGCTATCTAGTCCAGATTATTGAAATAGCCTGCTTACCTTTGTCCCTTATTCCCTGGGCTCCCCCAACCCCCACTATCATTCTTCACACAGCAGCCACAGTGATATTTTTAAAACATTAGTCAGTTTTTGTCCTTCTCTTTAGATTCCTCCAAAATCTTCCAACTGCCAGAGTCTGAGTTTCCCAGATGTAGACTGTGAGAGGAGGTTTGGTATGCATGTGACTTTATGAGGAAATATTCCCAGGGAAACTGGTAAGGAGCTGTTCCCAGGGGAGCTGGGAGAGCAAAACAGAGAAAGGGAGAGGTCCAGGCAAGGGTGTGACCACAGGCAAAGTCCCAGGGAGGGTCGTTTCAGCCTGATTCCAAAGAGGAACTCTGGAGACAAAATTAACCCTCAGTGTTTTCTCAACTGCACCTGCACCCATGAATTATCTAATTATCGGTTGAGGAGTCACAGACATAAATTTTCTGATAATTCTCTGCAGCGTGGAAAAGGCAGACTCCAAAGCCGTTTAAGGGCATTCCTTCAAAAAAGAGTCACAGGCGCTAGCTCTTAGAAGAAAAGCATGCTGAAGATGAAATATGCACAAAAATGGTCATACAGATCCCAAGGAATTTGGGCAACAATATTATCCGTTACATAATCTCACTTAGAAAAGAATCCAAACTATTTATCATGGCTTTGTGAGATTTAGTCCTGACTATTTCTGCAACCTCATCGCGAATCACTCTCCCACCCTACCCCTCACCATATCCAAACTAACCTATTCATTTGCTTTAACCAACCAACTTGGATCCATATGGCTTTATTCCCTTTGCCTGAATTCTCTGACCCCTTTGTCGTATGACCGACTCCATTGTATGATTCTAATTTGAGTTAAAATAGTTTCTTTTCACAGAATCCTTCCCTCATCTGTTCCAAAGAAATTTCCATGCCCCACAGACTCTTGGTCATATGAATTTGTCTTATTTTATTTATAGCACTTACTGCAGTCTGAAATTATTCTATTTGTTGTTTTATTGTCTACATCCCCTCTTGCAATGCAAACTTCATGATTTTCTTGTTCATCCTTTTATCCTCACCACACAGAGCAGTGTCTGACATACAGTAGGTGATCATACTTATTTATTTAATAAATAAATAAAGGGCCATTCATGACCTACTCATATCTTATTGTCTACTCCACCTTTACCTTGTTGGGTTCCTATCCTCTAATAATAGGGCCATTCCTAGGAAATGAAGGACATCCCATCAAGAATAAATTAAGGAAAAAATTTAAGAAGGAATTTCCTCAGTATAAAATGAAGCAGCCGTACAAGCTATTAGAGTGCCTTACCGTGTTGTTCAAACAGCCTGTTTGTAAATCTCAATGATTCTTTTTGATTGATCTCACTGAAGTCCCTTACCTTGAACTTCACAGCTTGGACAAAGATGAGAAGCTTTTTGTGTTTATATAAGCTGTATTCTAGAAGGCAGCAATATACCTGAACACAACAAGAGCAGAATACAGCCTGAGATTTCTGATTTATAGAATGCCATATGTGAGTGTCGAAATTTAACTCACAATACTTTACATATACTGAGAGAAATCTGCCTAATTTAGTTGTCTATAGCCAAAGACTGTTACTCCTCGAGTTTCCATTCATGAGTTAGAGGAAAGACTTTCACTTTGGATACTTTTGCTTAAAACTTAATCCAATTCAATAATGTAAACAATCTACTTAATGATTTAAATAATTTAAATCCAAATCCATGATTTAAAGTCTCCATTTAGATTATGATCAGTCTTAATAGAAAAATTGCTCAGTCACTCAAATATCTCAGGCATCTACCTCTTTCCCTGGATCCTACCTAGAGTTGGATACAAATGTATGGGGGAAGGACGTGACTTATGTACCTGAATGGCCACTGGAAAGACTCAAAGCCCTTTGCTGTCATGTCCTCTGGTTTCACTCCAGGACTGTGTCACAAGTCCATGCCTTCCCTACTTCCCAATGGGCAAAGTGTGTAGCTGGCATGACTCAAACTATTCTTTAATTACAGGTCAAAAATATAAAGGTAAAAAAGATAATTTTATAGAATACGTATAGCTCAGTATTGGTATATGAAAATGGATATTTAATATCATTAAAATCATAGTACATTTCTCAATCTAATATGCATAAGTCAAATTATTTCATTTACACTACTACATGTAATTTTTTCTCTTCATTTTGTCACGCTTAGAATTCTAACATTTTACAACTAAAAAGAGTCTTGGAAATCAATAAATTAAACTCTTCATTTTATAAATGGAACAACCAAGATACATAGCAGGGTATAGGACATTTTTCCCCAAGTTTCAGAAATCTGGGTGTTTCAAATGTGGAATCTAGGTCCCAATTCCCAGTATCATGTATTTTTCTCTATTCTATAAGGTTTAGCATCAGAGTCTATGCATTTCCAAAATTGATCTTAAAATACAGGGACATTTCTTAAGTTCTCCTTTCCTTTGACTTCTCCTTGATATTTGACAGCCTTGACTACACTTTCTTTGGTTTTATGCTGCTACACATTACTGCAACTCCTCCAGGTATTAATAGGTCTTTTTTTCTTTTTTTCCAATACTGCTTTCTTTTCCTCATTCTAAAATTTAACTAGAAGAGCACCTACTTCTCACCAAAGCTGTTATCTACTTTCTAATATCTCTCTTTCTCAGAACTCTCTCTATGCGTCATTGATTCTATCTTCTCAGTGGTTACCACTAAGTAGATGATTCACAACTCATCCTTTAAAAAATCTCTTTCAACTTCCTCCTGTCATTTCCCACCCACACAAACTGAATTCCTTTCCAAGTAATCACATTCCTGTCAGTGGAGAGCAATTTTCCTACTAGCTTGTTATTTGGTATACCCCAGTCACTAGCTTAATAGTGCATTTAGAATTAAAATTACTATCTCAACAGATAATCTGTGCCTGAATTCCTATAATTTTTTTCCTTCTGGTTCAAAAGAAGTGGACATTTCTGGTCGTGGAGTTGGAGGGGACTCGCAACTGTGAGGCTCTGGTGATTCTTACATGCTAACCTAACCACCCTGAAAAGAACAGGCAAATTCTATTTCTACTGCATCAGTTTATAAGGCTTCTTTTTATGTAAATATACTTTACATTACAAAATTTCATTCTCCTCTGCCACAGACAAATGATCATATGGAGTCCAAAACTCCAAATTCTGAACCACTAGCTTCTTAGGAAAATTAACAGGTAACTTCTATTCTGTTTATATGTAGAGGTTGATCTGAGCCTAGTAATTGAGACTATGATACTATACAGCCATTAAAATATATGTGCCCAGAGAATGTGTTTTTTTAATTTTGGAGACTGTTTAATCAATAATATTAAGAAGAAAATATAGAATAACATCTATAGGAAAGCCTGAATGGAAAAATACCAAAATTTTAATAGTGTTTCCCTTCGCAAAGATGTGGGAGGAGTGGGGTGGTTATAATTTTGTGTTTTGATTCTCAATACATCTATTCATTTTCAATCAAAAGCACTCATTACTTTTATAACAGAAAGAAATAAGATACAAACGGAAACACATGATTAAAATATGTTTTATTTATTCATTTTGGACTTTGTAAAGGAAATTGCATTAGTCATATACCTTTGTTCATTAACCTCTATTGTGAGTTCAAGAATTATCTTTTGGTTTATCCATTTATTTATGCCATTTTTTTCTGGCATATTATAAATATTCTAAGGCATATTCTTTTATGTATGGTTGTTTCATGTGTTTGTGTTAATTTGTATGCATAATCCTGTGCTATAGAAATAAGTCAATTTTTACATGTTTCTCTCAGCAATATGCTTTGAATATCTAGCCATGTTGCTTGTGCAAACCCTATTCTCCCATCAGCTGCACATGGTTTCCCTTATCCCTACATTCTATCAGCACTTTTTCAGAGTTTACTCACTCTGTTTTGGACCTTTATCCTTCCACAAAAATTTAAAAAAAGTTCTTCAAATTTCGCAAATAAATACAATGAGAATTTTGAAATTATATATTTAGAAATTAATTTTTGTAATAAAGGTATGATAATGTTATTTCTCCCAATCTATTTAAATCTTTAGGTTTTTTTAGTTGATTTTTAACATTTTTCCATAAAGGTTAGATATTGTTAGTTGATTCCAATATTATTTTTATAAATGATTGTATTAGTGGTGTCATTATTTATTATATGTATTGCTAAACATTTTCCATAGTAAATCTATTATTTTGTAATTTGAAATAAAATAAAATATTAAAAAATATGTGTTCTAATATATTTGTAAATGTTATCATATTCTACATATGCTTGAATTCTGCTATCATTCTTCTTTAGCACTGCAATAGAGAGAACGCTCAACTACTGAACTGAAGAAAAATCCAATTAACCAACAGTCATATGCTACGATCCCTCCTGTCATTAATCTCAGGAAAGCAATCTTTCTAGATCATTTTCAGAATAACTTTGAGACATTGAATATTATGGTGCACTAGCCCCCTCTGCACTCCACATCCCATTCTTTCAGAGGAAACCCCACTAGACCTAGTAACGAGCATTAGGGAAGAACACATCTGCATCTCTCCTAAAGTTTCTTTCCACATAAAAGAATCTTCCATTAGAGAAACTCTCCTAGTCTCTCTCCACCTATTTGCTCCTTTTTCCCCAGCAAAACTTGACCTATCTGATTATGGGGCTTAGGAGAATGAGGTAGACCTATGATACCTAACGTCTCCATATCTGGGATCTGCCTGGCAGCAGAAGTCCTGCCCTCTGTTCTTGGGCTCAAATTGATCATTAAATTTGATTAAATATACAAGCTCTGACTACAGCTTTAGTTTTCCGGTAGTAAAATGTAGCTTCATCCACAAATAAGTGGCAGATTTTTTTCTAATAAACAAATAATAAAGAAGGAGACCTTTGAGTGTATCCTATCTACTTGTATTTAAGCAGATGAACAACTCAGTGAAATGATTGGGAACCCAAAGGCTGAGGAGGTTCTTACAAAACCAGTGCATGGAACTTCAGGCTTTAAGAATAATACTTGCGGGCCGGCCAGGTGGCATAGTGGTTAAGTTCACGTGCTCTGCTTCTGTGGCCGCAGGTTCAGATCCTGGGTGCGCAGCGATGCACTGCGCATCAAGCCATGCTGTGGCGGCATCCCATATAAAGTAGAGGAAGATGGGCACAGATGTTAGCCCAGGGCCAATCTTCCTCAGCAAAAAGAGGAGGAATGGCATCAGACATTAGCTCAGGGCTAATCCTCCTCACACACACACACACAAAAAGAATAATACTTGCTCAGAGATTCAAAGAAAAACTGGGATGATCGGAAAAACATAGTTCAATTCTCTCATCAGATAAGAAATGGCGAAATAATGAAAACAAAAGAAACACTGATTATTCCGGGAAAAGAGTAATTTCCTCAAGGGAAAAGTTGAATCTTAGAAAGACATTAAACAGATGTAAATTGGAAAACACTTTGCAATGCCAGGAGAGAGAGATACAAAAGGGAAAATGAGATGTATCTGAATGTAAGTGCTCTTAAGGAAGGTATTCGGGGGAAATAATGTTCTAGTTGTTACCTATCAGGTAGGATGACTTTGACCCAAAAATCACAAAAAGACTAACGACCTCCCAGACAAGAATTAGGGTCCAGAGAAGAGAAAAGAGAAAACTTGAAGCAGGGCCGTGACTATGTCATAAGGCAAAATTGTGCAAATTAAATAAGTTGCCCTGGGCTTTGGGTAACACAGTGCCCTGTAAGGACACACAGCTCTATGATGGGGATGCAGGTTGAATACCTCCTTCTGTAGTTCACCACGTAAAAACCAAATGTAATAGCTCCGAAATTAACCATCACAAAAAGAAGTCAGGAAGAACTATAGTAAATGAAGTTCAAGCTTGAAGGAGATGTTAGTTTGATGGGAAAATAGCTCAATGGAAAGCTCTTAGGCGGGATTATCCAACTCAGAGTGAAGCAGAGGGATAAGATTTTTTGAACAGTGGATACATTTGGCAGGCCTATCTCTCTCAGTAAGGGAGAACCTTCCAGAAAAAATCTAGAAAAGTATGTTAAAACAAAGCAACGTTTAGAACAGAAAGTGCAGAAATTGTAAAATAAGAGTAGGCACTCAATTCCAGAAAACAATATCTCAGCATGTATTAAAAAAGGAAAAGAATTGGGGCCAGACTGGTGGCACAGCGGTTAAGTGTGTATGCTCCACTGCGGCAGCCCAGGGTTCACAGGTTCGGATCCCAGGTGCGCACCGACGCACTGCTTGCTAAGCCATGCTGTGGCGGCATCCCATATAAAGTAGAGGAGGATGGGCACGGATGTTAGCCCAGGGCCAATCTTTCTCAAGAAAAAAGGGGAAGATTGGCATTGGATGTTAGCTCAGGTCTAGTCCTTCTCACAAACATAAAAAAATAAAAAAAAAAGGAAAAGAATCGAGACTGAGATTGGATTGGTGGTTACCAGAGGGGAGGAGGGTGAAAGGGATGATTAGGCACATGTGTGTGGTGATGGATTGTAATCAGTATCTGGGTGGCGAACATGATGTAATCAATGCAGAAATAGAAGTATAATGATGTATGCCTGAAATTTATACAGTGTTACAAACTAATGTTACTGCAAACAATAATTAATTAATTAAAAATTTAAAAAAAAAAAAGGCAAAGAATCAACCTAAGAAGCAGGTTAAAAGTTAAGAAGGATCATTTGATCCTTCCTAAAGGAGTAGGGAAGTGGTTCTCAACACTGCACAAACTCATGTACCTAGGGTCTTTTTAAAACAAATAATTAAGGCTCTTGTCCTAGCTCAGATCTACTGATTTAAAAACTTTGTAGGGGAGAGCGAGAACTTTTTAAAGAACTCCGCTAGTGCTTCCCAAGTGCAGTCAGAGTTCAGAGGCACTGACTAGAGGCAGATTCTACTATGGCCTAATGATACAGATTGGAATCCTACTCAAGGTCCACCTCATCCAAAGCTGAGAAAAGACAGAGTCTTGAGACACCCATGGCAAAGCTATTGCTCACTGCTAGGACTTTGGATGGATTAAGAGCTCCCTCAATTTAGGAATCTTCTGGGGGCAATTCCACAGCAGAATCAATTATGAGTACTAGGGGTAAAGTTTCCCTAGGAGGCAAGTTTCACAGGCATAAGCAGTTCCATAGCAAGAGGCAATAACATTAGCCAAGGGGCAGAGGACAGAAATGCCTGGTCATGAGACAATGGAAAAGCTATATCACTAGGCAGAGCTCACGCTCAATGGTGTACTGGAAAGAGACATGGAGCTTCAGGGGGACATGAAAATTAGGCATCTTAAACTATTCTGGATTCAAGACCTAGGGTCTGGGGCTGCCAACATTGTAAATTTCTAACTATTATCAGAGGACAGGAATGATTCAAATGCCACTGTCTGAGAGAGAATCAAGTAGAAATTATCTTTACATTTCCAAACTAACCACACTATTCCTGAAACTGGGCAGCAATGTAAAACAAAACAGAAACAAGAACACTAAAAGTTGCTTTTTCTCTCGGTGATGCCACCACTTACCCAGACTTTATGTATTGCTTATGAGATAAACCAGTAGGATGGCTTTCCTCTCACTCAGATGGCCTTCTCTTACCCCTTTTCTCCTTCTCACTCCTTTGTGAATGCCTGTTCTAGAAACTTAAAATGCTGAAGGCCAGGATTCCATCCTTCCTTCCCCTGTAAACCCAATCTTCTTCCTTCTCCACCAACGCACCACTCCATGCATTGATGAGTCAGCAGATTCAAATTATCTTACATTTGTCTTCCTTCTCCAGGCTTTAATTTTCTTCTCTCATTTGAAAATGCCCTCAAATTCCTACCATGATGTGAGATGCAGGATCTAAAGTTCAATCACATAAAACACTGGGTCACGATGTTGTGAAGTTAATGAAATGACTGGGGTAAGTGTGTGCAGCTCACCTGTCAGGGAATCTGAGCCTGTGAGATCCAAATCCATCCATGTCCTGCCTGCAATTTGGTGCCACCTGGTGGCAGTTGTCCACTCAGCTTAAATAATAGATGGGGATAACTTGTTCCTGTGACAGGCTGACACTTCTGGGACAGCAGCAGTGATTCCAGGCACCTGCCTAGGAATGGACTTGTTTTGTTGACTCAATCTGGAGGGACTGGGCCAGGAGAATAACCAGGATATAAGGACCCACCTTCTTAAGATTCAGGTGTCTGCTATTTCCCTACTTGGCCTCATCTTCTCTCCAGAAGAAGAGACTTCAGAGACTCCATTCGAGAACATAGGGTGGGCATAGGATGACAGCTAGTCACTAATTCCGCTATTTCCAAACTTGGATTAACTCAGAGTGAACTATCATAGAGTTTTGCTGTACTATTTTTCTGGTTCATACCTTTTTCTAATTTTGCCTTTTAGTTCTTTTTCAAGACCCTGGTCATACTTCTCCTGGATAATCACAGCAGCCTCTCAGCCTATTTCCCTGAGTCTTCAAGATTTAGCTCAAATATAATCTTTTTGTAAATGCTTCCCAGTCTCCTTCCCCTGGATCGCTTGTGTGCCCTTCCTCTCTGCCTCCTTAGCATCCTGCATAAACATTTATGTAGGGCATATCAGCCTCTCATAATTTATTGCTTAGTCATCTGCCCTCGTGATCTTGAGCTGCTTTAGGTAATGACCTATAAAATATTTTATTCCCGGAATTGACCATAGTGCCTAGAAAATTGTAGGTGATTACCTAAGTGTTAATTTATATGTTTCTCCTGTTTTACACATTCAAAACAGTACAAATTGTTTCTTCTTTGGCCCTCTAGGACTTTAAAGAATATTTTACTCATAGCAGCAGAATCACGGTTTATTTGAGCATACATTGAATGAAGCTTTGTCAAAAACTTTAACATTCACTCTGTTGATTTAATATAGAAGCTAAATATTGACTCCAGGATATTAATTTTAACATTACTACTGTCCATATAAAGTCATCATACCCTTTATCTTTCCTTTTTCCTCTTTCTTCTTCACCAGTGTCAGACAGCTATTAATCAACAAGTATTTTTTGTAAACCTACTGTGAGCAAGACATAATGCTAGACAATGTGGAGGTTAAAAAAAAAATACTGTAAGAGTTTGTCCTCATTCTGTTAGACCTAAAATGTAGTTAAAGAAGTGATGCTGAGAATGACGATGATAAAAAGTCATGCAGCAGGTATTATACTAATTGTTTTATAACAAGCTGACAAGGCATATAAACATTTCCTACCCCAAGGATGATCAAATGGGGGACATTTGAAGACACCAAAAACCTACCCAGATGTGTAAAGTGAGTAAGTGGAGAGCCAGCACTTGAACCTCAACTCTTTAGATGGATGGCCCTCCATGTTCTTAACCATGATGTCACTCACTTACATGTTAAAAAAAGGTAACACAGGGGGCCAGCCTGGTGGTGTAGCAGTTAAGTTCACTTGCTCCACTTCAGCGGCCTGGGGTTCGCAGGTTCAAATCCAGGGCATGGACCGATGCACCACTCATCAAGCCAGGTGTGGCGGCATCCCATATACAAAATGGAGGAAGATGGGCACAGATGTTAGCTCAGAGCCAATCTTCCTCAGCAAAAAAAGGGGGAGGATTGGCAACAGATGTTAGCTCAGAGCCAATCTTCCTCACACACACACAAAAAAGGTGACACAGGCAGGGTAGAAAATATTGATGTGGAAGATGAAAAGGAAAATATTATCTTCAGGTGGACTATTCAGGAAAAGTTTTGCAAAAGAAGTAGGGCTTGAACTGGATCTTGGAATCTATGAAGAGGAAAGGAGTGGCAGGGTGAATTAAGGAAATATGTCTAGGAAAGAGGAGACTAGATACCAAGCTTCATATTGGAGAATTCTACAGACAATCTTTCTTTGTCTGGTTTTTAATAAATAACGCTCTCCTGTCCTCCCTCTCAATATGGTACTCAAATTAATTTATTGTCCCAGTAGAGATTTTGAGTTTATAGGGATTCATCTTTTAACTAACTTTTTCCTGGGGCCTTTGAGAAAAAAAAACAAGGTAGAAAATAATTATTCTAGATCAAGTCTAGTCAGTGATCATGGGACAGGACAATATAACTATGGAGATAAAAAGTAAATATTGTTTGTACCAGGCCAAATTTTACTACTCACTGGTAAATAGTATATGAAAATTTCCATATTTCTGTACATCATTTTACTTTTTTTGTTTGTTTTTTTGGTGAAGAAGATTGGCCCTGAGCTAAGATCTGTTGCCAGTCTTCCTCTTTTTGCTTGAGGAAGATCGTTCCTGAGCTACCATCTGTGCCAATTTTCCCCTATTTTGTATGTGGAACGCTGCCACAGCATGGCTTGACAAGCAGTGTGTAGGTCCCTACCCAGCATCCAAACCCACAAACTCTGGGCCGCAGAAGCAGAGCACACAAACTTAACCACTATGCCACCAGGCCAGCCCCGTCGTTTTACTTTTAAGATCATATAGTTTAAGTAATATATTTTATATTTTCAGTTAGAAAAATAAGAGTAACTTTTTATAATCCTAAATATACTGGCTAGAAAAGTTTTCTTACTGCCTCATCATTGTGCTAATAGGTCACAGAGAGCAAAAGAATAAGCAAAATGACAGAAGCCTGTATTAATTATAAGCTAACTGGAGAAGTAGTATAAGAATGAGTATTAGAGTCATCATATTTTGACATGTGAGTGAAATAGTTGGTTGCTGCTAAAATATGCCTATTGGGGAGGGGCATTAAAGAGAATAGATACACCCCCTTAAAAAAAACACTTTCACTAAGACACCATAATGTCCAAGATTTCATTTTTTTAGATTTGTTGGAGTAGGGGAATATTAAAAAAATGTAATCTCCAGTTAGTAGCAGTGACAGAAAATATATTCAGGCATAAACTCTAGGTTCACTTTTTATATTCTAGTGTAATCTGTTTTGTCAGTGTTAGCTGCTGGTTGCCAGCCTGTGTTTTTGCTCTGCAAGGGCAAGGTGTCCATGGCCTTTGAGCAAAGTGAGCAAATCTCTCTGCTCCTTTGAAGTTTATCTGTCCAAAATCTTCCAGCAGTCTGCAAGTTTGTGGCTGGATTAAATGTACTGTTTCTTTGTCCGTGAATCATTTTCTAAATGAGGTAACAGATATGAAAGTACTCTGGAACTGAATGGTGGTTAAGAACTGTATGCTATTGTCATAACTTGTTTTTATATTATCTTCCTATTATACATACATAGATTCCCCAAGTTATTCAGGAATCATCCTTTCTCAAAAAAGATGTAGCTCAGAAGAATTCTCTCGTTGAAAGCTGTTTTGCTTTAGAAATTTCTTTGTCCATAATAAGCACATTCTGCCATTTCATTTTGTCTTCAGATGTGTTACACACACACACTCACACACACATGTACACACACATAAGGCCAAATGATATGTGAAAAGGTTGGCAGGTCAAAGTTTCATCATACCAACAAAAGTTTTACATTACCATTTTACTGGTCTTTCCACTTCTCTAAATATATTTTATAAAATGTGTTCATTGAAACATTAATTCCTTGGAATATTAACAGATATTACACAACAAGAGGTTCTGTGGTTAAAAGATGTATTAAATTCAAGTAGTCTTATAAGTGTAGTAATAATAATTTTGATGGCTATAATTTATTCATCAGTTTCTAGAAAAAATTTAGCACATGACTAGCTTTAGAAGTATTTCCTCACTCTCCCCATTTTACAGGTGAGGAATCAGAAATTTAGTTAGAGCCCTTAAGTAAATATTGAAAGTCATACAATTAATAGCAGAACCAAGACCTAAATCAAGGCTTTTCTACTCATTTTGAAATTTCTTTTACTTTAAAAAGATAAACAATTCTTACTTTTTACTCCAGACAATCTTAGAGCCATTAATATGTTAACATGTTAATGTGTAGCACGTTGTATTAGTCAGGGTTCTACAGAGAAACAGATCCAATGGGATACATATAACATCTGTGTGTGTGTGTGTGTGTGTGTACACGTGATCATACGTATCACGTGTATATGATATCCCAGATGGATGGACAGATTTGTTATGAGGAATTGGTTCACATGATTCTGGAGGCTGAGAATACCCAAGATCTGTAGCCAGCAAGCTGGAGACCCAGGAGAACTGATGGTATAGTTCTAGTCTAATTGAAAAAGCCCAAGAAACAGGTGAGCCAACTGTGTAAGTTCTAGTCCAAAAGCCAGCTGGCTTAAGACTCCAAAAGAGACAATTTTTCAGGCTGAGTCCAAAAGCAGGAAAAAGGCCAGTGTCTCTGCTCAAGCAGTCAGGTAGCAGAAGTTCCCTCTTCTGGCATTTTGTTCTATTCAGGTCTTCAACTGATTGGGTGAGGCCTACTCAGTTAGGGAGGGCAATCTGCTTTATTCAATCTCCCAATTCAAATGCTAATCTCATCCACAAACACCCTCATAGACACACCCAGAATAATGTTTGATCAAATGTCTGGGCATCCCATGGCCCAGTTAAGTTGACCAAAAAAATTAACCATCACACATGCTAATATGTAAATCTCAGGATTGACATGGGGCCAGGAAATGAGTATTTTCTAAACATTTTTGATGACAAATTCTCTGCTTTTGAAGAGCAAATCTCAGGACCAATGTTCTATGGAATATCTTTGAGATTTGCTGCTCAAGACTTTGGAGACTGTTACTACCTTACACCACATTCTCTCCATAAACTTTGAAAGGTTTTGTTCTTTGATTTCTTTTTGAATCAATGTACTCTCAGAAACCAATAATCATAACAGAACCTATTAGAATGGAGAGGCTTTCTCTTTTACGTAACTATGGTAGATTTTTTTTTTTAATTTTTTTTTAAATTTTATTTATTTATTTTTGTTCCCCCAAAGCCCCAGTAGATAGTTGTATGTCAGCTGCACACCCTTCTAATTGCTGTATGTGGGATGCAGACTCAGCATGGTCAGACAAGCGGTGCGTTGGTGCGCGCCCGGGATCCGAACCCAGGCCCCCAGCAGCAGAGCGCGTGCACTTAACCGCTAAGCCACGGGGCCGGCCCAACTATGGTAGATTGTTGCACTATGGTCTCAAATTTGTTCATACCAATACTGCTCAAATTTGTTCTCTGTACCAATGCCCATGGGTGGTCCCCGCACACACCGACACTAGACTTGGCCATGACACTTTGACAATGAAGCAGCAGCAATGAGATAGAAGCAAAGACTTGAAAGGTGATTGGGGTTTTTCTTCTTTTGCTGATTTTGGAATCTTGCTAGATAAGAAGACTATGGCCCAATCTTCCCCTTTGCCTCAGCTGACAGTCAGCCAACCCTCAGAGCTGTGACACTTAGTGTAAGAGCTAGATCTTAAGTTAGCAGGAGGGAAGCCATCTTAGGGACAGGAAGCAATATTGTAACTATATATGACCCTGATTCTCTAGACTCTGTGAATATATTCTAGCCTGCACATAGCCTAGATTATTAAGCACCTCTCGCTTTTACAAAATACATGATCTGCTAGTTCTATGACTCTTGCTTACATATATCTCCCAGCTGTAATAAGACGATAACTTTGTTCTCTGAGTCCCCCAGGAACATGATGACCTCCAGAAAGAAAAACCCTGTGTTGTTACCCATCACGGATGACAGAAGAAAGAGATAATGAGGGCCTTGAAGTCCATCACACCAGATGGTTGACATTACTAAACCCCCTCCTTCCCTGCCTATTTCCCATATATAACTGCCTCAAGATTCTGTATGATTTTAAGATGGTCCTTGAGGACACTAGTCCACCATCTTCTGATTATGCTGGCTAATCATATAAATTTTCCTTTCTTGTTTGCAATTGATTGGCATCGATTGCAGTGAGCAGAACAAGTTCGCCCCTTTTTGTGCGGTTACACTAGCTGACCAGCAGTTGACTGTAGGTGCTTGAGTAAGCCTGGCCATGACAGCAAAATAACCACCCAGCTGAACCAAGTCCAAATTGCTGACCTGCAGAATCAGCCATGCTGTTTTAAGCCAGTAAGTTTTGGGGAGAATTTCTACTAAGAGTTTGGAATTAAAAGAGCTCATTTTACCAAGTTCTAGCTGTGCGACTCTGCTCCTGAAAACCTTAGCTCCTCCTCTTCAAAGATGGGATGGAAATAAAATATACTAAATAATATTGCTTTAATGGTTAAAGCAAATAATGAATTTGGGAACTATTTGGTAAGCTATAAACACTATACAAATCAGTAACTATTATTTTTACATGAGATCTTATCTATTATTATTATTAATCATAATGCTAGCTGTCACTGGTATTTTTTGTATGATGTCATTTGCTGCTCAATAAACCCAGTCCTCAACAGTTATACAGATTATTTCTTCCCTTGGCCGGACCTATGTGGACTCGGTCCCTAGGCTAAGACAGAAAAAGGGTTCAGAATGGACATATAACCAGAATTTGGTTATATGTGCAGTTCCTTGTGCAGCGAGCCCCTTATGTTGTTCACATGGATCTTTGTTGGACATCTCAGCAAGAACAGTGCATGTAGAAATCCTTGCATGCAACAGGGAACTCTGAGGCCAGGCTCTGCTTGGCTCTCTAGTACACAGGAGAAAGGAGAGACCAAAATCTGAGCCGTTTCAGGCCACAAGAGCATCCTTGCATATCTTACTTGACTTTTCTCTGCTTCAGTTTCTTTACCTACTAAAGTAGGAAAATAATAATAAACACTGCATAGTATCATTGTGAGAATAAATGAATTAATGCCTAGAAATTGATCAGAACCATACCTGGAATGTTCTAAGTACTCAATAATACACATTGTAAATATTCAAGAAGTAGATATCTGTTATTACTCTTACTGTTATTGTAAAATAGTACTACTATACTGCGGTATATATATAGTTTGTATACTATATATATAATATATAGTACTATATAGCAGTATACTGCTACTACTACTATTTTATTACATTATTGTTCTTTGGACGTTTCAGTCTACAACTCTGCTGGTTCTTTTATTCTTTGAAGCACACATGAGCAATCATAAATGTGCAAATATCCCAAATTGATCATCTAGACAACTTTTACCAGCAGTTATATTTTGGTAAGACAATTACTTGATGATTAGATTAATTTCATTCATTTCATTGATGCTTGAGGTATAAAGGATCCTTAAATGTCTTCATGCTACTTTAGTAAAAGAGATGATAATACATGCCCCCTACTGACATCAATTGCAATTTAAAGGATATATTACCAAGTTAAAAGTGTTTGCAGAACATCATGACTGAGTCAAATAGGTAAAACACAGTCCTTATTTAATATAACAATATTACAAAATAATTCAATTGGCATATTTATTTTATACCAACTTTATGTCTGAACAGAGCTTTAATAATAAATATTTGAGGAAGATATTAGTACCTATATAATAATGATGCATAAAACTAATTCCTCTCTAGATTCCAACCCCCAATTCCTTCTCAGAATTCTGGTTTTAAAAATAACATTTTTATTATATTGAACCTTGGATATTTTATTTTGGGTAAAAGCATTAAGCCAGTTTAACTTTTACTTTACTGGTTATATTTACTGGCATATCCATCTCAAGAAAGTCATTTACTATCATAGCTTTGGAAAAGGAGATTCTTCAAGATGCTGAGAATTGGTCTTCAAAACAGATACTTGAACACTGACTGATTTTACTATCAAGATAACCTGTGGAGGGGCTGGCCGGTGGCGCAAGCAGTTAAGTGTGCACGCTCCGCTGAGGCTGAGGTGGCCCAGAGTTCGCTGGTTCAGATCCCAGACGCACACCAACGCACCACTTGGTAAGCCACGCTGCGGCGGCATCCCATATAAAGTAGAGGAAGATGGGCCTGGATGTTAGCTCAGGGCCACTCTTCCTCAAGAGAAAAAAAGGGGAGGATTGGCATTGGATGTTAGCTCAGGGCTAGTCCTCCTCACAAAATAAATAAATAAATAAATAAATAAATAAATAAATAAATAAATAAATAAAATAAAAAAAGATAACCTGTGGAGTAGTAATGGAAATTCAAAGGTTGTAAATAGAAGATTTTCAATGTAAGATTCCTCTATAAACTTATTTTCTTACGTGTTACCTGACAACAAATGGAAAAAAATACTGATTTCCGTGGTCACAAAATTAATCCAATTACTTTATAACAAGTCAATTTTCATATAAAAGAAAAGACTAATATGGAAAAGCAGCTTAAGTAAGAGTCATTGTATTGTGAATTTAGATAGAAATTAACACAGATTTTGGGAGAAGAAAATGTACTTAATATACATAAATGATTATTTACAGACATAAAAGGATCTTTCTTTTACTTTAAAAGGCATCGAAGAGATGCCAGTATTTTTGTTGATTGGCTGTTCTCTATTAAAAAACTTTGGAGGGAGTATTTTTAACTAAACTAAATTATTTCAGATGAAGAAAAGAGTCAGAAAATTTTTTTTTTTTTTTTTACTGTGGTTAGTTACATGAGGACTTTCTATTTTCTCATCCATGTTTAGTAAAAAGTTCATGGCTTTTATCATGTTCACAAAATGTTATGCATGATAGAGTTAGTTGGAGCATAGCAGCCATGTACACTAACAGAAATCACACTAAAAAACTCAACTTGTTATTATAGAAAATACTATAACTGCCAATCTTAAACTGCATCCACTAGACAAGGGAAGGGATCAAAGAGAATGATGAAACAGTAATACATAAAAGCATGAGCAAAAAGATTTTTTTTTCCTATCAGATATTGTGAATCCTTGGTTACTCGCAGGATAATCCTGTAAATAGAGAAAAGCAAGTGAGAGAGGCTAAAGCAGAAAGGCAGTGAGGAAGAATTTAGACTTCACTTTACAGAGGAGTGGGCGGAGAAGCAATTTACAACAAATGGAGAGGTTATAATGAAGGAATTGGACCTTGAATGGGGAAACAGAAAGGCACTGTGGCCAATGGACACAGTAATTTCACGGGATGTCTTTTTGGGAATCTAAGGAGGCTTAAGCTATACGGGGTAAGAATCATAAAGAAAATAATAACTCGGGGGACACATTCAGAAATAAACATACAATTTTAAAAAAGGATGCAAGCTTATTGTGCTCAAAAGATTATTTTGATTAGGGATATGCTTAAGATTTTTCTTTACAATAGTCACAATATCATGGCAATTTAAATGGTTAGGTAGATATTTTTATTGCTCTTTCTGATTTCCTATCTTCAAACATTGAAAACTTAAAATAAAATTGAACGTAATCAAACCTGTTTTTCCATAAGTTGATATCCAATATTCAAATAAGTGTTATTTAAGATATAAATGATAAACAAATCTAAAAAATAACTTTGAGTAATTCTAACCAATTTAGAAATTTTTCCTACTGTGATATGATATAACTAGAAAAAACAATATCAAGTAAAGTATCTTTTAGTTATTTTAATAATCAAGAACCTCCAATATATGTATATTTGGTGTATTATAATGTAATATGACATTCTAATAGATTATTTTGGTCAGTCAAAAAATAGCAACATATTTTATGTTATTCTTAATAGACATAATTAATCTCATTCTCAGATATACCACAATAATGAAGTGAAGATTCAAATTTTGAGAAACTGAAATCAGATTTTGGAGCATATAAGCAAATTCTGGCTATTTATTAAAAGTTAAACATATAGGATAATGGCTTCTTTTCAATATGAAAGCTAAAACTGAAAAATATCCAGATAAAAATATTGGAGGGCAGAGCAAATAGACAAAGTGACAAAAAAAGAAAAAGAAGAAATAATAAAACACAATTCACAGTTTAATACATATTTTCTCTGTAATTCTTTGCATTTTAATCTATTAATTTTGCACATACAGTTTTTCAGTTTGATTAATCTTATAAAGTTTAGCTTTTATTCTCACTACTGTTTCTTTGGTGTTCTGTAGCATTTTACTTACCAATTTAGAATTTCTATTCTTTATCAATTTGATCTTCCCTCAATTTGTTAATTAGCATTTTTGTATGGTGATTAGATACATACTGCTCAGCCATATTTATTCTTCTTAAAATCAGAATTAGGTAAACAACCACTCTGAAGCACACAGCTCTTATAAGCAGTCACTACCTACCTACCTACCTCCATCTGGTGTCAAAACTGATAATTTAATATGCCTGAGTGTCATGGTACTGTTGGTTGCTTGCATGTTGTTTGACTGGAGTGACCACATGAAAACCACATTCAGCTTGGAGTGACCACATGAAAACCACACTCAGCTGACAGTGTTAACATACCTTCTAGAGTTTGAATGCTTGTGTTCCTCCAAAATTCATACATTGAAAACCTCATCCCAAGGTGATGGTATTAGGAGGTGGAGCCTTTGGTGGGTGTTTAGGTGATGAGGGTGGAGCCCTCATGAATGGGATTAGTGCCCTTATAAAAGAGGGCCCAGCGAGCTCTCTCACTCTTCACCATGTGAGGACACAGCAGGAAGTGGTAGTCTGTGACTCAGAAGAGGGCCTTCACCAGAACCTGACCAGCTGGCACACTAAGTTTCAACTTCTAACTTCCAGAACTGTGAGAAATAAATTTCTATTGTTTATAAGCCACCCAGGCTGTGGTATTTTGTTATAGCAGCCTGAACAGACTAGGACAACACCTAAGCATGTTATCTTTAGATAAATCAAGTCAACACATTTTTATTTTTGTGTAAGTTATTGTAATTATAGGAATGAAAATAGGACTTAATTCTATTAATTCTAAATTCCAAGCATGTTTCCACTAAGGCTAATGTTAACAAAATATCAAAATACTTTTACATTGTGTTTTTTTCAGTTTTCTATTTCCTTTCTATTGTTAAGTAACAAATTACCATAAACAGAGAGATATAAAACAACATCACTAATTATCCATGTACCTCAAAAGTCAGGTACAGGCTGGCTGGGACCTCAGCTCAAGGACTCACTGCACTGAAATCAAGGTGTCAACTATCATTGTGTTTCCCTTTATGGCTTGGTATTCTCTTCTAATGTTACTGGTTGTTGGCAGATTTCAATTCCTTGCAATTATAGAACTGAAATCCTTTTCCTTCCAGATATTGACCAGAGACCACTCTAAGTCTTAGAGACCACCATCAATTTTTTCCCATGTAGCCCCCTCAATAGGCAGCTCAATATAAGGATTTTTCTTCTTCAAGGTCAGCAGAAGAAATCTTTCCAGCTTCATATCTTTTTGACCCCTTTTAATGGCTCACATGATTAACTTATGATGAACCAGGGTGATCTGTCTTTTGATTAACTCTAAGTCACTGATTAGGAACTTTAATTACATCTTCAAAATCTCTCTGCCATATAATGCAATGTAATCACAGGAGTTATATCTCTTCACAACACAAGTCCCTCTCAAAAGGAGGAGATGTTATATAGGGTACCTACACCAGCTTGGTTAGAATCCTGGGGGCTAATTTAGGATTCTGCCTACCACGGCTGTAATCTGGATATTTTGAAATTTTAACTTGGATGTTTATGATAGCTGTTAAACCACATAAACTCTCAGAGATTCAAGAACAAACATGTAGCTTCTAACATGAACTCAGAAGTTGCCAGGGGCCAGCCCCATGGCTTAGCAAGTAAGTGCATGCGCTCCGCTACTGGCGGCCCGGGTTCGGATCCCGGGCACGCACTGATGCATCGCTTGTCGGGCCATGCTGGGGCCGTGTCCCACAAACAGCAACTAGAAAGACATACAACTATAACATACAACTATCTACTGGGGCTTTGGGGGAAAAAAGGAGGAGGATTGGCAATAGATGTTAGCTCGGGGCTGGTCTTCCTCAGCAAAAAGAGGAGGATTGGCATGGATGTTAGCTCAGGGCTGATCTTCCTCATGGAAAAAAAAAAAAAAAAGAAGTTGCCACCTATAGGACCACATACAATTTAATTGACTGCAGCAATCAAAGATGGCTATTTGCTCTGAGTACATGAATAAAATTATTAGAATTTTGTTGAATTGTGTACCTAGCTACAGATGTTTATATTCAGAGTCTGGGTAAACATCTGGCCACATAAATCTTTAAAAAAAATGAGACTGCAGATTTCAGCTCTGACATATAAATAGATTAGAAGTTGTCACTTTCATTCTTATAAAAGAAAAATCTGAACAAACTAAAAACCAGTGACAATTTTTAACCCGTCAGAGAACTGAAGTCTCAGGGCAAATTGTCACCCCAAAAGTTGGAGAGGGAAATACAGTCTTAGCTGAGATCTGCTTAACTAGAACAGAAGCTGCTAGAGCCACAAACTGGTAGGAACACTTAAATGGTAATTTGATGAACTGTTAGATGTTGAGCATAGACTAGCATGACAGTGAGAAATTTCTGGAAGCTGCAGTCTTAGGGAATTCCCCACACTTGCATAGGTTTTACCCTCAGGTTCTATACTAGGGTCTCATAGTGAAGAACCAAGAAAGATTCCCTTACGTCAGTGGCAGGAGGAAGAAATGAGTAATTATGAAATATGCCCAGAGCATTCTCCATAAAAGAGACCTACTCTCCAGGGGAAAGACTTTACCAGAGCTTTACCCCAGCTGAGGGAAGAGAACTCCTCCCCTCCACTCCTGTAAGCTTTCCTATCTCACCCAAGGGGGTGAAAATGCTATATGCTGGAGAAACACTTGTGAGGGTCACAGCCTAGAGATCAGGCCCAATAAATGACTGAGGTTTAATCAGAAGATTATAGAACACTTCGGCTCCCCAACACCATACCACCACACCAACAGGGTTATATAACAACAGAGGATCACCACTGACCGAGCTGCAAGATGTAGCCCCTCTCTGAAGAGGAATACTTAAGGAAGCCCAAAGTCAAGAGCAGAGACAAAAAAAAAGAACTATGAATCCTCTGGCACCTACACCTACAGTAAACTTTAAACACAGGCCAATGCCTAGTCAGATTAACATAAAACCACATGCTATAGGTCTATTTACCTCAATTTTAATTTCCTGATACAACATGTCTGGCTTTCAACAAAAACTTACATTCACCAAGACAGACCACACTCTGGACCATAAAGAAAAAAAATAATTTAAATAAATTTAAAAGAATAGAAATCATACAAGGTATGGTTTCAGATCATAATAGAATTATACTAGATATCAATAACAAAAAGATACCTGGAAAATGCCCAAATATTTGGAGATCAAAGAAAACATAGATCAAAGAAGTAGTCTTCAGGGAAATTTAAAAAGTATTTTGAACTAAATGACAATGAAAAAACAACCTATCAAAATTTGTGGAATGCAGTGAAAGCAGTGCCTGGAGGAAAACATATAGCATTAAATGCATATTAGAAAATAGGAAAGATGTAAAATCAGTAGCCTAAGATTCCATCTTAGAAAATGAGAGATTATAGAGTCATGTAGCTTAAAGCAAGTTGAAAAAAAAGAAATAAAAATGTCAGCAGAAGTCAATGAAATTGAAAACAAAAAATAATAGAGAGAAATCAACAAAACTAAAAGCTAAATGACAAATAAATTGATAAACCTCTTGCCTGGCTAAAGAAAAAGACAGAGAGAGAGAGATGAGACACAAACTCCAATATCAGAAATGAAGATTATGCAAACATACAATAGCATATTATTCAGCAACAAAAAGAAGTGAGCTATCAAACCACAAAAAGACATGGATGAATTGCACATGTGTATTGCTAAGTGTAAGAAGCCAATCTGAAAAGCCTAAATATTGAATGATTCCAATTATATGAATTTTGGAAATGACAAAACTAAAGAGATGGTAAATAGATCAGTGGCTGGCATTGTTTAAATAGGTAAAAAATGGGATTTTTTTAGGAGAATGAACTATTCTGTATGGTACCATAATGATGGATACATAACACTACACATTTGTCAAAACCCATTAAAACATTATGGCAGAAAGAGTGAACCTAAATGTACATAAATTTTTAAAAAATCTTTTAGGAGATTGGAGGACCCCAGCATAGAATGCAGAACATGACAAAACAATTTAACTGTATTATACATTTATGAAACACCCCTCATAGCAAAAGCTTGGAAGAAAAGTTGCTAACCTATGTAATTTGAAAATCTGTAAAATTAAGGCAAAAGTAACAGTACATAAGCACAATACTGTAGTTAACAGAGTTGTTTTCTACAGAGGCATGGGTTAACAATGCTGATACCTCTATAAATGTATACTGGTATGTAATAATTAAGTGAATTGATAGCAGATGGTGGGAGTGAAGTTTCTCACTATTGGAGTGGGAGGTTACAAATCAGCAAGGGGTGGAGGCTAGAAAGATCCATGAGATAATTGATTAGAGTTGGAGAAATCAATATGAACTTTAGTTTAATATTCATTAATATACATCTATAGATACTTAGAGGTGTATATTATTTATACATAAGTATATTTCCTTGTTCCATTAGCTAAGAGGGCCTAGAAGCAACAACACCCCAGTAGCAATGAGCACACCTAACACCGAGATCTTGGTTTCTAATACCATTCTCCAATCAAAGGAACCAGGACCCCTCAGAAAAATGGCTGATTCTAGGGCTGGGGCAGGAAATATACAAGATGAGCCTAAAGCATAGGGAATAAGAAATTGCTCAAACAATTAAAAATTTTTTTTAAAAAAACAGAATATTGAGTATGTCAAAGAGACATAGGAGCAAAATGAAAGAGCTCCCAATGGCCAAAGCTATAACAATTTGTGCAACAAAATAAAGTAGTATTAGCGTATAACTCAAAGTATAAAATAATTGTCCACATGTATATACCAATAGAAACGATTAAATAAATAAATGTAGAAAAAACAAATTTCAAGTGCAGAAGACTCCTAAATAACTTATGGAGATACACATCTTCCTTGACTTATGAAGAGGTCACATCCCAATAAACCAATTGTAACTTGAAAATGTGGTAAGTCAAAATGTATTCAATACACCTAACCTACTGAACGTCATAGCTTAACCTAGCCTACCTTGAACGTGCTCAGATTATTTCCATTAGCCTATAGTTGGGCAAAATCACCTAACAGAAAGCTTATTTTATAATAAAGTGTTGAATATCTCATGTAAGTTACTGAATAATGAACTGAAAGTGAAAAACAGGATGGTCGCATGGGTACACAATTGTTCTAAGTGTATCAGTAGTTTACCCTAGTGATTGCACGGCTAACTGGGAGCTGCAACTTGCTGCCGCGGCCCAGCATCACGAGAGAGTATCCTATGGCATATCCCTATCCCAGGAAAAGATGAAACTTCAAAGTATGGTTTCTACTGAACGTGTATTGCTTTTGCACCATCGCAAAGTCAAAAAATGGTAAGTTGAACCACGGTAAATCAGGACCGTCTGTAATCTGCCCTCGAGGAGATGCAGCATAACTCCCCACTCCTTACCTGTGAGCGATGAATAGTTCCTTCCTCCCAGAGAATACAGTATATGAGGGGGAGGCAAAAGAGTAACTTGAGTGGAGAATCCTCACAAGCACTACCTTAGCCAAGTGATCAAGGTTAACGCCAACAGTGATGTCACGTTGATAGCATATATACTTGATATAATGTGATGAAAAGGCACTTAACCTCTGTGGTTTTCCTCCTAAAAATGCGTAACCCCAGTCAAATCATGAGATAAACATCAAATTCCAATTGATTCTACAAAAGACCTAATTAGTACATCTCAAGAGTGTAAAAGTCACCCAAAACAAGTAAAATCTGAGAAACTGTCACAACCAAGAGAAGCCTAATGAGAAATGACTACTAAAGGTAATGTGATATTCTGAATGGGACAATGGGACCAAAAAGGAGGAAGAAAGAGAGAGAGAGAAAGAGAGGGAGGAAGGGAGGAAAGAAAAATGAATACTAAATAAAAACTAAAGAAATCTGAGTAAAGTATGGACTGTAGTTAATAATAATGCATGAACATTGATTCATTAATTGTAACAAATATACCATACTAACGTAAGATGTTAATAATAGGGGAAACTGAGTGAGGGGCACATGGGAATACTTTATACTATCTCAACAATTTTTCTGTAAACCTAAAACTGATTTATAATTGAAAATTTTTTTTTCAAAAAAGAGCTGGCCCAGTAGTGTAGTGGTTAAGTTCACACGCTCTGCTTTGGTGGCCCGGGGTTTGCGGGTTTGGATCCCAGGCAGGACCTACACACTGCTCATCAAGCCATGCTGTGGCAGCATCCCATATATAAAGTAGAGGAAGTTTGGCACAGATGTTAGCTCAGCAACAATCTTCCCCAAGCAAAAAGAGGAGAATTGGCAACAGATGTTAGCTCAGGACCAATCTTTCTCCACCAAAAAAAAATTATTTAAACAATCAGTTGTAGACTGATTGTATCCCATCCCAGCCCCAGCAAATCCATATGTCGAAGCCAACTCCCAATGTGACTGTATTTGGAGATAAGGTCTTTACAGAAGTAATTAAGGTTAAAAGAGGTCAAAGGGAAGGGACCTATCCGATAGGACTGGTATCCTTGTAAGAAGAGGAAGAGACACCAGAGCTTTATCTCTCTCTCTGTGCACACACAGAGGAAAGGCCACATGAGGACACAGCAAGAAGACAGCCATCTACAAGCCAGGAAGAGAGGTCTCACCAGAACCAAGATCAGCTAGCCCCTTGATCTGGGACTTCTAGCCTCCAAAACTGTGAGAAAATAAATTTCTCTTGTTTAAGCCACCCATCCTGTGATATTTTGTTATGGCATCCTGAGTAGACTAATACACAAGCGTTAACAATATATCAACTTGAGTACAATAAGTTTGGAAACAGATACCAAAGCAAATTTAGAGGACTTGAAGTAGTCATTAAATGTAAATATACTCTGAGGATGCTAATGGATATGCTATGTGATATATAACTGAAATAAAAATAGAATTCATGTGCCTATTGTTGGGGAACTGATTTTGAACAATGAACAAGCTTGGAATTCAGAGAAAAAAATTTGTGCTTAGGCAGCAATTGGGACTGTAACTCACCCACAGCTAATATTTGTTGTGTGCTTTTAGCATTTCATAGTACTAGAGGGTTGTATTTAATATATTGCTTCAAACAAGGTATGTCATTTTTTTAAATATATTTATTTTTTAAAATAGTAGTAAGTGAAGTTAGTAGCGTCGTGAGCTAATCCTCATTGACCTTTGTAATCTACTGAATTTGGGGATCAAATAATTACCCCATTAGTGATTCAACTGTTTCTTCAAAGTAGGGAATATTTCCATGTGCCTATACCTTTGGATAAGCCTCCCCTTCCTCTTGATATTTTGGTCTGGAATAATATAATCTTGAAATAGTATATAAATTGTAAATATATATTGTATCACCACCCAGCACCATTATGCACTTTATTCACATTTCTCATTTATGAGAAGTTACACCCTAACCAGAGCAAGAGCCAGAATTCTCAGTTTATACTAAATTAACATGTAATAGTTTTTCTGGGTGCAAATTCAAATAACCGTGCTTGAAGGTATAGTGTCTATCCTTATTCTCATTAGAAACATTAAATATCTGCCCTCCTTTTTTGACTTAATTCAACAGAATCATTGAAGTAATTTTCCATTTTACTTTAGAGAACGGATTTCAGGAAGCATTTCCACCCACTCCAGAATCAACATGATTTAGAGTGTTTGCAAATTGGAGTTTTAATTACAGCTCTTCTCAAAAAATAATGAAATTACGTAAAAAGTTCATTTGACCAGGAACAATAGAAAGCTATTAATTCGTTGGACTGTGCTCACTGAAGGCATGATTCTTAATAACCTTAGTTAAATATCAGAGCATTCTTTTATTAACTGTAATAGCCAATAATTGGGGCTTGGAGCCCTAAAATTATTCATAAAAACGTACACTTCTGAAAAAGTAGATGATAGTTCATCATTTTATGTCTTGGCCAATGCTTTCCTGAACTAGAACATAAGTTCTCTGGTGGCAAAGATCTTCGTTTTATTCACTACTATATTCTCAACACTAGAAAAGCACTGACATATAATAGGCAGTCAATAAATGCTTGTTTAATGGATGAATGCAACCATTATGACTTTCACAAAAAGTATGAACTTGAAAATTACCATTTTTTTCATCTGAATAGACATTTTTCCGAGAAAGATACAAATGGCCAACAGGTACATGAAAAGGTGCTCAACGTTACTAATCATAAGGGAAATGCGAATCTAAACCACAATAAAATAACACCTTACACCTGTTAAAATAGCTATTATCAAAAAGATAAGAAATAACAAGTGTTGGCAAGGATGTGGAGAAAAAAGAATCCTTGTGCACTGTGAGTAGGAATGTAAATTGGTGCAGCCACCGTGGAAAACAGTCTGGAGGTTCTTCAAAGTATTAAAAATAGAACTACCACATGATCCAGCAATTCCACTTCTGGGTATTTATCCAAAGAAAACAAAAACACTAATTCAAAAATATATCTACATCCCCATGTTTATTGCAGCATTATTTACAATAGCCAAGACATAGAAACAACATAAGTGTTCATCAGTGGATGAATGGATAAAGAAAATGTGGTATATATACAATGGAATATTATTCATCCATAAAAAGGAAGGAAATGCTGATATTTGTGACAACATGGATGGACCTTGAGGGCAGTATGCTAAGTGAAATAAGTCAGACAGAAAAAAGAGAAATACTATATGATCTCATATGTGGAATCTAAAAAAAATCAAACTCATAGAAACAGAGAACAGATTGGTGGTTGCCAGAGGCAGGAAGTGGGGAGTGGGTGAAATGGGTAAAGGGTATAAAATTTTTTCTTTAATTTTTCATTTTTTTCTTAAAGAATGCCATGGAACTTATGAGTCTTGTAGCACCTGTGTGAAACGTCTCTTGACAAGGTTTGAAAAAGATAAATTCTATAATGCAGATAATATAGATCCATGTTGTTATATGGCTACTAGGAATATCAGCAAAATTGTAGGCTGAATCAAAAATAAGACTATGCTCAGAAAAGAGTATACTTTAGCAGTCTTATTGTATTCTTTGATAATCACTTATAAATTAGGAACCACTATTCTAAGAAATACAAAAACCAAAGGTAGGCAAACAGTACAACGAACAATCTAGAAATTCCACCCTACGAAGATTTAGCTATATTTAAATTGTTGAAGGATTGTCATGTAGAAGTGAATATGACTTACTCTTTGTTACTCCATAGGGTATAATTTATTTTGGAGGCAGTTTTGAAATCAACATAAGGAATATTTAACAGCTATTGCTATGGATTTATAGAGTGAATACCCACTGGTGGAGGGAGACTCTATGGCACTGGATGTATTCAAGATATGTTTGAAAAGGATGCTTGACAGGCAGAGACTTGAATAAATATTCATGAAGACCATTCATAGCCCTAAAAGTCCACAAGACTAGGTTTCTCTCCACAAATTTACAACAACCATCTATTTTGCTATTCTAGAGTCAGAAAAGCACTAGACTTGGTATGAGACGTCTTTAGTTGGAGTACTGACTCTGCCTACTAATTTTGAGAAATTGCACCCTTATATCTGGAAGTGTTACTCCATACTTCAGAGAGTAGTCAGTGAGGATCAAATAAGATATATAAATCCTAAAATATAATATAAATTATATATATAATAAAGTAAACCATTTATTGAGCACTTGTTACAACTTTCACTTATTTCCCAAATATTAACTTAGTAAGGTTACTGTTTACCAGGCAATAACTAGTCTCCAGAGAGGCAGAAGTAAACAAGTACAGCACAGTCTTCATGGATCTAACATATTGGCTGTTATGTGTCCCTCATGGTCTAGTCATTCTAATACACAGTTCACAGGAAACGATGGTTCAGGTCATGTAATAATTTGCGACAGTCTACACAACTGTTGTGGCACAGCCGTATTAGAACCAGATCTGTGTAGTTTTAAAGCCCCTCTAGGTAAGATATTTCTTCCAAAAAATCCAAAGATATTCATGTACATTTTAATAATTTATTTTCATGTAATTAATATTATATAGGAAATTATTTCTATCACCACTTCTCTTAGATAGTGAACTTTAACTTCTAGGGAGTTATGATTTTTTTTTCATTATTACTACTAGTCTTTTTACATAGTTAATATTTAGACAGGAAAGTTTTCTTTAAGAGCTCTACAGTCCTGTCATTATGTTTAGAAGCATGATTGTCAATTTTCATGAAACAGGGACTTTCAAGTTTGTCATAAGCTCACCTGGCTCTTGAGTTATCTCCATTTTTAATGGGCAAAAAAATGATTGTAACCAGTTAATTGAATGGGCTGAACTCAGGAAACAGCTTTATTTTTTATGGAAATATAAGATACATATAGAGAAGCAAATGTTTCATATGTGTACAACTCCATGAATTTTCACAAACTGTAAAGGACTGTATAACCAAACCACAAGTAAAAAACCCTAACATGACCAGCACCTAAGAAGCGTCCCTTGTGTTCCCTTCCAGTCACAATATCCCCCCCAACTCCTAAGGATAACTACTATTCTGACTTAAAATAACAGAGTTGTTTTGTCTGGTTTTGTATGTGATATACTGAAACCATGTAGTGTGTACTCTTTTGCATCTGGCTTTTTTTGCTCGACTTTTTAAGATTCATTCTCTTGTGATACCACAATTTATTTTTTCCATTCTACTGTTTACAGATATTTTGCTATTTTCCTGTTTGTGTTGGTTACAAACAGTGCTGATATAAACAGTGTGATGCATGTTTTCTGTGGAAAACATCTATGCATTTATATTGCGTATATGCCTAATAGAATGTCTGGTTCTTAGAGTATGCATATGTTCATCTTTGAGAGATATTGCCAGAGAGTTTTCCAATGTGGTTATAGCCATTACCACTCCCACTAGCAATGCAAGAGATTGGGCACTCTAATTCTCTGCAAACACCTGGTATTTTCCATCTTTTTTATTTTAGGAAGTCTGATGAGTGTGGAGTAATATCACATTTAATGTGTATATTCATGATGACTAATGAAGATGAACATGTTTTCTTGTATTTATTGGCCACTTGTACAACATTATGAGGTGAATATTCAAATTTTTGTCCATTTTTCTGTTGGATTTTCAACATGTAGAGTCTCAGAATTTTTGATCTTGTAAATCTTAATATATGATATTTAAAATCCACTAAAACATAAATTCGTCAAGACCAGTAATATTCAGAGGGCCGGCCCCGTGGCTTAGCGGTTAAGTGCGTGTGCTCTGCTGCTGGCGGCCCGGGTTCGGATCCCGGGCGCGCACAGACGCACAGCCTCTCCGGCCACACTGAGGCCGCGTCCCACATACAGCAACTAGATGGATGTGCAGCTATGACATACAACTATCTACCGGGGCTTTGGGGGGAAAAAATAAATAAATAAAATCTTAAAAAAAAAAAAAAAGACCAGTAATATTCATTTTTTTCAATATATTGAATAAATTCATTAATTAATATATAAAAACCTTAATCATATTAAACTACATATGGCAACAAGGCATATATCGAGCTAGCATTTAAATGTATGAATCTATCTTAAAGCTTTAGTCCTTTAAATTGTTGGCTTTTGTTAAAATCAATTGATTATCCAGGAGATGGAACAGGTTTGTGGTAAGTGTATTATTTACTTGTTTTCTATCCACATGGAAAACCTCTAGGGCTCCATTTATATTTCCCATCATGAAGCCTGACTCTACAATTTTCTTCCTCTTTAGAAAACCCCTTTGTGTTCTGCTTCGGTATAATTGTCATCTTCAATCACAGTATTAATCTCAACAGTCTTCTCCCTCCAGCTCTAACTGCCTTTCCAGTATAAGAGGTAGAAAAGAAAACACAGCTTCTTTCAGTTCAACACATCAGAGGAAGCTAGAAATCTAATTTCCTGATTCCCCGTTCAGTTTTCTCTCTATTACAAACATAATACCACTGAGTGAACTTTAGCTACTGTATCTACAGAAAGTTCTAACATTCATAGTCCCAAATCAACATGTTTACTGTCTTCTTCAAATTCAGAGGGTGCAGACAAAAGGGAGTAAGGGAAAAGCAAAACAGTGGTGAGAATGTATTTGAGTGGGGATTTGATTTATAAATTTTCAGTTTAGTTTACTCTTGAACTCTACACACACTGTTTTCGTGGTATTGTCACTTGAAGTTGCTAGGGCGTTTGACTCAGAAAAGACTAAAATAAATAGAACAGAGGACTACTGGTTAGGAATAAAAGAATAGGCATGGTAATAAATAAAGGCAATGCCTGGGAAAAAGGATTATAATTGTAGATTTACACACACAACTACACATAAAAATATCCCGACATCATACATAATAAAAACAGTACCTTTTGAAGCACATCATTAATAAATTAGAAACCAAGCTTCCACTGGCAAACTTTTCCTTCTGATAGTAAAATTAGAAATACTAAATCATCTAACTTCATCAAATATTACTGTATTATCAGGATGTTGCACTGAATTATACTGAGATTGGAGAAAATGCTGAACAGTACCCAAATATTACTGGCATTACTCACATAAATATTACAAAATAAAATGACACACTAAGAATAGAGAGGCATTTTCATAAAAGGAATTTCTTTTAAGTTGATATTTGGTGCCATCATTGCTTTTTTGGTGACTACAGTGTGAACTGAAAGCAGAGATATAACAGAGAACCAGTGAAATTACTAGTAATAGCAGGTTCTGAATTCCCTCTCCCATCACAACATCAATCACTACAAAGAATGGTCAATAATGAATATCAAGATAGAGTGTTTCTTTTGTAAGACTCATTTTTTAAATGAGTATTTTTAAAATGTGGAGATATGAAAGAGATAGGAGCAGTGTTCTATTGCAATATTTTTCCTAAATTTATCTTGTATGTTAGCTTGGAAAATAAAAGCATTCTAAAAAATAAGATATGTTAAAATTCTATTTCTTGTTTTTAAATTGACAAAATATTGAATTTAAAAACATTTTAACACTCAGTTGAGTAAATCGTCTGCAAGCCAATTCACATCATTTTCTGAGCAGAACTTATGTAACCTGGTCACATTTACAGTATTTATTGTGTTGACAATAAAAGATGATTTGGTTTCTGTGATATCAAATCAATGTGTGGGGAAAATGTTATCAATTCATTATTGATGTCTTTAAAGATTCACAGTAAAATAAGCCAGCTAGAAACACAGCAAATGAAAAAAACAAAAGTCACCTTATATGTACTATACAATCAAGAATATGAATAACTGGTTTTAGGTCAAGAGGAAAAAAAATAAGGAAGAAGAGAAAGAAATCTATCAAATAAGTACCAATCACAAATCCCACTTTGTCACCCTGACATTTTTGGTGTTATAATTTGTTTTATTAATCTAAATTATAAATTTATAATCTAAATTATGAATTAATCTAAATTTGTCAGGTTTCATGTTCAAATACTCTTTATAATTGTAAATTATCTATATTGGTTTTATACTAGCATTGTATAAGACAAACTTGAATTAGAAGAGTCAATATAAGAAATATTCAAACACAGATTTACTACGCATCAACACTAACTTGTCAAAGACGTAATGGAAAGATCATTATGGTTGCTCTTATGGATTGACCCACGTCCAGTTCTGCAGACTCACAATCTAAAAACTACATTTCCCACATTACTTTGAAGCTTTTTGAATACAAAATTGATTTCACTAATTAACTGCATTCCTGCTGGATGTGGAAGACTGAAATTAAGCAGAAGACCTCTTCCCGGTGTTCCTTCTAATTGTAAGAAATATCATAGGGACACGAGCACTGACAGACAGTTTTAGTGGCCATACTTCACATCTAGTGGCCAAAACTTCATGGGGACAGAGACAGTTGTACAAGTTGACGAGGTATCAGCCGTTTCCTGATCTCTGGGTTGCAGGCATGGGAGCACTCTTAAAATCAGATGGCTCCCTGATTCTCACTCCTCCAGCCCTTCCAGTCATGCTATAAGTAATTAATTTCTGCACAAAATTTCTAACAATTAAAATATCTAAGGGGTCGCATTCTTCCTGTACTTTATACTGACTAATAGGAAAGAAAAACATGTTGGATATTAACAAAGAAACCTAAATACATACATCCACATAAATACATATGTAAAGAAATCACAGAAGATATAAATAAATGGAGATACATATCAAGTTTCAGGAAAGGTGTGAACATTTTTCTTAATTAACATATAGAATTAAAATAATCCCAGAGTACTAAGGGAATTTTTGTGAAACTTTTAAAACATGATTACAAGGTTTACCTGTAAACATAAATATTTAAAAATATATGGGAAATATTGAAAAAATGAAGTAGATATTGCACTAGATATTAAGACATATCTGTAGACATTAATACAGTATGGTAGTAGAGAAAAATCTAGAAATAGACCTCAAAAACCCAGAATCAATGGCAGAGAAAATTTTTATTATCTAAATAATTGCGCAATAAAAAAATCATCATAATCAGTGAGGAAAATATAAATTAAGCAACAAATTATTTGGGGGAAAATAACTATTTAAATAAAAACAACAAAAAACAGAAGATTTGCCTCATACCATAACTTGAAGTTAGTTCCAGAGTGATTAACAGACTAAACTTAGAAATTGATACCATATATACTAAAAGATTAGTTGAAAGTCTATTTAAACATTATGTAAATAAGTTAAGGATGGGCATAGACTCTTTTGAACAAAAAGACACAGCAACAAATCACAAAGAAAAACAATAAGTTTGCCAGCACACAAACATCAATCTTTTTATGCCAACAACCTCTTACATCAGATTGAAAACAAAAAATTGAGAGAAATATTGGCAGTGGATGTGACAGACAAGGGGTTAATTTAATTATATGGAGAATAGAAAGTGAAAAAGAAAGCATGTCACTGGGAAGATGATGAAAGAAACTTAAAAGACAATTTACTCACCTTCAGTAATACACTAAAAAATAAATTTAAGATAAAATCTTCTTCACATTTTAAAAATAAGCTTCTAGGCATTTTTATTATTCAATAATTAGCGATGCAGTTAAACAGTATGGTATAAAAGGGACATTATAGTATTGTTTAAAATGATGAAAATCAGCAACAATCTAAATTTGCACACTAGGGGAACTTTGAATAAATTATGCTATGTCTATAAGACAGAATGATGAAGGGCCATTAAAATTTTATTTTCTTATAATATTTAATAAAGGGAGAAAATGCTCAAAACCTATAAGGAGGTGCTGAAAATAGGCATTTAGTACTTTAAAAAATCAGTCATCAAAACATATTTATTTATTTAATAAATATCTATCTACCTATTTATTTAAATACTTCCTGGAAGTAAATGCACCAAAATATCAGTTGATTGCAGCATTAGGGTGATTTTTATTTACTTTAAACTTTTGTATATTTTCTATAATAATATATATTAACTGCATAATCCAACAAAATAAACAATATTTTAATCTGTAGGTTAGATATTCTTGTTTGCGACACTGGAAGCAAATATAATATCATATATGAAAACAAATAGCTTTAATGCAAAGTGAAGGGGGTATTATAAGCAGAATTAGTAAAACATCATTACACAACTGTGTTTTCAATTTAAAAGTACTTCACCAGGGCATAATACTTTTTGCTTAAATAATATGACTAGTGTGCAACAACAAAAAAAAATTAAAACATTTAAAATCTGACAGAGTGCACATTGCCAGTAATAATTAAGACAAAAATATCATGTTGATGGTAAATTATAAGTTATACCTTTGATCAATATGACTAGATGTATTGCTAATCAATAGTGACTACATCTACTCAGGCCAGGTCTCTTTCCTGATTTATATACCAAGCCCCAGGCAGTAGGAACATAAAATGACACTTATATTTTCTGGTACCTGATACTCAAATTTCTCAACCATAAAATGGAGATTATAATGCAACCCCTATATTTTTCCACAGGTTCAAAATGGACTAAAATGCAACGCAGCAGTAGCAAGAAGAAAATTGAAGAATTTAAAATAACAAGACAGATTGTCCAATTCATATTAAATACTCGACTAATTTTTAGAGTGTAAATGAGTTGAAGTCTGAGTATTTGTTGGGATGTCTTTGAATACAAGTGACAGATTTAACCTATACTAGCTTAAGAAGGAAATGTATTGGCTTGTGAAATAGAATTTTTCATGCTAGTGTGAACTTCTTCAGGCAGGCTTGATCCTGGGACACAAGGTTAACAAAACCCCAGTCCTCTCATTTCTCAGCTCTACCTCATTTGTGTTTCCTCCATTCTCAGGCTGACTCTTACACCTAAATGTCCAGAATTTTTGACTCACTTGTTCATTTCTGTATACTAAGTGCCTGTGTTGGGCACATGGTAAGTGTTACACAAATGAGTGAATAAATAAATTACTGGGTGAATGAAAAAGAGATGGCCTGGTAACTCCAGATTCCCATCCTACCAGCTTCAATTCAGCAGAAAACAGTTTGTCCACCTACATCAGTAGCCCCAGTCCAAATCTCATGAGTTTCCTTAGCCCATCTTGGAACCACACAATGTGATCCTCTGTCCAGGCATGGGCAGAGGCCAACCTCAAAAGATAACTGACCTATCTCAATCAAGGATGGAGGAATGGGTAGGACTGAGATTGAAAGTACTGAGAAAGAAAATTGAAGTATTGTTACCAAAAGAATGTGGAATAGTTGGTAGGAACTCAAAAGAGAGTAACTACTACTGTATATCTGTGTTAATAAAAATATCTATACATAAACCCAATCCTAATATTTAAATTATGCCTGTGAAGCAATAAATACACTTCTCTCAATTAATAAAAGGAAGACTTAAGAAACATCCCATAAATTCATGTAGGGTTAAAGCTTTGCAAAGTGTTTTGGGTTTGGTTGATTAAGCCAAGAGACTCCAAGTTTGCAGATGGCCTTTTAAAGTGAAATCAATAAATGCCTTTCTTGGTAGAGGGGATCACACAGAATAGAGCATAAATCTGAAGCAAACTAAAAAAGTGATGACCTGTTATGACAAATTGGTTACCTTTGTATTAAAAAGTAAAAACAAACTACAAGAATGAATGACCCCACTCACTGAAGGCCTTTCCATTACAACTCTACCTTCAGTATTCTTCAATGGATTGGTAAAAATGCTTTTTGAACTGGTTTCAAGGCACGAATCGATTGATTTACGCAGAGGCTCAATTATCAATACAACGTCTCCAGGATGTCTGGCAGGCAAGTCACCTCCAGGCAATGTTTTAAATGAAGGGTAGGTAAACTGCCGTTATATTTATTGTAGATTTTCATCTACTGATTAAGAATTATACTAAATAATGAAATGTGAAAAATTGCCTATTGCCTATTTCTGTATAATATATTAATGATGAGACTCAATATGATACTATAAACCATTCCATAATGGCTTTTTAAAGGTGCTTTGTAAACATTTTGCAGGTAGACCTCTAAAATTTTTCTTGAGGAAAGCTCAGATAAACCATTTCCCTATTTTATAAAAATGGAAACCGAAGTGAGAATGTTAATGTTTAAACTTTGAGTCATAGAGCTGATTAGTTACTTGAAATATCTACAATGTAATCATTCAGTGAACATTTCTTAAGAGTTTACTCTCCTTAGGGCAATATGCATAGTGGTTTACTCTCCTAAAAGCAGTATGGCATACGAACTCTGGGATCAAACCTTTGCTTTTATTACATACTAGCTATGTGACCTTGGTAAAGTTTTTAAAATTCCTCTGTTTCAATCTCTTCAACTATAAGAGATATGAGAGCATCTACCTTTACAAGCCTTTTGTAATTAAGTTAATACATGTAAGTCACTTAGGAAAAACTGTTTGATATCATAAATGCTCTATAAATATTGGCTAATATTATTAATGTCATGCATGCTTAATGACGGGGATACATTCTGAGAAAATGCGTCCCTAGATTTCTTCGTTGTGCAAACGTCGTAGAGTGTACTTATGCAAACCTAGATGGTATAGCCTACTACACACCTAGGCTATATGGTACTAAGCTTATAGGACCACCATCATATATGTGGTCCATCACTGACTGAAATGTTGTTATGTAGCACATGACTGTATATGTAAGATATTATAACAACCCAACATGGTGGAGATTGTTAACTGAACATCCACCGTATCTGCAGTACAAATGTATGATTCTTTTTCTAAGTGTAGCCATGTGACTAAGCTACAGCTAAGGGAATTTAAGTGAGGTGTGCCAGGCCTATATAAAACCTCCTTACATCCCATCCCTGTTCTCCCTTCTGGCTGGCTGGAATGTTAATGTCAATGTTAGGCTTGGAAGGTACTTGGTGAAAATGGCAGTCTCTGACAGCCTGAGTTTCTTGAGTGTGTAGAGGAGAGCTGCACAGCTAAGCTGTCCACTTGCCCAGGACATTTCCATGAGCATGAAATAGACTTCTACTGAGTAAAGCCATTAGTTTGGGGGATATTTTTTACTATATCCTATACTCTTCTAATTAATATAGGTAGCAAGAAATAAAAAGATCTGTAAAACACATTGTTTGGTTAAAGGAACTTTTAACCTTATGGAGAAGCAAAACCACACAAAAGCTTAACATTGTGAAAAGTTTCTAAGAGAAAAAAAATATCTTGAATTATAGGAAATCAGGGGTTTCCAGGAAGAGGAGATAATGCCGGGTTGGGAAATCTTTGAATATTTTTTGCAGTTGTGCCTTTGTGGCTTCAAGAAAGAGTGGAATCATAACAGATACGTGTAGCTTCTCAAGCACAGGAAGTAGCATTAATAAAATGGCAAGGTGACAAAATGCCAAATATTTTAGGAGAACAACAAAGACTAAATTTGCCCAGAGTGAAAGGGTAAGTTACCAAGGATGGAAAGTAGGTTAGTATCAGATTTTTTTAAAAAAATCCTTATTTTCCTGTATAAATATTCAGGACTGATTTGATATGGAATTAAGAACACCTGAAGGTGTGAGAGCAGAAGATAGTGATTATAGCACAATTAAAGAAAATTTTACACCCCTTCATGATGTGACTCTTGATCCATTCTCTGTTTTGTACTCCATAATTCAGCAATATCAAACTAGTTGAATATTTCTGACCTTTGCTATTTCACATCTCTATACCTTTGTGTGTGCTGCTCCCTTAATTGCAGTACCACCTAGCTTAGATATTATCATCTTCAGGAAAACTCATCTAACTTTCTCAAGGTTAAATATTTCATTATTCAGAGACTGCACTGTGCATATGAGTCTGGAACATAATACGTGCCAAATAACTATGTGTGTAATGACTATACTTCTACTATAGATTGCCTCACACTTCATATCTATCTTTATTACAACACAATGAACTCGTGGCATACTTTTATTATGTCTCATTCAGCTTTGTATCACCAGCGTTTAGCACATTGTCTGGTACACAGTGCGCCCTTGATAATGTTTATCGAACTAAATTGATGTGTGCTATGGATTAACGTATTGAGAAAATAGAAGTAGGGAAACTCTTGAGAAATGTACCTAATTCTCATCCTTAAATAAGCACCATGAGGTTTTTATCAAACTCATTGTTCGTGTTATTAGATCAACAAAAAAGCACATTACTGAATTAGTAGCTAATACAATATAAATGAGTTTGGGATGCCACAGGCCATTTTTAAAAGCATGATGTTCTTGGACTGATGTTTAAGTCGTGATAAGACTAAAGCTTATGTACTCTCAGCGAACTTAATGGCACCACAACAAAATAGATGGAGATACCAAAATCTCTATTGTATAGATAATTACACATTAAATCTAAGGCAGATATAATTTTTAAATATAATATAATATTAATATAACTTACAATATGACTTACGGTGTGGTGCTGTTGTGGTGTTTTGGAGACTGATGAGCCAGACAGAAAAAATTCTACGAGGAATGCAAATTAATTGGTCAGCTTTCTCTGATCACTAGAATTTTAGCTATAAATATCAGTTTGATTGGCTTATTTCTTTTAAAAAAATATTTAAGTTCATTTTTTAATTGATGAGTTGAAATTAATAAAATCATTATAATTCAATTGTCTAGATAATAAATTTTAATGCTAGTATCCTAGTATAGATAGAGACCACAAAATATACATGATATAAAATCCTTTGTTTTTAGGTGTTAGTAAAACTTACATGCGTGAGCCTTTAGGGAACTGTCAAATTTTCCTCTTGCCATTTTGCTTAACTTGGATTGATCATATCCTTGTAATAGAACTGACATGCTAATTTCAGAGACATCTCAATCTATGTAATTACAGAATACCCAGTCCTTAAGATACCTAGACTTCATTGTCTGTGCTTATATAACCCTAAACTTATATTTATGTTACTATTGATCCTGCAGAGATCCACTTAAATACCAAAGTTGTATATAATTGCCTGGAAATGGCTTCTATGCTGGGATCAAAGGGAATTTATAGATTTTTCTCAACTTTTGATGAGAGTAAGACAGCTTCCACACACAGCGTTATCGAAGATGTTTCTTCCATTCTTAAATGTTAAGCCATCTGTGATTATACCCTGTGTCAAACTATTAAGTATTTTTTCAAATATCAATAAGTAACACTGAACAAAGGTGCTCACTTATTTCCTTACTTTTTTTTGCTTTACATTTTCTTGGTTTATGTCCTCTTAACTTGGCTTATATAACAATAAAATAAAATAACTGATGTTTATGAATAGATTTCATAGATACTCAACATTGAAAGGCAGGTAAAGTGATTCAGGACCAGCTCTGGAGCCAGTGGAACTGTTCATAATTTCAGCTGTGTCATATGACCTCGGACAAATTACTAATCCTCTATGATTAGATTTCTTCATCTGCAAAATGAGGAAAATAATAGCACTTGCCTTTTAGAACTGCCATGAGGATTAAATGAGTGAAGAACATACAAAACTCTTAGAAGGCAAGCACCATAATAATGTTTGCTATTGGAATATACAATGGTTTGTTTTTAGTGTAAGACTATATTACACTGAGTGGAAAGCATGAATTAGAGAATACTTTAAAATAATATAATATGTAATATATATAGTCTAAATAATATATCTCTGATTACTAAAAAAGCATGCAGTTATTTAAAGTGTTGAGTCGAAACCACTACAAATTTAATTTCATTTGGATCTTTAATATTCCCTAGGAAATTTTCTTTCATGTGTCTCTCCTATTCATTCTCCTTAGTAGATATCCCTAAATTTTCACCTATCTTCTCAAAGGTTTTATGTTACTCATGCCTCAGCCTCTGTTTAATTTATGGAGTAAATCAAGGACATCAGCCAAGAACTCTTTCAACTTACTTCCAGGTCAACAAAAAAGCTATTAGGACCCACACTTTCCCTTTCATTCTTTCCTCCTCCTTCAATGAAAAAATATATTCTCTGTGTCATCATTCACATTATTGGAGATCCTGCTCTCCTAATCATCAACTCTGTACTAGAACAAATCTCCTTGGAGGTCTATAAATACCTGAAGCTCAGAATATTCAAAATTGAATTTGATTATTAATCCCAGTGAGCCATTTTTCTCTCTCTCTCTATCCTATCTCAGTGAATGAAACCACCATCCATCCAGGTACTCAAACTTGACCCTGCAGTCATCCTTCAATTCTTCAACTCTCTAATTCACTACATTTTTAAAAATCTAAAACCAAGTTATCTTTTTGCTTTAGATCCATTATTCTCCCCTCTCCGTTAAATTACGCCAGCTTATCTACCATCATTCATATTCTCATGTTTGAATAACTGCAACTGCCTTCTACCAGGATGTCCTACCTCTCAATGAGGTATTAAGAAAACAAAGAATACAACTAAAATACCACTCTTTGGCCAGCGGTGTGTTGGAGACAGCTCCTACCAGTTCATAAGAATGAATGGTCAAATATTCAGAGATTTTTTGAGTGAATTGTCAAACCATTGGTAGCTTGAAATTGGCCATGAAGCAAGTATTTGTACTACAGAAATTAACAAACACTTCAGTCGATTTACCAGCACACACAGGTCTTCACTCTGAAGTAAAACTAATACTTCTAAAGTGTAATTCTGATGATGTCTTTCTCATGCTTAAAGATTACTGGCCTTGCTCCCTTCTTTCTCAACTACTCTAGTGGTTGCAGTGGAGCAATAGGACGTACTAACCTCCACATCTTTGCCATTTTTCTGCTTGGCAAACCCTTCTGTCCCTGTCAGTGGACTTATCGCTTTTGTGTTTGTCCCAGCTCAATAGAATCACAGACTCAAAATCTTAGAATGGTCTATCATCTGCATCTCCCTGTTATATATACATATCCGTCTCTTCCAGTGGCCTTTCGTCTATATATTGGGTAATGTTGCCTTATGACTCTGGTCCCAGACATCCTTTGTAATCTGGGGTATCCTCCTCTCCCTTCCCCTCCCTCCCTTCCAGCATGGCTGGGGCCACAGCTGCTCTAGGGTGAGTTCAAAAATCTGACATCGTTTCTCTAGTTTAGTTCAATCATTGGGAACAAAGAAGGCACTGGTTTATCACCTGTCATCAGGAACCAGAGAATAACAATATACCACACACCCTGGGCAAATACAGCTTTTACTGTACTCTTTACAGAGCCATAATCTAGAATTTGAGTATCTGGAGTGCTTGGACATACGGGGGGAAAGAATTTACCAGAGCAAATAGCTCCTGCAACAGAATGTAGCTCATTCTCTCATCCTCACCATCACTACTAACAATAAAAAGATCAAATTATGAAAAATTACTGAAGGGGATTAAAAAAAGGCCTAAGCAGTATAAGCTAAAAGATAAAGAAAACTTAAGATCTTTCCACAGTAACATCACTCTTAGTCACTGCGCTGAATAGAGATCTAATGATAGAAGCGAGAATCTTTGCCAATGGCCTACCATTCTGTCAGCAGTGACTATGAAACATGCATGTCAGCAGATGACCTGAGGATCACTGTCTAGCTCTTGGCCATCAGTATTAGAAGCTTTACTTCAATGACAAATGCTCCCTGTTTCTAATCCATTGCTGTCACACACCTGGTGACATCAACAAAGAGAATGGCAAGTATGCACTAAGTCCTGCCAGATGCCCTGCCACCCCATGATACAGAGCAAATCACTAGTTCTGCTTTCAAGGCACTATCTATCTGGATGAGGCCCTAAAACTCTGAACAAGATTTTGGTTTTGCCCTCCTCTGAACATGCATTGTAGAACTCAAGTGTCTACGTTTCTGATCCATGTTTTAACTAAAGAAAAATCTCTAATTGTATCCAAAGTCCTTTGTTTGAAATAGGAAGGGATAGTGCAGGTGTTCTGGAATATACTTATAACTAAAAGAAATGCATCCTGGCTGGGATAGTGCAGGTGTTCTGGAATATACTTATAACTAAAAGAAATGCATCCTGGCTGTTGGAAGGATCCAGACATTGGGTCTCTGTGTATCTCTAGGCCACAGATCAAGACCCTGGAGCTGGTGATGAAGCTCAGCATGGAGCTCATTGCAGGAAGGCAGAAATTGGCATCACTCTGGTTTGATCCATGATTCATGATTCAGGCATGTTTGCTGCCAACACAGACATAATTGGGGAAGTCTAGACTTAAAAGGCCGTAATGTCTCTTATAATTTTCCAGCAGAGTGATTGGAAGAAGGTCAAGAGCAACGAGGAGATAAAACATAATTGGATAAAATCTCACGGGGACCTCATTTAGCCTATAGAAAGAGCCACCCTATAGTCAAGCAAAAAACCCAAACCCATTTTTCTGATGATAACCCATTCTGTGAACCTGGGACTGTGACCTTGAGCTGGGGATGATGAGGCTTTTGAACACTGGCTTTTCTCTGGCCAAGGGATCTTGTATTCCTAAGCCATATGACTTTAAAAGATGGAACATCAACTCATAGCTCTATTTTAAATGATTCAAATGCTAAATGTTTCCTCATTTGACTGTGCATATAATCTAGACTAATAATAAATAACATTGAGTCTACCATTTCATTTTTATGTCACCAGGTATGTGACAAGAGTGAGTTAGAATAAGAGAGCAATTGTCACTAAAGTAAAGCTACTAACAGTAGAGGTCAAGTACTAGAAGTTGATCTTTAGGTCATCTGCTGAAATGAATGTCTTAAATGGCTTATAAGACCTAGTAAGCTTTCCAGCTTCTCATCTCAGTCACTATGACTGATCATTTAATTTGCTTAAAATAATCCCATAAATTATGTGAGCCTTTTACAATTGTAAAGATTGTAAAACAGGAAGATTGGCTGAAAAATGAGGAAAAAAACTGATTTAAAAGAAAGGAAGATCAGAAACAATTAGTAAAGAATGGGCAAAATGTATGATGATTCATGAAGAATTGCAAATGACCTCACGTGTGCCCAAATCATCAATGTTAAAAACCAAATCCTGTGACTGGAAATACTGATTTTCAATAAAATTGTCATTTTAGACATACAGTCAAGTTGACTAGTATGCTTTTGACCAAATTATTTTTAGCCAAATCACCGGGTACTAGTGAACAAGCAATTACAACACGTTGGGAAATACACCAAGGGCTGGGTAAGTGTGAGATGCCATAGAAGCATATAACCTGACCTGCCTGGGAGCTATCATAGGTCAAAAGAGGCATCCCAGAGTAAGAAATACAAAAGGTGGAAACTGGAGGGACAAATAGGAGTAAACAAGGTGAAAGTGGAGATGAAGAAAAAGAAAAAAGGATACTACATGTACAAACCTCTAGACTAATGGGAACAAGCACACTTATCTTTGGAGCAGAGAGGGCAAGAAATTCATTGTCAGCACACGCCACGATATCTGACATATATTAGGAACACTGCAAATTGTTTTTTCTTTTTTCTTTTTCTTTTGTGAGGAAGTTTAGCCCTGAGCTAACATCCGATGCCAATCCTCCTCTTTTTGCTGAGGAAGACTGGCCCTGGTCTAACAGCCGTGCCCGTCTTCCTCTACTTTATATGGGACGCCACCACAGCATGGCTTGACAAGCAGTGCATCGGTCCGCGACAGGGATCCGAACCTAAGGGCCGCAGAAGCAGAGCGAGCGCACTTAACTGCTAGGCCACCGGGCCAGACCCTGTAAATTTTTGATTTATTTTATTTTGCTTATCTGTTCCTTGCATAATGAGTATGTATTAGTTTTGCACTAAAAAAACACAAACATTAAAAGGAAATATCAATAATACTTACTTTTTTTAATAAATCCCGTGAGGCCCCTAATTACCAGTTTTTGCAAAACAGATGACTAAGGATGTTCATTTTCTCCCAACCAATCGATTCAAGAACATTTGTCACGTGCATCAATGCCCAATTTTAACTCTGAGCAGCTGTTCTCATTGCCCAGCGGACTGTAAGCTCTTTGAGGAGAGGTGTCTGGTTCACCGTCGTTGTCTCATCAGCACCTAGCTCAGTAACTGTGGCATGCTAGACACATTTGACAAGTAATTCTGGCCTGAAGGAGTACATCCTCTTTCCAACACTTGTGTACTTAGTTAGAATTCTCTGTTGATCTCCAAATCTATACATCTAATACCTCTTGAACATTATCACTTAGATGTCTCAGACACCTCAACACAAACATGTCCCTTTTCCATGCTCTGAAAATCATTTAACCTCTGCTATTCCTCCAGCCATTCTCCAGGTTTTCATCCCTTATTAACTGGATTATAGTCATATCCTTCTAATTCCACTAACTTCCATCTCATTGTTACCACAGTGATCTTTCTAGAATGCAATTTGATTAGATTTTATCCTTTTTAAAATCCTTTAAAATCAGTGAAATACCTTTTAGGATAAATTTTAGACTCGACTCTAACATAGTCCTTCTAATAATCTTTTAAACTAAGAATACCCAGCTTTACAAAGAATTTATAGCCCCCAAAAGAATTTATATACACTCCCAAAATTTTGCTATAAAATATGAGCTATGTACTACATATAAAATAAGATATTGAGCTATCTACTAAAAATAAAATATAGTGTAATTTTTTTCATGATTCCAACATTATCAACAGGTTCACTCCCTATTATAACTATTCATAAAACCCATAACATTTTCACATGATTTTTTCTCCCCTTTTTTTTTCCTGTGCTGATTTTGACATTCTTAGACATAGAGCCCTTTTGGCCAAGGTAACATGACACCTCAGCATTTTGTGTAACACTGTAAATCATAGATACTGAGGAAGGGTCAATAATAGTCCCTAGTATATCTTTTCCAAGAGTCTTGCCTCTTTTCTTTCACTAATTTCCAAAAAGTTTATTTAATATTAATGTTATATTTAAAACATCAGGCATACAATAAATGCTCATTAAAACTAAATGCTTATTATTCTATTAGTCCCTGCCAGCAGCACAGCAGCACATGTGAATCACAGCTCGCATTAGAACTTAATTTCCTCCAACTCAGCTTAATTACCTTCCAAATCTATTCTGCTCAGATGGCTAAGCACTTAACCTCAGTTCTCACCCCTACACCAGGGTTATGCTAGAGGCCGGTGCCATCTGTAGCGGCCATCAAAACTCTTGGTTAAGGGAGAAGGCTAGGGACACAGAGTCCTCTGTCATCAGTCTGTTAACTGCTATTGTCTTCTGTGCCACGCTGTGGCGGGGAGATCATGGTCACAGCTGCCTCAGCTTCTCTCTGCTGAGATTTTCTGTGGAAAGATTTCCCTGATGCCTATTCGTGTTCCACCTCCATTTAGAAACTGCGTCGATTCCCAGTTGTCTGCAATGTCACTCTGCCTGCCTCAGACAGCAACACTGCACTCCTCTTACCTCTGAGACATCTGGCTCCAAGCCTGGATCCTATGAAGGATTTTTCAGGCCTGACCACAGGCAATTAAAAAGGCTTTAGCTGGCAGTCCTTGTGGGGGAAGCTGCCCTCCCCAGGAGACCCGTGCACAGCCGGGTCATTGCAGTCTCTGGAGTCGCCATTAAGTCTTGGTCCCCCAGGCCAACCATGCTTTTCTGCATCATTGCATTCCTAACCCAAGCGCCTTCATTCAGGGGCCTATTTAGAGGGTGCCTTCAGCTGAGGCTTCCCCCAGGCGCCTCTGCTGAGACCTCCTTGTAGGGAAGGAGGATCCTTGACACACTTTTCTCCACTTTAACTCAATGCTCAATACTTTTCCACGGTTAGCCCTTCTCTCTCCCTCTTCTCGGCCCACAGGTCCATAAAAGGTCAGGGGCCTTTGGTTCAGGGCTCCATTAGGAATGAGATGACCCCCACATGGGCACTGAGCCACCTGATCCTCACCTGGTGACATTCCACGCGGGAAAAGGAAACACTGGGGGAGCCCGCACTCTCCTGCTGAGCCTCTTGCTTAGACTCTCACAGCCAGTGGTTGAAGCTGTGACTATTTTCATTTTGGCTTGTTGTCTTAATCAACTCCTCTGACACCTGGCGGATCAGCTCTCTCCAGTTCAGCTCAGCTCTGGACAACCTCCCATGCTTAGAACAGGTCTGGACTTCTCTGTCTATTTCTATATTCTCTAGAACGAGGTATTTTCTACCTCATTCAATTTCTTTACACTTGCTACCATTTCTATGGCCTCTTCTCCACTCCTTTACATAAATCTGAATTCAGCTCCCAGGACAGTCTGCCCTGCTCCCCCAGTGCTGCCATGAGATTACAATACTCCTTAGAGTCAGGATTTCTGTCCCAACTCCACAATTCCTCATCTGAAAAAAAAAAATACATATTCTTTAAATACCACAAAATTTCTTTTATGTTTTGGAAACATAGGAACCAAATTATATGTGCCTACTATCTGTAGGTAGTAACAGCTTTAATTTTTGTTCCCGCAAGGAATTTCTCATGTAGTTTCTTGTGTTGAAATTTGTATTTGCTTTGGAATCAGCAAGATGTGAGTTCTGATCTCAGCTCCTCCACTTCCTAGCTCTAACCTCCCTGAGTCTCAATTTTCTTAAATGTAAAAACAGTTATTAACACCCCCCACAGGATTATTAGGAAGTAAAATCAGATAGCATATGTCATGTACCTGGGTATGCACTTACCCCGTAGTATGTACTCAACAAATGCTAATGACATTTTGTTTCCTTAAATTGAGAGTAAATAAATACGTGTAAGAGAGATGATTCAAATTTTTATATGAATAGAAGAAAATATTGATAAATATTGATAAAATACTTTATTGATCTATTGATTTTTGATGGCACTCTATCCTAAAGTGCCCATCAGGGTGAATTAACTATAAATATGACATTTCTCAAACCACATTTTGAATTAACATTTTAGATAGATTATATTTTGTTGGTGGTCATTTAGGTGTTGAAGAATAACTGCTCAAAAAACTTTTTTAGCAGAATTGACGTGAAAATTTTCTCTCGGAAACTAATAAGGTGACAGTTATGACTACATTTTAAGTGCATATTTAGTTCTTAATGATAAAGCATGTCATTAGCTTACAGAGGGATCCATGCCTTCCTATATACCATGATATGGAGAAATTATTTTAATTCCTTTAGTAACTATATCAGGACCCAGAGACAAAAGTTAAAAGAAAAAGAATAGGGAATCACCTAACTCTATACCAAGCTAAATTAAAACATAAAGTCCCAAAGACTTCTTTCCCATTCTGAATCTTGACGGTTCTAGAATTTAACGTAATGTGTCAGATATTATCTTTTGGTAGCCAACTCCACACCAGGCCTTCAGCTCCAGGGAGATAACGGGCTTTCTATAATTACTGCTCTCTGGATTATACCTCCTTCTCACTTTTATTCTCACGGGAATAGATATAGTACAAGCTTCCTGTAATTATTGAAGTCTAAGTAAAGCCACCTTCCCTCCTTTTGTTTCTCAAACTCTTCCAACACTTTTATAGCCAATTCTTTGCAATAAATTCTTCTCTGTTTGGATATGTATAGTAGCTTCTGTTTTCTTGTCTGGACAACGACAGATGTGTTGTGATAGTCAGCAGGTGACATCTACTATCATGTTGTCTATATCTCCATAAGGGGATTACATCCAAGAGGTTAGGAATAATGTTTGTTGATGTAAAATTAAATGAATTTAATCTTATAGGTTCACAAAGTACTTCTCCAAATATTATTTTATTTGATTCTTACAATTCTTATAGGATAGGGTAATAAGTAATATTTACAAATATGTAAATGTATATGTATGAACCTGAAAAGATTAATTGATCTCCTTATGATTATACAGCTAATTCATTTATGGAATAACTATGGTATCAAGCAGAGTCCTTAGCTGTAAGCAACTAAAACTGACTCTGGATATTTTAACGTAAAAATAGTATATTGAAAGAATGTTGGGTACCTTATAGAATTATTGGAAATCTCTGGTACTAGGCTTGGAAAATGGGTGTTAGCAGAGAGATTCTAGACAGCAAATTGGCTCAAATACCAAAGCCGTGCTACCAGGATCTCAACTTTGCCACTTAATATCTGCCTGATTTGAGACAAATTGCTTATTTTTTCTATTCCTTATTATTTCATCTGTGCAATGGGGATAAAAATAGTGCCTACCTCTGATAATTTTTATAAATAATAAATGAGTTTAATCAATGAAAAGTGTTTAGAACAGTGTTAGGGCCACAGTGAGATCTCAATAAATATTAAAATGAATAAAGGAGAATCTTGCCAGTCTGGGGATAACAATCACTCTATCTCCTCTGCATTGGTGTCTACACTTTCCATCACCAGACGCCGGATGCTGCCCCTGGTACACAGCACATCTGCAACTGGGAACATGTGGCTTTCCCCTCTGTGACCAGGTTGAATGCACCACTTTTCCTGCCCCATTACCAAGTCCTGATTGCTGATAACAAGTCACATACTCATGCTTCAGCTGCCATAAAGCTCAGAAGATCTTGGTCAGGTTCTACAGTTGCAGGTAGGTTGTACCCAACCAAGGCTCATGGAGAAGAAAATTCTCCAAACATAAGAAGGGGGTTCATACACTGGACAGACCAAACCAAAAAAAAGAGGAAGAAAGGGAGGGAGGGAAGGGAGGAGGTGGAAAGAGAAAGAAAGAGAAAGGGAAAGGAAGAAGGAAAGAAAGAAATGGACAAATGTCCTCTATAGCTTCTTGGTACCAAAGGCTGGTACTGAGGGTGATTTCCTTTAGAACTCATATCCAAGTTCTGTTATTCTGCATATGGATAAACTTCAGACATATTCAACTGTATTTTTCTTCTTCCTTTTCTTTTAGCATCTAACTCTGCTCAGTTCCCCCATATTTGTGGACTCTAATAAAAAAGAGTTGATAGACATGTGAGTCAAAATAGACAACTTTTTTTTATTTTTGTCATGCGATGACCAGCAAACTCAGTGCATCAGGTACAATCGTTGGGTAATATATTATGCTTGCCTGAAAGATTGTTTCTTCACTTCAATGTTTTCAGTCTAGCTGAATTTTCTTGCAAGTGAACAGGATTTAACACCTCTCTCTTCTTTTATTTTCTTTTTTTGTCTCTTCTCCCAATACATGAAATGGTAGGGAGTATCCTGCACTCATAGCACATGTGCACAAAATGTGACTCTATAAGGATGAGTCTGATTTATTTACAAACATAGTGGGACTTAGACATACAAACATGTGCTCTCTATCTATCGACTGATAGAGAGTCTATATATTATTTTAATGATGCTCTTCGTGTTCCATCACATCTGGAATTCTTCTTTCAGAAATTGCTGCCTCAATCAGTTTGGAACCTACGAAAATTATTCACTTTTCTCTAAATTACATTTCATTTTTTTACTAACCACATAAAAATATTACCAATAATGATATAACTTCTTTATTATATTTTTTATTAGAATTGGTTGCGAATAACTGTGGCATTTTTTTTTTAAATTCCAATCCATATTATAAAAGTGATTTTTCCACTAAAAATGATTTTTCTTAACAGCATTGGCTTTGGAAATAATTCCTAAGTATATATTTTGCTGCGTGACCTTTTGAAACCAGTCTCATTTGATTATATCATATCTCATGGTGGTATTGTTCATAATATATAAAATGAATTTCTTTGCCTTAACATACATATAATCTGAAACTGATTTGTTTAAGGTCTTATTGCATCCTGTCTAATCGATTTTGTTAATCCTAGCTTCTAGTCATCTCACAATGCATACTTACCAACAAGAGAAAAATATACTGTATGGCAAGAGAGAAAAGAAAAGAAAACGGAGTAGAGAAAATAAATGATATAGTCCTACCATTATATAGGCAGTTATTTAACCCCAGAACCTTCACGCGTCCTGGCTAGATTTCTCCAAGACAACATCTTGAAAACTAATTCCATTTCCTTAGAACTCTCTAAAAGCGTCAATTAAATTGTGTACATACACAGAAGCTGAACCAAAGGTCACCTACCCAAACAAACAGGGAAAACACATAATTGTAAAACATTCAATAAATGTGTTTTAAACAGCTGCAGAATGTGCCAGGTTAACACCCAAATTATACAGTAGCGTAAGGAGCTAGCCTAGAAAGCTGGCACATATTTGTTTTCCTCCTGCAACCTTCCTCTTTCTAATAGAGCCCTTGATGTTTCTTAATCATTAAGAAATTCCTATTATTGTTTAATGTGCTTCTTTAAATTCCAGTGAATCATGTTCATTAGCTTCATCTAGATAAGCACACTAATGAATATATTATAATTATAATTAGCTTTGGACTTCTGAAACCAAAAAATAAGCCATACATTAAATGAATCTTTAAGTACCTGTTGAGTTTGGGTCACCAAAATATGTACCATTTGATGATAAAACAAAAACCCACTTCAACAAATTCAAGAAGGAGGAAAAATAAATGGATAGGTAGAAAAAACAACAATCTGTTTTCACAGCAATTGTTTTTACAATATTTGGAAGAGCAGAGAGCTGTCACTTTCTCCAACTTTATTTGCAATATTTCTGTAGCCAAGCCTATTTTGTCTACTTTATTTGTTGGTGAAGTATTTGTTTTTGCAAAGCCAGGGCAATAAAGATAAATAAAATATAACTATAGTATATCATATTGCAGGCCTACTGTTTTATCATCTTACAAGTGTGACAATAGAAATAGAACTTACATTTTAGGAAATTAATCAATTTTTCAAGGTGCATAAGTACAGGCAACTTTACAAGCAAATATTACACTCTTTCTATCCAATGATTTGAAAAAAAGTGAGAGAAAATGTTGGCGGGGGAGGTTAAGCAAAACTTTAAAAATAAAATCAAAGCCTAAACATGTGAAAATGAAAGATCACATTGTTATTAATAGATATGTTCAACTTAGAATGTATTCCCTGAAGATTTTTGAAGGCCTTTTCACTCTTATATGTTAAAGAGAAAAGGATCATACAAGATGACTAACTGGCATAAACTACTTGTTTCCTCTTATGAAACCAATTCAGAGAAAGTACAGAAGCTGGAGAAGAACTTGGACTTAAACCAGGAATTAAAATTAACAATAACAACAAAAAGAAACCCTGCAACAATAGAAATGACAAACCCTTGGGGAGACAGACCGTTTTCTTGAATTGGGGTGTGATAGATGGAGGAAGAATGAGGATCAGCATGTTAACCCAGGGGCAAGGACGGTAATAGATGACAGGAAGAGGTTGGGAACAGACGTTTACATTCTGTTCTTGCCTCTCCCCAGCACAGACTTTAGAAAATTGTACTGGACCCTTACACTAGAGCAATCAACAGCAGCAGTGCAGACGTAAGTACGGAAGTCCATGGGAGAGCTATCAGATGAGCAAAAGCCCTGCTCCCTACTGAGACGAGGAGTTGAATGAAACAAGAGAGGGTTGACCAGAAAACCATGAGAATTTACTCCTCCACTACTTCCCCCTCAAATATCCAGTATGGTTGGATTACAGTCTGGACACAGTGACTCCCACAAAGCTGCTTCTCTTTAAGGGTTTACAGTGACAACCTCACCCCAGACATTTCTTGGCATGTTGTGGCTGTGAAGTCATCCACCCTGGCACTCAGTATTCACTTCTACCTAAACTCCATGAGACCAACACAGGCTAGTGCCTGGCTTTAGCCCTTATTCCAATACACAATCCAGACAGTATGGCTGATACGCCTCTCTAGAGGAGCATGAAGTCACACATGAGGACACCTGAGGTATATAACTACCTTAAATATAAACAACTTACTGGAAAACATAGCATTCAAAGCAGAGTTACTGAAACAGACATTCATATAATTTAAAATAATAGTGATATATCATTTATAATTAGGAGATAAAAAAGATATGGGTAAAATTAAATCAGAAAGAAATTACAATAATGAATCAACAAAGAAGAAAAATGAGGTGAAACAAATGAAACAATCTATTGGATAAGTAGTAAGATCCACTGAAGAACAAATTAGAGTTAGCAGATCAGATGCATGAACTCTCCCAAAGGTAGCCGGAAGGAATAAAGAGATATAGAGGATATACAGAGAGAGAGAAATGCCAATATCAGATAGTAGGAGTACCAGAAAATAAAAAGCATAAAAACAGAAGGAAGAAGAAACAGATGAAAGATGAAAAATCTCAAATTTAAGTGATCTACACATTGGCAAAGAGGATAGATAAGGCGAAATGGGAAAACACCAAAGACAAAAGAAAATTCTATAAGCCTACAGAAAGAGATCACCCACAGAAATACAAGGATCAAAGCATGTCAGATGTCAACGGGCATAGGGAGATGGTACAATATTCCCAAAATATTAAAGAAAATGAATAAGTTGATACCAGCTTAGTTATAACTTAAATGGACGGCACAATAACAACAATGACAAAAATCCCAGACATACAAGGCCTTAGAAAATGTGCCGTTCAGAGACCTGAATTGGAAATATTTTTGGAATAAAGATTCAAATAATATGGACACTCAGAAAACTTAACTTAGAAAAACAACTCAGAAAACTTATTTGAGCTGGTATTTGAACCTCAGTCAGCTTGTTTATATAGTTCTATTGTTTTCCCTCCACCATACTGACTAAATTAACAGTAATATTATCTATTTTCAATGTCTTTGTATTTAAAGCATGGTACAGAAGCAAAAACTCTAGCAGTGGTTTTCAGCTCTTAGTAGGAGTTATATAATTATTTAAAATTCAATTCCCCTAAATGACATGATTTCTTGACATATTAATCAGAACACTTTTCACTATATGTGATTATGACTTTATGATTACTGTATAAATCAATATGAGTCTAAGAACGAATGTGAGATCCCCAAAATAATTAGGACAGGTAACTTTCCAGTTGAATTAACTATGACGTTTGTGTAGCCCTTACCATGTGCAAAACATTGTGGTGGTATACAATGTGAATGAGGGGAGGTGATGGTTATAATAGCATAGTGATCAAAAAGATTGTCATTTTAACTCTTATCTCCCAGCCCACATAAGTAAATCTGATTTGTTCACCATCAAAATATATCCTAAATACAACTACTTCTCACAACTCCACTGGCACCATCCTGTCCCCTATCACTGCTTCTACAGCTGTAGTCTTCTAACTCTCCCCCTACATCTACACTTCTCTTCCTTCTCTACATGTTCCCAGTACTGGCTAGGGTGGTCATTATAACACTTTGGTCAGATGACAGCATTCTCCTACCCCATCTTCTCCAGTGACTTCTCATACATTGAAATAAGCACTTTCTATGAGCACAGCACTGTTCTAAATTCTGACATGCAGTACCTCGTTTGTTCTTGAAATATACCTGTGCTCCTGATAAGTAAATTAAAGCATAGAGAAATGAAGCACCTTACCCAAAGTCACCTAGCCAGTAGGTAGCGGTCAATTTGAAGTTCATGGCATTTCCTATGCTTCAGCTCTATCAAAACTGCCTGAATGATGAATGTATGCTCCTCCAATATACCTTTTCTTCTGTTCTCTTAATATTAGACACCCACCCTCAGCTAGGCACATGGATGATTCAAGTAAAGACCACACTGCCCAGCTTCTCTTGGGGCTAGTTGTGGCCATGTGCCAGAGTTATGGCCAAAAAGATGCCGAAAGAATTGTTCTGAGGAAGCTAAATGAGAAATTTCTTCACAAAATATCTAGAGGGTGCCTTTGACCCCTCTTTCTCATCTCTTTATTCTTCCTAATCTTTGGGATGTAGACATGATGGCAGGTGCTTGAGCAGCCATCTTGGAGCTGGTGGAAGAGACCTACACTTTAAGCTTAAAGGAAAATGTTAAAAAAGAGCCTGGGTCCCTGATCACAACCAGCCATGGATATCCTACCTCCAGGCTTCTCTTACTTGAGGAAAAATAAACTCTATCTTCCTTATGCACTGGTTTTTTGGTCATATGTGGCCAAATTAATCCAAACTAAAAAAACATTCAAATGGAAATGTTGAGTATTTAAGTTGGATATAAAAGGAGTTGAGGTCATTTACCTTAGAAATAAGTTAGATGTATAGCCTGGAGATATAAATAGCACATAGATACTATTCCAAGGCATAGAATGGATGAATCGTTGAAATACATACAGGCATCATTATCACATTTCTTAAATAAACCAATGAGATAAACGCATGGGTGAGATTATTATGTATAGGATATCATGGGAAAGCAGGATGTTTGTAATATGTTTCCAATTTCTGAGATTGGTATCAAAACTAATAATAATAAAATACATATTAAGGATTTATTATGTGCTGGTGTTGTGACACATATCACAGGGATTGATTTATTTAATATTCAAAACCACCCTATGAAGTAGGTACTAATTTTAGCTCCAATTGCGAGGTAGGAAATTGAGGCTCAGAGAGGTGAATAACTAACCAAGATCAAAGTGTTTGTAAGCATTGGAAGCTGAAGTTGAACCCCAACTATCTGCCAGTGTGTACATGCATATTAGATGCCTCTGTCAGAGACTGCATAATTCTGTTTTATCATGTTTGCTTATTTAGTGTTGGCTTTTCCTTAGTTTGCGATTTTCTCCAGGCCAAGAAACAAACCTTAGGCAGCTGCAACTTTAGCGCCAGTGAAGTGCCTGGCACTCAGGAGTCACTGAAGAAATGCTTCTGAATGAATAACGGAATTAATTGAACCAAGTATCCCAATACTCCCTTTCTTAAATACGACCCAAGGAAAAGTTTCTAAAGCCATTTCTATTCCCAACATGAAACACTTAAATTTCCATTTCTGTTATTTTTTTAGACTGCAGTAAATCTATTCCTTACCATCAGCAAAATGAACTAACAAGTAACTCACGTAGTACCCTGTCTGACACAATCAAAAAATTATCCTGGAATTTTCATTTAAGAATGTAAATCTGTGTACATTAAGCATTAAAGTCTGATTTCAATTAAAACATGAAACTTGATTGCAAGATAATGTAAAGGAGAAGTTTGCTCAAGATAAAACCCTGCCAATAGCACTTCTATGATGCTTATTGCTTTTAAGTTGATAGAGCAGCATCATAAAAGATCATACATGCTGTTTTGGTTTTGTGGATTTGCGTGACTTTGGCTTTCTTCCTCTTCTAAATCCATTTTTTTTTCTGTTTCATACAGAGACCATTTACTCCAGCCAAGGTCTGAAGGATGCTGGGATTTTGTGCTCATTGTTTCCCATTTGCTCGGTTTTATACTCACTTCCATGCATATATCCACAGAGTCACGCAGCTAGATTTTTGAAGATGCCAGTAAATTGCACAGTCCCTTCCTGGTAAATAAGAGGCCACGTACACTCCCTATACCCCTCTCTGCCTTTGTTCACAGAGTTGCATATGTGGAAGCACAGACAGCCGGTCTGTGTTGTCGAAAGTCAAATGCTTTCAAGCAGTTGCCCTGGCTCAATTCCTACCTCCCAGCAGATGCATGATTATTTTCCCAGCCCTCTATTACAAATCAGAACCTGCATACTGCCAAACGGAGCCAACAAATTCCAGACCCGAATTCCAGAAACTGAAGAATGAGAGTCTCATGGAATTGAATAAAACCAAAATAAGGTCCCAGTGAGATGTTCTATCCTTTACCAAGGTTCACCAGACCCATTCCAGGTATAAACACCACTAATAAGTGCCAGGAGCTGGGGAAACACTGGCAGAAGTGGGATTCAAAGGCCTCCCACAACCCATTCAGAAAACCCTAATAAAATCCTCATGACTTCCAATTGCCAAAAAATGAGCATGATGAATAAACGTGATGCATTATACACATTTAGACTAACAAAATTTCCAAATGTCAGCACTAAAGAAAAAATAGAAGAAATACTTTGCATGGCAAGATTTCCATTTTTTCTTCCTATAATGAGTTGTTTAAAGTTGTGAGTATCCTTAGATCCCCAGATGAAAGACATTTGATTTCATTCATCCTGAATTCTTTTTTCCTTTTCTCAATTTGAACATTGAATATACACTGCCAACCTTCCACTAGTATCATCACACATACTTCAGATTTCCCAGTGGGACCCCTTTCTAAAGTTTTCTGGGCATACCAGAAAACTTGCTGATCTGTAGTAGCAATAATGATTTTAAGACCAGCTCTTTCCCACTACTACTATTTGGATATAGCACTCAAAACAATTCCATATTTTCCACCAACCTCTGAAAGATCAAAGCCATGAAGCATAGAGGAAGCAAGTCCAGGTCACCTCCAGCAAAAACAAAAACAAAGGAAGGGACCTCTTATTAAGCACTCACAATGGCCGGCACCATTCTAAGCATTTTACATATATTAAGTAATTTAATCCTCTGAGCAACCCTCTGATATAGTTGTCATCATTATCGACCCTTTTTTTGCAGGAGAAGAAACTGAGTTCCAGAAAATTTAAGCTAATTGCCTAAAGTCTTGGTAAGTAAGTAGTATGTCAGGATTTAAATCCAGGAAGTCTCATTCCAGAGCCTAATCTCTTAACTACCATTCCATCCCACCTCTCAATAATAATCATAGCTAACATTATTTAAGCACTTGCTAGGTCTTATCTAAGTTCTTTGCAGAAGTGGGGTCATATCTCTTTTCAGGGTACTCAGCTGGATATTTGAGTCATGTTAAAGTGGTGGAACCTGGTGCAGTCATCAGTCCACTTGTACATGATGGACTTTAGGAATGAAGAGGCAGAAATATGGGGTAGCTGTGTGGATGGGATGTCTTTGGTTCACATCCCCAAATCTTTCAGTCAACCATGCCCTTCACAAAACTAAGAAAAATAGTACAAGATTGCTATTTCAATTCACTATGATTTACTATTTTGTTAATAATTGTTTTATCCCACTAGGCAACCCTTTCCTGTATGCCCAGTTTCATATGTAAATATGAAGAAGAAACTACTTTGGGCCTTCTGAAGGAAAATTTAATCTGAATGCAATGTGGTTCGTGTTCACTGCTTTATATACGAAGATTATTCAAAAATTATTTAAATCATTGGGTTCAGAACTGATTCAAATTATAATTGGAATGAAGAAATGGATAAGGAATTTCAATAGATAGGAAAAAAGAGGTAGGTATATAACTAGAGATGTAGCAGGATCAAATACGCATTGCTTTTAAGAAAAGGATTCTCATTGCTTTTAGTATATTAAACCCTACTGAGTCCACAACGTTAGGAAAGTTAAGGGTCTCAGGGTCTATCTGAGCATGAGGGAGAGCAAGACAAGGAAACGAAACTGCTCTGCATGAGAAAGCAATAGCATTGTGGAGGTTTGGAGTTTGGTAGCCTGGTGGAAGTAGCTAAGGGTATTAGGTAGAGAGAGAGGCACAAGGAGACAGTGATAAGCTGACATCTAACGAAGCAATATAGTCAGCAAGAAACTCCCTATGGCATGGAAGAGATGATAACTTTTTAGGACAGTGATTTCTATTTGAATTTGGATTTTTTTTCCTCCTTGGGCTCTAATTACCCTTTGCAACCCCTTCGGTAAGTGTCTCTAATATGCAATAACCTTGTGTGAGTGGTGATTTGGGGAAATGAAGGGAAGGATCAAGCTGGCTGGGTCTGGCATCCTGGCAGTTGTAGGAGTTTAGAGTGATGATGAGAATGAGCTTAAAATGGTGAAGCCAGATGCAGTGTCTTCTTAGGAGAGGATTGTAAGCCCCCTGAAAGTGATGAGGATATAGAGGTGAATCCAGAGACTTGACTGATCTACCAAGAGACAAAAGAAAAAAAAAGACAGAGAGAGGGAGAGAAAGAGAAAGTTTCTCTTCTTTAGGGAATTTTAATTATTTTAACAAAGGGGTTGCAAAGGATGATACCCAACTCCCCACTTCGCCCCAAACCTCACAAATAACTAGAAAAAGAGCCCAAATGAACACTTGTAAGCAGCAGAGCAGATGATTCCCACAGTAGTCACTGCAACAGAGACCCAGATCCCAAACTAGAAATACGATAATCACATTATCGTCTTTTCTCTAATAAAAACAATGACCTCAATCCAGTGGTTTTATTCAAAACAGAGTGGAAAAAATTACTGCAGTAGGCCTGTAATTGTTTAGCTTTGTCTGCCAAAGAAGAAAAGGAAAGAAATTTTAAACAGAGTTGACACTTTTCAAGTCTGGCTGCGCATCAGCTTTTGTGTAGTGACCGGGATGCCCCAGAGCACGTGCATAAATGGAGTAACAAGAATACATTTTTATTGTATCTATACAAGAAGATGGATGTTAGCGGAACCTAGTGTGGTAATCATTTCATAATACATGTAAATCAAGCTATCACTCTGTATGCCTTAAACTTATACCGTGATGTATGTCAATTAGTTCTCAATAAAACTGAAAAAAAGAGTGCATTTTTGAACTGATGGTGGCACCCTTTGGGTATAGTAGAAAAAAATAGTCATAGATAACAGTTTGTATCTAGGTGATAAGAGGAAGGGGGAGGTACATAGTATTATATTTACAAGATCATGAAAACTAGGAGGTATAGATGAAAACCCAGCTGTAAATAATTGTTAGTAAAAAAAAAAAGAAGAAAGAAAAATGAAATAAAAGGAAAGGAAAAGAGGAGAGAAGAGAAAGGAAAGAGCTGCTTATCTGCAAATGTCCGTTCAAGACTCAGAGAGGTAAATCGTAGGCCAAGATAACAGGTAGAACTACTAGGTCATAACAAATTGACCTTCTGAACTCTATTTGTATTAGAATTGCATGTCTTAGACTTCACCCACACCCCAGATGGATGGTGTCTTAGTCTGTTCAGGCTGCTGTCACAAAAATACCATAGCCTGAGTGGCTTAAACAAGGCACATCTATTTCTCACAGTTCTGGAGTCTGGGATGTCCAAGATCAAGGTACTGGCAGATTCCACATCTGGTGAGAGCCCGCTTCCTGGTTTATAGAGAGCTGTCTTTTTCTGTGTGCTCACATGGCAGAAAGAACAAGAGAGCTCTCTGGGGTCTCTTTTATAAGGGCGTTAAATATTCGTGAAAGCTCCACCCTCATGACCTATTCACATCCAACAGGCCCTGCTTCCTAATACAATCATGTTGAGGGTCAGGATGTAAACATATGAATTTTGGGAGGACACAAACATTCAGTTCATAACAGATGGTGACATATAAATAGACATGAAGTTATCCATCAGTTTCTGGTGAAGGAACATGCAGGTGAGTCAAAGGTTGACCTACCAGGGATGGCGTGATGGCCCATAGCATGGACGTAAAACTGATTATTGTCCATAATTTAACAAGGGACAGGCCCTTCCTAACTTAGTGAAAATCTATGCCATTCAGTGAATACAACTTTTTTTGGCATTTCATGTTATTAAAAAATGATGAATTATCTCCAGTCCTATGTCCTGGCCCTCCTTTGCTCTAGTGACTAAGTGTTACTGAAGACTCGATTTCTGAATCTCTAAGAGAGTGTTGACTGAGTACTCATTCCATCCGGAAGATACATACACACTTTCTATTCTGGGCTTCAAATATCACATGCCAGTGATATTCATTTGGTATTCATCAATCCTGGAAGGAATTAGTGTATCTTCTCAGTATACAAGACCTATGTCTCACATCTCTCTCTACATATGGTAATTTGGAAATGAAGAATTAGTCCATAATAAATTAAATTTTATTTGACAAATTCATAACCACAAATGCTAATGCTGCAGACCTTGTTCCTGTTCCTGTCTCTGTTATATTCAGGTCTGGTTACATAAAATCACTTTGAAGAAAGGTTTGGTAATTTCTTATAAAGTTAAACATACACCTACCCTATGACACAGCAATTCTACTTCTAGGTAGTTTCCCAAGAGAAATAAAAATACATTTGGTCCCCCAGAGATTTGTTCAAGATGATCATAGTAGGTTTATCCAAAATTACCAAAGACCAAACAAACAACCCAATGTCCATGTGGTATGTTCATACAATGGAGTACCACTCAACAATAAAAAGGATCACGCACAGATACACACACCAAAAAGGTAAATCTCATGGACATTATGCAGAAGCAAAGAAGTCATACCTAAATGAGTACATACTATATGGTTCCATTTTTATGAATTTCTTGAGCAGGAAAAAAAATAACTATGGTGAAAAAATGAAGACTGTTTGTCTCAGGGAATGGGTTGTGTTTGGAGAGGTAAGAGAACTTTCTAGGTAATGGATTCTATTGACACCTACTCTTTCTTCTTCCTAATAGAATCTTTCAGCTTTAATTTTAGTTAGTTAGTTAGTTAGTTAGTTAGTTAGTTAGTTATTGTCACCTATTTCATCCTTAGTTCCAGAGAGGGAGCCTGGTGACTGTAATTGTTGAAATGTCAACTCAAGTGGACCAAACATGCTTAAAAGAGGGAATTACGATTCATGCTTAGGCTAGAGCCTTCTCTCTTTCTCTTCCACTGGACATGAACCAATAAACATTACCTAGGTATTTCTAGCAGCTGTTTTAAGAATATAACGGAAGCAGTATCAAAGTGGAGTCTATAATTAGGATGATAGAACAGAGATGTAGAAAGAAAGATGAGTTTTGGTCACAGGCCTGGCCATTAACTCAACTAATTCTGGAGATTACCCTTCTCTGTACTTCTTCATATTGGAATTTATACATTTTCTTAACTTTACAGCGGTCTGAGTGATGTATTTCACTACAGACAGCCAAAGCATGCTAAATGGAATGGCTCCATTCTCCATTTGAGATTCCTATAAAATTATTTCACTAAAAATATCGTGGCACCTGAGTTTTGCTATTTTACCCTGTCCCGTACAAGATTTCCTGACTTCAAGGAAGGTTCCACACCCCAAACTTTTAGATTATGCCCTGCCCCAACCAATCTCTAGATTAGAATGGTGGAAAATTGAATCTCTATGACCCCAAACTTACTTCTTTTGCAGTTTTCCTCATCTATTTAAATATCTCCATACATATAGTTGCTCCTGCCAAAAACTTTGAAAACACCTTTGACTCTTTCTCTTACATCCCACAAACAATCTCTCAGGAAATCCTTTCAGTTCTGCCTTCAAAATATTTCCATGTTATTGTTACATAGGCCAATGTTCTTACCTTTAGTGGCTATACATTGAAGTTTAGGAATGACATGTCATGATTTTTCTGTAAAAAACTTTAAATGAGTTCAACTAGAAAAAGGTTGAATGTGTGTGTATCCATACATATGTACATATATATGTACATAAATAGAGGGATATAACGCAATTATAGCAAAATAATAACAACTGCTGAATCTAGGTGAAAGGTGTATGGTTGTTTATTTTACTATTATTTCCATTATCTATAGGTTTAAAAATTTTAGAATATAAAGTTTGGGGAAAATGCTGATTTTAAAAATATGCATTTTTTTTTTTTTTTTAGAATCTAACGATTTGCCACTTCCAGCCAACCCTACCTGCTTGTTCTTAGCCACTCTCTTCTCCTGCCTGGGCTACTTAATAAGCCTTATAACTCTGCTGCCTGCTTCTGCTCGTGTGCCTTCATAATCTAGTCTCAATAGCAGCCAGAGTAATTCTCTTTAAAACTATATCACATCACTCCTACGCTTAAAAAGTTTTCAACAGTTTTTTATCTCACTTAGAGTAAAAGCCAAAATTCTGACCTTAGCTAAAAAGCTCTGGGATCTTCCAACGTCGCCTCTGACTTTCTCTCCTCTGGCTCTGCCTTTGGCTGCTGCACACCCACCTCATGCTGTTGCTCCCCAAAACATCCTCAGTTGCCTGCGCAGGATCTTTATATTTGCTATTCTCTCTGCATAAATTGTCTTCATTTAGAGATCTACATAGTTTACTCTATTATTTCCTTCAAGTTTCTGCTCAAATGTTAACCTCTCAGTCAAAAATGTCTTGATCCCATGTAGCAAAGAGAGCTACCACTCCACCAAAGATGATTTTCCTCTTCTCTGATGTAGAGGTATCACTGGCAAGTAGCTTCCCAGACATGGACTATTTCCCAAGTCCCCTGGCATCTAATGGGACCCTGTGATTGCATAATACTCAGTGGAATTGGGGAAGGGGAAAGTGAAGTCCACCACCTCTATGTCGACCCCATAAAATTTCTGTGAGACCTCTACCCTTTCTTTTCCTATAGCCATCTAGATGTTGATGTTCAAGGTGACATCGGGAGCCATACTTTGAAGATAGTCTAGGTCTCTGAATGACTTCAAAGAGCAGAGAACCCCACTGTTACCACCACCAACACAACCATTTGCACTTGTATATGAACAAGAAACTTCTATTTGGATAAGCCACTGAGATTTTGATGTTTATCTTTTACAAGGGCTGTTGTATACTTCCAGTGATACACCATCCTATATACAATAGAAAGTCCCTGATGTCCATCTAATATACTACACATTTATTTATTTGCTGTCTGTTTTATCCAGTAGATCATAAATTGAATGATGTTAGATACCTGTTTTGCTTTTGTTTGCCATTTGTATCATCATTACTTGGAGCACTTTCTTGCATCCACCCCACTCTCCACAGTTTGTTCTTATCACAGTCCAACCCATCTCAGTAAATGGCATTTCCTTACTTTTGCTTACTTGGAGTCATCCTTTACTTCTCACATTTTTCTCAAACCCCACTTCCTATGTGTCAACAAAGCTATTGGTTCTACCTTCAAACTATATCCAGAATATCATTACTTCTTACTATTTCCAATGTTACCAGCATCACCTCCAGGTGGATTACTGCAAGAGCTTCCTAACCGATCTTTATGCTTCTGCACTTCATTCTGTTCTTAACAAAGTAATTTAAGATATCCACTTAAAACCCAAGTTCCATCATATTACCTCTCTGTTTAAAACTCTACCATCGCAGAGTAACAATTCGTGCTTACTATGATCTCCAAAGCTCGACACAACCTGTACCTATTTTTTTTCCTTACTTTATCTCTTAATATTCTCCTGTTAATCACTGCTCTAGCTATAGTGGCCTCTGTGAACCTGGATGAAGCTTGTTGGACTCCCAACTGAGGGCCTTTTCATGTGCTATTCTCTCCTCCTCAAGAATTCGTCTGTCAGATCCCTGCACAGCTTGCTCCCTCACATTTTTTGAGTCTTAACTCAAATATCACCTTTAAATAAGGGCTTCCCTGGCCACCCAACATTTCCTAATCCCCTTCCTCATTTATTTTTTCCATGGCATTTATCACTAACAAAAATACTATACACTTTATTTCAAACTTTTTATCTTGCCTATCTCTGTGCTAGAATTTAAGCTCCACAAGAACAGGGATTTTTGCATGTTTTTGTGTGCTATACACTTGTGTTTAGATAAGTATCTGGTACATAGTAGGTGCTCAATAAACATATTGAATAAAATAATTATAAAAATCTATGAAGAAATATAAAGCAACTAAACAGATAGACTGACAGGTAGTGATATCTTAGATAGGATGGTCAAGGATGGCCTCTCTAAATAGGTGATGTATGGGCAGAGACTTGAATCAAGTAATGGACTAAGCCATTCAGATATCTAGGGGATGAGAGTTCCAGAGAGAGAAAACAAAAATGCAAAAGCAATGAGGCAGGTGTGTGCTTGGTATTTTCCAGGAATAGCAAGGAGGAAAGTCTGATTACAGTTTCAGAGAGAGAAAGAAATAGTAGGAGACATGGTCAAAGTTTTGCCAGGTAAGATCATATTAGCCTTTTAGGCCATGATAAGGAATTTGGATTTTAATTCTAAGAATTGACTACTTGGTTTCAGGAGCTATGGTAGAAGATAGGAATACAATAGTGACCAAAATTTCTCAGGGCCTGATCTATTGACAATCTAGTGAGGGAAACACGTGTTAATAAACCAAACCACATGAATACATGTAAATTACAACTATGTTATAACTGCCTCATAGTTAACCCCTTGTTCTCTGATGACTACCACCACAGACAGATATAAAATTCTACTTTAGATCTTCTCATTAATTGACCCCTTGACTTTGAAAAAATTAATTAACTTTTTGTTGTCCCTGTTTCTTTCTTGAAATTTCAGGACAATATTTTCACAGTGAGAGAACGTGAAATAAAATATTGAAATTATTTCTAGAAATTAAAAAGAAAAGCACTGAATAAAGGGCTACTTGCATACATGCCATATATGTGAAAAAAAGCCTTTTGCTTTTCTTTTACTTTCATGAACTTCTCTTTTCTTCTACTCTCTCTCTCAATGGCCCCATTCCTCTCTTTGATTCTCTTTTCTCCTCATAGCTCCTTATAATTCAGATATCTCCTGGAACCAATCCCTTCCCACTTTTAAAGCACAATATATTCTAGGCCATTGTCCTCCAAAACAGTTGGGAAAGAATTATCCATTGATTTACATAAATAAAACAGAATTATATTTATATTTTATTTTTATATAAACATAAGAACAATATGTAAGTTTACTAATACTAAAATATTGAATGAAAATAGTATATATGTAAGTGGAAAATACACATATATTAGAGATGTTTGGCTTTAAAAAAACAACATAAACAAACAAACATAAACCGATAGTAGTAGATGTATCCAAAGGATAAGAAAACTACCTTTACATCTATGGGCATAAACAGAATGTTCAGTCCTGTTCTTTTCTTCCATTTGGAACACCCTCTCGATGTGATAAATCTTAACTTTTGCTCCTGACTTCAATCTGATTACTCTTAATTACCACTGGGAATACCCTTACAAAATAATAATAATCACATTGATATCACATTAAACTTTCCAAACAAGCCCAAAATCTAGTTATTATTATCTCTATCTTATAAATGAAGAAATTAGAGCTCACAGTGATTAAGTAAATCAAGATCAAACAGCCATAATAGAGAGTGATTGTGTCTGTTCTGTTGATTGCTCTATCCTCAGCCTTCAACAAAGTGCCAGGTAGGCAATAGGTCACCAATAAATATTTGTTGAATAAATGGCCATGCTTATATCTAAATCCAATCTTCTAGACACCAAAACTCCACTATCTCTTGCAGTACATGCTAAGATACTTAGGTTTTTATTTTGTAAAAATAGGGGAGTATCTTAGATAAATTTGAAGTGCAGTGGGAGTAGTTTACTTATTATGTGGCTAGATGTGGCATCTTAATAATGAATTATATCACAGAGTGGTGGGCAGTCAGAAAACACATTAATAATGATGCTGATAATGATAACATATATATTAACCATATATTATAGGTAATGTCTACATATTTATATTCATATATACAATGTCAGTTTATTTGTTCTCCCATTCCTTAGAGACAAATATTGTTTAGCAAATTCTTCAGGATCCAACAGACATTAAATGGCTATGCCAGGATTTCTGACCTGATCTGCTGACTTTGAGGACATTATGCTAAATACTTAAGAGAGTGCTTACTTGCCCAGGTGAGATATGATGAGGCTAAGGATTAAAGTAACAGAAATGTGCATAGAAAAGAGAGGATTGATTGAAAAGGTAAATTGGTGACATCATCAGCAAATTATGAAGAATAATTAGATATGAAAATAAAAGATAAGTTAAAGATGACCTTAAATGTTTTTAAACCAGTGTAATTGTGACGTCATTGGCAGAGATCACAAGAGCAGGAGGAGGAAGAGGATGGAGGTGAGGTGGATGATGATTTAAAACATGTTTCTCAAAACATTCATTCCTGATGAAGTGGAATGTGGAAATTACAGTAGGGCAGTTGGAGAGAAAAGGTGAAATTGCAGAATTGGGAGAATAGCTCTAGATGTATTAATAGGTTATATAAAGATGAAAGAGATATAAAATATAAAATTGCTATTGCTCAGATAATGTACTTGTGCTTATGTGAAGAGGAAAACCATAAATCTTTTCTGAAAGATTGTGTATAAGATGTACTACCTTACAAGTAGCATGAATAGAGTAAATGATTAATATGATGTTTGTGGTTGATGATAATACTTTTTTGGAAGAAATATCTAAATCCAATATTTTCTTCACAAAACATCTTGGGGACAAAGCTTTACATTTTTCTCTCTTCCAACAAGCACTGAACTCTAGCCTTAATTTCCTGGGCAATAGATCTGTAGTGATTAGGCTTAAATGTTTTAGATTTACAAAGTTAATTCATCGCCCAGCTAGAGGGGAAGGTTATATCCCCTCAGCCATAGGAGTGAGACTGTACACCACATGCTGCTCCTCAGACACCTGTGTCAATGTGCCCTTCTTAGTCAAATACGACATACATTCTGGCTCTTGCGCTTGCTTGCCCAGGTCCATCTGCTGTGATGGCAGTGCCCATTCACAAGATGCTCTGCCAGGTTTAGCTGGACATAGGTACAGCCAAAAAGAGGTTAGAAAGGGAGTTTGTTTCACATGCAAATGGACATACTAAGGAAAGAAAACGTGCCTGAACCTTGAAGACACCACATCTGAAAGCGTTTCATACCATTTGATCAGTCTAAGCAATAGCCTTCAAAAGTCTGGAAGATTCAGTTTGTTCCCCAATGTGTTAATCACAGGTCTTTTTCATTAAAACTGCAGGAACTAATTGTCAACTCTTCAGCACATCACTTTAGACTTTAAGAGAAGTAAGTCCTAGTAAAAGGTAATTTATATAATAAAAGTTCACATGTAAAATTAGTAGTGCTGTAAAAGAAAAATAACAGAAAACTCAATAATCACAGTTTTCTTGACAGCAGCTAAATGACAATGTTCAAACGCTTGGTCACTCTACATTCTTTAGCTTGCTCATTTTGCTATTTATAATTATATTAGTTCCTCACCTTATTTTTCTATCGTATGAGACCATAGGAATTACACCACCATAGATATTTCACACAATTTTTAATGAAAGTATAACATTCACTTGAGTAGTGTTTTCTAGAGGATCTAGTAGTCTGAGAGATAATCATCATCCTCTTTTCTTTAAGGAAAAGAAAAGGTTCTTTATGGTATTTGGATATAGCAACTGTGTAGGTAGCCAGGTATCAGAAATAAGTCATTATTGCTGGTTTTGCTGTGTCATCAGAATTACATTTCATTAATTGACTAAATATCGACTAATTTCTGCCAAATTATAGGATTAACTTATTTAACCACTCTTATTTAACTATCTGTTATTTTACTGATGCCTGTAAAATTCACCAGAAATTCTTAGCACACTAAACATATTTTTCACCTTCAGACCTACCATATGCACCTCCCACACTCTTACCAGCTAGCTTCTTTTCATCCTTCAGAGAACCTCTTCTGATCTAAAATAGGCCTCTTCTTTTACTATATCACTTCATCTCACTGATTTTCTTCATAGCACTAATTCTTATTTGACTATATATTTATTCATTTATTTACTTATTTAATTATGTCTCTGCTGATAGATTTTAACTCCTCATCTAGAGTTAGTGTCTGTTTTTAATTCACTAGTTTAAATGCAGCATCTAAACCAGTGTCTTATGCTCAATAATTATTTTGAATGGATACATAAATGAATAAAGACTATCTTATGTTAAGAAACTTTAATGAGGCTCCCTTCTTTCAGTGTTCAAAATTACAGTATTACTTCAAGACTCTTCGTTGCAGATGACAGAGTCCACTCTAGCTGATTTAAGCAGAAGAGCCGTTATTACAGCCTATTACTAATTCATAGAATTTTGGGGAAGTCCAGGGAATGAAATTTGTGGCTAAACAGCCAAAATGACCCAACCAGAAGATATACTCAACGTTACCACCAGAAATATCACTGATGCTACCACCTGCTGTGCAACAGTCATGAAAAGCAAAGGTTCATGCATTCGTGCGTCAAGATCCTCTTAACAGATGTTGTAGAAACTAAAGGTTCCCAGCCTATGCTCATAAGAAGAAACAACTAGCCTTTGTCTCCCAGTGTTTACTTTTGCCTTCCTAGTCTCATATATGTGTGTCTATTCGGTGGAAGAAAGTCTTGTTGGAATCCTGATGCATTGAAATCTAAGAAATGTAGTCCTTAGCTTTTTATCCTCTGGTTTAAAAAAAGGTATGCTACAAGAGAGACAATTGGGATTGAATGAGCCAATCTACAATATTTTCCACAGTCTCTGTGGCTAAAGAGAGTGTAATGCAATCAAAGAATGGAAAGAAAGTCAATGTAGCTGAAGCACAATGACGGTGAGTGTGCACTCTATATACATCTTCTCACTCAATTCTTAACATAATCCTCTAAATCAGGCAGTCAACTATTCAAATCCGTCCATTTGACTCCAAAACTGAGTACCCAAAAATTTACCTATATTTCTTTTCTATTATTGCTAAATATTGAACAACACAAACATTTAGCAATTGCTTCCAGATTATATATGAAATATAGAGACAAATGGATGTCTCAGGACCTTAATAGCTTAAAAAAAAATCCTATAATATTAGATCTCATTTTCCCGTCCCTTAGTTGTCCTTTATTTTAGGATTTAAATTTTAAAATCCCCATTATTGCCCATTTGTAAAGCCCTGAGTAGTCCCGCATGATTCCAGAAAATGAATGTTAGTTCGCCTATGGGAAACAGTCCAAAAGTATCCTATTGGTCAACTTAAATTCAGTCATGCATAATTTACTGGATAATCACTACTGTCCTAATCAATATCTCTATCTACCTACTCACTAATCCAGTTAAAGAACGTTGTGACTTAACATGCAACAGACCCAGGACTAGCCCTTGGCAAAATTGAAATCTTTCTGTGGTATCTTCATTTCTCTCTTTACCAACTCTCCTTCCCTAAGCTCAGACTGTTGTTCTCATAAATTTTAAAGCAAAAAAGGACTTAAAAGGATTTTTTTTTCCACATCTTTTCTCTCAGTGTGAAGAAATCAAGGCTTATAAAGAGTAACTGACCGAAGGCCATTAAATTAAACAATGACAAGGTTAAAGCTAACGAGCTATGTCTAGTGCATGCTGATTCCACGTCCCATAAAACTGCCCATGGTCCCTCTCTAAAATGTTTCTAGGACTCTTTGTG